>NC_141990.1:81493879-82138879 GCF_049901715.1 Pseudonaja textilis | reverse complement strand
CTATCAGTAAAATCTTAAGTGTTGCACAATTCAATTCTAGGCACCAGCAATACACTGTGAAATCTCAAGGCAGTGGGCAAGACAAGGAATTACCCCCCCCCCCCAGAAAGCATGGAGACAAAATACTGTAAAACAATTAACTGTAATTTACTTTCTATCAGTGGTAGAAAATTTGTCTATATAGTCAACTCAACGGACTTACCTCTGCTGATGAAGCCTTTTGTTTACAGCGGGACCAACTGTAAAGAGTTTATATTCACCCTTGCATTTTTAGTGTTATATTAAGATGGCCCTATTAAAAATTTATATGTCTGTATTATTCTTTAAGGATTCAGAACAACTTGGCTACGGATTTAAGTAAATAAATATTTTATACAGCAAATTTCAAAGACCGGAAAACTTTATTTTAGAAAAAAATAGCTCTATGGCAGTGTACAAGATAATAATAATACCAGACTACCCAATTTTTCTAGACAGAAATTCAGCTTTGCTTCCATAAGGCTTTAGATGAACTAATTAACTGCAAAATAAATAATGAATATATAAAATAAAGCTGTGAAAGACAGGATTCCTTAACAATTTTGAACAAAGTATTTTGCCAAAGAGGAAAGATCTAGGTTTCACAGTACAGATAGTGCTTGTCTAGTTTAAATTCAAGTTTCTTTGTACTGGTAGCTTTTGTGCCATTTATCTGATAATTAAAAACAAATACCGTTTACCTGATTATTTTGATGATGCCGGAAAATGGCCACACTCCCAGTAGATGAAGCAGCAACAATTCTCTCTTGATCCAAAAACTAGGGGGAAAAAATCTAACATGTTAACACATGTTTCACGTATTTCATCTTTTGTGTAAAAACATTTAGCATGGTAATGTTTGTATTTTTATGTGAGAGTGTATATATTAATTATAATGGCAAAAAAGAATTTGGAAACCTACTTTTATAAGCATGGAACTCTAATATCTTGAAGCTTCTAAAGCAAAGGTAATGCATATCTTGAGGCCTCCTAAAAAGTATTTAAACTATTTTTACCTGCATATCCATAACATCACCACTATGTTGGATATCACAAAGCAAATGTGGTTCTCCATGATATTCACCGTTTGGGACCAAGCCTACAAAATCTCCAACAGACCAAATGGAAATCTTATTTTCCTGTAAAATTATAAGAAATACATATTTTTGTTCAATGTTAATGAAACAATATGTGTTTATCATTTACCAAATTACTATTTTGTAATTTATTAAATTTGTATACCTTTTGTACAAGATCTCAAAGTATCCTATTTTTCTTCCTATTTTCTATTTTTCTCATAACAACAATCCAGGGAAGTAAGTTGGGCTAGAGAAAGGAGGACAGTACCAAAGCCACCGAATGAGTTTCTGTGACTATAGGTACTATCAGAAAATAGTAACTACAATATTAACAATATAACTAATGACTTCTGCTTCTAGGTATAGATTATGTCCATAAAATGTTATTGAACAAAAGTCAGATGTAGAACAGAGAAGATAGGATCTCCCCACTCTCAGTCCAGTGCTTTAACTACTATTCTACAGTGGTCTTGCTATTTTCTCATTTTCAAATAATCTAGAAAAGTACCTAAGATAATTATGTATACAAAGTACTATATATTTTATTGTATATTTAAATATATAATTACTGGAATATTTTGTTATGTTGCATAGATTGTCAATTAAGATTGTCAATTAAGCATGTTCAGAATTCATATATATATATAGCTCTGAAAAAAGGTTGTTTTGTGCTCCATTTCCAAAGCAAAGGCAGATACCGGTATTAATTACTATTACTACACTGCTCCGTTATCTCCAGTATATTCCTATTTAAGTTTCAGTAAAATGGGAGTAATTTAGTTCAGCTGACAATTATTGAACCCTGAGGCAAAATTTAAAAAGAACAGCAACAGCATTTAAGCTTAAAATTACTAAACATTCTTAAATCTTAGCCACGTGGTGCTTCACGAAAGGAAAATATGGGTCTATTCACCGACGACAAAACAAGTAGCGCACGAACTAACAGGGATCAGCTTTAGGATTAAACTCTCCACAACTAAGGGGAAGTCACGACCGTGGCTCAGGAAGACTCCACATCGAGAAAAGCAAGCGCATCAAGTTTTCGCGAGCGTGACAGTTGGAGCGCACAGAAGGCGACTGGGGGAAAAGTCGAAAAGGTGGTTAGGGAGGAAAGTCGAAAGACCTGAGGAAGAAGGATCGCCGGTCACGCAGGCGTCCGGTTTACCTCATTATCCCACGAGCCGGTGGCGAAAATCTCGGGAGGCTGCAAGGCAGTGGCAGATACGGGCCGCCAGCGAGTCTTGCTGATTTTCTGAGATACATACTTGCCCACTACGTCCTCCATATTCAGGGAGAGACTCCCGCTCAGCAAGATCACGCCGTAGGCTTTCAAACCCACACTCTTGATTGGCTCGCAAACGTCACGAGAGACGGAATACGAAGAAGGACAAAAAGCGCTGTACCTGCGCCTTAGACTAAAGGACTGAGAATTCCGATATTGTCGCGAGTAGGATGCGTCTTCCCTTGAATGTCTAGGTTTTTGCTTTCCGAAAGTTGGAGTATCTAACTCAGAGATTAAATATTTGTCTGGCTTTAGGATGAGTGGCACTCTGCACTATATCTCACAATGTCGTTATGCACGAGTAATTGAAAAAATATAGAAAAACCGATGTCATTAAGCTGCAAGTCCTAAACTAATTTATTAAGGAGTAAGCCTTACTGAATGCACAGGATTTTACATCTACAGTATATACAATATGCATTGCATGATTGGAGCCTACAGTAGTATCAATGCATTTTCCAACTTGGCAGAATGGAGACTACTACAGTGCCCAGAATCCCTTAAACAACAGATTTAAAATGCCTGGATGAGAATTTTGGGAATTGAAGCCTTTCAGTACAGATCGCAAGGAGGCTAGAAGACAACAGGAGCCTCACTGAATTTAATACATCTTGTTGAATCAAGAAGACATGATTCTGCTGGTTAAATTTCAATGTTTCCCTATAATTCCTTTTAAAAGATACAATCTCCCTTGAGTCTAGCTCAGTTCCTGGAGAATTCTTGCGCATATTCAAAAACTATTCCAAGTTATTTTTGAAACTGTTTTTGTAATTTAGCTTTCAATTTGTATTGATGTACACCTGGCTGTCTTTGCCTGATCTCAAAAAGATGAGCAGGATTGCACCCGGTTAATAATTGGAGGGGAACCCACTGGGGAATCTCAGTACTGTATATTTAATAGGAAAATGTTAAACATTCTCCAAAAGCAACAATGACGATTTCCATACTACTGCTAAGAAATTTACACAGACACATCCATGAAACTATAGGAGTGGAGTTTAACTCAAGAAAAACTTTTCTAAAGGTAGACAGTTATATAACAGTTCCACAATTCTGAGAGAAGCAGCAGCATGTCATATATGAAATTTAATGCTACAGCAGCATGAAGTAACACTGAAGACAAAGTGCAAGTAGTACTCAATTGACGGCCACAACTGAGTCCAAAACCTATGTTGCTAAGTGAGAAATTTGTTAAGTGAGTTTTGCCCCATTTTACAATTTTTCTTGCTTACATTTAAGTGAATCACTGCAGTTGTTAAATTAGTAACAATAAGTGAATCTGCTTTCCCCATTGACTTTGCTTGTCAGAAGGCTGCAAAAGGGGATGATCACATGACTCCAGGACACCGCAACTGTCATAAATGTATGTCAGTTGCCAAGCATCCGAATGTAAATCGCGTGACCATGGGGATGCTGCAATGGTCCTAGTGTGAAAAACAGTCACACGTCCTTTTCGGTGCCATTGTAACTTTGAATGGTTACTAAGTGAACTGTTATACGTTGAGGACTATCTATATCACATTTAATTTAAAAAATAGCCACTAATTTATTTGCATCCTTGAATAAGACTGGATTTAATTCATAAAATTAAATTTTATGACTATTTACATAGATATACATAGACATAAATCTTACTAATTATTATGCTTATAACCCAAGGCAGAGGAACTTGCACAGTACAAGTGCCTCACAGCAACATTCCCTTGGAAGTAGATTAATTTGAGACATAATGAGTGCCCTAAAGACGTCTGGAATGGGTTAGCAGTGAAATGACTTTACATTTTATTTCTTCATATTGCCTGACTGACAGTGGCTTTCCAATATCTCAGGTTGCAGTTACTCAGCTCATTTAACCAGAGACACCAACATTAAATCTGTAAACTTCAGAATAACAAGTACACTGCTCAAAAAAATAAAGGGAACACAAAAATAAGACGACCTAGATCTGAATGAATGAAATATTCTTATTAAATACTTTGTTCAGTACATAGTTGAATATGCTGACAACAAAATCACACAAAAATTATAAATGGAAATCAAATTTAGCAACCCATAGAAGTCTGGATTTGAAGTTACACTCAAAATTAAAGTGGAAAAACACACTACAGGCTGATCCAACTTTGATGTAATGTCCTTAAAACTAGTCAAAATGAGGCTCAGTAGTGTGTGGCCTCCACATGCCTGTATGACCTCCCTACAATGCCTGGGCATGCTCCTGATGAGGTGGCGGATGGTCTCCTGAGGGATCTCCTCCAACACCTGGACTAAAGCATCCCCCAACTTCTGGACAGTCTGTGGTGCAACGTGGCATTGATGGATGGAGTAAGACATGATGTCCCAGATGTGCTCAATTGGATTCAGGTCTGGGGAATGGGCAGGCCAGTCCATAGCATCAGTGCCTTCGTCTTGCAGGAACTGCTGACACACTCCAGCCACATGAGGTCTAGCATTGTTTTGCATTAGGAGGAATCCAGGGCCAACCACACCAGCATATGGTCTCACAAGGGGCCTGAGGATCTCATCTCAGTACCTAATGGCAGTCAGGCTACCTCTGGTGAGCACATGGAGGGCTGTGCGGCCCCCTAAAGAAATGCCACCCCACACCATTACTGACCCACTGCCAAACTGGTCATGCTGGAGGATGTTGCAGGCAGCAGAACATTCTCCATGGCGTCTCCAGATCCTGTCACATCTGTCACATGTGCTCAGTGTGAACGTGCTTTCATCTGTGAAGAGCACAGGGTGCCAGTGGCGAATTTGCCAATCTTGGTGTTCTCTGGCAAATGGCAAACGTCCTGCACGGTGTTGGGCTGTAAGCACAACCCCCAGCTGTGGACGTCGGGCTCTCGTACCACCCTCATGGAGTCTGTTTCTGACCGTTTGAGCAGCCACATGCACATTTGTGGCCCGCTGGAGGTCATTTTGCAGGGCTCTGGCAGTGCTCCTCCTGTCCCTCCTTGCACAAAGGCAGAGGTAGCGGTCCTGATGCTAGGTTGTTGCCCTCCTACGGCCTCCTTCACGTCTCCTGATGTACTGGCCTGTCTCCTGGTAGCGCCTCCATGCTCTGGACACTACGCTGACAGACACAGCAAACCTTCTTGCCACAGCTCTCATTGATGTGCCATCCTGAATGAGCTGTACTACCTGAGCCACTTGTGTGGGTTGTAGACTCCGTCTTATGCTACCACTAGAGTGACAGCACCGCCAGAATTCAAAAGTGACCAAACCATCAGCCAGAAAGCATAGGAACTGAGAAGTGGTCTGTGGTCACTACCTGCAGAACAACTCCTTTATTGGGGATGTCTTGCTAACTGCCTCTGCTTTCCACCTGTTGCCTATTCCATTTGCACAACAGCATGTGAAATCGATTGTCAATCAGTGTTGCTACCTAAGTGGACAGTTTGATTTCACAGAAGTGTGATTGACTTGGAGTTACATTGTGTTGTTTAAGTGTTCCCTTTATTTTTTTTGAGCAGTGTATATATATATATCCATGACTGCTTCAAATTATTTTTATTCAGAAATTAAGTTTATAAAATTATTTACAATGCGTTATGTAAAACTCTAACTTCTACAGAATTAAACAAGTTTTCAGTAAAGTCTGATTCTGTGGAGCTTCACTATCACGGCAAACAGGTCTATTGGTTAACTGAAAATCCATTTTGCTAATTTTCAAGAAAATATACACTGTATTGAAATACTACAGAAAATTTTTATTAGAACTCCATGTCTAATAAACATTATGTTTATTTTTGTTTATTTAAAGTGACAAGAAATATGAAATTAATCTCATCAGACAATACATATTTAATTCCCATGGCACAGCAAACATTAATACCTGATTTTTTTACTTGTATCTCATTAGAATATAAATACATATTCTGGTAAAGGAAATTTACATATTAACAAGTGAAAGACAGAAGGCTATTTTGAAGTGTTTAAAAGCAAGTCATCCTCCAAAATTAATAATATAACACTCCTAACAGGATTCTTTGGATAACACAGAAAAATGTACAAAATATTTGAAAATCATAAAATAGCATAATAAAGCAGTTTGTCATTGTCAGTAAAAATACTTTGTCACTGTGCACACAACTGTACTGTTGATATTGAAGAAGATCAATAATGCGTTGCACATATTCCAGGGCAATACAAAGATAGACAGCATCTCCCTTTGAGTGATTTAATTGCTCTGAATCAGTTCATCAGATTGATGCTGTTATTGCAGATCTTTCTCTTCCATTTTTGATCATACAAATCAGCTCTTTCTGGTTCATCGTATTTATATTTTTGGTCCAGCAATAATTATGGCAATGTAATCATCACCGTAAAGAACTTATTTGCTTTCAGCAGTGAATTTCAATTGAACGGACTTCTTCAGCAGTCCAAAATTCACTCATGGCATATTGCTTACCTGTTACTTTCAAAGCTACTGTACTTTCCAACAACCAAAATAAAATAACATTTCAGCGTTTCTAACTACCTTTTATGGCAACTGACATCAGAATCTTTTTTTTTTTCACTCAATCCTTATACTTTGTAAGTGGAGGTGAAATAAATACAACAGGCAGAGGGGTAGGAAAGGAGAGAATCCTGAGGAAAAAAATGCCCAGGTCAACATTAATTTGAGAAGCAGCTATGATCCTGCCATGAGATGCTAGTACACCATTTCTTTGGTGTTTTACACAATCCATGTTCAGCTGACACATCTTACAATTGCCTGTGTTTGCCCACCTTGAGCCATCCACTAACACACTGGTGAAGTCCACACAACACACAGATCCAACAGTATGCATAGTGTGAACACAGCACACTGCTATTTATACATATGTGCACTGCTTTAGTGCACATATATAAGACGCATATGGCTGTTTATATGCCTACAAGCAGTGTTTAATCTAGCATCACCCTATTTCAAGTGTGTGAAAAGCATTTTTGTAAACTTTCAGCTCCACTCTAAGAACCTTCCACCTCACATCCCAAGCTGTTGAGTTATATATAGAATTGTCATCGCATGCTTCCGTTTAAAGGAGACATCTTCATCCGCCCCCAACGACACCACCTTTATCCTCCTCCTCCTCCTCCCTCCTCAGTCAACACCACTAACCCCACCCTCACTGGCTCTCCAGTGTCCCCTTTATTCGGTTAACTGCGCCTGCGCATACCGGCCCCGGTTGCCCGGCGGCGGCAGCGGCCGTTCAGAATGTCGAGGGCGCGAGGAGGCGGGGGAGCAGTCCCTCCCTCCGGCGGACGCGCAGCAGCAGCCGCTGCCGCTGGAGGAGAGGAGGCGGCGCCTGTGTCGGCGCTGGAGGTTGTGTCCTTCCTGGGGAAACTCCTGTGCGCAGTCGCGGCACTGAAGGCGGCTCTCTACCTGCTCCGCAGAGTCTGTCTAACCATGGCCTGGAAGTCTGGAGGCACGAGCCACTCGGAGCTCATCCACAACCTCCGCAGTATGTGTGCGCGCCCGGCTCGGGGGAAGAAAGAAAGGAGTGGGAGGAGGCAGAGGGAGGGGCCAAGGGCGCGTGCTGCCCATTCTTGAAACCCGACGCAGGCATGCGAGCACCCACCCTTAGCTCCCGGCCGTTGCTAGGGAGTGTTCGCTAGGATTCCTGTTAGCCCTCCGTGTCGCGCGCTAGGGCGCGAGAGGGGGTGAGGGGTGAGGGGAGTGAGGGGAAGAAGAGAGAGGAAAAAAAAAAACCAACCGTCACTCGGCGACCTCTGGAGACTTAAAGCGGGGGCGGCGTGAACTTTCCCGCTCGCGGCTGCTTTTTGCGGGGCGAGGATGGAAGGCGCAGTTGTGCTCGCTGTAGTCGCCCGCCAAGCGGGCGTGTCTCTTGCTGCGGGGAAAGCCTGTTTGGAGGGCAGTGTCCGCATAGCTTCACTGTCAGGCCCCGCGGTGGGAGTTAACGCCCGGAGCCTGCCTTCCCGCAAGCCTTGCTTTCTTTGCTGCTTTCGGTGGGATTTCTTCCTCGCTTTGGCGTTCGGCTCTTCTTTCTATATACGGGTCTAGGGACCTTTATGGCTGCATGTGCCGTGAAGGCTGCGCCTACGTAGTTTCCTGAACTCGGGTCCGCTGTTAATGCATGCCTCTTTAAAACGGAAGGGTTTCTGATGGCACCCCTTTAGGCAGATGTAAGTTTCTAGTCCGTCAGGTTGCCCATTAAGGAGGAAAAAGTGCTTTTCGGAAAGCGTGGCAGGTGCCCTGTCTCTTCTGTCCTTTGCTTATTATTATGCAACATTTCGTCTCTTAGTGTGAGTCTTATCAGTTGGTATAATAAACTTCCTTCGCTTGAGCTGCCAGCCTTTTCTGTTTATTGGGAATAAACATGTTGCACGTTGTCATACAATAAGAGAGCTAAACAAAATACATAATACAACTATAATATAATTTTGTGAACTTATTCTTTGGGGCGTTTTTCAGAGAGAGGGTCATTGGAAGATGCACATATAAACTTCCTGGCCCCCCAGATCTGCCTTGAATAAATAGCATTTTGGTGTAATTCCTTATGAAACATTGAAGTTTATGTTTACAGGACTAAGATAAATCTATTTGCCAATTAAGATTCTAGTCGTTCCATTCAGTGAGGTATTCAGCACCAATAAATTTGGCATAATAACATGCGTCCTGGTTCATAAAATGGGGAAAAAATCATTTAAAGCAAATCTAGTCTGCTGTTTTCATTTGGCTTCCAATCTGGTTCTACTGTCTCATTAGTGATTGGGAGGAGCCCATTGCTTGAACCCTCCTTGAGGTCTTTCTTCCAAATTGGAGGGTTGTATGGGCGTGGGTGCGCAAAGGAAGTGTGGAAAGTTTAGTTTGCCTTGTTCCTTTGGCTCTTCCTTTGACAGCAGTTTTTTTTAAAGAGTGCAACTTAATGTCTGCAGACGTAGACTAACCATAGGGTTGGGGAAGTGGGGGGTGCTACAGTTTTTATCCTGGAAAAACCCAATAGGCAAATGTGGGTTGGGAAGAGGAATGCAAAAGCACAGGAAAAAGAAGGTGGCAAAACCAGATCCTAGTTTGACACAATTCTGCTGGATCCTTTCCTTGCAATCCCTGGGCAATTCCAATCCATGGATATCAAGATGGCTTTTGGGTACCCTGAAGCTCTGGGGCTACTTGCTGCCTTCAAGGCAGAATGCACAGTAGCCGAAAGGGCAGAGATAGTAGGGGAGATGGGTGAGGGGAGTTGCAGCACTCTTGTGATTGTAGGTATTTACCAATCACCCTAATTTTGATCACGTGACCATGGGGGCATGGGTCATAAGTTTGTTCATTGCTGCTGTAACTTTGAATGATCACCAAATAAATGGCCTTATGTTGAGAACCATCTGTAAGTACATAAGGTGCTTGGATCAGATTCTAGCATGATAATGGTTTGAATTTTATATATCTACACACTTCTAGTGGTTTGTAAATTTGCAAGAGTAGTAATGTTACTTTGCAGATTCTCAATGGCATTGTCATCTTTATAAAACTGATTTAAGAACCTTAAATATACAGACACCCTATAATCAACTTGGTGGTAGTTTCAGATATATTTTCTTACCAGATTCCTCTATGCCTTCAATAAAAACAGAGCTTCTAATGTACTGCCTTCACTGGAAAAGTCTTTTAAAACTCAGGGAGATATTCAGAAATGCATAAGCCTTGAAAATAGGTAATGTTGAATTATATAGCACAATCAAACATCAGGGGTTGAGCACAAGAAATGTTTATGACATTTTATATTATGTCATAAAATGTTTAACGATAATTTTATGATGTAATTTGTTTATAAAATTTACTAAATTTCAATTCCATCAGAGTCAAGAGGTTCTACGGTAGGTTCAGGATTTTGGATGTAAGCAGTTTGAAGTATCTTGGTTCAAAAAGTCTTGCCCTATAGTATACCATTTTTCCCAGTTAAATGTTACAGATACATAAGTTTTAGTAGTATATAGATTTAAAAGTTATGGAATCTATTAATTTTGAACATGTTGGTAGTAATCTTAGTGATTAGATAAGTGTTGGAAGCTCATATATTGTAAATATGTAGGCAAACGACTTGAGATTATTTTTTAGGAACTGAATAATCATTACATAAAATATAATTTTTCAACTCCTCTTATTTATTTACATCTCAAAAAAGCTTAGGAATGTTTATTAAAACAAACCTAAATAATCCTTTGGTACAGAGTACCAAACTGATAGTAATAACATAGCTTGGAAGTTCTGCTAAAAATAAAGAACTGTACTATAATGTGGATCATGTTTTACATAACTATAGTCTTTGCAGTGTTAATACAAAATTGGTATTATAAACCAATTATTTTAAGGAGAAGCTTAATGCTTTCCTTTCCTTGAGTAGTTTTTAATGTTTAACAACATTATGTTTTTTTCTTTCCTGAGCAGTTTAAGTTGTACATGACTGCTATTGTACCAGGATACCAAAGACATAACTTCAGACTCAATGGAATCTAATTCCTTGTGTGACATATGAAACAAATATTATTTGTAGAATTTGTAGAAGACCATAGCTCAGTTCATATTCACATAGTTCATATTCTTTGCAGGCAAAAGTTCTCAATTTCAGTCCTTGTCATGAGCTTTAAAGAGTAAATAGCAGATAATGTAAAAGTTCTCTGACGTGTATTATAGTAGATAACTATAAACTCAATTTCAATATACACACTCATGTTTTAAATGTTGCAGAAACGATAATTTCATATATAGTTAGGAACTGGAAACTATTTCATATCAGCAGTTGAAAGACACCAACATAATTTTTTCTTCTGAAGTACAGAAAGTAAATTATATCAGTTGCTCATACCTTCCTCGATGGGAATGCTGTAATTCAGTGATGGCTAACCTTTTTGTTGTTGCGTGCTGAAAGTGCACATGCGCATGCCTGTATCCATAACACAATGCATGTGCGACACCCCCCCACCCCTTGCGCATGCATGCACAACCCCTGCTGCACATTGCGCACCTCTGTGTATGCATGTGTGGCCCCTGTGCACATGGCCCACCTCCCATACATGCATGGCAGATACTCAGCAATCGGCTGGTGGGAGGCACGGACGCATGCTCAGTGGATCGATTCTGGGTGACGGTTCGCGTGCAGGCAGAAATGGCTCTGCGTGCCACTTCCGGCACATGGGCCATAGGTTTGCCATCATGGCTGTAATGAGATTATGAACCATTTATGTATTTGATTTATATCTCCACTCAACTTATGGAAAGTAGTTGTTCTTTGGAAAGCTAAACTGAAAAAACAGTGACAACAGATTAGGTTTACTTGCCTTGATATTAATAATCTGTGTTTTGTATATATTTTATATATTTATGTAAAAAAAACATTCATTTGCATTTTTCTCTTTAATGTATTTCATTTAATTGTTAATCTATTATTTCAGTTTTATTTGCTTAATAAAATCAATTTTGTTTGCTTAATAAAATCAATTTTGTATTTTTTGTATGAGATGCAGCTGTGTCTGTCATTTGCAGCTCTCAGAATCTCAGTACAATAGAATGCAGATTTGAAACATTCTGGAGGTTGAACAGAAAGGCTGAACATATGGAGAAAAGAACAAGGAAATCAAATGGGCATCAAAATAGACTATGCTGGCAAATGGAATGTACTGTATCAGAACGTTATTCTGGTACAATGGGGGCAGGCATTATAGACAGTTTAAGAATCTAGAATCAAGCTTTTATTTTAGTTTGTTTTCATTTTTGTAATATTCACCTGTTTTTGTATTTATAATTGGATATTTGTATATTTTATTACAGTAAGCTACTCAGAATTACCTTGAACCACAAGATGGGTGGCTAATAATAATAATAATAATAATAATAATAATAATAATAATAATGCTTCAGAAACCTAGCAACAAACTTCTAAATAAAAAATCATTAGATCAAAAGCAAAGTGTTAAAACTAGGAAGATTTATTAAAGTGTTACAGTGCCTTAAAGAACAAATAAAGCTGCAGGTTGAAAACTGGCAGGCATTGTTCCTCTAAATCATACATTGTTCAGAGGCCAGACACTGATTCCAAAGAACAAATGAAGCCATAGACCGGAAAAGCATTTCACCAACTCTTCTGCTCTGTGGTGCTCTGAAAGCAGCTGCAAATCATACCAGGTTTCTGTCAATGTGAGGCCTTCAAGTATCTATGGCAGATTGACAACAGCAGTGAAAACAGTAACTTCTCAGAGAAGTCTGAGGGCCTCATGCATTTTTGACCATATTATTTTTCCCCATTCCAGAACTCCAAATAAGAGCAAAGGAAGAAGCCAGCCAGCTGAGCTCCCCCCCCTCCCAAATTAACTACCTTGATTGTTGAATTCTCTCTGTTTTGTACTTTAGTTCATAAATAATGTCATTTGTGAACTGATTTTGAAATATTTGAATCTGAAATATATATGTGTGTATGTATGTATAGTATGCACACTGACACATATGTCTTACATGCTTAAAAAAATAGCTAATTTACTGCAGTATCACAGTGGCACAAACTCAAAGGTTCTTCTTGATTCATGATTATTTTATAAAATAATTGTTTAGTTTCAAAACACCAGATGTTTCTTTTTTACATTTTTCACATAAATTGATATAAAAATAATCAATAGATTTTCTTCTAGCTATATTTTCAAGGGCTATGATTATAAAAATGTAATTTGCCTGAAATCCACGAGAGGTTTCATAAGAATAAATATATGTGTAAATATATTTTAGCATTTCATATAGTATCTGAACTGGATGCAGCTGCAATTTTAATAGCATTAACATCATTACATTTTGACTAACATCTTTCCTTTTTTCAGAAAACGGAATAATTAAATCGGATAAAGTATTTGAAGTAATGCTTGCAACAGATCGAAGCCATTATGCAAAATGCAACCCATATATGGATTCACCTCAGTCAATAGGTATAACCACATATATTCTGTCAGATTAACTAAATGTTCGATTTTCTTAAAGATTCTGAATTTGAGTCTGCTTTCTATATGCTTCAATCATGGTTTTGGAAAATGCAAAAAATGCTAAAATAATCAGAGAATATAGTGTATTTACTACAAGAAATTAGTAATGCGGAAAAACAGCTGAGGAAGAACATAATAGAAATGTGTGGAAATTAATATTGTAGTGTAGGAGTGCTGAAATGTATTTTCTAGATAGTACTGGAAGTCATTTTTCCAGCCCCCAAATTAATTATTTAGAATTCATGCTTCCAGGTGGTTATAAAAATTATATGAGATGCCAGATTTGTCAATGGCACTTAGTCATCATGACCAAATTTAGTCTCTGTGTTCTGAGGCAATATAGAATAGAACAGAAAAACAGAGTTGGAGGTCTTCTACTCCAACCACCTAAATATTTCTGAATGTGTGGAACATATAACAAACCATTATCTTCATGTTCTGCTTGTGAATTGTTTTCATTCATGAATGTTTTATCTGTCACTGTTGGAAGCAAGAAGCTGGAAAAATGGATTTGTAAGCTAATACTCATCAGAAACAACTTCTCCCACATTTATTCATATATATTGATTTCTTTGTGATGTAAATTCTGTGTGCTTGAGTATTTGCCTTTTGCAACTAAGAGATGAAAATATGGATTAGATTAATGTATTGCATTTAGCTATAATGTAATTTGTTTGGTTTTGAGTTAGTGTATATAAGTTACCACATAGTGTTAACTATGGTTTATAGTACTTAGCCCAGTGTACAAATGAAGCAGTTGGGGAATCAATATAGTTAGTATAATTATTCTCTAGCTCTACCTCCTCTTTAATAATCACTTTTTAAATTATGATAAAAGTTATAATTTGATAATAATTTGAAGATATTTAGATTCCCAACAAAGGTGTATGGTTTTAGCTGTGGCTGAATTTGCAATACTGAAACAAAAGGAAAAAAACTTTCTCAATATTCACAACCTAGTTTACGAGCAAAGCTATGTCTAGACAAGACATAATGGTTGGTTCAGTGAACTTTATAATGTTCTTAATGGGCTTGACCAGCATACCTTAGGAAAAACCTTTTCCGATACTCATATTCTCCATTTTTTTAAATTAAAGAACAAAAATTAGTTCCTTCTTGCACAGAACCAGAAACTTATAGATTTCAATATTTTAAGATGATTGCTTCTTCAAAATCAGGTCGTATTGGACAAATCCTTTGCTGCACAAAGTGGGAACAGTAGAATAGTTACAGAAACATTTTTTTCATAACACCAAGAACATATATCACGGAAAAGTGATTATATGGAGGTATAAGCTGTTTTTGCTGTATGAATTAGAAGAGTGATTCCATTCCTTCATTGCAAGGATCTATTGTATCTTTTGAGTGAATTATTCAACATCCCTATGCCTGGAGTCACACATTGTATTAAGTCAAAATGTGATTTGTTTGGCTTAATATAATATATGAACATTGGGGTACTATGGCCCAGTCAACTTTTGACTTTTTAAAAAGAAGTTATATCTGTCTGTCTTTTTTTTAAAGTCCAAAGTTGACTGGACCATAGTACCCCAATCTTCATTTATTACACTAAATCAAACAAACCACATTTTGAGTGTTGTTTAAATAATTAAAATCTAGCTGATGGTAAATCAAGTAAATATAAGACTAGGAGATGAAATGAAAATAACAGCTATGGAAATATTGTTACATAATATTTCATTGTAGAAAATTAAAAAAAAAATGTAAGGATGCAGTTGCCAGAATATCAACATGTTCATGTCCATGAAGTCACTAGGAATTGAATTTGATTCTGATACTTTATGAATATTTAGCACACGAAATATCAGTACATATTCCCAATCCAAGATCATGTTCTCCAATGATATTGTTTATTCTTTCCTACTCATTTAGTTATATGGTAGGCTGGCTAAAACACATCTGCTAGCTGAATCTATTTACTTGAATATATTTGATATTACTCAGTAAATTTTCTTTGCCTTGTAGGATTTCAAGCAACAATCAGTGCTCCACACATGGTAAGTCTTAGGTTTCTTACTACTGCAATTTCATACTTTAAATCTTGCTTCCTCATTTGAACTGCCAATGTATTGATCTTAAAATAATGAAGGTCTTATGTTAATCTTAAAGACTGATAATTTATTGTTACAGAAGTCTCATGTTATGGGAGAGGATTCATTTAATATTAGAATGTAATGTATGTGTTAATTCTTTAATTCCACAGGTTTATTCATTTCAGCACAAATTAAAACATTTCCTGAATGCATATTCTTTTTCCTGGTTTGGAAAGCCTTTACAAATGTAGTTAGAGGAGTGTGTCTTCTTCTATAACCTGCCTACTTCTTTTTCATTATGTCATCCTGTTCTTTATTCACATCTTAGTTGTCTAAAATTAAAAAGATCTTTGGTGCTTCCAAGCAGACAGCATCTATTGATACCAGCCGAAAGGATTGTGCAGTTATTACATAATTCTTCAACAAAAAAAATATAGTTTAATAAAAAGAAAATAGAAAAAGCTGTAGGAAAACATTAAATAAAAAAAATAGAAGACATCATCTAAAATTACTTGTAAAATGACACGAGTGAGACAGATTGACAAAAATATAGTCTGGAAATAATACCTTTTAACATTTCACTAGTGCTTTTTAAAATTGTTTTACTACTTTATACATTAATGAAGTTCATGCAATTGTTTTGAGAGAAAATACAAATAGTTCTTCAGTTATGTCCATTTATTCAAACTTCAAAGTTACAGCAGCACTGAAAACATATACTTACAGGTGGTCCTGTCACTTATGACCATTGCAGCATTCCCATTCCCATAGTTACATGGTCAACATTCAGACACCTAGTGACCGGCCTGCATTGTGATCACATTCTCCTGCCCTGCACAAACTATCTTTGCTTCAGTTCCCTTCATCTGCCTGTCTCTCCCCCTCTCCATCTCTTCCCTTTTGGCTGCCCTGCACGGCATGGTCCAGATGAAGAGACTACTGTATGGTGCTGCTGTTGCTGCTGCTGCAACCCCCAGCTAGTTGTTTTCTCACCTCCCTGGTTGCCAGGCTCCCTTTTTTGGCCTACTCCACTTCAACACTCTTAGCCTGTTGCCAGTCAAGAGCGCTCTCACACACTGTACATTCGTACCCCACACAAAGAAGTTCATATACTGCCCTGAACAAAGGAAGGAGCTGGGAAGGGAATATGCTGGACCACAAATCCTCTGCACCCTACATTCTGCTGGCCAAGGTGATCTGCCTGCTGGGTAGTGAGGTAATGCCTCCCCCTTGGCTACCTGGCTGCCTTGCCTTGCACAATACAGTTATCTTTTAGAAATATGCTTTATTGATGGCTTTTGTTTTTTAACTTTCTCTAGAACATTTTTTTCTAGGTCCAGATTCATTTGGCTTTGGATGCAAGCTTATAGATTCAAATTGGGTAGTTCTAGAAATAAAGGGGGAAGGAGATTTTAGAAATACATTTTTCTTTCAGTTGGCAAACTGCTATATATTCAGAGTACCCATTTCAGATGTAGTAGTAAAGCCCAGATCTTGTATTTGATTTTTAAAAAAATGCATTTACTTAATGAATTTTATTAGTTTGCCTTGAAATTTTAATGTAAAAAATATGATGACATTTGAGGTATCCATCTGTCTGTTTCAGTTTAAATACTGTTTTCTTTTTAGCGTTTAAAAATGTGTTTAAATCTTTATAAAAACAGATTTAATGGTGGGCAGAATCATAGTAAAATATATTTTTTATTCTTTCTGGTTAGCATGCATATGCTTTAGAACTACTATATGAACAGTTACATGAAGGAGCAAAAGCCCTTGATGTAGGATCTGGAAGTGGTATTCTTACTTCATGCTTTGCCCGGATGGTGAGAAATTGATTTTATCAAATAAATGAAATGTTTTGCTTTTGTTAATCAATAGAGTAATTATTCTGTTTAATTTTTAGAGATATTTAGAAAACAGTTACAAAGGTTTAGTTTTTTAAATTAAAAATATTCCTTTATACTCATAAAGTATTCAGGAAAGTGTTTGCACTTTGGGTAGCTGTACCCAAGTTATCTGGTCTACAAAATATTTCCTTCAAAAAAATGCATAAAACTGGAATAGCTAAAACCAGCTAATTGAGTTTCAAAAGTTAATCTCGCCTAATAGTTTAAGTTTTTGAAAGAGAAAAATCCTAAAAAATAAATAGTAAGAAATTCCAAGTAATTTATGCACTAAAGTGGTATCTATTATCTCCTTCAAAACATTTCAGAACTAGAAATCAAGCTGGTATTTGGGGTGCTGTGCATTGTGAGGCATGCAAATCTGTTCGTCTCTTGAGACTAATCTCTAGACTTGGAAACTATAACTAGCAATATTTATTTTTAGTAATAATTTCAAATGTTTAATTCAATCTAGTCTTTAGTTTGTTTTCTAGTAAAAATATAAGAACTATTTCTTTTATTGATTGAAGCCAATTGGTACCCTTATTACATCTTTTCAGTGGCATTTGTGTGGGGGCAAGGAAGGCTGGCAAGGATATATGTAACTGGCAATGTATTTTACTTGTGTGAATAATAATCCTTTTGATTTTGTTTCAGGTTGGTGCCAAAGGACAAGTTGTAGGAATTGATCACATCAAAGAATTAGTTGATGACTCAATAAATAATGTCAAAAAGGATGACCCTCTATTGCTGTCTTCAGGAAGAGTGAAACTAATTGGTAAGTACTAGAAAATATTACAAAATAAATACAGATTACATTGCATAGTGTGTAGCATTTAAATTTTGTTAATAAATTAGATTACATTCTCTTGTACTTTATTTTTATATAACTTTATATAACTGCTTGATCAGAAAGATTCAGGATGACATACAGATTTAAAAAAACATAGAAACATAGGAATGTTAACAACTTTTCTTAAAAAAAAAAAGAAAAAATGATCACATCCAAGGCAATTACACAGACTGAAGACTGTCAGAATAATCAGTGAAAATAACATGTCCTGATTAAAGGAGAAGGGAAACAGCTAGTTTTAAGTGTTTTTTTAAAAGCAGACATGGTTGGGCCATCTAAATTTTTCTGGAAATTCTCTTCTTTAAGGAAGACATAGCAACAAAGAGAAAACTATATTTTCCCAAATGACATTATTTAAACAGTGAGACCCTGTTCTTTACCATAGACATTTTTTCAAAAAAAACTATTAGCAAACAACCATTATGAGCCGTAGTGGCGCAGTGGTTAGAGTGCAGTATTGCAGGCTACTTCTGCTGACTGCTGGGTGCCTGCAATTTGGTAGTTCAACTCTCACCAGGCTCAAGGTTGACTCAGCCTTCCATCCTTCTGAGGTGGGTAAAATGAGAACCCAAATTGTTGGGGGCAATATGCTGACTCTGTAAACTGCTTAGAGAGAGCTGTAAAGCAATATATAAGTCTAAGTGCTATTGCTATTGCGAACTTCCGTGGCCTCCAAATCTGACATATCTTGCAGAGCATTTGAAAACTCTTTTTCACAAAGATTTAGTTAATAGGTACTTGAACAAGGTTATTTATTCCTTCTGGCTAGTGTTGTGAACTAAAACGGACAAGGACAGCAGTTATAGATTGTAAGTTGTATGTATGTATTTATTTATTTATTTTGTCAAGCGATTATTAGATAACAGGTATAAGTATAAACATGGTTATGAATACATGAAATGGATACGAATAAGAAAAAAAAGAAACAATAGGACAGGGACGGTAGGCACGTTGGTGCGCTTATGCACCAACTTATGAAACTTACCATATAATCTTAGGAAAGTGCATTATGTTGGAAATAATTATACCATGCTATTCTTCAACCGTAATCATTTGCACTATGAATTCTAGTTGGTAATACTATCAAAAATTAAACGGCTATCTTTTTTACTACATTTGAAGTTTTGTGTCAACTAATTTTGATATTCCATAAAAATGTTTAACCATTTAAGTAGAAATTTAGTGCTTTGACTAATAACATTAAATTCTTTATCCTATTTTTCTTTCAGTGGGAGATGGAAGATTGGGATATCCAGAAGAAGCTCCATATGATGCTATTCATGTTGGAGCTGCTGCACCTGTTGTACCACAAGCAGTAAGTAATATGTGTATATATGTACGTATTTGTGTGAGATAGGTGTACTTTGCATCAAATCTCTTTTAAGTAAAGAGGGTTAAGAATTTGCTTACACATGGTTTAAAAACATATTTAAACCACGTGTAAATAAATTCTTAATAGTATAAACATATTGCAGAGATGGAAATTTAATTAGATATGCTAAACTTATTAAATCATGTTGCTGGAATTTGAGGCTATAATATGTTTAAGTTTTAAAAAGCTTTTAGCAGCCCCGGCCCAAATTCCATTCATTTTTTTATAGGTTCATGAATAAGTTGCTTCCTACTTCCTTTACTTCCTTTCCTTTTTAATTTCCCCAAATTTATATTTCAACGATGATGGAGTAAAGAATGGAAAGGGCCCAAAAACCATTTCAGTCAATTTTGCAGTATAGTAATTATTGCAGTAGGAATTATTGCTTTGCAATGCTATATATTGAAGGACTGTTGTTTTTATACATTGTTTTTATAATAATATATATTAATAATATTTTAATGTGTAGCTTATAGATCAATTAAAACCTGGTGGAAGGTTAATATTACCTGTTGGACCTGCTGGAGGAAACCAGATGCTGGAACAATATGATAAGCTAGAAGATGGCACTGTCAAAATGAAGCCTCTGATGGGAGTGATATATGTGCCTTTAACAGATAAGGATAAGCAGTGGTCCAGGTGGAAGTGATTTTCAGTTCCACTGTCTTCTTCCACGCACTTGCATATACAAGGTGAAACTGTCTTAATTCTTAAGAGGGTAGCTTGCCACTACATCATTTGTTGTCACTATTGCTTTGTGCTTGATTATGCATTGGAAGTTTTGCATTGCTGCATAACCATGCAGTTTTTTTAATGTGCAACATTAAAAGGTAAAAACATAAAGAATTGCATGTTATTTCAGTATAATTTATTATTTCTTTAAATTCTGTAGTATGTTAAATAATAATCTCAATTGCTTAAAGTTATTCCCTAAATTTAAAGCTCTTTTTTCTTCTTAGGTCTGATTTCAACAGAGAATAAAATGTAAAATGGACTTTGGTAACTTCAGTAGGTTCAGAAAATAATAAACTCAATTTATTTTCCAGTCATTAAAAAATGAAATATAGCTCAGAAATCTGGAGGAAACAATACGACTGATACATTCTAATTTCAATTAATCTGGTTTTAGAGAAGCAAGTTATGCTTACAAAAATTGCTGAGCCAAATTCTTTATATTAGCATGTATCAGAATATTTCTTTTAAGTGTGATAAATATTGTTTGGTCTTCTTCAAGCTGACAGATTGTTCTTCCAGTTCAGTTAAGTTTTTTTAAATAACTCTGATGATTTGTCCAAGCTTGCTAATTATCCAGTAATACAGCGGAGACATAAGTATAGACTGCATTAAACACTTGCCAGTTATTAGTTTATAAATAAGTAAGCCAGCAATCTCACTTTGTTACTGGCCTAGAAATGATATAATATTGACTTTTTAACAGTTGTAAAGCACTTGTGCTCAAATGAATTCTTGAAATGTATAGCAGTTGAATTTACTAAAAGTACAGCAAGTGTATATACTAAATGTACTAAAGTATATTTTACATGATTCCATGTTCAGAGATCTAAATTCTGTGAAGCTAATTAATCATTATTTATGCATAAGACATATCCATATCTTACGCTTGAAGCTACAACACAGAGTTGAGAATCCTGTGACAGCAATGGAATATGACTTAAGTGGTGTTGCAGTCCATCCTCATTGATATGTATTGGTCCTTCCATGCTTTTATATCTAGTACAGGCTTGTAAAGTATTATTTATTTCAAAGCTTAGCATTTGCCTAATATATTTTCATAATCAATTACTTCCAAATATATTTTTCTTATTGTTGCTAAATTAATTCTCTGTATGATGGGGGAAGGGGGCAAGCCTATACATATCTATTTTAGGTAACACAAGTGCTTCACTTCGTTATAAATAAGTATGGTGACAGATGGTACGCTCATTTATCCTTCTGCTCTCAGTTGCATATCTGCTTATAATATGACTAGTCTGAGACAGGAATAGGCATTTTTGAAATATTCTATTGTAACTTGGAACAGTAGCTAATAAGGGGGGGAATATGGAAAAGAGAGAAAGAGATAGCAAATCTCTATCACTGTAGTAGTTATAATATATGGGAGATTGTTGTCTAATCTCTTACACACAAAATTATTGCTTTATTTATGGAATTGTGAAAGTGGCTTAAATAAAGCTTTTCTGAGTCATACAATAGAGATATCTCATTTCCATGAAAACTTGAACCAGAATCTTTTTAGCTTATTGAAGACTAACAGAAAGTCCAGGATTGAAGTTAAGTACTAAAACGTTTATAGACAAGCATCTGGAGGTGATTCAGTTATAAAAATACTACACCATCCATTAATTCAAATATTGTTTAAAGAACTTGAAAACCAACCAACTAGAAGATCTCTTTACAGAATGCCAGTTTATACTATGGAAGAAAAAACTACCAACCAATGTAGTAAAGGAAATAGCTTAGCTTTACTATAATATTTCACGAAAGTATTTGACGATGGCATGGGTAAACTGGTTGGTAGATTGTTCCTATTTCTCTTAATTTCAAGTAACAAACTTCCAGCCATGTATCAGCTCAAAGCTTTGTCAGAAGACCTACTAGGTTTGCATTAGTCCACATATTAATATCTCTAATATTCTAGTTTAGGGCGTGGAACCTGATGACATTCAGGTGTTCTGGGCTGTATCTCACAAAAAGCCAGCTAGAAAAGCCATGGGAAGATATAAAAATATAATTGTAGCCCCAAACACACAGATGTTAAAGTTGCGTTTACCTGTCCCACTTTGATGGTACATTTCATTAGTCATCAAATAGTTTGGAATAACATCACAAACTTGAAACATACATTGTTTTACTAGATTCAGCATAAACGTTTAAACATTTTAATTGAACCACAGCAAAGAGAATTTGAAAAAAAAACATGTATCTTGTGGTTTTCAGCTTCTGAATTATACATTGTGAAAAGCAAAGCTTAAAACTATTGCATACAGTATGAGGTGACTAAAAAAAATACTAATTTGTACAGAATCATGACTGCAAGTTACAACCTCAAATCCATAATCCTTCATGTTGCTCTTATCTTGCCCTTATTGTTTTTTCTGTGATAGTATTCATCATCATTATGTCTGCCTTCTTTCTTGTCCTATAATTTGAATCTGGAAGCTCCACATATTCCATAATTTATGCTGCCCTTTTCATTTCACCTCCATCTGTGTTTATATTAAATGGCTATGAATTATACTTTACACATATGAGAGTTTCTGATTTATAGCTGAAATCTAAGGGTTCTTGGGAAAGAATCTTATGCAATTTTGAGAAATTAAAATTGTAATTTTATACTCATTTTCCTTGGAGTGAGTACTAATAGATTCAGTGTAATTGATGCAGTCTTTGTTCCCACTTATAAAAAGGTTTTATTTTTCCTTTAGGCACTTGATGCTTTCTGAATTTCTTTTCTAAAATACACTGCTCAAAAAAATAAAGGGAACACTTAAACAACACAATGTAACTCCAAGTCAATCACACTTCTGTGAAATCAAACTGTCCACTTAGGTAGCAACACTGATTGACAATCAATTTCACATGCTGTTGTGCAAATGGAATAAACAACAGGTGGAAAGCATAGGCAGTTAGCAAGACATCCCCAATAAAAGAGTGGTTCTGCAGGTGGTGACCACAGACCACTTCTCAGTTCCTATGCTTTTTGGTTGATGGTTTGGTCACTTTTGAATGCTGGCGGTGCTTTCACTCTAGTGGTAGCATGAGACAGAGTCTACAACCCACACAAGTGGCTCAGGTAGTGCAGCTCATCCAGGATGGCACATCAGTGCGAGCTGTGGCAAGGTTTGCTGTGTCTGTCCAGAGCATGGAGGCGCTACCAGGAGACAGGCTAGTACATCAGGAGACATGGAGGAGGCCATAGGGGGGAAACAACTCAGCATCAGAACTGCTACCTCTGCCTTTGTGTAAGGAGGGACAGGAGGAACACTGCCAGAGCCCTGCAAAATGACCTCTAGGAGGCCAAAAATGTGCATGTGGCTGCTCAAACGGTCAGAAACAGACTCCATGAGGGTGGTATGAGGGCCCGATGTTCACAGGTGGGGGATGTGCTTACAGCCCAACACCATACAGGACGTTTGCCATTTGCCAGAGAACACCAAGATTGGCAAATTTGCCACTGGCACCCTGTGCTCTTCACAGATGAAAGCACGTTCACACTGAGCACATGTGACAGACATGACAGGGTCTGGAGAAGCCGTGGAGAACGTTCTGCTGCCTGCAACTTCCTCCAGCATGACTGGTTTGTCAGTGGGTCAGTAATGGTGTGGGGTGGCATTTCTTTAGGGGGCTGCACAGCCTTCCATGTGCTTGCCAGAGGTAGTCTTGACTGCCATTAGGTACCGAGATGAGATCCTCAGGCCCCTTGTGAGACCATATGCTGGTGCGGTTGGTCCTGGGTTCCTCCTAATGCACGATAATGCTAGACCTTGTGTGGCTGGAGTGTATCAGCAGTTCCTGCAAGATGAAGGCATTGATGCTATGGACTGGCCTGCCCGTTCCCCAGACCTGAATCCAATTGAGCACATCTGGGACATCATGTCTTATTCCATCCACCAACGCCACGTTGCACCACAGACTGTCCAGGAGTCGGGGGATGCTTTAATCCAGGTGTGGGAGGAGATCCCTCAGGAGACCATCCGCCACCTCATCAGGAGCATGCCCAGGCGTTGTAGGGAGGTCATACAGGCACGTGGAGGCCACACACACTACTGAGCCTCATTTTGACTTGTTTTAAGGACATTACATCAAAGTTGGATCAGCCTGTACTGGTTTTTTTAACACTTTAATTTTGAGTGTAACTCCAAATTCAGACCTCCATGGGTTGCTAAATTTGTTTTCCATTGATAATTTTTGTGTGATTTTGTTGTCAGCACGTTCAACTGTAATGAATGAAGTATTTAATAAGAATATTTCATTCAGATCTAGGATGTCTCATTTTTGTGTTCCCTTTATTTTTTTGAGCAGTGTATAATCAAGTGATTTTTGATGCTTTGGGAAAGGAGATCAGCAAAGGATGTATCTTTTTGTCAGTGATCATTGCTTCTGGTAGATAGAAGAAGCATTTCAAACTCTAGATTCAGCCCTTTGGGATTTACTGCTGAGTAGATTCAGGTGTAAATTGAATTATTGTTTCTTTGAATCTTCAATAGTATTACAGATTATTCCTTTTGACAATGGCAGATTTTGACCACTGACGTTCAGTATTATTCCTAAATGTGAAAATTGCCCTAAATCTCATTATATTGTTGGGATTTATATTTTGACAGAGGTATTTTTAAAATATTACACTTAAAACTTTTTATTTTGGCAATCTATAGTATATGTACCTACCCAATAGTATCAACTACTAAAAATTGTGATCCCTAGTTTATGTGATTTGGGGAAAGACAAAAATATTCTTGGGAGTTGGAAGGTGGGTGGTATGAAATCTGCAGCAAATATAAATATCTGTCTACTGAGTGTAATTTTGTTCTATATGTACTGCTTGGGCATCTTTCAAAATTGATTTAGATTTCATGCAAAAGCATGGACAGCATCCCTGCACTTCATTGATAAAAGTTGATGTGATTTTTCATTCTTTTGTAATACAGTAATAGCTTAAGATTCTGTTTTCTCATCTTTCATGTTCATTCAGTTATCTCCTTTGTTTTGGCTTTGCATGTGCTAGTCTGTATTAGTGTACTGTACTTGCAAGTATATGAATTTTGGGTTGTGGAATGTATTGGATGTGTATGCATATGTGTATATATTAGTTACACACACACACACACACACACACACCCTCTGAACCAGTTGCTTTCGTGGGCTGTTTTATATATTTGGTATTGGGGTCTAAATTGTATAATCATATATTTATTTTATACTTTGAAAAGTCTTAAAGGCAGCAGTAGTACAAAATCAAATAAAAGTTTTTGGTCACTATTCCATTTTTATTGTAAATGGTATTTAACCTCTTTTATTATAGAAGCTGCACATCCTTGCTTTAAAATCTATCCGTAATATAATTGTTACTTAAACTGGTTTAATACTTTATATTTGAATAGGGAAAGCCATTTTGCACATTTCATAATATTTTATCGTTGAAATGCATGCAGTGTTACTGTCCGTGCTTAGAAGCCGTTGTCCTACTGCCAATAAAGGTGTCTGTCGCAGAGGGCAGATAACATTTCAAATCTGAAAGGCTGCAGTTAGAACTAACATTTTCAAAGCAGAAACACTGGGCCATGTTAATGAATAATTTGCTTTTGACAACCAATCTTATTTAATGTTATTTAAGGTGTTGGGGAGTAATAGAAATAATGGGAGGAGGGTAAACTTTTTTCTTGCTGCTTTTCTGATCTTTTCCCACATTAAGTCTAATTAATCTTATAATAGTTTTTGTTTGTGTAGGCAAAATCCAGTTTCTCTAGAGGGAAATACTTTTATCAAAATTCTGCAATAAAATTTTGAACTCAGATTTCCCATTATGCAGCCTTTTGCACAGGTATCGAGTAATTGGACCATAGTTGCAAGTGAATCTCTACTGTAAATGGTCTGCAGATAGCTACAACATTCTTGTCTTCAGAAAAATAAAGGTAGCCGCATAATTTTTTAAATTAATGGCATTTTTACTGACATTTCCATGAAGTATATGAAGGGATAGGGAGTATTTCATTTAAAAATCACATTTTGCTTTGTTTAATGTGACTATTGCTTTGATGCTGACCATTTGGTTATTGGTTATTCATATTAAGATATGAATCTTAATTTTTCAGCAGTATCTGAAAGTGAGCTGAATTTTAAGAAATATATGTGAAAACTAGACTTAATTTTTTTTCTTTCAATTTTGCAGGGATGAAATATAAAAGCTACAACATCTGATCCAAACATAGTGTTAACAGTGGACTGCTCATCTCCAATTCTTAAAAGCTTTTTCCAAACCAACAGCATTGCGGCTTGTTTTGGACCGTGTTACACTGTTATCAGCATGGAAAAGTGGTTTTTTTTTTTTTAATTTTGTAGAGGTTTAATGCAAGTTTGATAATGGACTGATGGAAAAAAATTAAACCTGGGCAAATTGTTTCCTTTTAATATGCCCTTATTTTCATCTGTTAGTGATATATTTCTGCAGATAAGCAAATGTATCTGCAATTTACAATTCGGAAACTTTCTAACCATTTCAGCTCCAATGTTTGTTCATCAAACTGCTTACCTGCACTTTCTTATGCTATCTGCACACTTAAGATTTGTGTTCAGCTGACTCCTAGATCCTACTAAAATGAGATGAATTTTTTCAAAGCTATCAACGTGGTATTTATAGACTAGCATGTAGCATATACAATCAGCAGCTTTTCTTCTCATTCAGGAAATCAGATATGTATATCCATTTGGAAGCATCAACAAGAATAACATTTATTTTATGTCGCTGTTCAGGATGGACATAACTAACATAGTTCTTTCCTTGTAGCATAGCTAAGAAATTCATAGCTGAGTATTATTTCTAGCTGATTTACAGACTTGAAGTACCTTGAGTGTAATATAACAATTACTGTGTAAGTTATGTCCTAATCATTGAACAGTTCACAGTACTGCTTTGCCAAATAAAATCAAAAACAAAAAAGTGTGGCAAATAATGTTTTCAATAGAGATCTCTTGGGTAGTTGAGAGGTTGCTAAAACATTTCTACCAATAATTCACTTTCCCCTATATAGGAGTCATCTTGCATTGGAAAAACTGTACTGATCAACCAGCTTCAGAGTTTCTGAAGTGTCCCAGAAAACAGCTAAAAATATTACAAAGACTAAATAATCCAACCCCACTAACCTTTAACGGATTCTGGGAAAGAACCATGTCAACTGTTATTCCATATGATAGCAATGTCAATTACACTGATGAATAAGCCTATATATTTATATAACAACTTCTGAAGACTTGTCTATTTTGTTCAGTGAAAAATGAATATACACACTCATGATTCAAGGAAAGCCCAATGATTCTGATTTTAAAAAGCAATTCAAATTTAAGTCATCTTCATAGCAATTAGATGCCATTTGAAAAAATGTGTGAATACACCAAATATTTCAATTTGTTAATACTGAATCTCTGATGATCTACTTGGGAAGCCATTTTAGGATATTGCTTTGGACAAAATAATTTATTTGGGATTTGACTAGAATAACTTTGAGAAAAAGGAAGCTTTAAAAAAAAAAAAACCTTAACCCAAAGTCTTCTGAAAGAGATGCAAATTTTGCTCTTTCCCTAATTGAATAAAAACAACTTTTCTCCCTCATTTTCATTATCACCAATTAGTCACAAAAACATATTTTATTTAAATAACTCAATGACCTTCTATAAATAATTTTATACATTTAATTTATAATAGTTGTTTAACAGTTAATTTGTACTCCGCAACTAATTTATGAAGCCATGTAACATTTATAGTCAAATATATAGGGTAGTAAAAGTTACATGAAATACTTTGGGTGTAGCATCCATTCTTTAATTTTCTAGAACTACTACTGCATATAATGAATTAACCCTAATTAAATAAATATTTGATAATTACAGAGGAGTCAGCTTTAAAATGTTACTTGAATTATTGAAATCATGACTTCATATGGCCTTTATAAAACATGAGCTAATGCCGGTTTAGGGAAATAGCTAGGTTTAAGCATTATAAACACAGATTTTAAATTTAAAAGAGTTCAGGTTACACAGTTCTGGGAAGAAATCTAATGCCAGTCAGAAATAAAAAGCTAAAAAAGGGGGTGGAAATAACTAATCGTTTTGCGGATAATATGAATCATTGTGGAGAATGTTGAAATCTGGAGATGAATATACTGGCATTATGTCTGTAAGAACTGCTCTTCATGTTTTGGTGTTTAAATCCTCAGCTTTCAATTAGTGGCACATATAAAGCATCAGAAAACAGAAGAGGATGGACTGTCCATTATATATAGTCCTAAGTTCTTTTGTGTTATATGTGAAAATAGAAAAAAATACTTTTAGACAAGCCAATCTTCATTATGTATGATTTTTCTGCTTTAGGTCTATTTAAATTAACTTAAAAGAGCTGTAGTTTTAATCAGTGTTTCACAGTGTGTAATGACTCTTTATTCTCCTACTGTTCTACAAAATGATTGGTGCACAGTGCAGCATAATTTGACAAAGTATTGTATTGAATGTAGGGAGGACTGACATAGGGAAGGACAGCGAGTCTTAGTACTGAAATGGAGGATGTCTTTGAAAAAAACAAACTGGGATGGTATATTAAGCAGCAAACAACGTGTTGTTATGGATCATAAAAATAGAAGATTTTATCTTACAATTCTAGCTTTTTCATGTTAGGTTTTAATGAAAAACCTGACTAAGCATGTCATTCAAATACTCAAATATTTTTTGATGATTCTGTCACTCCATTTTATTCAAATACCTTTATTCATGCTCCAGTCCACTGGAGATGAATTAGGAAGCACATATTTTGTATTACTTAAGAAAAGATACTGCTTTTAGAACTAAACAGCACTTTGGATCTGAGGAGGAAAAAGCACATAAAGGCATTTATGTGTTGACAATTTTTTAAAAAGCTGTGACTTTTCCTGGAACTGTACAATTGTCCTTCATAACTGCAATCCTGAGAAAAGACACATTTAGTTTAATGTGTTATGAACAAGTGTTGAGGCTTGTGCACACTTACATGTTTTTTTCCCTTTGAATCTGAAATGCTTTACAACCCTAATTATTTAGGAAGTAGCTGTCATGTTTAATGTTGTCTTTATTTCTAAATCCAGATGAATCAGCTGACATATGTTTGGTGAAGAGGAAAGATAGCTTATAATAACTGATATACAGAAGTACTTTGCAATATATGTTTAAGCCAAGGCATACTTTTAGTCCTTCAGACAATTGGATGAACTTTTTAATTGATGAGAACTTAAAGCTTTATGAAAAGTTTATTAATTGAAACTGCAAGAAGTTGCTAAATTTCTGTGTGACAGTTAACAGAATCCTGAACTTTTAATATGAGTATTAAAAACTTCAGGCATATTGTTTTTTTTATTGATAGAAGTAATACTCCCTACAACTGAATAATTACAAAACAGTTTCAGCTCCTTATCTAAATGTTAGGCTTTTGGAATTTAGTATTTAAAGGAACCTTTTAAAATAGAGCATCTTTCCCCTGTTATGTGCTATTTGCCCTTAGCAATCTGAGATTCTATTGCCAATACAGGCCTGGCCTACTTACCATATATATTTCAATGGAAAAGGTAAATACCCATATAGAATGGTAAGCAAGAAATGTTTTAAAACAAGAAGGCGGGTAAACAAAAGATTTCTGATTTAGCTATTTCAACATTTGAAATTATATAAACTAAATGAATAGATAAACTTGAGTGGGTTTTTTTTTTTATTAACTTATTTGAAATGATGGCTATATTGTACTGCTCATTTATTGATGGCTTATTTGTACTGCTACTTTTAATTAGGAATGTGCAGCGCTTCAGGTTCAGTTCCAATAAGGTGCTTTGGAGTAAGCAAAAGCATTGAATAAAGGATTTATCTGCAACTCTTTAAAACATGCATGCTTCCTTTGCAGCTTCCCATGAGCTTACATATAGCTGCTTTAAAGAATTGTGGATGCATACAGTGCTTAATTCACATGCCTGTGTACTCTGAAGATTAAAGTTACAGATATTCTTAAAGTGTTTTGAAAAAGGCAGAAATGAAAATAGAAAAGATTGAAAAGCTGTAAGGAGAAAGAAATATAAGCCTAAGGTTATATTTATCTCCAACATTGGAAGATTAAAATAGAGTAGCTAATTTAAGTAATACGGTGAAACTGTCGTGCCTTCCTCAGAGATAAAGGAGAAACTAAAATTGGTGCTCCACTGCAAACAAAAGGTTTCCAATGCATAATTTGAGACTGCAGTTTTCATAGATGATCTAGTACTGTCTGATTACAATCGAGCAGAACCTGGCTGCACTGAGGAACAAGGCAAAGTACCGTGGATGTCAGAACAGTCATGTGACATAATGAGAACTGTATGCCTGATTTCCTAGTTCATTAAGAGGAATGGGTTACTTCATAGCCATTCAATAGAAGTCAAAATGATTTTTCAGGTGTAATGACATCGCACACAGGATGCAAATTGTGTCATTTTTATCACGCAACATGTTATATGTGATGCACAGTACATCATTTCCATCATGTAATCTCTCTTGCATCCTCTGACCCCCAACCTATGGAAACCAATAGAATGCTTTTAGGTATATAGTGTCTGCCTGCTTTCATTGTAGAAAAGGAAGCTGAAGCGTGAATTCCAAGTCTCCATTTATATATTCCAAGTGCAATTTTTCATGGGAAAATACTTTGACTAGATCATAATGTCACATTAAAAGAAAAGCGAGCTCTACAAGTTTGGAAAGTAATTCCCTATAATGAGTCAAAGCTCTAACAAAAATACATATTTGGATTAGATGTGACTGCTGTGTCAGTATCTGCTGTGATGTGGACCACTGCAACAGGACATCATGCTATTGCCAGGAGCATGGATCAACCACTAGCTTCCAGTGTTTCAAATTGAATTTTATCACCACACAAAATCAGTTCGCAAAACAGAGATGGCTAAAGAGTGCAAAGAGGATAAGTTTAAAAGAAAATCGTTTGTACGCTAAAAGTATTTTAAGCTGTAGTGGCATTGCACTTGTTCACCAGTAATATGATTTTGTTTTGGTGGGATTGCAACAGATAAATTGCATTAGCTCATACCTCCATCATAGGCTATTCTTAAAATTATTCCATACTAGAGCCTCTTGTTGGCTTGGGGATGAAAAGCATCGTAGATCAAAATACCTGGAGAACACCATGTTGGTGAAAGATACCACATGCCATTACCACTGTACATCAGTATTTCTTAACCTTAGCATTTGACTAGATGTCAACTCCTGGAATTCCATGCTGGTTGGGAAACTCCAGGAGTTGAAATCCACACATCTTCCAAGCTACCAAATTTGAAAATCAATGGTGTTCATCTGTCAGGCCTTGAAAGAAAATTTTGGGGAAACGGCTGATTTTGGTAACACAGTTTGTGAGATGCAAGAGGCACACTTTTGTGAGAAAGCTTGATAGCAAAAAAGAGTATCCTGAATCTTGCTCTAGAGATACATTCCATTTATGAGGTAATCTGACTCCTCAGATGTAGTGGGGCGCGCTTTCTTTAATTTCTGCCGGACTAAACGCAAACGGCAAGCGACCATGAGCAGCAGCAAAGCAGTGATGGCTAACCCCAAAGCCAGTGGAAGTACAGCACCTAAAAACAGTAAGAAACAAAATACTAAGTAGGTAGATAAGGCAGAAGCATCATATTAGCCAAATACATAATTTACCTTCCTGAGGATTTCCCAAAACAGAACCACTTAAGGGGAGATGAGTATATCTGCTCTATCAGGACATAGTCATGAGGGAGATATAATAATACTTCCAAAAGTTCATGCACTGTGGATGATGCCTTTTGCTCCGTGGTGATTCACTATATATTTTTGTATATTTTCTCGACACAGAATAAATCAGTCGGAAAAAATCCCCACATCTTTACCTGTTTCTGGGACTGGAAGGCTCTTTTCAATCTGAGTTCTCTTCAAGCTCACAATACCATTGTCATTCTTATCTGTGTCTTTCCCTGAGATTCTAAAATCTACAAAAACAAAACAATGCATTATCAATATATATCTCAGTAGGACATGGGTGTCAAACTTGATTGTGTCACGTGACGTATCGTGACATAACTTTTTTGCCTTTGCGGAGCCGAGGTGGGCATGGCCTGCATGTGATACATCAAGCCCACGGACTGCAGTTTGATACTCGAGTAGCAAATAAATTACATCACAACAGTCAAGTGTGCTTTAAGAACTATGACTTACACTAAGTACTGTAATAAAATTAGAAACATCTTTATTTGTGGACTACCATATTTGCGCTCTGAGACCCTCTTCCGGATGAGATTTTAACATAACTAAATGATACTTTTTGCATGGCCCAATTGACTGGATCATGGTGCTTTTAACTAACTTGACTTGCTTGGGGCTAAGCTAAATCCCTCCATTTGATATGAATTATTTATTGGGAGGTTACTTGATGCTCACTTCTGAGACTAGGATGTCACCAACATAAAAAAGGCAGAGTTAGGTGTGAAGTAAGAACTGTCTATTGTAGCAGTGACTCTGGGTGCAGCACTTTTTTTAAATAAAATATTTTCCTTTAGAAAAGTGGGGGGATGTAAAATAACTGGTAGGGTGTGGCATGATAGCTTCTTTAACAGTAGTTGAAAGGAATTTAAAAAACGGCTATTGAGAGATAGACACAGAAATCTTAGAATAAATTGTGCCAACGCACCAATCAGTTAACAGGAAAAAAAAGGTTGTTCTTAAGAATACAGTCACAAAAGCAGAGACTTAGTTTTACTAGATGCAGCTGAGCTTCCACCACACACATTGGTTTAGGTATGGTTCACTAAATTGTATAGTTTATATAAAGCAATGATTATATTACAATTTAACACGTGAAATCTAGCCTAGAGCAACTGTCTTGATTACAGTGCTTTGATAGGGAGGCTTCAAAGTGATGTTTTCAAAATGAAGAGAACAGCACAATTTGGTTTAGTCAATAAACTTGACCAATAAGTTTGGAGAAGTAGTTCCACTTAAGAATGATTGCTGACTGCTCTACAAATTCTTTTTCTGTTCTTAGAGTTGGGAAATTGGAAATACTGAAAAATGTTTACCTTAGACAAAGTAACTGACAAGGGCCCAGAGAAGTGAGATGACCATTTGCAAGCCAGTAATGTTAAATGATAAAATTTTAAAGTTGGCAAACACTGCCAAGCCCATGTAGATAAAGTACAAAAAAAATCAGTATTCGATGCCATTCCAATATTTACATGCCATGCAAATCTATCCATTATTATGATAGATTTTATGCAGACAGATCTGCACTTTAGCAGACTGCAAAGAGATGATATTCTTAAGCTTTTTACCAAATTTTTCTCCATCAATAGAAGAATTGCTAAAACACAGTTGGGATTACAGTGGGATGACAGAGCCAAGTGTTATGCCATGTTATGTTGTGCCACTTCCCTACCCCAAAAGGTGATTATTACCATGAACTTTTACACATTCAGCAAGACAATCAGATTCTTGAAGAAAGTTGTTTTCATTGCCTTTGCAACCACCATAGATGAAATGCATGCAAGTGCCTGAAAAAGCATCAAAATGCCAGCGAGAGAGGTGTCTGTTGCACGAACCAGTGGCTAGGGGGAGCAAGCACTGCTCTGTAATTGTAAGAGGAAAAATAGATTAACTCCAAATCCTTGTAATTACCCTTAATACATGAAAATCAGACAGCAGTTAGGTTTTGTAATGTATTTGGAATACATTATCGCAATTTAAGCAAAGGCTATAACAGGATTCAGAATCTTGCCCTTATCCCTTTTGTTGACACAGTTCCCAAAATGCATGTTGTTTCCCCCTACCGGTGAATTTAACAGAATCCAACACCTGGAACTGTCTAGCTATTTCTATTCACTTCATTCACTGTTCTTCGTACTGAAGATGTTGCTTCCCTATATAAGGCAGTTATCCCTTGTATAGTCCAGTCAACCAATCCTGAGGCTATCACACCGTGGAAGCACAGTGGGGAGGGTGAGATGGTGGCAATTTGTTCATAGGTAGTCTAATGACAGAATGTCCCCACAGTTCTCCCTTGAGTGAAGGGAAGTTTGAATAAATGATAGAACATTATGCTTGTGTGTCGCATGGCATTATGTGCTGTTACTATTCCATAATAGTCATTTATCTTCAAATATATAACAAGCTAGGGAGATTACAAATAGTCCTCAACTTATAACCACAATTGAGCCCCAAATTTCTGTTGGTAAACGAGACAATCGTTAAGTAAATTCTGCCCCATTTTTGCCCCTTTTTACCTCAGTTAAGTGAATCACTGAAGTTAAGTAGTAACATGATTGTTAAGTGAATCTGCCTTCTCCATTGACTTTGCTTGTCAAAAGGCTGCAAAAAGTAATCCCTTGACCCTGGGACACTGCAACCGTCATAAATATGAATCAGCTGCCAAGCATCTGTATTTTGATCACATGACTATGGGGGATGCTGCAACATTCGTAAGTGAAAAATGGCAGTGAGCCGATTTTTTCAGTGTTGTTATAACTTTGAACAATCGTTAAACGAATTGTTGTAATTCAAGGACTACCTCTGCTGATTCCATCCAAGAAGGAATATTCTACTAGTAGAAAACACTTCTGCCCATATGAAATGAAGCCTCTCATTTTCCGAAATCCCATCCTGTGTTCTCTCAGGCAATATTGCTCAATCTCAATTTTAATTTTCAGGAGCAGCTTTGCAGAGGCAAAAGGGCTGCAATGAGTAGGAGGAAACCACATAAGCGCATGAAAGCGGGCTCCAATAATACAAGAATAGCACTGAATATAGCTCTCTCTATTATTATTTTTCAGTCTGTGCAAAATATCCAGGGGAAATCACTGATTAATACACTGGTGTTTTTGAGATACATATGTAAATTATGCTCTATCTTCTGCCCAGATATACCCAACCTTGATTGTATACATAAGTATTACTCATCAAATTATGGAAATTACCTGTTTTCCCAAAGCTGTAGCTGAATTAATTACATGCATTTCTTTAACAGATTTCTATAGTCAACTCAAGGAACAATTGTGAAAATAAAACCTTAAATTTTTTTTGAGGGTCAGCTTATCCACAAGTGGCACATTTTTCATGGCATTTTGGTTAAAAATTTAAGGGTCAGCTTATTCTGTGGATAGACTTATACATGACTATATACAATTATTCCACATTCGAGCAAAAATAAACTTAACTTTGTAAGTAAGCCTATTTACTAATATACTCTTCTAACACCGTAATGCATTAATGTATATATTCATACATCATATGAATCTTTTGACTGCAGTGCCCAGTGTAATAGCATTTTGCCAATTCATAGGACTGTGGAAAAAAACAATGTATTCAAAATATAAAGGTGGAGGTAGTGGATCGAGTTAACAACAGATCCCACCTCCCCCCAATTCTACCCCACTCTCCCTTGTCCTCCCCACATGTCCTTAGATTTTAATCTTTGGTTTAAATTTATTTATGTTTTAATGTAGATATATTTTTATGACTGTAATTGAACCAAAGTTACCTTATGATAACATGGGCAGCCAATAAATTTTATCAATCAATCAATCATATTGTTAATCTTACCTGGTATAAACCCTGTAACGTGTTTCTTTAGTCCCTGAGAGGGTGATTGTTTGATTTTCTCTGGTTCAAGTACTTGACTGCTTAGTGTACTTGTCTGGGTGATTTCAAACGTAAGATCCTTGTTGGCTTTTTTCATTAATTCAACTGAATTTTGTTGAATAGTGTCTATGTGAGTTATTGCATTCTGTCCTGAATTATCTGAGTGTAAAACGAAAACACAAGAACATAAGGAAAGCCCAATTGGATTAGGCCAAAATCCAACTTAACTCATTGTTTAGCTTCTCATCAACCAGATACCACTGAGATGAGATAAAGGAAATGAAGGTCACATCAGTTTGTGAGGGACTATCTTCATTTTCTCACTCAAAATATCCTTTCATCCCTTCCTGCTCAAAAATCCATTCTACATACCCGCCACCATTTTATTTTCTTTTGTAGACCCAAAGCGCCTGGACTGCAACAATTTAGCCAACTGCTAGAGGATAGCATAATGATAGTCAAAACCCCAGATCTTTGCTAGCATCTACTAGCCAATTGGAAACTTGCAGTGTAAGTATGCTAGCTATACGCTACACAATTAACTTTGCTGAAAACATGGGGGCAAAGAAAAAGCAAGGGGGACAGATGAGGCCTCCTGTGTTTGCAGGACCCAAGGCAAGTGCAATCTTTTTAAGCCACTGGTGTGTCTAGATCACTGTTTCTCAACCTGTGGCAACTTGAAAATGTGTGGACGTCAACTCCCAGAATTCCCAATCAGCATGGGTGGGGGAAGTCAATACATCTTCAAGCTGCTAAAGCTGAGAAACACTGGCCTAGACTCAATCAATACTGATATTAGTGTGCAAATGGTAGCATTGAAAAAAAAGGAAATGTTGCTTAACTGGGTTTTTGTCTCTTCTACATGTTTTCTTTTCAAATATTAAAAGATACTACTAGTCTATATGCTACCAATGGAGTGACTGTGTGCTTACTTTTCTTGGAAGAAAATTAGGAAAACTTCTGGCATGTTCAGAGATATGCAAAACGTTTGACTATGGCTTTAAATCATGCTTGTACCACAAGCTCAGTGATGATGGTTCTTTAGCTTTTTCATAGGAGCCGTGATGCCACCGTGGTTAGAACGCACTATTGCAGGCTAACACACTGCTCACAGCCAGGGGTTTGATGTTCTCCAACTCAAGATGGACACAGACTTCCATCCTTCCAAGGTTAGTAAAATGAGGACCCAGACTGTCCCAAAGGTTCTTTTTCAGGAGGCAACTTGAAAAAATGATCCAGAAAGTCCAGTTGCCTCTTGAAAAAGCACCTTTGGGACAACCATGACCTGGATGACTGAGAATCTCCATAGACATTTAGAGGACGCAGATTGTTGTGGGCAATATGCTGATTCTGTAAACCGCCTCGAAAGGACTGTAAAACATATGAAGCTGTTATGTCTCCCCTTTAAATGCAGGAGGGCAAAATGAAACAAGCAGTTCACAAACCAAAAAGCAAACTTTCCCAAAAGGACTGTGGAAGGGTTTTCAGTCCTTAGCAATAAATCCAAACTCTGTCCGGCAAACCTGACGTGGCTATAAATCCCAAAGCCTCAAAGAGTTCTCTCCGTGTGTTCAATTCCCATAAATCACTTTGCTTCTGGCAAAGCTCACCAGCCAAGCCGTTTCCTTTTATCCTCTAAGAGGGCATGTTAATCTCCTTAATTAGTCACTGGCTCGACGCCTCCTTCCTAATTGAGATTGACGCCTCATCTTATGTCTGTTTCTCACATCTAGCCAGGTTCTTTCCAAAGACTCCTCCCCACTAGAAAACTCTCGCAAGTGTTCCTGGTTAGCTATTCCCGGCTGTTGCTCAGCCAGAGGAGAAGAATCAGAGGAGGTCGAAGGTCCTGACAGCTCTATTAAATCAGGTTCGTCTCTCCTAGTTAAATCCATTTCCTCATCCTGACTGCAATCCAAATCGCTCAACAGAGCCGGCTCATAATTTACAGCCATTTCCTCTTCGCTTGAGCTCACATCTGCCAACGGAACAGATTCCAACTCCGGAGTCACAACATGAAGCAGTATATAAATCTAAGTGCTATTGCTATTTTCCTCACCCTAAGACTCAAACGCAGGATTTCAAATCTGCATGCCTTCCCTCATTATTGAGCTATTATTATTGTTGAGCTATTTTTTAATGCTTAAATGGACAGGTTCACTCACATTTATGGCAAAAAGCTTCATCTGACCCATCGGGGCAGTGGTTCTCTCCATCACAAGCATAAGTGATGTCAATGCAGCAGCCGTCATCACAGAGGAACTGGTATCGGGAACATTTGCCAATGCAACCTGCAGTAGGTCAATTCTCAGATTAGAAGGCAAATTAATTTGCAAAAATCTAAGAAGCAGCTGTTTAAAATGGATATTGAAACAGTGGAAGCCCCATCCTCCCGTTATGCATCCTTTCATCCCTTCCTAACCCTATGAATATTTCAGGTAGAAGAATAAGGCAAAACCATTCAACAAATGGTATCTCTGGACAAGGGGAAAAAAAGCAACCATCCGGTTAGACCAAATTCTGCCTGCTTTACAAATTCAGCATACATAGGACATAAACTGTATTCTACTTGCTGAGCTGAGAAGCTGCTGCTTTGAGCTGATTGCTTGTAATTATTGCATTTTATATGATGTGACCTTCATTACATTTATTTATTGGATTTATATCCTGCCTGTTGTTTCAAAGCTGAAGGTAGCATATGTAGCCCTCCCATTTCTTTCTATTTCCCCCTACATTGTATATATGTATCCTCTACATATGCATTTATTTCACAAAGTGATTTTGTGAAGTCTGGGGAAATTATGAATATTTAACAATAGAGATTACACCTGCTCCCCATTTAGCAATTATCTCAGCTAATAACCATTTTCACACATAATTATAATCAATGGTAATAAAAATCATTTTCCAACCAATATGTGCCCTTATGACCAAATTTTGGGTATCTAACAACAGTACATGCTGAAGTGAGAGTAATGCTGGTATAGCCGTGTAAGAGAACCATCTGAATGAGATGACAGCAACCAATGATTTTGCATTGTCCCTCCCACCCTGCCCCACCCCATGTGTTCACTTAACAATCATTTTATTTTGCTCAATACTTAACTTTCCTGGAAGTTGGAATGGGGCTCAGTTGCTAAGGTCTGTAGGTAGTTCTATATGTAGCTCATGGCTGAATTTTGGAATTCTTGGTATTCTCCGAGCTTGGTTTGCTTTGTGCAACTCTTTCATTATCTGGTTAGGAGTGAGCTTTGTTTTCTGTTTAGATATAGTAGTCTGGACTACCAGCCCTGTTGGATTTGGGCAGGATGTGATAATTAGTGGTATTGTTCTTCTTTCATTGCTGCTTAGTGCGATGATTAGATATTGGTTCCTCCTTCCCTGGCTGCTGGTATGTTGATAAGAAAGGAAGTGCTCAGCAATGTTTGTTCCTTTTTCGGCCTATGGTTAGTCCTTTTGACTGCTTCATAAATGGGAGTAGTAGTCCTCAACTTACAACCATATTTAAGCCCAGCATTGAGACAGTTAAGTGAGTTTTGCCCCATTTTACAACCTTTCTTGCCACAGTTGTTAAGTGAATCATTATAGCTGTTATGTTAGTAATCCGGTTAAGTGAATCTGGCTTCCCCATTGGCTTTGCTTGTCAGAAGGTCGTAAAAGATGATCACATGACCCTGGGACATGGCACATAAATATGAGTCAGGTGTCAAGCGTCTGAACGTTGATCACATGACTTTGGAGATGCTGCAATGGTTGTGTGAAAAGTGCTCATAAGTCACTTTTTTCAGTGCCGTTGTAACTCTGAGTGGTCACTAAACAAACTGTTGTAAGTCAAGGACCACCTGTGTGTCTGTTGACAGATCATCTGTCAGAATATCAAGCTTGTAATTATCTTTATAAGCATCAGGGGCAACCTAGAATATCTGCCAGAAACTGGTATCTTAGGAGACCAGATTCCTTTCGGTAATTCTCTTGAATTTTTAGTGTAGCTCAATCTCACTCATGCAACCCAAAATAAATCTTTAGATTATTTAAATCGAGCTCCTGAATAAAAGTGGAGAACATCATTCTGATAAATAAATAAATAATAGGAGAAAAAAGGGTCAGGAGAGCAAGGATACTTCCCAGCAATGGTTGCTATGGTGATTAGAATGTTGGGGGAAAAAATACAGCTGAGCTGGAGAGGTTGTAAAAATCTGGAGGGAAAGAAAGGGAATATGGAGCAAAGTTGAGAAGCTAAAAAGCAATGAGCCAGGCCCAGGGTGCAACAATGGAGTCCTTCTCCAAAGACTGGGGCAACCTAGGCTGGTAGAGACAGGAGGCCTGTGGGGAGAAGGGAGATGCAGTATCTGCAGGAAAGATAGACTGTGGTATCCTCTGATCTTGGCACCTTGTAAGTCATGCATCTGGTCCCCAACATCTGAATCTGACTGTTGGTTATGACTCAAGGATGAGATGGTACCTACTGGAATTGGTTATATACTTAGAGAGATGCAGAAGTAGGTGGTAAAAGCTTGTGAGCCTTTCAAGGTACTCCAGAGAAGAAACTAACTCTACCTTGTCAGAGTACATTCATTAACCGGCAGAGACACGTTTAACAAAGTCAGCCAGTGAGTAAGCATGGCAAAGACCAGCCAATGGGAGATGACAGCCTGGGTGTGTTTGGCTCTGTGTGCTTTGCTGAGAACTGAAAGTGAAATTAGTCTTGCTTGCTTGCTGAAACTGATATCTGCTCTGAGCTGGTGCTGCTTGTGTTTTTGCTTATGTTACGTTGAAAGAATCTACAAATGGTATTGTAAACTTTACTCATATTATTATGTTTATAAAGAAGTTAATGATCCTGCTGAATCAGTCATCTGTGTGTTTTCTGGACTTGAATTTCTGCTGCAAACTTTAACATGCCTTTCTTGTAAGGGTCTAATAATAGAATATTGCAAGTCTGAAAGCACTTCTCCTCTCCCACACCTTTACTTTCCAGGGAACTAAGGAGGGTCCCTTCTGAGACACTTTCTACACTCCCATTCTTTCTGTGGGCTGAGATGTCTCTTATCTCGTCACTCCCCTGGTTCCAGCTCTTCTGCCTTCTGTCTTTCAAGGATATTTCTACTGACATTTCAAAGCCAGCACATGTAATTGCTAAGGTATTGGACTAAAAATAGCCAGATCCTTATTCAAGTCCACTCTCAACCATGGTTACTCACTAGGTGACTTTGGATGGTTCTTTTGCTAGCTCCCCAATCCCAATCTACGATTGCTTGTAGGGGAAAAAAATGGAGGACTATGCCATCAAGTTCTCTAGGAGCTCATTTAAGACACGATTGAAATGTAGGAATTATGGACAAAGTTGGCACACAGGATGAGTGCTGGAACAAATGCTTTGCATATTTGTTATTTTTATTTTCTGTTTGTAGATTGTGCCCAGATGTCATCTTGTTTTTGGCTGGCATTGGTTTTCATGTTACTATTTGTAAACCACCCAGAGCCAATATGAGTAAATACCATATGGGATTCATTTAACTAGATGATTGGAGCAATTGTGCATTATGTAAAAAGGAATGAAGCATTCTTGGTATTGTATATAGAAGGAAAAACTACTTTCTCATGAGATAAAGTTGTTTAAATGTGTTGCTCAATTTCAAGATCTCTGCCCAGGTTAGTATTGTGTTAGTATTGTAGGTCCTGCTATAGTGGGATATATAATGGCAAAATTTGCCACATAGAATGGCAAAATTATGACTTAGAGACTACATCTGTAATACAGTTTACTGGAATGCATGCCAGGAGAGCCAAATGAAAAAAAGAACAGGCCTTTGCAGTGTTTTTCAACCTTGGCAATTAGAAATTCTGGGAGTTGAAGTCCACACATCTTAAAGTTGCCAGAGTTAAAAAGCACTGGTGTAGAAGGAAATGTGGGGGATATTGTACCTTGTGGAAATTGCCTCTTTAATGTAGTTTAAACTATAAAGACCTGTACCCTATTTACAATGTATTTAAAGCACGCTCTGTTGTGATTTTAATTACAGCAATACACAGTCTTTCTCTCAACTTTACCACAGAACAAGGAAACAGTTATTTCAGCAGTTTTCTCACCTAATTCAGAATGAATCATTGGAAGTACTGTCACTGAGACGTTATCTGAACTCCTTTGGCCAGCTGTGTCAGTCACGGTCAGCTGTAGTGTGTATTTCCCTTCTGGCATATGAGAGAGCTTCAGTGTTCCTGGCTGAGGTACCTGAGCCAAATAAAATAGGGCATTGATTGAATCCCATCCTTCATACTGTAGCTATGAAGGTACAACTCTCATACAATCATGACATGCAGACACACATTCTATCATATACATAGGAGGATGTAAATGTAAAGGCATCATGCCTTTTTATTCCTACCTAGGTTGCCTGAGCACAGGTAAAGCAAGTCCAGAAAAGTCTAGGATTTATTGGTAACATGGATACTGGAAACAAATACAGTGATCATTTGTAAGTCCCCCACCCTGAATCACATTGGATCAATGCTCTCTTTCATTTCAAGATGGCGTAGCAAAAAATACAGATTTGAGAAAGTACACATTTCATTGCAGTGCTATCATAAAAGAGCAAAGTGTTTGAAATTCTCCAGGACTGCTGCTGTCATGTCATTAGTTTTAAATCTTAAAACTGATCTTAAAATATAAAGAAGAAAGTCATATTTTACATCTCAAGTCAGTGAATCAGTCAGCTTTCTCAGGTAGCAGAGAGCAGGAAGTTATTCTTTCAAGCCCCCAAGACATTTTCACAATGAAGAACACTGTAAGCCACAAGTCCACATCTCAGGTATGATGGAAGATAAAATGATTTAGTAATGAAATATGTTTCACTTGCCAGTCTTGTCAAATGGAGGGAAGCAGCATCATTTATTTTTGGCTCAGAAACAAACCTCGCTTAAATTATCATCTTCACCAAAGAAGAAAATAAAAGGAGTTTGTGTGCTTGGGTGGGTACATAGAGGATACACAAATGGATGAGAATCCCACGAAGCAGGAGTCCATATAATCAGGCATCTGATAGTTGGTACAGAAAAGCCATTTCTTCACAGCTTTTATCACTGATTCTACTCTGATTCTTTTATCATAGATTCTATGCTGTTGTTTCTAGAATTTTTTTTAGATCTGAGAATTCAGTTTAGCTAACAATGCAAGCTTTGCGTATGCAATTCTCACTGCTTATCATTCAACTAAACCAATCTTCCTCTTCTACAGATCCCCACATCCATCTTCCCTTGTCACTAGTAGTAACTTCAACTATGCTGCATAGTTGTGCATCAGACTGAAGCATTAGAATCTTAGCACCTCACTGTGTTGCCTGTGAAGAAGAGCACTCTTATAGCTATTGAGAGAGAAGGGGCAGCGAAATCTTTGAAGGCTTACTGTAGAAAAAACAAGTTCCATTGAAAGGATTATTACAGAAAGAAATGTATTATTTTCTTCCTGTTATGATTAAATCACAAAACTGTATTGTTTCTTCTATAGGGGATGGATCAGTGGTGGGAGTCAAAATTTTTTACTACCAGTTCTGTGGGCGTGGCTTCGTGGTGTGGCAGGGGAAGGATACTGTAAAATCTCCATTCTCTCCCCACTCCTGGGGGAAGGTTACTGCCAAATCCCCATTCCCTCGCCACCCCACTAGCCTGCTTTCCAGCTCCATTCTTCTTTCCAGGGCAACAAAAGAAGACCCAGAGATCAGCTGGGACTCGGGAAGCAGAGAATAGATGGGGGCAGGGCCAGTCAGAGGTGGGATTTGCCGGTTCTCCGAACTACTCAAATTTTCCGCTACCGGTTCTCCAGAACTGGTCAGAACCTGCTGAATACCACCTCTGGGATGGATCTATTCCAACATTTCTCAACCTTAGCAATTTTTAAGACATGTGGACTACAACTCCCAGAATTCCCCAGCCAGGCTTGGAGTTGTACTTCACATTCCTTAAAATTGCCAAGGTTGAGAAACCCTGATCTATTCTGTCAGTTTTCAATAGCAGGTGGCAGCCATGGCTCAGAAGGCCTTTGCACAGCTACAATTATACTGTACCCACTTTGGATCAGGAGGCCCTGTTCATAATCACTGATGCCTTGATCACCTCTTGGATTATAGCAATGTGCTGTATTGTGAAGTTGTTTCTGAAGACCAGTTGGAAGCTGTAGCTGGTCCACAGAATGCAGCATTACCGATAGCTATGGGTATCTCAGTATGCCCACTTAATGTCTACTTTGTGAGCTACACTGCTTATCAGTATGCTCAGGGGTACAATTAAGATGTTGGTTCTCATGTATAAAACTGTTCATGGTGCAGGGCCATGTTATTTGTGCAACTGTTACCTCTTAATTACTTCAGTCTGTCCAGTAAGATCTTGCAGTCTTGGCATGCCTGTCACTTAGACAGTGTCATCTGGCAGAAGGTAGAGGATGGGCCTTCTTAGTTGCCACTCTTGTCCTTTGGGACAGCATCCCCATAAGATATGGGTGGCCTTGCCCTGCCTGCTTTTCAAAAACCGTTACTAACTTGGCTCTTTCCCCAGGTACTGAGTCAGATATGCTCCCATTGGCTGAAGCTTTTCCAAGCATTTTATGTCCTGTTGGGTTTCTGATTATTTGTTCATTTGTGTGGTTTTTATATGCACTCAGTTTTGATTTGTTTATTGCTGATGTGCTACTCTGAATCATGTGCTGAGAGGGCAGCTATATAAACCATATAAATAAATAAATAAATAAATAAATAAATAAATAAAACTAACAAAATAAAATGTCATTTGTGTTGGCATAAGGCACACTAAAACAATACAAGTTGTCTTTATTCTAGCCCGCTGTCCCTGACCTAAATGCTGTAGGTCTTTCCAAAAGGCACTGTGATATGTTTAGTTTCTCTTACTCAGAATTCAGGTGACTTGAACAAAGCATCTATATTTTATCTTGTTCAAACATACAGTTCTATTCACCATTGTGAGCTGAAGAATAGAAAATTAACTCATTAACATCAACATTACAGTGAACAAATATAATCAGTAACTGACCCCAATTATGTTAACAATAACTGTAATCAGGCTTTATGTGTTGGCTTCTGTGAGCCAACCACTCTCTGTATTAGAGGTGACCACGATGACTAAAACTGCTAAGACCTCTTTCCTTTATATGCAGGAGTCACAAGGTATCTTTTGTGTCACATCTGATGGGAAAGGCAGATGTCATTGGGGTAAAGTGCTCCCTCAAATAACCTGGTCCTTTTGCCATGTGGAAGATTGCTTGTAATTTTTACCAATTCAGTTTTCCTTGTATCTTTTTTTTTTTTAATTCAAGCCACCCATTATAATGAGGTTACTTTTTCCACACTTTCTCTTACTTTATAGTCTCCCTTTTAAATTGGGGAATAAAATGGATATTCATGATCAAGATCAATTTGCAGTCATTCATACAGTAGCTTCAGTTAATGTATGCTTATATCCAGTAGGTCTAAAACTTTTAATGTAACTTAAGCAAGCTGAAGGTCTGGGGGAAAATCTGCTAAATTTAAAGTGAAATAGTCTTATTTATGTTTGGGGTTTGCCATTTGATTTTTTTTTCCATATAGCAATCTAATTTGCAAGATACACCAATAAACGAGCCAAATAGTTTAACATATAGGATAGACATACCCTTTAAATATTTCAGTGGAATTGCAACAATATTGCAACCCCATTGGAGATAAATTTTGATTAAGCAAAATACAACTGCAGTACATAATAAATAAATAACAAAATTGCTATTTATAATAACATAATAAAGTAATAACTACTGCAGAAGTACCCCTTCGACTGCATCCGAATGATGACAATAGGGCAAATCCCGAATTCAATAAATAATTGCCAATTTGGAGGAAGTGTTCCTATAAATATCTATGGAGATTCTCAATTATTTGAGAGTTGGACAAGAAGTGAAATGTCTTCAAAGAAAAAGATCTATCCAACATAAAAATCACCTTGTTTTGCAAGCCTCTCTTCCTGGAATCAAGCCTGGAAAAGACAAAGAAGGCAGACTTCTGGGGATTCTCCATAGATCACTCATTCCTTCTATTTTCACTGCCAACCAAGCATCCTTCCTTTCCTTTTCTGTCAGTTATTCTTGTACACATTTCCCTTGCCCCAACTTCTTTCAGTTTTACACTCATTGCACATGCCTTCAAAATAAAGAAAAGATGTCCCTGTCTTTGAGCACAGTGCAGCCCTGCACTCTTCAAGACATGCATTTTCCTAAATATGCAAGCAAGTATATGTTAGTCATATTCTGCAATTCTACACCAAGCAATAGCTCACTAAGGTAAGAGAAATAGCTGAAGCAATCTTGACCTGATCTTCCCATTACCAGCTAACCAGAGTGGAAGGAGAGTGCACTTAGGACATTCCATAACACATGCAAAATTGGGATTCTTTATCTCTGTTATGCATTAAAACTGGAGAAAACTTGATCCTGGTGTGATAGATGAGTCTGTCATCTGCACCTCTACAGTTGTCTGGTTTGGCTCTGCAACCAAACAAGACAGACACAGACTTCAACTGACAATTAGAACTGCAGAAAAAACAATTGCTACCAATCTGCCTTCCATTGAGGACCTGTATACTGCACGAGTCAAAAAGAGGGCTGTGAAAATATCTACAGCCCCTTCACATCCTGAACATAAATTGTTTCAGCTTCTACCCACAAAACAATGCTATAGGGCACTACACACGAAAACAACTAGACTACAAAGACAGTTTTTTCCTGAATGCCATCACTCTACTAAACAACTAATTCCTACAACACTGTCAAATTATTTACTAAGACTGTATTATTATTATTCTTTTCTTCCTAGTACCTATCTCTTCCCACTTATGACTATAATGGTGTTGCTTGTATCTTTACAATTTATATTGTTTTATTTGTTTCCTAGTATGATTTGATTGCTTATTAGTAACCTATGACTATCACTAAGTGTTGAATCTTATGAGTCTTGATTAATACACTGAGAGCATATGCACCACCATATGGACATTCCTTCTGTGTCCAATCACATTTGGCCAATAAAGAATTCTATTATATTCTATTGAATAGAATTAGCCAACCACTAATTCATCTAGATAGGGCAGAACCACATTTGCAGAGGAATCTGGCTTGGGTGGGCAACTCCTCATATTGCAATTTGTTTGTTATCACTCAGAGGGTCATGACATTGACTCCTAACTATCGTAACAATACCTTCCTTTAGTGTGGGCAGTTTGTTTTGCCCCTCATTCTGAAGGCTTATAGAATAGAATCATTTCCCCCCGGACAGATTAGTCACAATAAAACAAAATGTCAATCTGCTCAAAAGATTGAGTGACTAGTCCCAAATCACTCAATAGATTTTCATGATTGAGGGTGGACTTGAATTTTGTTTGTTCTTAGTCACTGTGATTTATAAATCATTATTTATGGCTTAACATGTGTGAAACCAACTGTGATTTATTCAGTAAATTGTAATTATATAAACAAGAGCTTAACAAAGATGCATGAACTAGGATTCAGACCTATTTAAAAAAGGAACTTTTTGGATATGACTATAGTAGTTCCACTGATTTTTATATATTTAGTCTGAACTTCACTGAATCTGATTGTTCTCTATGCGTGCAAGAGTCTGTGCATGCATTCATCTGTAAACCTAATTTCACAAATACATGCTTCAGGAAACAAATGTCAACAAAATAAGTGACCATTTCTAATATTTCTTTGCTTTGCTTTATTCTGACGGAACAGTGAATATTTCTCAACTCTGTTGTTTCCAAAATTCCACAAAAGGTGCAGCAAATAGTATACCTTGTATTGCAAAATATAATGTACCTGCATATCAACGGAAGATGCACCTTGAAGTAATGTCCACTCATATCGTATGATTCCATGGTCATCCACACTTTCTCTGCCATCCAGAATAACCCAGTCAACAGGTAGTTGAAGAATAATATCTTCTCCTGCCTTGCTAAGAGGAGGCTCATCAGTTTCTAATTAAAATAAAGAATCTTCGTGAAAAAATGAGTATACATCACTTAAAGTTAAGATTATTGTCTTTGCCTGATTCAATTGTATTGTTTTAGTATATTTTTAAATAAAAAAAATCTGTCCTAACAACAAAATATTTTCGTCAATCTACTTCAGACTTTTAGTACAAGTTTATCGGACACAGATGAAAAACTTCTATATTTCAGGTTTATGAAGCCTATATAAAGTAGACTCTGAGATTTTAAATTAGATAACATTTTGCTTTCTATTTAACCATCTGCTAACAGGGACACAGACTCAAGCATATATTCACTGACACCGTTGGGTGACTATTTTATGGTCACGGTTTTGACATCTAGTCCTCCCATCCTGCAAAATGTTTTTTCCCTTGTGAAAAAGGTTTCTGCTTTTCCATTTGATACTCAGGATCAAGCTTTGGTTGAGAATTTATTTTGACATGTTTTTTGCCTACCTAGGGTTGCAATTTGGCCAAGGATGTGCTTGTTGTTGGTTCCCCCCTCCCCCATACCCCTCCAACATTCTGCAGCCCCCTAGGCTGCCATTGCTTCCATTGCTTCTGAACTAAGGACATGAAACACGAATTATCTCTTGTCTTTCTTTGGGGTTTCAATGAGTTGTGGAAAGCCTGGAGGCTGCACACGGATGGAGGGATAATTGCATATCGAATGTCAGGCGCTGCTTCACATATCATTTGGCTGTATCGCTTGACTGTCTCATAATGTAAGTGCATGCACACTGAACCCTTCTTAAAAATGTTTCATCAAAAAGGAAATGTATATGTTTATTTTCTATACACTTAATTGGAATGTCTAAAAAGCTGCAATGGAAAACATTGGCAGATTTTTAATTGACTCAGTTAAGAATTTCAGGTGAAGAGGCCCATTGAGCATTTCGGGTCCACTGTGGATAATAGTTGGATAATATTTTATGCTCATGATTATCCTGCTCATTTTTGAGCCAGGCTAGTAAATGTAAGTTGCGATTTTGGTATGTAACTGAAAGCCTTTCTAAAAGGCAAGACAAAGGCATACATAATCATTGGTCACTTGGCTTGTCCAGAGCCCCAATTTGTAACCAGCAATAGAAATTTGAGTTAATTATCTCAGGCAACAGGGCTATAAAAATAAAATTCTAGTGTTTTGGAAAACAGCTGCAAGAATAATTTGAAAAATGGAAGGACCAAACTCAATGAATTGATTCTGGAGCTGCAATGACACAATAACTAACACGTTAATTGAATCATGGTTTATTGAATCAACACAACTGACTAGTTAACTGTGGCCTCACACACAAATGAGGAAAATACATTTCACTTCTAATATGCTGAGTCAATCACTCAGGGTAAGGCAGCTTCTTCATTTTATTCCCTAATAATCACAGATTCATTTCCAGTCAGAAAAATAACACTATCACTCTTCAAAACTGAAACCTAGCTGTCCATGTTTAATGTGCAGTTGGCACACTAAACAAGATACGTTAAGAAGAAGCACAAATTATCACAGTGCAGAAAGATAAATTTGTGTTATGGAGTGGACTAGTTTGAAGTAGTTAGTCTACATATATCAAAATTAGATTCATATCTGACCATCTTCTGCCAGTCCCAAATCAATTTTGAAGTAAGAATAGACACACAGAGCACCACTCTTTAAGGATTCATAAAATCTGGAAAACAGGCCCAGAGTAAGGCAGCAAGGATGATCAATGAATGCAAAAAACTAAAGGAATGGAAATGCAAAGCCTTCACAAAACGGAGAGTGAGGTGGGAAACAACAACCCTCCTGATGTCACAAAGAAGAAAGCAAAATCCTGTTCTGTATTATCCCATGATAATTAAAAGAATACACTTGAAGCAAAACTTCACAGAGGAAACAATCATCCATAGGGAGTGGGAGCTGCCTTTTATTGGATATAACCAAGCAGAGGGTACATCCCTTCTGGGAATACTTGGAACTGAATACCTACCAAAGAAAGCCATGGAATGGAAAAAGCAAACAGCCTGTGCAGCTATACAAATATGTGAAGTAGATGATGCTGGCATTTTTTTAAAAAAATTGTTAGCCACCCAGAGTTGCTTGCTGGGATGGGCGTCAATAGAAATCAGATAGATAGATAGATAGATAGATAGATAGATAGATAGATAGATAGATAGATAGATAGATAGATAGATAGATGATAGATAGATAGATGAATGATGGAGAGATGATAAGATATGGGGGGGGGGGGAGGGAGAGAGGGAGAAGGCAGAGAGAGAAAGAGAATGAGAATCAATCTTTGGGGGGCAAGGCGGGGAGTGAGTTATTTATTTATTTATTTATTTGATTTGATTGATTTGATTTGTCAATTGCTTACAAGATAATATATATAAGTATAAACATGAGTAAGAATACAGGGAATAGGTACGAATAAATGGGGACAGTAGGACAGGGACGGTAGGCAGGATGGTGCACTTAGCAGGCCCCTTACAGACCTCTTAGGAATGGGGTGAGGTCAATAGTGGATAGTTTGAGGTTCAAGGAGTGGGGGGTTAATACCACATCACCTCTCCATTCCTATATACTAGTATTAACGGCATTTCTTCTGAAGAGCCTGCTGCTCACGTGCAATTCGCTCCCCCCCTCCCCGCTTTTCTTCCCTGAACTGAAACTCTTTTCTTATTTTAGATTCCGATCAAGAAACCGGCGAACTCTTAAGCCGACGGGCCGTTCTTCTTACCCAAAGCCGAAGAGTGGCGGGTGGGTTCCAGGAAGTAGCTGTTGTAGCCGCGCTGAGGGGAGAAGACACAGACCGCGCGGCCGCGGTAGGTGCAGTTGAAGAGATAGCAGCGGACCGAGGCCGGCTGCTGCTGCTGCTCCTGCTGCTGCTGCAAGACGGCGAGGGTGCAGAGGGCATCGGCGCAGCAGGCATCCAGGCAATGCCTGGGACTGTCCACCGAGCCCGGAGAGCCCAGGAACGTGGCCCCCGCCGCGATGGAGTCCTTGGTGCGGATGATGGAGTCGGACCTGACCGAGAAGAAACTCCCGCCGGTGCCGGCGGGTCCTTCAGTCCCTCTTCCTCGGCAGCGTCCGGCCACTTCCTCCAGCTCGGAGGGATCCCGCTCGAGCTGGAGCTGGCGGCGGAACTCCTCCAGCAGCGATTCCACCCCCGACGCCGCCGGGGATCTCAGTTCTCCGCTTGGAGTCCGGCGCCCCGAGAAGCAAAAGAAGCGGCGGGAAGAGCCCGAGGACGAGGAGGCCTGGGGGGCCGGCTACTTCCGCGGCCATAGCACCCAAGGGACGGTGCCCAGCCACCGGGAGCGGAGGACGATGGCGGCGCTGACGACGACAGAAGGAAGGAAGGAAGGAAGGGAAAAGCCTGGCTGCTACCAATGCGGTCCGGGAGAAGGAGAAGAAGGGGGTGGCGGCGGCCGCGCCATGCTGGCCCCTCCCTGCACCAGCCCGCCGAGGACGGAGAGCAAAGGCAAGCGGCTTCAGTCAGCACCACCGATCCCCGAACAGTTCCAAGCGGGAGGCCGCCCCGCCCACGCTCCGTGGGCGGAGGGGAGGAGCTCTGGGGATGCCCCGCCTAGCACTCTCCGGTCGGGGGTGGGGGTGGGGGGGGCAGTCGCTCCTTGCTACGTTGGGTTGCTGACGTTCAGAAGGTGGGAATGTCCGGGTGGAGGTGCGGGGTGGCGGTTCCGGGTAAGGTCTGAGGAAGCTCCTGATGCCGCGCTTCGACTGAAGCAGGACACCTGATGGAAACAGCTCTGTATCTGCGGTGGCCTATACCCTCATCGGCTCAGGTTGATCATGACGGAGGAGGAAGAGAAGGAGAAGAAGGAGAAGAAAAAGGAGGAGGAGGATGTTTCACCTGCTATTTTTTATTTTATTTTGAGATGTATTACAGCAGGGGTCCGCAAACTTATAATATTATTATCTTATAATATTACATTAATATTATTATATTATATTACATTACATTACATTATATTATAGTTATTATATTTATTATATTATATTAAAAAGTATATAAAATCATACATTGCAATGTCCTACCTGTCAATGAATACTTCAGCTTCAACCATAACAATACAAGAGCACACAATAGATACAAACTCAAGGTAAACTGCACCAAACTTGATTGCGGGAAATACGACTTCAGCAACAAAGTGGTCAGTGTCTGGAATACTCTACCTGACTCTGTGGTTTCTTCCCCAAACCCCAAAAACTTTAACCTTAGACTGTCTACTATTGACCTCACCCCTTTCCTAAGAGGTCTTTAGGGGATGTACATAACCACACCAACGTGCCTACAGTCCCTGTCCTGTTGTTTCTTTTTATTTTTCTTATATATCCGTTTCATGTATTCATAACTATGTTTATACTTATACCTGTGATCTTATAATCGTTTGAGAAAATAAATAAATAAATAAAAATAAAATAAAACTTGGCAACTTTAAGACTTGTGGACTTCAACTCCCAGAATTCTCCAGCCAGCATTTCTGGCCGAGGAATTCTGGGAGTTGAAGTCCACAAGTCTTAAAGTTGCCAAGTTTGGGGACCCCTGTATTACAGGTACACAGCGATCAGGTCCCAATAAGAACTTGTCCCCCACTCTACAATACTCTTCCTCTGGAGAATCACATGCCATGGTTGTAGATGTAAAGAGCACAATCTGACACAGACCAATCCGCCATGCAGATTTTGTGGTTCCTCGGCCAGTTTTGTTATAAACAACCGTGGCATTTCCATTTACGACCGTGACATTCTCACTTACAACAACAGCATTTGCTTGACAACCAAAACAAAAGTTGTAGAATTGAATTGGCCACATTAGACTAACTGGTTTTATGACCGCTATGACTTATGACTGCAATGGGCAGATTCCATTATGGTCATAACTCGAGGACCACCTATAAAGTTATCCTAGCATGACATGGGTTTGGTGACAAACCCAAGCTGGCTGTTATAAATTGTTGCGTTCCTGTTCAAAGGATCATAAATATATTGTGAATAAATTGCTTAACTATCTTTTTTTTTTAATAATTTTTTTTTATTTTTTAATAACAAGATAAACATAAACATACATAACAAAATAAACATAAACATACCACAAAAAACATAAAAAGATCCTTCTTCATGAATTTACATACAGTGCATCGATTGGTTTACCACTTTTTTTGTGCATCCATTTCCTAGTCACTAGTATAATTATATTACATAATAGCTCATATTATCAATCAATAATTGTATAACCTAATATCATCACTAAAAAAAAATCATTTATAATTTTGTTAATTCATATTTTAACGAGATAACTATAGTTTGCTTAATTTATTTTGCAATAAATCATAAGATCATACCAAATCTACCTTAATAATGTTTTATAAAGATAATATTAAGAAAAAAAATTTTTATGCTAAATCTGAATATTCTATCATTATGTTTTATTATCTAACCATTGATAAAAAAGATCCCAAACTTCATAAAATTGTTTATCTTCTTGTTCTCTGATTTCAAATGTCAATTTACTCATTTCAGCACAATCCAATATTTTCTTAATAATTTCTTCTTCTGATGGAATTTTCTCACTCTTCCAGTTCTTAGCAAATACAATCCTAGCCGCTGTTAATATATTTACAATCAAATACTTCACATTTTTATTATATATATCAGGTAAGATTCCCAATAAAAAAATCTCTGGTTTCAAGTCTATATGTGTCTTTGTCATTTTTTCCAACCATATGCGAATTTTAGTCCAATATTTTCTAGCGTCCTCACAAGTCCACCACATATGGTAGTATGAGCCAGGTATCTGATGACATTTCCAACATTTTTCAGATTTGTTCTTAAACATTCTTGCAATTCTTGTCGGGGAAAATGCCACCTGTAAAACATCTTATACAAGTTTTCTTTATAAGCTGTTGACATTGTCATTTATAATTTTGAGACCACAATTTTTCCCAATTCTCCAAATCAATCCCATATCCAAAATTCTTCCCCAAACAATCATCGTTTCTTTAACTTGTTCCTCCTCTAATAAAATTTCCAACAAATAAGTGTATAATTTTTTAATCATTTTTTCATCAGTACCTGTCAAGATCCTGTCTAGATCAGTCAATTTATCATAAAATCCCTCCGCTTTAGAATCTATAAGATACCTTGAATGTATTTGCGCATATGAAAACCAATTCATCTTTATGCCTTGTTCTTCTAGTTTTTGCATTGTTTTAAGTTCACTCTTTTCATCCAATATTTCCCCATATCTAACTGTTTGTTCCTTCTCATATATTATAGGATCAGAAAAGGCTTCAATAGTTGATAACCAGACTGGGATTTTCAAATAACATTTTCTCTTAATTTTCTCCCAATTCAACCATAAAGACTCCCTTATATAATGCCTTCTAAAATAGCCCTGCGATTTGGTTCCCTTATACCACAGAAAAGCATGCCATCCCAGTAATAAATCATGCCCCTCTAATGTCAACAATCTAGTCTTTCTTAATGTTATCCAATCCTTAACCCACATTAAATTTGCAGCTTGGTAATACAACTCCCAATTCGGAAGGCCAAAACCTCCTCTAATTCTAGCATCTTGCAGAAGTTTTAATTTTATTCTGGCTTTCTTACCTTGCCATATAAACTTCAACACAATTTTATTTAATTCTTCAAAGTAATCTTTACCAAGCCTGATTGGTATGGTTTGGAATAAATATAAAATTCTGGGTAAAATATTCATCTTGATTGTTGATATTCTACCTATCAATGACAATTGTAGATTTTCCCATTTTTCAAATCAGATGCTATCTGTTGTTTAAGTTTGATATAGTTATTCTCTTTCAATGTAGTACATCTTGACGTCAAATATATCCCCAGATATTTAACCTTATTCGTAACTTGAATTTTCAATAAATCTGCCAGTTCATCTCTTTGTTTTAATAACATATTCTTTGTCAAGATCTTTGTTTTATCTTTGTTTATTTTCAAGCCGGCCATCTCACCATAAATCTCTATCTTTTCCAGTAGCTTTAAAGCTGTTCCTAGAGGATCTTCCAAAATAAAAACCAAGTCATTCGCAAAGGCTTGCAATTTAAATTCCTCCTTCTTAATTTTCATTCCTTTTATATTTGGATCCTCTCTAATGTTTCTATTCAGCACTTCCAAAGTCAATACAAATAACAAAGGTGATAATGGGCAACCTTGTCTTGTGCCTTTTCATTGCTTAACTATCTTGACTTTGGTGTAGTCATCAAGCTAACATGTTTGTAACTCCCTGAGTTTTCCTTCTGCCCTGAGACTTCAGGGTTGTCCAGAAGTTCTCAGAGATTAAATTCAGCTTCTTTGTGATCATCTCTTTAACTTCCTATAGTACATTAGGACAGGGCTCTCCAACTTCAAGATTGTGGATTTCAACTCCCAGAATTCCTCAGCTGGCTGAGGAATTCTGGGAGTTGAAGTCCACAAGTCTTAGCATTGCCAAGGTTGGAGAGCCCTGCATTAGGATATCATTATTTTGGCCCTGGAGATCTAAATTCATTTAAATTAACTAAGTGTTCTCTTATTCTCTTCTTGTTTCTCTTGAGCTTCAGCTCCTTTCTTCCTCTGCAGACACAATGGTGATTGACACCCATCTCTCTCTCTCTCTCTCTCTCTCTCTCCCTCTCTCTCCCCCTCCCTCCCTCCCTCCCTCTCCCTCTCCCTCTCTCTCATATCAAGTCAGTTCAAAAGTGTATTGCCAGATGTTATTATTTGGGGTTCAAATTCTGTATCAGGAATTGAACTCATGGACTTTTGCACTTTAGATCCGTTCCTGCAATACCGCTAAGTGTCCAATTTGGATAGCTTTTAAAATTAATGTATTATATGTAGTCATCTGAAGTGCAAAGGTCCAGGAGCTCACTTCACAATAGGTTTGACTTCTATAGAATATCACCTGGATACACATGTCTGAACAGTCCCTACTAGGACAAAGTTGGTCATCTACTGCTTTGTATTGATCAATGTAACTGAAAATATCGTGTCTATTAAACACTGCTGTATACAAAAATACATAAAATATAAAGGTAAAGGTTCCCCTTGCATATATGTGCTTGTCATTTCCAACTCTAGGGGTTGGTGCTCATCTCCGTTACAAAGCCAAAGAGCCAGCACTGTCTGAAGATGTCTCTCTGGTCATATGGCCGGCATGACTAAACGGTGAAGGTGCATGAACGCTGTTACCATCCCAACAAAGTGGTCCCTATTTTTCTACTTGCATTTTTACATGCTTTCAAACTGCTAGGTTGGCAGATGCTGGGACAAGTAACAGGAGCTCACTCCGTTATGCGGTGCTAGAGATTTGAACCGCCGAACTGCTGACCTTTCTGATCAACAAGCTCAGCGTCTTAGCCACTGAGCCACTGCATCCCCTCACATAAAATATATGCCTCCATGATAAGAGAATGAAGGGTGGAAGTCATTTAAAACCTCATACATGGGTGGCTTGGTGCTTCTCAGCAAAAAATCACCCACCACAACCACTTTTTTTTCTCAAAGTGATTTGGAGATTTCCGTGACCCATGGAGGCAATGCTGTCTTCTTCCCTTTTCTCTGAATCTTAAGATGGCAGGGCTTCTTCAGGTGAATGTCAACTTTCATCTTCAGTGACAGCCTTAGACCAGCTGCTGATTTATTTAAATATGTTTTCCATTTATTAAATTTGCACTCTGAGTTTCATTCAAAAGTTCAAGGTGGGGTCCATGGTATCCCCTCCATCTCCACTCTCTCCAAGTACGTTGATCTGAGAAAGAAAGACTGGCTTAAAGTCGTTGAATGAGCATTAATGGCTGAGGAAGGATTTGATCTTCCTGCTCCCCATCCAGCAGCTTAACCACAGCTTCTCATAGGCCCGTGATGGTGAACCATGATGGCATGCATGCCAGAGGTGACACGTACAGCTCTCTCTGTGGGCATGTGAGCCGTCACCCCCAGCTCAGCTCCGCCATGCATGTGCATATGTCTCCCGGTGCCAGCTGGTTTTCGAGTCTCTGCCATGCATGTGTGGGGGTGGGGTGGGGTGTATGCATGGGGGACCTGCGTGCATGCACAGGGGGGTGGGGCACATCATGGGGGATGCATGGGGTGAGGTGCATGAACAGGGACATGTGCTTATGCGGGGGATGCGTGTATATGCAGGGGGTGGGCCTCATGGCCAGGGGATGCGCCATATTGCATTTTGGGGATGCGCACAAGCATACACGCTTTAGGCACTTGGTGCTGGAAAGGTTAGACATTACTGTCATAGGCTGTCAGTATGATCAGTACCACTGATTACCCTCTGACCAGTTTTGGGGATTCAAAATTTTTTACTACTGGTTCTGTGGGTGTGGCTTGGTGGGCGTGGCAGGGGAAAGATACTATAAAATCCCCAGTCAGAGGGGGTATTTGACGGTTCTCTGAACTACTCAAAATTTCCGCTACTGGTTATCCAGAACGGGTCAGAACCTTCTGAATACCACCTCTGCTTCTGACCCCTTTGCTTTGCTTAGTCGCACACTTCCACTTGTCTTCCTCTTTATTTTCAATTTGTGACTTTTTTTTTTCAGTACCCTGCATTTTGTGGAAGGTTAGCTGCCTTCAGGGCCCTCAGTTGAATAGAAAGGCAGGGTAGAAATAAAATAATCCAATAAAACAAAATGAATAGTATGTCAGATCACACTAGCAAGTCTTTGGTTCTTCCTCAGCACTATTTAACAAAACTTTTTGAATAAATATACAGTATATGAATAAACAACATTTTTATGCTGAAATTTAATTTTTAGTTGTACACTTTCCATTTCATGGTAGGCATTAGAAAGGCAGTCATTTTAGTTTTTATTCAGAAGGTGGCAGCAGCTTACAGTATATAGATGTAGTATATAATTTTTGAGTATGTTTAATATCATAGGCATAATGCTACATTTAATGACAATGAATTATTGATAGATATTCTACAATAAGATAAACATATATATTTATTATGTCAATTATTTTCAAGCTCAAAACTATTTCCTCAAAAGTACAGAAGGATTTCAAAATAGAATTCTTTACAGTTATAATTGAGAACAATCCACTGACTTTCTAGATTTAAGATTCTGGGAGAAAAAGTGTTAATCCAGATTGGTTGCCTTCATTGGCAAATGCTAAGACTTAATGTGATAATAAATAAATAAACAAAAGAAACAATCATATCATATCTTGAATTATGCAGTAACTAATTCTGTTATTTGTCTGTGACAGCCTCCTTCAACCTTGACATCCTGCAGGACTATTGGATTAAACCTCCAGTATTTTCAGCAATGGCCATGTTGATGGTGTAAATCTGAGAGATAAAGTCCACATATTTGGAGACCAACCAATTAGGAAATGTCATAGCTGACCCATGATCTGTCTTTCCTGTATCATAAATACAATCTATCTGTGATTGATAACTACTAATATTCTCTTACTATTTTCTGTTTTTTTAGATGTTGGTTTATTTTGAAATGGTTCAATTCCTCTGCCACTTTTTATACTGTGAGCAATAGAAAATTACCATCTTGAAATTCAGCAATTTCCCCTCATTTCAACTAGTATGTGATGATTGACCTATTCTGTATGTATGCTCATAGTTAGTTTCTTTTCCTTCTCAGACATTTAAGTTAACTTATTACAATATTCTTTCAAAGTTACCAGACACTGCCAACTGCTCCCAGATTGTTAAATGTCTTATGGTAAATATGGACCCAATAAGCTAAAATAAAGCATTTCATTATGAAAAAAAGCTCCACAGAACATATCGAAAGAAGAATACATGCAGACGTATAACAAATGACACAAACATATAAATGAATTAACCTGTGGATTGAGCTATAGGACACATATGGATGCAGAAACAGAATTACTGAGTAAATTAATATGAAAAAAAATAAGTCTTTTATAGCTGAGGAGCAAAGAGACACAATGCTTACTTCAGCCCCTGCAGTTTCTTTCTCTCTTACCCACTTAAATCCACTCTGCTCCAAGCATATCCAGAGTATCTGCCTTGGGTGAGGTAAGGACACAGCTTGGAGAAGCGTTAGGGTGTCATGGAAGAATCTAGAAACTCCTACATCATTCAAACAATCCTTTCCCAAGACCTCATGGCCATAGCGGTGTTGTTATCACCAATTTACACAAGTGTCATCACCATTGAACTGTCAGACGTGGATATTGCTCTTCTACAAAATATTGCCCATAATAGAATTAGAATTCTTTTTTATTGGCCAAGTGTGATTGGACGCACAAAGGATTTGTCTTGGTGCAAATACTCTCAGTACACATAAAAGAAAAGATAAGCTCATCAAGAGTCAAGAATCATAAGGTACAATACTTAATGATAGTCATAGGGTACAATAAGCAATCAAATCATACTAGGAAACAGTCAGTATAAATCATAAATATACAAGAGACAAAATTACAGTCATACAGTCACAAGTGAGAGGGGATTGGTGATAAGGAGCGATGAGAAGATTAATAGTAACAGCAGTGCAGACTTTGTAAATAGTTGGACGGTGTTGAGGGAATTATTTGTTTAGCAGAGTGATGATGGCATTTGGGAAAAAAACTGTCCTTGTGTCTAGTTGTTCTGGTGTGTGTGCTCTATAATGTCGTTTTGAGGGAAGGAGTTGAAACAGTTTATGTCTGGGTTGTGAGGGGTCTGTAAATATTTTCACAGCCCTCTTTTTGACTCATGCAGTATACAGGTCCTCGATTGAAGGCAGGTTGGTAATAATTGTTTTTTCTGTATAGAGGTGTTGTTTTCACCAATTTACACGAGCATCATCACCATTGAACTGCCAGACATGGATATCACTCTTCTACAAAATATTGCCCATAATAGATTGCTTCTAGAGTTCCTATCAGCCTTGAGCAGAGATCTTTCCAGATTCTTCTCACTGTCTTAGACATGCATATTAGTCAAAGGAAAGTGCCAAGAAGTGATTTCCTTTCTTATTGTTTTTGCCTAAAAGCATTTTTTTTCATGAGCTGTGATTAGGGAAAAAAGTCACACTGTGTAATAAATTTTGCACATGAATACCCATAGACATAATGGGTCTATGGATGATTGTATGTGTGTGTGAGAGAGAGAGTGGGAGGGAGGGAATGAGAGACTGCAGCCACTGTTTCTCTGCCTAGATACAGCACAGTTGTCTGCACAGCCCTAAGTAGACACCACACAGAGCAAAAGAGGACAATTGATTCCAGGAGAAATCCTTCACATCTTGTTTAAGAAGAAAATGGCAAGTTTAGAAAAACAACAACCTGAAGAGTTTATCTTTTAATTTGTCAGTTGCTTGAGGGAGAAATTAAAGCTTGACAGGGAAAAGCCCTTTGCCTCCAAAAGTACATTAAGCACCTGCAGAGCAGGTGGCTGTTGATGTTGCCAAACCAACGTCAGAGAGAGAAAGAGACAGGAAAAGAATGGGTCACAACTGGCCCAAAACAAGCCTCGCTCCCCACAGGGAATGGTTGCTCAAGAGGCATGGAATGTGGAAGAGCCATTTTCCTCACCTTAATGATTTACAAAATGCCGGCACTGCTCCTTTCCAAGATAGTGAAGGGTGACTAGAATTGGGATGTACAAATCCAGATGGCCAGTGGATGGCAGCAAATGTTATCAGTGTTCTGTGTTTTCTGCAGCCAGTGTTCTGTGTTTTTGGTAGCTGGGGTGAATTGCAGAATTTATAACTTTGGAGAAATTCTGAGACAATGCCAACAAGAATATGTTTTATATCTGGGAAGCAGAGAAAACATTGCTGTGAAAAGGAACTCAAAACTGTCTTTTCCTTAATTATTTCTTATAAGAGGAAAGGGAGGGAAAACATAGGCTTTCAAGCACTTGTTACTATATAGCCTATATCAGTGATGGCTAATCTTTTTGGCACCGGGTGCCCAAAGCACACATGTGCATGCGCATCCCGAAAATGCAATGTGCATGTGTCTCCATGCACCCCACCCCCTGGCATGCGCCCCTGCACATGCATGTGCATCTCCCATACATGCACCCTGCCCCTCCCACACTTGCACACATCCCATGCGCGCACATCACCTGTGCACATGCCCCACCCACTCCACATGTACACCATCCCACATGTGTGCATGGCAGAGACCCAAAGACCAGCTGGCCAGTGGGAGGCATGCACACACAGGCACGGTGGAGCTGAGCTGGGACAATGGCTCGTGTGCCCACAGAGAAGGCTCTGCGTGCCACCTCTGGCATGTGTGCCATAGGTTCACCATCAGGGAGCCATATCGACAAAGGGTATTTCTTCACTAGGCATACCTAAAAGTGCTCAAAGTATAGACCATTTCAGGCGGAGATACTGTGTGATTAAGCATCTGGCTAGAAACTGAGAGATTTCAGTTCTAGTTCTGCCCTTAGGCAAAAAGCTACCTGGGTAACCTTGGGCCAGCCACTTTCTCACAGCCTAGGAAGTTAAACAATAGCAAACTACTTCTGAAAAACTTTGCCAAGAAAACTGTAGGCAGTCTCCAAGAATCAAACACAATGGCATGGAAGGACAATGTAAACTTGCGATGTAGGCAGAATCTCTCTAGGTGACTTTTATACCACCTTCTACTATTACATAGCACATCTGAGAAATATAGCTTGTGTCCATGTCTGTTCTCGCAGCACAACCAGTTGGGATGGCTCTAGAAAATGTGTAAGTCCATAATAGGGATTCTCCAGTTATGTGCACAGTGCAGCAGAATGGTTTCACTGTTCTAGGAGCACTATGTGGATGCAGGCATTGGGCTTTTTTGGGTGTGTGTTTCACTTGCAGTGGTCAGAATTAACAACATAATGCCCATGTTCACAAGGTGTGCAACTTGGCCCCTCTCCTCAATCTTCTAAGATTTGAGCCTTCCTATGTCATCTGAACAGGAGTCATTCTTGATTGACAGAAACAAAATTATAATTTTCCTAAGCCTGAAATGGCAGTTTCCCTGGATTCAAATGACACACTGAAAATTTGAGGAAAGAGGCTTGCATGACAGGGATGAGACATCTTTATTAATCAGATTTTTTTTCAGCTAAATGTGTCACACAAACATCGCCATTGCTTATTTGAGGAACAATGAAAACAATGTCACAGTAAGCGGAAGCCTAAGTAGAATGGGATTAGAGTCTAGCAATCTTTTAAATGACTTTCCCATCCGTGAACTGACAAAATTCTTATCCATCTCCCATCAGCTTCAGTTTTGTTGAATTTCTCTCCGACTAATGTGATTAAATAAAAAGTAGAGTGATTCACTAAGCCAGCTGAAGAAATGGTGGATTGCTGAGAAACCATGTTTTTTTTTTTAAAAAAAACCTGATGCTAGTTTTTTGTTCTGTAGTGGAAACAATAGCTTATGGTTCTTGGTAGAACAGGTGCCAAACTTCATTGCGGGGGCGCAGTAAAATGACATTTTATGAATATCCCTGGACCACCTGCTCTCACTGTAATCTCTTTGCAAATTATCAGATAGGAATGCCAAAACGACAGTTTTAAATCAACGAGAACATCCTTCTTTGTTTCAGACACTTGTTTGAACAAGATTTATAAAATAACCAGAGGCAGCTTCAGGCTTACAAAATCAGAAAAGAGCCTTACAGATCACTCTGTCAGAGATACACCACTGCAGAAACGAGACTCAGAGATATATAAATATGTGCACAAGGATAGCCTTAGGATAAGTAATGGAAAACTCTACTAAGAGAAATCCCTTTGAGAGAATCCCAACCACTAGTGAATTGATCAAAGTGTAATATTGATAAAGATTGGTTCTGCTCCAGAACACTGAACAAAATGTAATGTAATAGTATAATTAACTGGCAAATTGAACATATCATACCTTCCTTTGTTGTTGTTTGTTGCGAAGTTGTGTCTGACCCATTGCGATCCCATGGACAACATTCCTCCATGCCTTCCTGTCCTCTACCATCCCCCGGAGTCCATTTAAGCTCATGCTGACAGCTTCAGGGACTCCATCCAGTCACCTCATTCTCAGTTGTCTCCTTTTTCTTTTGCCCTCAGTCGTTCCCAGCATTAGGCTCTTCTCCAGTGAGTCTTTCCTTCTCATTAGATGGCCAAAGTCTTTGAGTTTCATCTTCAGGATCTGGCCTCCTAAAAAACAGTCAGGGTTGATCTCCTCTAGGACTGACCAGTTTGATTGCCTTGCAGCCCAAGGGATTTGCAGGCGTCTTCTCCAGCACCATAGTTCAAAGGCCTCAATTCTTTGGTGCTCAGCCTTTCTTATGGTCCAACTTTCAAAGCCATACATTGCAACATACCTTTCTTATATGTTTTTAAAACATACAAATGTTTATTTGTTGAGAAATATCATACCTGTTTCTCTAAATGTATTCTAAAATTAAGATATCTAGTTTTAATAAGCATATTTTCTTCATTTTTTTTTAATCAGAGCATTTCCAAGAAAGGAAAGTCTTATTGTGCATATTCATCAACTACTACCACCATTGGAAACTAACAGGTCATACAGAAATATCTCATTGAAGAGACTTCAAAAGGACTCAGATAATTCAGGACTCCTATTCTGGATATTAATGAAAATGACATGTTCTACAGCAGAAAGCACAATTTTAATAAGACACTTTATGCCATAATGATGCTTGTGGTTAAAAAAGACTTCAGTGTCATGGATTGTCTCTCACATTTTCAGAATGTGAAGAAACTAAGATGGCCCAAGCAAACACGTTCTTTGTATTTGGCTGAAGGTGAAAAGAAATGATTTAACCAAAGGTGAATCTCCAGGGAGGACCCTTGACCTAAGAAATCTAATATATATATTGATTTGATGCCTGATGGCTGCATCTAAGAGCTACTTTGGCATAGCAGTTGAGGTGCTGGGGTACAAAGTGGAAGACTATGAGTTCTAGTCTCATCTTAGGTACACAGTCAGCTGAGGAAACCTGAGTCAGTTACTCTCTCTCAACTCTAGGGAGGAGGCAATGGCAAACCACTTTGAAAAAACCTTGCCAAGAAAACTTCAGGGATTTGCCTAGGCAGTCATTAAGAAGAAATAATAATACTAATAGAAAGAAGAAACAACAACAACAATAATAAAAATAATAATAATAATAGAAAAAAATCACGAAATACCACGACCTGGTCATTGAAACTACATGGTTATGGATGAAACATGTAACAGTGATACCCATTGTCATTGGGCAGTTAGTACCATGTCCAAGAATTTTGCAAAATACATCAGGAAGTTGCAGCTTCCTGCTATAGCACCAGCAGAGCTGCAAAAGACTACGCTACTCGGAACAATAGCCATTTTAAGAAGATATTTGGTTGATACCTAGGATGCTGGCAGCAACTTGTATCAACCACCAGAACTATTCAATTATATTTGTGATACATTTTTAAATGTTCAGTTGACTGAGTTTCATGTTTAATGAATAAAAGATAATAATAATAATAACAACAACAATAACAATAACAACAATAACAGCAATAACAACAATGTCAAAAATTTCTGGATAGTGGATGTTGCAGTGGTCTGAGACAGCAGAAGAGGAGAGAAAGAATTGGAGGAAAATCATTACATCAAAGACCTTTAAATAGAAGTAGAATGACTGTGGCAAAAGAAAGCAAGGATAGTATCAGTAGTAATACTGTAGGTATTTGGGATTGTACCTCAGGTACAATCCCAAAACAACGAGAACACTGTTTGAATACCATCAGCATTGACAAAATCATGATCAGTAAACTGCAGAAGGCAGCTTTATTTAGAACATCCTGCAATGATACTTTTAACAACAACAATATCTGTCTATCCCAGATCTTTGGGAAGGACTGAATAAGTGGATTAAAATGCTAAATCCAGTCTAAATATCTAGCTGACTGTATGGTCAACCACAATAATAATACAACTGCATCTGGAATATTGTGTGGACCAATGTTAAAAGAAAGCTATTAACAGGGGGTCCTTTAGCTTGAGGCAAATGCACAGATGTCATCTTTCCAGCAAAATGCAAGATACTGTTTCAAGAGTGTACATTGTATTAGAAGTAAGGAATTTGGATGAATTGATTTCTTTTGTTTGCACTTAAAGGTAGGATATAAAGGTGGTTTGTTTACTTTTGCATTAGCACGATACTTTCATGCTGAATCAGCTGTCATCCCTCCACACACCTTAAACTACTGTTGAAACTATCTTCTTTAAAAACTGCTTGCCAAACTGCCCAGAGATCTGGTGTGGAGTAGCAGAGTAGGCAATAATGAGGAAGTGGGACAGACAGATAATCTAAAAGGTATATTAGATGTGCACTCTTGGTCACATTTCTCTGAACTGCAGCCATGAGATCCTTATTCGATAGCTAAATAAAGTGTTGTGGGGTCATTTAATATGTTCTGTTTGCAACTGTGAACAAATGAGCATGAGCTGTAATTTCAACACTCAGCTGAATTTTCTTCCAGCAAGAATAATTTGGGAGGAAAGAAATTTCGCTGAGCTTATCTCTTGAAAACATACCTGCATTTTCCCATGAAATGAGAATGACTCTATGGTCTTGTTGAGCAGACGTTTGCCAAGGAGTGACATTACTGCTCTCTCATTTGCAGGGAAATGACATCACTAGAGCATGCAGGATGAATATTTCTTTTCTTTTCATTCAGAGAATTCTGGGCCATCCCAGTCTAGCAGCAGGCAGCAAATGTTGTCCTCCATTGATTTTCATGACTCACTGACTAAAATCACAAGTAGACTGCCTGATACTCTCCAGAAATTTTAGAGTTCAGCTCCCATCAGCTGCAGCTGATGGGAGCTAAATGGACAACTTGCCACAATCAACTCACCATGGGAGAATTCACCATGGCTAATGCATCAGGAGACAACTCACCATAGGACAAGAATTACACAAATATCAAAAAAAAAGGGGGACTAGAATCATTAGAGAAAGAATGCCAAAGGAGGGACAAAATGAAATGTGAATATGAAAAATTAAAATATTTTTAAAATTATTCTAAATGATTACATTGAATTGTTGAATTGTCCCGCAGCAAGTTGTCCTGTGGGGTGTGGGACATGGTGAGTTGGCCATGGCGAATTGACCGTGGTGAGTTGTTGTAAGCCAGCATTCCCCCTAGAACAAAAGCTTATATTCCAGAACATGCTGAAACAGTGGTTTGCAAAATGAGGGGTTAACAACCTCAGATCTGTCCAGGCAGCTGTGAGATAAAGGATCCAACATTTAGAATAGAATAGAATGAGCTGAATGAGTCTAGCCCCCTGCTAAAGTAGGAGAACCTATACCATTTTAGACAAGTGACTGTCCAGATGCTTCTTAAAAACATCCAGTAATGGAGCACCCACGATTTCTGGAGGAAAGCTGTCCCACTGGTTCATTGTTATTGTTAGAAAGGTTTTCCTTAATTCCAGGTTGCTTCTCTCCTTGATTAGTTTCCAGCCATTGTTTCTTGTCCTGCCTTCAGGTGCTTTGGAGAATAATTTGTCTCCCTCTTCTTTGTTTCTCTGCAACAAGTCCCTACATTTTATATGGGCTAAATCACTCTTTTTGCCCATTTTTTGTTCCCCAATGTTGATTGGAGGAAACTGGAGCTGATGCAGTCACAGAGCAGCTTTTCCTTTTTCATAGACGCTTCTTCTATTGAGAAACATTTCGAATGACAGATATATTTACTTTAATTGTTGATCTTGGCCACATTTCGAAGGATCATTCATGCTTACATCCTGTAGAAACAAGGAGGCTGAGATATATGTCATGTCGACATGCATCTTTAAATACTATTTTGAATTGTTTAATAATTAAAATAATAACCAATTATTTTGTGGCAGAGAATGCCATCTTGTCTCTTGTTGTATGGATGAATTGATTATGTCCTATAGTATTTTTTCAATTTTATTTTTATTCATAAACATTTTGAACACAGTGTATTGTCAGGGCATATTATTTATAGAAGAAAAAAGAAGAAAAAAAAAGAAATAGTAACATATATACTAATAACAATAGTAATGGTGCAACAGAATAATTTTAACTAGGTTAAGTCCAATAGTATTGTGGATGGTTGCATACTTTCCCATCCTTAAGTTACCATGTTTTTACTGAATTTTAACTTTGGGGTGAATTAATTAGATACAGAGTACTCTTTTAATTCAGCACAAAAGCACCAAAGGAGTTGTTTAAAAAAGAAACATTGGCAGTCACTATTAGCTTATTGTTACAAACAAGAAGCATAGGGGAATAATTCAAAATCTCCCTGCTGACCCTTTTTAAGGGTTTTCCATGAAGAATCCTTACAATAAGCTGTTGTCAGGCTATTTTTTTAAGACTCACTCAAATATCTGGATAGGGAACTCTTAGCTCTCCTACCAAGAACATCTCCCTTTTACCCAACTTCAGGGAAAAAAGGCATAAGGGGTTCTGCAACTTTCTTCCCAAAACTTAAAAAGTACAGACTTTACTAAATCACACACCAGAGGTGGTATTCAGCAGGTTCTGACCAGTTCTGGAGAACCGGTAGCAGAAATTTTGAGTAGTTCAGAGAACCAGCAAATACCACCTCTGACTGGAGATTTTACAGTATCCTTCCCCTGCCACGCCCACCAAGCCACACCCACAGAACCAGTAGTAAATTTTTTTGAATCCCACCACTGTCACACACCATGTCTGAAATGGATGGTGTAGCTATAGATTCATTCAGTCTTGCCCATGAGCATGATTTTAATCAGAAGTTATCTTCTAAAACAGGGGTGTCAAACTCAAGGCCTGCAAGCCGAATCTGGCCCGCAGGTTGCTTAGATCTGGCTTGCAAGCCACCCTGGAAACAGTGAGGGACTGGCCCACGGTGCCTCTGCCAGTGAAAATGGAACATGGTTTTCACTGGTAGAGGGTTGCACGGAGGCTATCGCAGTCAGAAATGGAGCTCGGGAGCCCATTTTCACTGGCAGAGTGCTCGGACTACCACAGGCATCCCCGACATGAGTGACGTCGATCTGGCCATACCCGCCCTAGCCTCCCAAGGTCAAACACAACTTTGATGCAGCTCTCAATGAAATTGAGTTTGACACCCCTGTCCTAAAACATGTTATGTCAACTCTGTAGCTGTAAAAGGAGTTTATTGGAGGGAAAAGGTAGGAAAAACAAGAAAAGGCCTGTACAGAATTCCAAATAAATTTATGAGTTTCAGCACATGTTCATTCCAGAAAAGATAGTTGGACAGACCTCTTTCAGGCCTCATGTTTGGAATAGAATAGAATAGAATAGAATTCTTTATTGGCCAAATGTGATTGGACACACAAGAAATTTGTCTTTGGTGCACAAGTGCTCAGTGTACACATAAGCTGTAAGTGATAAATCATGATCATAGTCATCATAAAAATACATTCATCATAAATCATAAGATACAACAGTGATAGTCATAGGATACTAAATAAACAATCAACATACACCATACTAGGAAACTAAATAAAAAAATATAAATACAAGCAACAAAGTTATAGTCATAAGTTGAAAAGGAGATAGGTAATAGGGAAGATGAGAAGAATAATAGTGATACAGCCTTACTAAATAGTTTGACAGTGATGTGGGAATGGATGTTTATAAGCACATTTTTCTTGTTTCTTCTTCTTGCTTTCTTCTGCCTCAGCACTTATATTTGATTTTATAGAATGTGGGGGCGGGGGTTGTCCAGCCTCCTTAGAGAGGTTGTCCAATCAAGGGAAATACTCCATCTATGACATCTACTAGATACCCTGGTTCTAAAAGCAAATGAAAAATCATCTAGGAACTAAGCTAATGACCCTTGAAGGAATTATAAGGGCACAGTCTTTTCACTTATTGGTTTTTCACCAATTTTCCCTTTGTCTAAATGGAACAACAATGGACAGGATTTTCTGGAAACAAAAGCTGAACTCTATCTATTCAGGACTTTAAAATAGAGTCAATTGAACAGATGCTTTAGGGGGATTGCTGTGCCAGAGAAAATCTAGGAGTTCTTCCCACCTATCCCATACCCAAGGATCACAATTTTTTATGTTTTCATTCAAATTATTTCAAAATAGAATTCTCTTCCCAGAATGATTTCCTCCTTATTTAAAGAAGTGAGCAACTCTTCTACAACAGAATGCCTTTATTGCCGACAAATGCTTTAAGAAAGTAATTTGCATACTATGCCATACAAATATTGTCTGGGTCAATCATGTCTATCTACCTATACTTTTTAATTTAATTATTTTTATGTTTTTATTTATTTTCTAATATTTTAATCTCATTCCTACCTAGGAATGCCAGCAAGGTGGGTATCAATTGGAGTGGCATATATAATAAGTTTAGTAGAAGGAAGGAAGGAAGGAAGGATCTAATTACCTATCTATCACAATGTATACATTAAAACAACAATGCAAGAGCCTATGTTACACTTTTCCCTCCTGCTGTCATTTATCAACAAGCAGACTTTGCTGCTGCTGCTGTTGTTTTTCTTTTTCAATTGTTTGAAGTCCCAGTTTCTTTTGACAGCCTCTGGTATTAATATATATATTAATCTGGCTGCAAAGAAGCCCTCACCACTCTTTAAACTATTCAATCTTGCTGAGATAAGCCTGCCAACCAGATATCCCATGGCCCAGTTCTTTTTTAGAAAGCAGTAACAACTGCCAGAGGCCTCAAGGATTTCATATTTGGCCTTCTATAAATAGCTGAAAAAGTTTCCTCTTTAACTCAGCTTTGGTCATAACCTCAGTAAAGATCAAGATAAGCCAGATTTCTTCCATGGAATGCAGTCTGCTGTTATGAATTTATTTAAGACATCTCTAAAGCCACCCAACCTACAGATTGTTATTCTGGTTGTTTAACCTCAGGTTAGAAGTTGGGAATCCAAGGAATAACCAAAGCCAAAGCCAAAACAAAAACATAAAACATCCATGGCAATCCAAACTTATTCTTATAAACCCTTAGGGAATGCACTTCTGGAAGGCCAACCTTGTCTTGGAAATCCGAATCTTGGAGGGTAGTTGTTCTTTATATCAGGCACTATGATAGACAAGGCATACTGCCTGAGAGTCCCATCTTGGAGGACACCCAGAGCATCCAAACATATTAGCTTTCATGGGACGGGGAAACATGATTAGGGATAAGTGGTCCTGCAAATAATGCAGCTCTATTCCATGAAGACTTTAATAAGTGGCAACTGGCACCTTTAATTCAACCTGGAAGGCTATCAGGATCTAGTATAGCTTACCAAAGTAATTATGTTACATAGTATATTCTGTTCTTCCCATAACCATCTCTGTACTACTGAGTTCTGGACTTAGCTGTAGTTTCTGAGTGAACTTTAAGGAGATGTTCCATGTATGACATATAGAGTAGTGCAGACAAGTACCAAACAAATAACTGACTAAGAGATGAGTGACCATGACCAAGATATCTCAGTCTTGGAACAGATGCCATTGGCAACAAGATGGGTTTGTACTAGGACCTTCCTGGCCATGGCTGCTACCTACTCTTTTAGCAGGAGCTGAGAGTACAAGTGGGCTCCTAAACTGTGTAAGAATTTTGTGTGGGGGAGAGCTACCCCATTCTGAATTAAAGATGGAAGGTCTTCAGGCCTGAGGGCTCACAACTGTTTGGTCTTGCTAGAACACCTGTTCTTCCCTATTCAGTTTTTTTTCAGGAAGGAGTTAGGAGCAGAAAATTTCTTGGGAAATAAAATCCTGGAGAGAATGTCCACCTGAATCTAACTTGCTGATGTGAAAGTAAAATGTCTATTTCATGAAATGTAGCTGTGAGCAAGAAGCCAGTGAGTAGCACTGTAAATTGGGCTTTTAAAATTTATTATAACATAACTGCTGTTTGCTTTTATCATACAGAAAACCTGCTGACGAGTGTTCTACTAGGGGATAATTGGATAATGTGAATCTTTTTGGTAAAAGACAGAAATTGAACATGCCCATTAATTTCAAGTTACCTAACATTCTATCTTCAAATAGATTGCACTTTCATGCCATAATCACAGTTTTGTACATATTGTTCAGGTGCCACACATTCATAAGGCTAGTTGTTCACCGCACACATTTGGGATAAATCGTTCAACGTTAATTGCAGTAGTACTCCAGGGTTCCAGGCAGTGTAGCATGCCAAGTGTTTCAGTTAAATGTGGCAAACTGTACTACAGGTATTGCTTTCTTTGCAAAATGGGGAAAGGGTTATTTCTCCAGAACAAAGAATACTGTATCTGATAGCTATAAGTGAATTTTGGAGCTAAGAGACATTCTTCACCACAGTTTATTGAAAAAGCCATATACCACCTGTGTTTTGCCCAAAACTATAAAGCATACCTACACTGTGTTACTTCTCTTGCTTCACACATCATTTTTATACTTAGCATTTCATGTCCCACTGGACTCTAAAATGGACACCACCTTGGAGTTCCAGAATCTAGCCTTTGTATCGATATTTTCAGAGATTGAAGATGAACATCTGGGGCCCAGTCAGATGGAAAATTTAAACCAGGGTTAAAGAGACACAAGTATGGAGGGCTGCTAGCTAACTGAATTTTGTAAAATCAGTACGTTTATATGGTAAATGAAATCAAACTTGTGTTACGAATAGATAAGGGTACTAGTTTTGATCCATAGAATAGCTGCATCACTAGTTATTTAAATCAAATCAAATCTACCTTTATTACACTATATTACAGAGTAGTATAGAGCTTACTTAAGAACTTGTTAGATACAGCATACATTATATTTGTTTTAAAAAGTTTCTAAGGATTACTTTACATATATACATTTAGAAGTACGCACTCATATGCTCTGGAATGCATTTTGTGGCTATTATAGTAGGACGATTCTTTCTCTCTCTCTTTTAATTTGTCCAGATTCAGTTATTATTTTACCTCAAATTATGCCACTGCTATAGTTTTGCTTATTATTGGAAGCAGGTCACTGTGCTCTGTTCATATATAATGTTCAGCGATATGCCACATTTTGCAAACTATAAAGGTTGAATTCATGCATCATAAAGGTTGAACTCATGCATCATGCTCAACCCAAAGCAAATAAATTATATTGTAGAGAACCCAACTTTTGTGTTCTCTAAAGGGATACCTTGAAGCTTTCAGAGACACTAAAATATTCCAAAGCTTTAGTCTTGGTTTCCGGGACTTAATTTTTCTAAGGGTTTAAAACTGAAATTTACTTTTGGGGCCATACTCTGAAAGACGTGGCACAAACCTACAATATAGATGTAGAACATTCTTCAGTAACAAAATCTCATAATTTAGGATGTCCCACTTCTGATTATTGCAAGCGCATATCTTGATATCTTTGTAGGAGGCAGAAAGATACATGTAAATTTGTGTGATGGGAAAAAAGTTAAATATAAGGTGTTTTTTTAAAAAAATAAATAGGAGGATTGAGTTTAGCCAAGCTGAAATTGTATTTTACAGCTTGCTGTTTGATTTGGATGGAAGAGTGGGTGCTGCTGAAAAATAGGCTCTTGGAGTTAGAAGGACACAACCTAAGATTTGGGTGGCATCAGAGGTGGTATTCAGCAGGTTCTGACCAGTTCTGGAGAACCGGTAATGGAAATTTTGTGTAGTTCAGTGAACTGGCAAATACCATCTCTGATTGGCCCCACCTCCATCTATTCTCTGCCTCCCGAGTCCCAGCTGATTGGCTGGGTCTTCTTTTGTTGCCCTGCACAGGAGAATGGAGCTAGAAAGCAGGTTAGTGGGGTGGGAAGGGAATGGGATTTTGCAGTATCCTTCCCCTGCCTTGTCCAACAAGCCACGTCCAACAAGTCATGCCCACAGAACCAGTAGTAAAAAAATTTGAATCCCACCATTGGGTGGCATGAATATTTGTGGTATGATGAAGTTAAGGTTAATGTGGATTTCAAAAACAATTATGTTAGACATGTCATATTGAGAATGTGGAATAGATACAAACTCAAGTTTTGTCCAAAAACATTTGTTTGCCTCTCAGCACAAGTAGTATTTTATTGAAGAGAAATGACAGGCAAATACAAGTGACTAATTTAGCACGCAATACTAGAATTTTGTCAAGGGGGAATACAAACTAAAAACAAGAAAGGTCTGACAGCAGAGGAATATAGTTGCCAATGGTTCTCTTATTTACAATTATTGCAAATATTTAAAATAGACAAAATAATTTATGGTTTTGAATATTGTAAGACTGAGTTTGAAATAGACTTGTGTGCAAATGAGGAACATATTAAAATGTATAAACATGTACTGAAATTTGAAACAGAAGAACAAGTGAAAGAGTACATCATAAGGCGGGCTAAAACTCTGGTTATAATATGCAGCTAGATCAATGGAAAAATATGTAGCTGAATGGACTGAAATTTACGCTATGTTATAATCTTAATCAGAAATTTTACAAAATGGTACGTGTCACTGGATAAATTATCTAGAATGTGTACAGGCACTTCAAATTTATGTTGAAAATGTGAACAAGAAGGGACATTTTATCAGTTTGCTAGTTGCATAAAAAAGAGAAAATTCTGGATTCAAATATTCACACTGATTCAGAGAATATAAAGACAATTGTTGCAATTGATAGCAGAGGTTTTCTTTGAACATTGTTAGACAAACACTTGTAAAAAATTCATGGAATTTAATTTTTGTTACATAATCTGTAAAGATTTGGCCGTTCCATCCACAATGGAAGAATGGTTGGTGATGGAACTGGCTGAGATGGCAAAATTCACTTCTTTGATCAGATAAAAGACAATATTTATGTTTATAGCTATCAGGAAACCCCTTACGGGCTTTTTGTATAAAACAGGGGAAAAAACAGGAAAAAAACAGAAAAAAAGAACGTATGATCTACAATTTTTGATAGACAGGATAGATTATAGAGAGAAGAAAGTTACATTGTAAGAAAGAAGTAAATTTATAATTGTACATAGAACTGACGAAAACAAATCGGTAACCATTTTATTTCTTCTTTCTTCTTTGCTTTCTTGCACTTTTAGCTTTTTCTTTGATTTCTTTCTATTTTTAAATTTATATTAGTTTTATTAATTTTTTACCTTTCCTTTTAAAAAAAAGATAGCCTATGTACTGATGTCAAAGATCAGAATGGCCCTTGATGATATCACCCAGTTTGGCAATGATTGTAATGATGATGAAGCACAAACTGAGATTGGCTAGTTTGGACTGTTGCAGGTATGGAACTTCATTCCTGTTCAATGCTGATCTCTCTCCATGGTCATTTTGGTTTTTTTTGTTGCTGATGTGATATAAAAGCAAGAGGAGTAACAGCAACAAAACATAGAGAAAGTGGTAGATTTGTCTGTTGTATCTACGTGATAACAAATGTGCCAACTGACAAGTTGCTTTGAAAGATCCTAGTCTAGTATTTCATTTGGCAATTTTGATGCTTCTGCTTCACTGTTCTTTAAACAATGATTAGAGGGGAGGAACGTACATTAAACTACCTTTCTGAATGCACCCTTAGGCTAACTCTACCTATGCCACAAAGCCATAATAGCAATAGCACTTAGAATTACATACAGGGGTGGGATTCAAATTTCTTAACAACCGGTTCTGTGGGCGTGGCCTAATTTGTGGGTGTGGCTTGGTGGTCACGTGACTGGGGTGGGCATGGCTACATGGTCATGTGGTGGGCGTGGCCATGTGGCCAGCACCCCAAATTTAAGTGGTCCTCACTTAATGACCAGGTGCTCGCTTAGTGACCAATTGCTTAGCAAGTGCTTTTTGCCAGTTTCCAAGGCCTGGGGAGGGCCTGGCAAGGCCCAGGCAGGTGGCCATGTGGCTGGCAACCCAAATTTAAGTGGTCCTCACTTAATGACCAGGTGCTCACTTAGTGGACAATTGCTTAGCATATGATATAAGGATTAATGCAAATTGGAAAGGAAAGACTGCAGAGATTGTGCACAAGTGATTTGTACCAACCAACACACTATGCAACTGAAGATGGTTTATGGTTTATGTTTTTGTTTATGTTAAAAAAACACTTTTATTTAAAAAATTTCATCTATGTATGCATGCAACTTCTTGTTACATTGATATTGCTATATATTGATTTAAGCAGAAACAGATAATGTATAACATGTGTAAAATGTAAAAAGAACTTGCCTGTCTCCCTTTTGGTAAGTTGCTTTTTTTATTTATGCATTTATTTATTTTTTTCACTATCTGTTTTTGTTTTTATTAATCATAAAAACAAAACAGATACTAAAGAAATAAATAAACTCATACATACAAATTATTTTACTATTCATCTTGATGTTTCTTTAAGCAAAGGTGAAAGAAACATCAAAATGAATAGTAAAATAATTTTTATTTATGTGTTTATTTATTTCTTTATTATCTGTTTTTTATGATTAATAAAAACAAAAACAGATATTAAAAAAATAAATACATAAATATAAAAAAGCAACTTACCAAAAAGGAGATAGGCAAGTTGGTTAGCCAACTATACCGGGGTCCTCCTCAGTTTTCTAGCTTGCTGCGGTGAGGATGGCTGGCCCAGGAGTTGGCTCTCGACTGGGCTGGCGGCGGAGGTGGCAGGAGGAGGTAGGGGACCGGCAAAGCAGGACTTGCTACTTGGCCTCCTCACTACCAATCAGTGGTGGGAAGGCAAGGCAGCAACCCTTAGGCCGTGGCAGTCAAGGGAAGGTGGCGGGCCGGTGGCCTAGCCAAGATGGCAGCCACCATGTGGGCGAGGCAGCAGCACCCAGCCCGAGAGTTGGATCTTGACCGGGCTGGGGGCGGCAGTGGCAGCGGTGGCAGGAGGAGGTAGGGGACTGGGCCAGCAGCAGGAGTTGCTGCTTTGCCTCCTCACTACCAATCGATGATGGGAAAGCAAGGCAGCAACAATGGAGGGCTGCGGGAGAGGGAAGATGGGGTGGGCGGGGCAGGGAGCATCAGCAAGGGTGGTCGACCAGGACTGGTGGCGGTAGGTAGGTAACTGGGTTGGCAGTCGTACTTACCGATCCATGTCTTTGGAGGCCGGCGGTGGGGTAGGCAGTCTGGACGGGTGAGGACAGCTAGCGGTGGCAGCGAGAGGCAGGCAGGGCAAGGCAGGATGGCCGGGATAGGATGGTTAGCGGGGCTGGCAACCGGGGCTTGTGGCTTGCCCTCAGAAGAGTGGCAGAAGGCAGGCAGGGCTGGCTGGCTCGGCTGCTGCTGCTGCTGGTGTGATGGATGGCGCTGTGTGGGTAAATTTTTGTAATTAGTGCACATACGCTATAAGTAGGGGTGGGGTGGGGAGGGCGGGGGAGAATGAGGAAGGGATTTTCACGCATGCACAATAAAAAAAAACCGTTTTTTTTTTAAAAAAATCTTTTTTTACTTTGGAGTGGCAGATAGGGGCAGGGGCCAGGGCAGCGAAGGGAGGGGTGGGCGAGGGAGAATGAGGAAGGGATTTTCATTCATGCGCAGTAATAAAAACTGGTTTTTGGCCCGTAGGAGTGGTGGAGAGGGGTGGGGCCAAGCAGGGCTTGGTTTTATCAGTTCTTAGAACTACCAGTGACTTTAGCAACCAGTTCTATAGAACCAGTGTGAACTGCTACAAAACCCACCCCTGTTTACATACCACTTCACAGTGCTTTACAGCCCTCTCTAAGCAGTTTTACAGAGTCAGCATATTGCTCCCAACAACCTAGGTCCTCATTTTACCGACCTTGGAAGGATGGAAGGCTGAGTCAACTTTGGGCTGGTGAAAATCAAACTGCCAAAGTGCTGGCAGCTGGCAGTTAGCAAAAATAGCCTGCAGTACCAGATTCTAACCACTACACCACCATGGATCTTTATATAATTTGTTGCTTTACACTTGGTTTATGTTGCAAAACCATAATATAGTTTGTTGATTTTTCACTTAATCCATTGTGAACTCTGCCATTTGTAGCTTATTCAACAAACTTGACTAGCAAAACTATGACTTAGCACAACCCATGGACCCACTATTAAAAGTTATAGAGGGGATGAATATTAAGAGGGGCGCAATGGATTGTTTTCCAGAGAGCACTTTAACTTGGAACATGATTTGGACATAGCCAGTGAATCAAATCACTGGTAGTTCAACTGGAAAAATGCAATGCTGTTACAAGGTAACTATCCACCTGTTTTGAGAGGTTATTAACACATAACTTGTGGTAAATAATTTTTTGGATCCTGAGTTCCTTGAACTACTGTATTAACTGCTTCCTGTCAGAGTTGACATCTGGTGCATTATATTTGCTGAGATTTCAATTTCATAATGACCGCATAAGTATTACTACATGTCTTCAAACTGAATATCCGATTGCATCAAATGGAGCTTTTCACTAGGTGGATATTGACCCTGACCCTATGTTAAAACAAGATCAAACAAGAGAGTAAAGCCAATAGTACACCATCAGATACTGACATTCCTCCCCCTATGTTTTGAACTTCAGTTTCCACCAGCCCTAGATACAGAATCAGTGCAAATGGATTCGGGGAATTGTAGTCCAGAATATCTAGAAGGCTCCAGGTTGTCCATCTCTGGAAGACAAGACTGGAAAGTAGTAATCTTTGACAACTGTAACAAAGCGACCTTTGTTAAACAACCATTTAAAATGAATGACTTCCCCCATCACCACACCCTCTAAAACCTGAACATTCAGTTTGAAAACTATGTACATCTGTTTGCTCTGGGGCCTAAGATGATGTTTAACTAAGGAAGGCTAGGTGGAAGCAGAATCTGGTATCGGCACGTGTTAGAACTTGTTATATAAATGTCTTTCATGGAACGGTGTTGGATGTATATGGTTTTACAATCCACAAAGGCCTTTGTCAGAAAGCAGTTCCTTGGCCCTTCCTCAATTTCTCTGAGAGCCAGTGAGTTCCTTCACGCACTAAATTGTACCTTTGTAAATGAACTCTGCCCATCATTTGGTTACAAAATGTATCCCTGGCTGGCTGTGGAAGTCAGAATTAGACAGGAAAGATTCTGAACAACTTTACTTGGCAGAGTATTCCAGAATAACTAACAAAGCCCAATAAACAGATTTACATTGTTGACTTGGCTAACAGAGAACACTGTCAAAATTAAATTTTAGTCCCTCCACACCCAACTTGCACTTGCTAAATGATAACGACACAAACATTCTTACTGTGTACAGTTACTGATTCACTTCCCAAAACCGTTGGCTCTAGGCCATAAAATCAAAGGATTCTTGCCAGATTTCTTCTATGATTCCATCTTCCCTTGTCTTGTCCTTAACCTCTCAATGCTAGGAGGGATCCTGTTTGTTGCTGATGAACAACAGTGAAAGTCCAGTAAGAAAGAAAATACAGAATTAGTTACACTGCAGCTTTTCTTTGCCAGCCCACTGAAAAAGCAGGCAAGGGTCTGGAAATACCCTTGCCTGAAAAAAAAAATCCTTTTGTTTCCACGTTCCCTGAAACATTCATCAACTGTACATGCAGATGCCAAAATGAGCAAGGGTGTGCAGGAGCAAAAGGAGGGAAAAAAAGAGAAACTCATTTGCAATCATTATTGGAGCCCTTGCTTTCCTTGGACAGCCTACAATCCTCTTTATCTCCTCTATCTTCATGCTCCATCTTGTTCTGTTCCACTGCCTGTTTCTTCAAGCAAGAGAAATCTCTCAATTGGCTGCTTTTGTTGCTGGGTGTCAAATCTTCCAGAGTTTTCAGCTGCGAGCGGATCTGCCAAACACAAGCAAACTGGGGAGGGGGGGAAGGGGAGGGGGGAAGCGGGTGGAATCATAGTAAATATGTATAATGGAAGATATCAAATCTATCTTTTCAAAAATATGTTTGTTCTGTCCATTAACAATAATTACGTTCTGAGTAGCATGTCCCCTTAGTAAATCTTCAGATTTAAGGGCCTGTTATGTGCTAAGCTGTTTATCTCACAGGTTAAAAGTGACAGAATGCAAACAAAGAGCTGGTGCTAATAGAGGACACCATCTTTCTTAGCTTCTCTTTATTCTGGAAATAGACAGTTGTTTCTCCACAAGAAACACACTGGAGCCCCTTCCTCTAATTTATTGACTAGTTCAGAGCAGGATACTTGTGAGATAGATTAATTGGTGCAATTAATTGACTCAAGGTGAAGTTACAGATTTATTTGAAGTATCTCAGGTGATTGCACAGAGCTTATGAAGCAGGGTTGTTTTACGTGCTCCAAAGTGAACCTTTGATCAGAAGGAAGCAAAACTGAAATTGACCGCAGCTTCCTACATTCAAGGATGAAAGGGAGAAGGAGCAACTCCGTGCCAGACCCTAGTCTTATTTCTCCCTACTCATTTGAGGAAGGAGGTTGTGTTCCAGAGAGGTGAATATATTTTCTCTCTTTTACCCCGAATCTTTAGATGCAGTCAAAATGCTAAAAGGAAGATTAGAAGGATGTTGTATGATTACCCCCTCCCCCATTTTGGAGATTTGATTTTATATTACCCTCAGAATTGACCCTTTATTATCCTTATTCACCATATGGTATGAAAAAGGAAGCATGACGTGAAGTTGCCCATGGCATAGACTCCCCCACCCAAAATCCAGAAGCCAGCTGGATTTCCTGCAATGTACCGCAACCTCTACTCCTACCCAGAAGAGCAGGCTGCTTTGTGGGGCTGAAAGTAAACTTCAGTTCACGTCTCTGGATTTTCCAAAAGTCCACTTCACTTCAGTCTTTTGTCAAAGTTTGCTATTCCTTTTGCATCTCTGCTACCATTTGGTGATCATTGGGAAGTTTACAGTCAGCTTTCATAGCCACGGTGCAGAGGAAAGTCCCTGAGGAAAAAAAAATGAAGCCCTGGACTATTCCAATTTGATGAAATGAGGCAGATCTTTGCCACAGGAGACATACTACACATCAAAGCACCTTTTGCACTGCTTATGCTAGATACAGGAGTTAATGCAGAACAGATTGCAGAAGCAAAATCAAAATAGGCATTATATATGATGACAGATTGAAGCTCACATGCAAAAATGTTCTTTCTAGCTACAGAAGAATAGTTTCCTTTAGATCATGGCTCGGTAATACTAGATGACAGAGTTGCCCTTTTAAAAAACAAATAAACAAACAAACAAACAAGCCCTGCTACATAGTTTGGTCTGCAGTTATAACTGGATTTATACATGCCAAGCCACATATTGTTTGTATGTGCTCAGCATACCATGCAATCAGTAATTCTAGTTTATTTAATAAATCATGGCTAAACAAATAGCTACATGCAGTGTATTAACCCATATGGTAATATACTGGCAATAATGATTAACTCCAGCTAATAATGTTTCATAACTTTATTTGTCCACACCAAGCCACTGCTTGACATAAAAGTAGATGGTAGAATATTTTTGCTGGTCTGTTAAATATTCATAAAGCACATTCATTCACTCAGATTTGCTGTTGTAGTAATGTGAATTTTGTTAATATAAATGTAGCTTTCTGTTTTTTAAAGAAATAATTTCAAAATTGTGTTTTAACAACAATGTAAATTACTAATACAAGTGGTCCTCAGCTTCTGACCATAACTGGGACCAGAACTTCTGTCACAGAGGAGTCATTAAGGGAGTTGTGCTTGATTTTACCTTTTTAAAACTGTAGTTCTTAAGTGAATCTGGCTTTTCTCATTTGTTTTGCTTGTTGAGGCTGGTTGGGAAGGTCATGAATGGTGAATGTATGATCCCTGTGGCAACCAGCATAAATGTATGCCATTTGTCACTTGCCTGAATTTTGATCATGTGACTGTATGGACATTGTGACAGTTGTAAGTGAGAGGACTAGTTGTAAGTAATATTTCTTTCAGTGCCATCATAGCTTCAGTTGCTGAACAAATGATCATAAATCAAGGGTTATCTGTAATACATTGTTAAAGGGCAGCTAACTCATCAGTAAAAAATAATACCTGTAAAATAAGTCTTATTGGCTGAAAGGAGCATTAGGAATAGAGACAAAAAGATCCTTTTTATTGGTTTATTTCTTTCTGCTCTGTTTTTGTTTTGATAGAAATGTCAATTCTTTTAAGTTCTCCCATTCGGTTTCTTTTCTACAGAATGCTGAAAAGTACATATTTTCTTCCATCTCTTTTCTTCTCCACCAAAAGTTTGAAGAAAATTCTTGTAGAGCTTGCAATTTTCACAGTGTAGTTCTCCTTTGGCCTTAACGGGGCTAGTTCTAATCACACACATCTGCTCTACTAAATATAGATGGCAGGGAATGATCTGGAGGATCCAACAAGGTTTTCCTCAACATTTCTCCTCAATCTAGTGATAAGGAGAGTCGGCTGATGTGACACACATTAAATAGCAACATCTTCTTCATCTTAGCATTTTCCCGCAGGTGCAGGATCAGTTTTCTGGATTGACAAATGCCATTTCATGCAATCAAATGTAGCAACAAGGTCCAGCTGGGTGCTATTTAATGTCTGCATTAATTCTGTCTTTCCACCTTTGATTTCACACAACATCCTAGGCTAAAATGTGCGAGTTAGTTTGCAACTCAATGTGTCATGCAGATAGAGAGCTTTCTTGTCCTCTCACTACTTTAACAAAGCTATTCTGATCTACCAATAACTTGTCTGAATTCTGGTTACACCCAGTTTATGAAAATGATGGGAAAAAGCAAAGTGACTTTAGGGAAGGAGTCCTGGATGAATTTCAGGAGAAAAAAATAGTAAACCGAATTAAGCCTAACTTTATCTTGTTTGTAAATTGTTCAGAATCAATTAGGAGAAAAGGGTAGTATAGAACTTTGATAAATAAAATGAACAAACAAGGACTTTACCAGATCTAGGCTCTGATGGCCACTGGATGGAACAGTGAGATATAGCTTAACCCTTTGCTGCCATCTTGTGGTCATCTGTATTTTTGTCATGTTTATTTAATTTCGCAACATGCTAACACATTTTGAAACAGCCCAACAACTTATTTCAACTTCACACAGTTTTCCAATAATAGCTAAACAAACATGAGCAAATTTAATTTGGTTGTATTTCTATCTGTGTTTTAAAATAAACTTTAAAGTTTTGTCTCTCACTGCGCCATTCCTTCTCCCATAGTCACTAATCCTTCTACAGGATTAGAAAATAGATTTTCCTCCCCCAAGGTACAACATGAAGGCAAGGAACGTTGAGCCACAAAAGGAAAAGGAGTTTTATTTCAGTGCTAAGTAAGGAGGAGTAACCTTGACTTTGAGCAAAGTTCCCCTGCTTCGCTGCCAGGAATTACCAAAAGCAGAGTAGAGTCACCAGATTCCACTGGATAAGATCAAACTGCACTTTTTTATTATGGTGTCATGCTTCCTTTAATGCAGATTGTTTTACTGCATTTTCTTCCTGGTTGTTTTTCTGTAACTGGCAATATTTTTGAAAAATAGATTCCTGAGCATTACATCATAAATTAAGACATGTAGTTCTAATTTACCCAAGGGCATCTAATTCCGCTCCCATCAACAAGAGGATTACTGCAAACCAGACAAGCCGATACATGTGTTCAAATTACTTTTCAAATCTTTATTGTACTTAAAACAATTAGCCGGTTCATATTAATTGTCAAAACTGCACAGTGGCCACCACTGCAGAAGTCCAATTAAAGAATGTACCATAAGCGAGGAATAATGAGAGTTTCAATTTCCAGGAACTTATTTCCTAGAGCTGCAAGCTGCTAAGCCATAATATAGAAGAAAGCTCCAGGAGCAATGAAAAAAAGACAAATATGCTTCTTATTTATTTATTTATTTTTGTCAATTGCTTACAAGATAATAGGTATAAGTAAAAACATAGTTATGAATACATGGATACATATAAGAAAAATAAAAGAAACAATAGGACAGGGATGGTAGGCACATTGGTGCGCTTATGCACACCCGCTACAGACCTCTTAGGAAAGGGATAAGGTCAATAGTAGACAGTCTACAGTTAAAGTTTTTGGGATTTGGGGAAGAAACCACAGAGTCAGGTAGAGTAAGTATTCCAGACATTGACCACTCTGTTGCTGAAGTCTTTTCATGCCTTTGGAGGACAAAAAAAAGGAACAAGAGCTGAAAAGGTTGTGCAATAAAGAACTAATTCACTCTGTGTGTCGAGGCCTTAGAAAGTGTGTATAGGGGAAGGAAAGGAATCCCAGGATCCAACATGTAGGGGGATCAGCTTACTTTGTAATGCATCTATATATGGCTCAACACAAGTAGTACAATTAATCCTTGACTTACAAGAGTTTATTTAGTGACCGTTCAAAATTACACCACCACTGAAAAAAGTGACTTATAACCATTTTTCACATTTACGACCATTGCAGTACTCCCATGATCACATGATCAACATTTGGATGCTTGGCAACGGGTTATATTTATGATGGTTGCAGTGTACCAGCTTTTGTGACCTTCTGACAAGCAAATTCAACGGGGAAACCAGATTCACCTAACAACTGTGTTACTAACTTTAACAACTACAGTGATTCACTTAAATAACTGTGGCAAGAAAGGTTGTAAAATGGGAGCAAAATTTACTTAACCATCTCATTTAGCAACAAAAATGTTAGGCCCAATTCTAGTCATAAGCTGAGGACTATTTGTAATGAATTTGTGTGAATTAAATAAGAAAACTCAAGAGGAAGGCTTCCCGTGAGGCATTAGACTGCAATCTTATTTATTTCTATCCTACCTTTATTTTTTCAGAAACAACTCAAGGTGGTGAAAAACATCCAACATACCTTCCTATTTTTCCCAGAACAACCACCTTGTGAAGTGAATTGGGCTGAGAAAGAATGATTGGCCCAAAGTCACCCAGCTGGCTTTCGTGGGACTAACAGGCGAAGGTGGGACTAGAACTCAGTCTTCCACTTTTTAGCCTGGTGTCTTAACCGTTAGACCAAACTGGCTAATAAGCTGGTTAAGTATGCTTGGGAAAAGGTTCTACTGAATTCAGAATTAAGCCCCATCATATTCACTGGAGGTGACCTCAGTGAGAGATGCATAGGATTAAACCATGATTATGTTCAATGCTATGCTTATATTTCATGGTGTATACATTATACACATTTGTTTTGCTATATCTTCAGTTACATAGACTTAGGGCCGTGATGGTGAACCTATGGCACATGTGCCACAGGTGGCACGCAGATCCATTTGTGCCGGCATGCGAGCTGCAGGCAAACTTACCTCACTGCGCATGCACGCGCCTCACAGCTGATTTTCAGCCGGTTTGAGGCCTTTTTCGGCCTCCTACAGGCTTCAGGAAGGCTTCTGCAGGCTTTTCAGGACGAAAACTAGGCCCATTTCGTCACTTCTGGTATTTCTGGAAAAACAGGAAGTGACAAAATGGGCCTAGTTTTCATTTTGAAAAGCCTGCAGAAGCCTTCTGAAGCCTCTGGGAGGCTGAAAAAGGCCTCAAACTGGCCAAAAATCAGCTGTGAGGTGCAGTGCAGGTAAGGGGGTAGCAGGGAGGTGGTGGCTGGGGGGGAGATTGTGCGCACATGCATAGGGAGTGGAGGGGGCGCATTGCCTTCTGGGTGCTGGCACGCAAACGTGCAAGCGCGCACACAATTTTTGGCACAGGAGCCCAAAAAGGTCAGCCACCACTGACTTAGGGTATATTGGTTAAATATTTTTCATTCATTCAATGAAAAGAATGTTGGGGTGGGGCAGGCAGGGGAAGGAAGTAAAGGAATATCTGGCATTAGTAAAGCAGAGAGAATCTGGTAATACTTTTCAGTCTAGCATACTTGATTAAAAAGCAGAATCAGTTCACAAAACATATTTTTTTAAATAAAATGGAAGGTTCTACACCCCTGATTTTTGAGTGCTCTTCACTAGCAAAGATTAACTTCCTTGACCTAAAATATCAATTTATGCTTCCATTTTTCTAAGACTAGATCAGCATCAGTGATCTATATATTCTCTGCTCTTTTTTCTCTACACAGTCACGCAAAACAAAATGGCATGTTAACTCTGACATATTTGTATGTATGTCTATAAAGAAAAAAGAAGAATTTTGCTTCATTTATAAGGAGGTAAAAATGGTGATTTTTTATGGGGAGAAGGTGAAAAATCAATAATGCAAAAAGGTTTTAAACAACTGCACAACCGTGACAGACAATTAAAGTCATATTGGTTCTGGTACAGAAATATTGATTTTGGTACGCCATTGAGTCTTGCTGACTTTAAAGACGAATGTGTTAACCCTTTGACTTAAACCAGTGCTCTCTGTTACAGCTACTTTAATTCCCCATGGCTGGCTGACGAATCCTGGGAGGTGAAGTCCGTCTATCTCAACATTGCTGAAATTGAAAAATACTGAAAACAGTGAAATGGAAACAATGGTTTAGATCAGGGGTCCCCAACCACCGGGCTGCGGACCGGTCCCGGTCCATGGAACATTTCCTACCGGGCCGCCGGTTTGCTGGGCGCTGCCATCTTGTTTGATGAGAAAGTGCTTCCGGGTGAGCTTTTCCGGTTGGAAAGTGGCGTTTGGGTCCTGAAGGAATCCTCACGCCTTAGTTTCATCGAAGGGGGGGGGGGGGGGCGGAGGATTCTTTCAGCACCCAAGGCAAGGCGAGCCAAGCGACCGTCCCGAAGCAAAGCCCATCGACAAAGGTACAAAGGAGGAGTTGAAGGTGGCGGGGAGAAGCAGGGGACGGCTGGCCGGCCGGTTGCTTGGCTCGCCTTGCCTTGTCATGCGTGCTGATGCCGGTACCAGGCCACGGATCATTTTGTGATGCCGGTACCGGGCCGTGGCACAAAAAAGGTTGGGGGCCACTGGTTTAGATAATTGTGGAAGCTATGTGCAAGTACTACTTCCATGATATGGTGGACTAAAATTGTAGAAAAAATGCATGGAGTGTTTAGGTGGACTGATCAAACCTTATAAGAAAAACCCATGCATCCTGGATGAATATTAGGGTTTTTAAAACAAAATAACTCTATGTATATATATGAATAAGTATGGCATTCAGCTTTGTTCGGGTATTTTCCCATGTCATTGTAGTTGTGCTTTTAAAGTTGTAGCAATGTTTCGGCAGAATCTCATCTGCCATCATCAGGCTTCTGTATAGTGTTCATCTGTGAGTCAGGCTTTTACAGTGGTTTCAGATTTAAATTTGGGACTAGCCTATTGCTGTGCCAGAATGTTTTTCTCTTCATCCTGATTGGTTGGGAGTCTTGGTCTGACAAAATATGCACCGTGACATCACAAAACAAACTCACTCTTTGTATGTGATGTTAAGGTGCACATATGGAGCTTATGTCACGACATTTGTCATTTTGACATCATTGCAGATAGCAGCAGACACCCATATAATTATGTACCATAACATCTGACACAAGTATATAAGTCATGGTATTTGCATGATAATGTGGTCATGACATTACGCAGTGTTATTGTGCATGTGTGAATTATCCCCACTGACTTGCCCCTCTGTGTATGCCTATGGTTGGAAGTCACTTTATAGGTCATCCAACGCCTTGCTCATTTTTCACCTTCTGGCAGATTTGGGGTTTGAATTTTGCCCAACTTTGAAAATGGTATGATGTGTTTTAACAGCCAGAATATACGTTTGTTTTTTATTTCATTGACTGTTTTTTAATGTTGTTAGCCGCCCAGAATATCTTTGGCAAGTGGGCCACCATTTAACTTGATTAAATGAATGAATCAATGTTGATTGTTGTTTTCAGTGGCAGGAAAAGAAAATCAGAATTATGGTTAGCAAGTGCTAATTTTGTTCAGTTTGATGTAACCCTAAGCTATTAAGAATGCTTACGTTCGCATATTGCGCCCATCTGTGGTTTTGAGTGTTGTTTCTTGAAAATAACCTACCTGGCTAATTTCATAGAATATGCCATAAATTATAATTTAATTACGATAACTGAGTTTATATAACATCCATAAGCTGTATTATAGCTTAGTATGATCTATGAACCTGCCAAGGGGAATGGAAGATGAGGCACGGTTGTGAGGGAGCTGCAAATTTTACTTGGTTTCTCTCCCTTCTAATATTTATTCTTGAAGCATGCTTGGCTGAACATGGCTAAACTGTTCTCCTCCCAACAATGATAGATTACCTTCCCCAAGTCATCAAGTATCAGGGATAGTAAGAGACAGAGTTTTATTTAAAACTTGGCTTTCTGATTCAGTGCTGGTACTGAGGAAATAATGTATTTGCCATGTTACACAAAAGAAGTAGCCAACTATGCTGTTTTTAAAGTCATTATTATTATGATGTTATAAATATCACTCTCAGGGAAGGGGGTGCTGAGCTTATCAGCAGGAAAGCTGACTGCTTGGGTCCAGGACCCGAGCACTGTATTATGGAGTGAACTCCAGTTACTTGTTCCAGCTCCAGTTGGAAAGCATGCAAATGAGAGTAGAAAAATAGGTACCACTTCTTTGGAGAGATATCAGCATTCCTTGGCTGCTGGCCATGGCACAATGACCACAGAAGCATCTTTGGACAATGCTGTACAATGTTGGCTTCCTCAGCTAAGAAATGGAGATGAGCACTGGCCCCTAGAGTCAGGCACGACTGGACAGGGGAATACTTTTATAAGTATTACAGGTAGTCCTCGACTTACAACCACAATTGAGCCCAAAATTTATGTTGCTAAGTGAGACATTTGTTAAATGACTTTTGCCCCCTTTTAAGAAATGGTGGCCAATTTCTTGCCACAATCATTAAGTGAATCACAGTAGTTGTTAAGTTAGCAGCACGGTTGTTAAGTGGATCTGGATTCTGCGTTGACTTTGCTTGTCAGAAGGTTGTAAAAGGGGATCACAGGATCCCATGACACTGCAAAGGTCATAAATAGGAGTCAGTTGCCAAGCATCTGAATTTTGATCATGTGACTATGAGGATGTTGCAACAGTCATAAGTGTGAAAAATGGTCATAAGTCAATTTTTAAAGAGATATTGCAGCTTCAAACAGTCACTAAATGAACTGTTGTAAGTCAAGGACTTCAGTCCATCTCACTGGGTACAGATATTTGTTAGCATTTTCATAATGACAACCTTTGAGAGAGTCCTATATATAGTCCCAATAAACACAAAGAGCTTAATTTGAATCTCTTTAGTCGTTTCCTACATTCTACCTTGCATTTGACTAGGAAGAATTTATTATTTAAATTAAATATAAATTCTTTTATTCTTTTTCTTCATATTCCTCAGGTGCTTTCTGTAATAATTTAAGAAAAAAAATATCAGGAGATCTTTGAAAGCTTGTACATTTTGTGACCCTTTATTTGGCTTAACCATAATATGTATTAGTTTATGTGGTTTTTAGAATATTGCATCTAATTAAGATGTCAGCCTTTGCTTTTTAGTCATCAAAGCTAGGTATTTTCTATTGCAATTATCTAGTACTTTGTAAAATTACATAATTATATACTCCTTGTTTGAATACTTTCTCCCTGAGGATAACGTAATGATATTTAACAGAACCAAACGCAAATTTCTTCCCTTAGAAATCATAAATCAAATCTACAGGCATAGGATGGAGGACATAGTAATATCCTGGTAATAGAACTTATACAAACATTTTGAAAAAGTAGATAATTGCATACAATATATGAGTAAATGTTGCAATGTGGCTGCAAAAAAAGGCAAGCACAATTTGTACACTTTTTGAATCACAAGAAGGAAGTGCTCCATTTCATTGTGCTGGCCAAATCGCATGTTGAATTATTGTGTACAGTTTGGAGCATCACACTACGAAGGATTTAGACAGATTCAGAGAATAACAACAGAAATAAATGCAAGAGAATTTAATGTGCTCCAGTTATTGTGTCTGCAACTTTAGGATTATATTATTCAATGGCAGCTGTGTTTTATGTACTACCAAACACAGACTTTCCCAAGACCATCTAAGTGTCCGAAGAGTTTATTTTCCTTACTATTGATTTAAATTCCCAAGAACAGAAACTGGGTTGCCATGATTGACCAAACATGCCTGCTTGCAGAAGAACCCTACTATGAGGAGTCCTCTGAGCTTGCTTTTTTTTCTTGCAAACATTGCATTACCCAAACTAGGTAACATCATCCGTGCCAGTAAGGAATGTGGTATGTTACCTAGTTTGGTTAATGAAATGTCTGCAAGAAAAAAAAAGCAAGCTCAGAGAGCAGCAAGGACCCATCATGTGAACCCTGAGCTACACATATTTTCCTTTATTCTAATCACAGCACTTTACTCCTGAATTCCGATTGCACACAACCTTATTCTTTAATTTGCATGAATTTGCATGAATGCAGTTTTAGTCAACAAACCACAGCTAAGCTGACTATGGTTTTTCATGGAAACAGATTTCAATCACCCATGCAAATCCATAGTTTGACTACTCCTAATGGTTTCTGTTATGCCCAACCTGCCTTTGCTCACACCTACAGCTACATGTGTGACTGAAACGCAAATCTTGATTTACAAGCCACAAGTAAGCAAACCACAGCCGGTTACAACGCTGCATAAATATGTTCACCCGCTTTGGTGTCTTCCAAATTACTCGACGGATGCAAGAAACTTCTGAAGTCCCACACACACATTTATCAGAACCCAAATTACATTAGTGTCACAGAGAAAAAGATCAGTCGGGACGGGCATGTTTCTCCCTGGGACGACTTCTGTCCTTCAAAGAGCTGCGTGAACATGCAAAGAGGATGTCAGCCCAAACCCCCAGCAACTCGAAGTCGGCCCCACAAGTAGTTACCTCAGCAATCGCCTTAAAGGCGCAGGAGATCCGTCGGGGAGGCCAGCAGCGGCCCCGAAGGACCGACAAGGGGCAAATGTCTGGCGTAGCGAGGCGCCGGTGGTGTCTTTAAGGCGCTGTCCCCGCCCCGTTTTCAGACTGCTGGACACCCCGCCTTCCTCCTGCCGAACCGGCGGCGGAGAGGCGAGCAGTGCCGTGAGAGGCTGCGAGCCGCAGGTGTAGGCAGGCGAGCGCTCCCACACGGCGGCGTGGCCGGAGGAGGTCATCTTCGTCGGCAGCCATTCCGTTAGCTCCGGCGGCACTCCGCGAAGCACCGATCGCTCGCCCGCCTGCCCGCCCGGAGGAAGGGATCTGCCCACGAGGCTGAGCTGGAAGAACATGTCGGTGGTTGCCGGAGGTAGCGAACCGGGCCCCGCCGCCGCCGCCGCCGCCGCCACCGGTGGAGGCGCCGGCGGAGGGACCCGGGTTTTCTTTCAGAGCCCGCGCGGAAGCGCCTCCCGGGAAGACTCGGTCGCCCCCGCCGTGGTCCAAGTCCAGCAGCAGCGGCGCCACCAGCAGGGCAAAGTGACGGTCAAGTACGATCGGAAAGAGCTGCGTAAAAGGCTAGTGCTGGAAGAGTGGATCGTGGAGCAGCTCGGGCAGCTGTACGGCTGCGAGGTACCCCGTCGCTCTCGCGCCGCGCTTCGCAGACCGATCTCGCCCTGAAGGCGCGTCCCAACCATGGACGCCCCCGGGCCCGTCGAGGGGCCGAGGCAGCGCGCGCCGCACCCCTGACGGTCCGGCTTCCCCCACCCCACCCTCCACCCCGCTCGGGAGGAGAGTTGAACCGAGAGCCGGGAGCCTCTTCCCTTGCCTGCCTTGTGCAGCTGGAGGAGAGCCAAGCGCTGCTCTCTGGCCACCTCGCCGCAGGATCTTTAGCTCACCCTGGCGACTCCTTGCTTGCGGGATTAAGTCCCTCGCTTTCTACTACTACTCGGAGTAGAGACGGATCCATCCGTCCGCAGGCGAGGACCTTTCCTAACAGTTTGGAAAGGACAAGGGTTACGGGGGCGTTGGGTGTCCCTGAGCGCTGCCACCTCCAAATGACATTCCTGGTCTTCTCTCCCCCCCCCCCCTTTTTGGGGCCGCCTTTTCCTGCTGCTGCTTCTCCTTTTACTTGCCAGGGCAATCGGTGCATCTGTGAAAGAATCTTATTTTGCACCCAGTTAGTTACCTTTGTTGTTTCTTGAAAATAAGTAGACTGTATATATACAGTTGGGGGGGTGGGGGAATAAGCTTAGCGTTCATACATGCGGTGTGTGTTTTATGTACCATGTGATACATATCCCACTCTGTGTTTCTGCCTACAGTCGAGATCCTTAACCCTGCAGGCAATGAAGCTCTGATTTATTTGATTCCCTTTTCTGCCTTCCTGGGTTTAAAATTCCTAGTGACATATTAATACTGCACATTTTTTGCAATGATAAGATGCCCTGTCTGTTCATTTTTCTGACTGCTAAATTCCCTCCATCTGTGATTTTAAACATCAGTTTTAGGATGAAAATAGGTTTTTATTAATCTCAGTTGGTTAGGTGAAGACGGCTTTTCTCATTAAATAAAGCCACCTAAGGTTGGAAGAACTTTAGGGGGTGAACCTTCTGCATTTTTCTCCCCTTCCCATGAGTATATTTAAAGCTTGAGCGGGAATCTGTTGGGGCTTGTGAACAGAGAAGTTAAATGAGAACCCGATTTATTTTCCTCTGCACCAAGGATCTTCCTGTTGAGTGAAAAGTGATTGACATTTCAGTGTGATTATTAGTTGTCTGTAGAATCAAAAGAAACAAAACACTCCCTAGATTAGCAAATGACATTTACGTAAGTTCTTTTAAAAGTGCATCTGAAGGGATATTATTCAACTACTTCTGGTTCTAAATGTATTGTAGTGGGTTGATTTTTAAAAAATTGTTAATCAACAAAATGACACAACAATGGTGTAAACATTTTGCCAGTTTTTAAATTTTTCAATGCCTCAAGTAGTGGCAAAAAATAAATAAAATCTGTTCCTTTAGAAGTAGCTACAATAGTCTATAATACCAAAGTCATTTGAAAGCAGACCTTTCTTTAAAACCTGGGAAACAATTGGGCAAAGGAATTTTTAAGAAACTGGCGCATTTACAAAATCTTCCACATTTCCCCACCTTTTCCCTTCCATCTTTTTGCTTACCAGAAAGTTCATTAAGGAGGGACAGCTGGTATGTAGTTCCATATGTCTCTTGTTGATAGCACTAGGCCAGTGCTTCTCAACTTTGGCCATTGTAAAATATGTGGACTTTAATTCCCAGTTCCCCAGGCAGCATAGCTATCTGGAGAATTCTGGGAGTTGAAGTCCACATGCTTTAAAGTTGCTTAAGTTGAGAAACCTAGGAATTAATTATCTGGAACAGGGAAGTGGGGGCTAGTAGGTCCAATCCCATAATGCCAGACTGGTCCATCTGACTTGTGGATGTCAGGGTGGGGCCATGCTGCCTCTCCCTTTGCTAGCTTTCCCTGCCTGTTGGTATCATCCCTTCCCTACAGCCAGCTGCTCTGGGCTGTCTTTGCCAGCATGCCTGGCGTATGTGTCAGACAAACCACTCTAGATTTGTCTGTCCTATGTTTTCTTCCATTGGGAAAGCTTATATCAAAATATAAGGATTTCTGCTCTGATAGGAACTCTCCTTTAACTGCAAGACTTTATTTAAATGTGTTTTTGAAGATTAAGAAGTGCAGTTGCACTGTTTCAGTAGAAGTTAATTTAGTCAGAGATGAGGCTTTGTTGCAACCAAACAAGAACAAAGGATTTAATTAACAATGGATTATGTTGCAAGGTTCCTGCAAGCTGTGTCTTAGCACAACGACCCTGTCTACAATAGAGAGAATGACATTGGAGGCTTGTTACATATTATTCTTTTTAGCTAACATACAGTGCAGTAAGGAAATAAAAATAACTGGATAATATTATGGGTTGTTATAATCTATTTCATTCACTCTTCATTCAAAGTTTAATATAGCTGGACCCAACATAAATAATGTGATTACTGAATCAGCCAATATACTGAGTTTGTACAGTACACTGAACCATAGCCTAACCAAATGACCTGTATTTTTCTTGGTAGAGAAAAAACTAACCAGATTAACTTTTAGTAAATGCAGCTGCTAGGTGTGAAAGTAACTGATTTAAGCAACTTGGGCAACCTGAGCGTGTGAGGTTACTATGAACCACTAAAGAATCTGTGCTATAACGTTTAGGGTAAACCATGTTGTATTACTGTCATACCCTGTTCTCTCTCAGGTCAGAGATGATATTCAGCAGGTTCTGAACAGTTCTGGAGAACCGGTAGCGGAAACTTTGAGTAGTTCGGAGAACCGGCAAAGACCACCCCTGACTGGAGGTTTTACAGTATCCTTCCCCTGCCACGCCCTCCAAGCCACGCCCACAGAACCTGTAGTAAAAAAAAATTGAATCCCACCACTGTCTCAGTCCTTCCATTCTGCCTAATGGGCAATGAGTAGACTTTCCTTCCTGCTTTTTATGGACAAGGCTATTAGTTTAACATGGCATGCTAAATAAAAACAGGATGAGAATAGAACAGGAATGCTTCTCTTCTCTGCTATCTTCTTCAGCTGGGAGGCTGGATGGACAGATGCCCTCTTCCACTTATTTTCACATCTTCGTTTTCTTCACTGATTTGTGTGGGTAGAGCTCACTTCCACATCTAGGGACCTTTAAATTATCTTTTCAGAGCAATTCAGGGAAGATGCCTCTGTGGCTGAAGATACATCACTTTCTGGTTAGGTGCTGCAGAATTGTTGTAAAGAGGACTAACTGGGCATCTGCTTTTTAGCTTTCATGCTTGAAAGGAGACACTCACCAGTGGATTATTCACCGATAAGCCACATTTTGGCTTTTCATGTTATTTCAGTACCCAACTGAAATGTTTCGTCCTAAGAGCTCCCTTTTTAGTTTTCTTTCTACAGATTTATTGAAGTAACACACTGGCAAGAGTGAAGTCTGTTGACATCTCACAGTTATGCGTGGGACCTTTTGACTACATATATATTGGTATTCTCATAATTCTGAAGATTAAAATACATCAGAGAACAGACATGTTGTAACAACCGTTCGTTTAGTGACTGTTTGAAGTTGTAACGGCAGTGAGAACTGTGACTATTTGTGCTCCAGTGTGGACCAATTATGACCATTTTTCACACTTAAGGCCTTTGCGACACCCCCATGATCATGTGATCAAAATCCAGGTGCTTGGCAACTGGTTCATATTTATGACCACTGGTGTGTCCCAGGGTCACGGGATCACCTTTTGCGACCTCCTGACAAGCACAGTCAATGGGAAAATAAGATTCTCTTAACAACTGGATTACTAACTTATCAACTGCAGTGATTCACTTAACAGCTGTGGCAAGGAAGGTGGGGCAAAACTCCCTTAACAAACATCTCAACAACAAAAACGTTGAACTCAATTGTGGTCGTGGATCGAGGACTATCTGTGTTGTAGATCTTGATCAAAGGAATATAATGGGTGGAGGAAAGAGACAACTTAATTTTTTCCCCTTTCCCAACCCATTTTGGGGTTGTCTCCTCTCTTGCATGGAGAATATATCGGTACCGGCATTTCTCCACCAGAGATAAATCAATGCTGGCCAGCGATGAAAGGGTCAAATCTCTCATCGCTGCCTGTTCTTACTATTGCCTAGTCTTTTTATTTATGGGAAAAGGTGATAGACTGTCACTGTCTTGGGAGGGGAGTGGGGAAACAAGAAGATATCGTTGATCTATTACCTTTCCTGTTCAGTGCCCTCATCCCGGCAACATCTAATTGCTTGGTCTTGCTCAGCTTGCTATAACTAAATATGGGGAATGAGAATGAAGAGTGAGAAAGTGCTCAAAATGCATTCCAGGTAGTCCTCAACTTACTGTTCTGACCCAGGCTTTGTCAAACGTAATTAAACACAGACTTGTTTTAAAAGCAAAACCTATTTTAATGCAGCACTGGGAATTATTTTCATTCACAGCCAAAACTAAATTAAACCAGATAAGCACATGCCTGTCAGTGCTGTGAAATGCTACCAAAAACAGAAGTATCCAAATTAATTATAACCCAGAAAACATTGACCAGAATACGCTGAGCTTCAAGAAGGACTCAGAATATATTGAACTGCTTTGCTTCCTGCAAAGTGTTCGTCATTGAGGTCTGACTTTTATCCCTTATGGGAGGGGCAATCTCCTCCCAGCCTTACTCCCAAGTTGCCCCTTCTGCTTCAGCTGCTCTCGCCTTCTAGCAGGTCTGTGCACACGCTCAGTGGGAACAGGTTCCCCTGGATCCTCTGCTTCGCTGCTGCCAGACTCCAAAGGCAGCGCTCCACTCCCAGATGATCCTGGACTCATCCCTGCATCAGATGCAGGACCCTCGTCCAAGTCCTCTCCAGACTCCCTGACTGGTTGTTCCCTTTCGTCCTCGCTGTCTGATACCTCTGCCATCTGCACCGGCTGCCGGCGAACCACAACACTTACAACAGTTCGTTGTAGTGACTATTCAAAGTTACAACACCACTGAAAAAAATTGACTATTTTTCACACTTGCGATTATTGCAGCATCCTCACGGTCACATGATCAAAATTCGGACACTCGGCAAACTGACTCATATTTTTGGTGGTTGCAGTGTTCCAGGGTCATATGATCCCTTTTTGCGAACTTCTTACAAGCAAAGTCAATGGGGGAAGCCAGATTCACTTAACAATTATTAACTTGACAATCACATTGATTTGTGTAACAACTGCGGCGAGAATGGTTGTAAAATGGTGCAAAACTCACTTAACTCGGATTGGTCTTGTGGTGCAAGAATCATAACCTCACCCTGAACATCAAAAAGACCAAAGAATTGATTACAGACTTCAGAAGACACAAAGCAGATCCTCTCCTACTATATATCAATGGAGACTGTGTGGAAAGAGTTCATAGTTTTAAATGTCTAGGGACTCATATTTCTGACAACCTTACTTGGTCGGTCCACACTATGGCCACTGCAAAGAAGGCCCAACAGCGCCTGCACTTCCTGAGGCTGCTGAAAAAGAGTTGGTCTGGGTGAGAAGTTGCTGGTTACTTTTTACCGTTCTACCATCGAGAGCATTTTGGCATACTGTGTAACGGTGTGGTATGCTGGATGCTCTCAGTGGATAAGAAGATGCTCCAGAGAGTTATAAACATAGCACAAAAAGTCATTGGTTGCTCTCTTTCTTCTTTGGAAGAGATTGCGAAGACCGGATTCCACTTGAGAACACTAAAAATCTCTACAGACCGTTCTCATCCTGGACATTCATATTTCAAACTGTTACCATCAGGGAGGCGTTTTAGGTGTCTTAAAATAAGGACTAATAGATTGAGAAACAGTTTCTTTTGCAAGGCAGTGCATTTGTGAATCAAACAGTGCATTTGTGATTTAGTCCTATTATTATTATTATTATTATTATTATTATTATTATTATTATTATTATTATTATTATTATTATTAACTCTAGTGTGATTGTGATGTGGTGTTTGGGGCACTGTGCTGGAGTAGCTTTCAAATTTCATTGTATTCGTGGAATGCAAGGACAAAGATATTCTATTCTAACAAGTGTCACATTTAGCACATGAAATTTTGGGCTCAGTTATGGTCGTAAGTTAAGGACTACCTATACTTCTTGGCTCACTGCTGTGCTTAAGTACTGTTGCTTAAGACAACACAGTTGCTCTTTCAAGGAGATTTGTTCATTTAGGAATTCTCATAGGACGAACGAAAACAAGCTTCTTATAGTCTGTGTGAAAGGGAACTTGGATTTTGCCTTTTCTGTATTATTGGCAGAGAGCATGAGAGAAAATCCTAACATGCTCTTATTATAAATAGAGACTAGAACCCCAAAATTGAACTTGATTCCTAGTGATTTACAGGGACAATCCATATCATTTTCTCAGCACAGTAAGAAATTGGTTTACCGTTGTCATCTTTTGGGATGCTTTTATATAACTTCACGATCTGGTCTGCTATCCTGGGATTTCTTACAGTGGTGTACAGGGAGTCCTTGACTTACAACATGGTGTAAGTCATTTGGTGACCATTCAAAGTTCCAACGGCACTGAAAAAAGCGACTTCTGGCTGCTTTTCACACTTGTGACCTTCGCAGCATTCTTAGGATCATGTGATCAAAATCCAGATACTTGGCAACTGGGTCATATTTATGACCGTTGCTGTGTCCCAAAGTCATGGAATCCCCTTTTGCGGCCCTTTGAGAAGCAAAGTCAATGGGGAAGCCAGATTCACTTAACTGATTTATCAACAGCAGTGATTCATTTAGCATCGGAGGCAAGAAAGATCGTAAAATGGGACAAAACTCATTTAACAAATGTCTTACTTAACAATAGAAATGTGGTTGTAAGTCGAGGACTACCTGACAGCCAAGTGCTAATGAAGTCTAATCCTGCTTAACTATCTTAGAACTTAGCAGTGGTTGACTTGGTATTGCCAACTTTGTGGCTCTTGTTATAGCTCTATTCAAAAATAATGTGTCTCTTACTTTGCCTGAATCTTGGGAGCAAAAGATTTGAGAACAATGAACTACCAAAATAGTTCATTTATTTTTCTGTAAACATGATCTTCCTTTTCCATTAAAACACTCGAGGTGACCTACAGTTACAGTTCAAATAAGTCAAGTGCACTCTAAAATCACAAGGTAAATGGGAAAAATGGAACGTAGCAGAAAATTAATAGATCAGCAATTTGCCGTCTCATTTTTCCACTTGAAACAAACCTTTGTGAACCAATTGCAAAACATCATGGAGAAGGTAACACAAGCTGCCTACTACCCTCAAAACGATGCTATAGGCCAATGGTCGCCAACCAGTGCGCTGAGGACCACTGGTGGTCTGCAAGAAAATTTTTGTGGTCCACAGAGAAAAGTTACCCGCAAAGCAAATAATCCAGGCTGTGTGAGAACACAAGGCTGCGCCGCCCACATGGCCCATGGGAACACAAGGCTTTGCGTTGCTTGCATTGTGAACAACATGAGGTAGTGAGGGGAGGGGGGAAAGGGTGGATGGGGGAACTTGCCCTACTCAGCCCATGCGCCTTGCCTGGCCACCGGGCTGCTTCTTTTCACTTCTTTCTTCTTCTGCTTTTGGCTGCATGCAAGGAAAGCAGCAAAAGTCTTTCTTTCCCTCCCCCAAACTCCACCAGAAATGAATCTTTGGGACCCTGCAAGGCATCCTGGTCCAAGAGGCTGCGCCGGCGCGACAAGTCTCAGAAAGACTCATTTCTGGCGGAGTTTGGGGGAGAGAAAGAAAGACTTCTGCTGCTTCTGCTGCTTTCCTTACATGAAGCCAAAAGTCTCTCTCTCTCTCTTTCTCTCCCTCCCTCCCTCCCCCTGAGAATGGAGCTGGAGACGGTATCCTGTGATCCCAAATAAAGAATGATTGATTGGTAGGAAAACAGGGTGAGGAGTTTTCCTGCAGACTTTTTGGGGGATTTTCCCAGGGTCACTGGTCAGCGGGATTTAAAATTATGAGTGTGGTGGTCCCTGAGGTCCTAAAAGGTTGGTGACCCCTGCTATAGGGCACTGCATACTAGAACAACTAGACACAAGGACAGTTTTCCCCCCCGAATGCCATCACTCTGGTAAACAACTAATTCCCACAACACTGTCAAACTACTTAGTGAAACTGTATTACTATTATTCTTCTCATCCTTCCTATTACCGATCTCTTCCCTCTTATGGCTATACCTGTGTTGCTTGTATCTTTACAATTTACATTGTTTTATTTGTTTCCTAGTATGATTTGATTGCTTATTAGTAACCTATGACCATCACTAAGTGTTGTATCTTAAGATTCTTGATGAATGTATTTTATTTTTTCTTTGTGTACACTGAGTGCATATGCACCAGAGACAAATTCCTTGTGTGTCTAATCACATTTGGCCAATAAAGAATTCATTCTATTCTATTCTATTCTATTCTATTCTATTCTATTCTATTCTATTCTATTCTATTCTATTCTATTCTATTCTATTTTACACAGATTAGGTAAACCTTCTCAGTTTAGGATATCTTCTGGAATTTTGCTGTCATAATGGACAGGTATTCTAGTTGAGAGAAAAAAAACTCCATCCTGCATCTAACCAAATACAAACCATATGTTGACAAGTAACACGAATTCCCAATAGCTGACCCAGATTGGATCCTGCAACATTATCCTGGGATAAGTATATTCACCTTTATTCATAATAAGAATTCCCTCTGTAGTAGATTTAGTGGTTTTATATAGGAGGTTTTCTTGGTCTTGGTTCATTTAAGATTTATGGTAAAGAAAAATGAGGCTACAAATGAATTAGAAGCCAGTGAAAAATTTATAAAAAGTGGAGTCACTGCCTTCCAAGAATTGACCTGTGTCAGAAACATTCCTGGTCTTGAATTGTAGCAAACAACATTTCTTAAAATGTTCAGAAAGACAACCTAGTGTAAAGAAGATTTCCGTGATGCAGGGATAATGTGATTAAGGCACAGCTCTAGAAATGGGTCTGCTAGTTTAAAATGGACAAAAGCATACTTGCTCATAGCCAGGAGGATCTCAAGAGGGTGAACCTGGTTTCTCAGGTGGACTAGAGCATGAACGAAAACCCAAATAAGGACCTGTTCTTAGACAAACCGTTCTATGTCTGCAAGCAATTTGGATTACCGAGAAAGCAATTAAGTCTTTGAAATAACTTGAGCACTGTGTAAATTCTTCTTTGAACCATAACTGTATTACCCAGATTAAGAATGTGAGTTGCCCGCAGGCAGAGTTTATTTGTAGCCTTTTCCCAAAGCATGTGTGTAATCCATTTGCCTAATGAGATAATGTCAGTTGAATATTTCAGACTCATTTTCTTGGGTAAGGGAGATCTGACATTTTGCATTCCAAACTTCCGTCATGTGTATATCCAAGTTACATTTCACAGTAAAGATGGGCTGCAAAACAACTGAATATGTACAGAGAATTTCATGAAACCACAATTTTAAAGTCATGATGTAAATATGGGTCTTAAGAGGGGAGATACCATTCAACGTAAAGGGTTGCATATTGGTGCCAAAATCCTATCTACTCTCATGAAAATCTATAAGATCAGAGATAACAGTGAAAAACGAAGAGATCTAATGATAAATAGTTCAATGAAGGTCTCAACCCAGTGTGAATTTACTGTAAAAAGGGCCAAAAAAAAACATGTAAGGGAGAATAAGAAATTGTATTGGAAGTAAGAATATAAATGCAATAATGCCATATATCAATCAATGTGAGACTGCATCTAAATATTATTCCCTGTTCTTGTGGCCACACCTCCAAAAGGGTACGATGGGACTAGAGAGAGTTCAGAGGAGGGTAACTAAGATGGTCAAAGGAGTGGAGCAGCTTACCTAGGAGGAGTGGTGGTGACATTTGGGGAGTCAATATGAGGGACGTGATATGCGGTTAACAAACTATACCCGGTGTGGATAAAGTGGACAAAGAGAAGCTGTTTTCCTCTTCTCAAAATACTAGAACTAGAGATTGCTCAATGAAATTGAATCCTGGAAGAATTAAAAAGAAAAAATCCTTTTGTTTGTCCCTTACACATTTAATCCAGCTTTGAAATTTGCTACCATGAGATGTGCTGGCTACTAGTTTGAGTATTTAAAAAAAAAAAAAAGTTGGATCAATTCATGGAAGTTTTGGGGATCAATGGCTATTGATGGGAATGTGACTGTCTCTGAAGGCCATCTGCTGAGAGACTATTAGGCTTCCTTGTGCAATTGGTTGGCCACTATAAGAACAGACCGCTGGATAAATGAGCCGGGATCCGATCCAGCAGGGCCATTCTTATATTCTAATGTAGACTGGATGGACAGATGGAAATATTCTTTTTTAAAAATAATTTTTATTATGCTTTTCCACAATTAAAAATCTCTTGTACATTCTTAACAGCTCCATGACATCGGCATTTTCACTTATATCTACATACATATATACGTACGTATGTACATACATACACATATACATATATACTTTTAGTTCTTATTTCTTTTGTCTAACTAACTATACCACTTATCCCAGACCATATCATATTCAGATTCTTCCCTATCTTGCAGTTCCATTGTAAGTTTAACCATCTCTGCACAGTCCAACATTTTCTTTATTAATATATTTTCGGAAGGGGTACTGGACAGGTGGAACTATTCTAAAGGATGTTCATTGGTATAAGGATTTCAAATGTTAGTGATAAGTTATCAAAACTTCCTATATGGAATCATTCTTTTAGTTGTTAGAAGCCAGAAGTACTATTATCGTGCCTTGCTTCCGTTGTTCAATAGAGATATCTCCATTAAAGTTGTGCAGATCTTTGAAAATTTGTTGGTTAGAATGGGTTTCCCTTCCCCATCCTTCAAAACAATGTGAAGTGACACCCTGTTCCCCCATCAGTGATGTCCATGCCTGGATTCTGCATATGTGTTCTGCATCCACGAAAGCAATATAGATTTTCCAACATGTATTTGAGGCAAAGCAGCATATCTCCATGGATTGAAACAGTTACGATGATGTGAACCTCATACAAGCACCTGTGAAAGATGGAGAGGCATTTGGCAAAGTTGGGGGCACATTTTTGTGTGTGTGAAGAGGGAATATGTCTTCCAGAACAAACCCTGAAAATGAGCAGAAAAAAAAATCTTAAGAGCTTAACAATACTTCTGAACAGAAATGATTCTTTCCTTATCAAGTCAGCAGGGAATAAATAGCCCTACTAGTTGAAGATACCAGATGCAGTTGATAGGAGAAGATTTGGGATATAATAAGATACATTTTTCACAATAATTAATCCTTGCTCAATACATTCTGCAGTCATGGCTTTAAGAAAAAGAGCTGTGTCACAAAATTGACAGTATCTTTCGTAAACATGGTGGAACTAAACAAACCCATTACAATGTAGATAAAATAATCAGAAAAGAGGCTGAAAATAAGTAATCCAGACCAGTTCTCAATTCATTAGAAATCAATGGATTGCCTCCACATCAGAGGTGGTATTCAGCAGGTTCTGACCAGTTCTGGAGAACCGGTAGCAGAAATTTTGAGTAGTTCGGAAAACCAGAAAATACCACTTCTGACTGGAGATTTTACAATGCCCTTCCCCTGCCACGCCCACCAAGCCACGCCCACAGAACCAGTAGTAAAAGAATTTGAATCCCGCCACTGCTCCACATCCATTCAAATTAAGAAAGAGTGCACTTATAATATTTTTTTTAATATAAACAATAGGTTAATGAATGAAATATCCTGCAGATACTGGATATGCACAAAAGCTGATAGAATTGAGGATAAGTGCAGGGTAAACATCTGTGTTTCATCTGTGTTTCTAAGAACTAGGCATTCTTTTAGACACTTTCTTTTTCAAAATACACAAACAGTAATTTCCTATTGACCTAGCATTTGCAATTATAATAAATACTTAATGACAGATCTCAAGAATTCAATTATATTCAAAAGGTTCATTGATGGAAAATTAAACATATGCATACAAATCTAAGATCAGATCCCTTGAAACCTTAAAATGATTGGCAAGAAGCTCAAAAAGAAAATCTGTACTCTTCAAAAATATTTTTTTCAGAGAAGTAATGGGGGTCCTTTTGGAAAGTAAAGGAACGTCTGATAGCTTTTGAAAAAGGGAGACATTGAAATGGCTTGTAATATTAGCTTTATTTACACATTAAAACTGTTCATTTCAGATAGACCTTGACTTATAACCAGTTGCTTAGCTACCAAAGTTATAACAGACCTATCTTGGGGTTACGACCCAGATTCAAAGTCCCAATAACCCCCCCCACACACATCCATCGTGATCATATGAGTAAACCTCAGGTGTTTGGCAGTACAGCCGCATTTAGGGCCATTTGCCACCTCCTGCAGTCATGTGACCACATTTTTATGCGGATTTTGTTGAAAACCAGCATTTGCTTCTGAATTTTAGCGAAACGGTGCAGATTATGACCATAATGGCTAGACTCCAGTATGGTTGCAATTTGATGACTACCTGTAAAACAGCCCCTGATTTCTTGAAAAAATGTACATTTTTTATTTTATTTTACATTCTACAGAATACATACCCTACAGCTGGTTCAAAACCCTAGATCCTTCATATTTATATTTATATCTCCCAACAGCTTTTTGTTCCCTGATCCTTCTTTTCCTCCCTAATATACTTTTAGACCAGAACTGACATTATTCTCCTCGGATCAACTTCTCTTATTTCATGCGTATGTTTTTCTGTACAGTATATAAGTCTATCCCTGAATACAAGGTGGATTATAGAATGTGTGCTTTTTAGAATATAACAGGTAATAGACCGTTTATTTAAAACATTAATAGAACTGCCTATCTTCTAACCAAGTTTAGGTGGCTCCTAATAATAGACCCTTGAAGTTCTTGTTTATAATATTAGATGTCAAGCTAATGCAAATATTTCCCCAGGCGGTGGATGGAGGAGGGAAGATCCTTTGCTCTTATGGAGGTCTAATTGGATCATTTCTAGCTCAAAGAGCTTAAGTAGAGTACTTGTAGCAACACCCTACCTGAATACTCTATGTACTTTCAGACATCAGTAACTAAATGAATAAATTGCAGTGCTGCTGATTTTGTATATAAAAAGTAAAATTCAATTATATAAATAAGTGGTTAGAACACTACCACTCTGCATGAAAAAATAAGTTGTGTAGTGTAAATGATACTCAAGGCTCCTTCAGTATCTCTTTTGACAGATTGTGAAAATTAAGTCACTGAGCCAGAAATCTGTTCTGATTCCATCGTCTTATCCTCATCAAGAAAAGTTATGCCAAACACAAGTTTGTCAACAAAGGAAGTCATTAAACTTCAGTTTTTCTTATATGTCAGGGCTTAAATGAATTTACTCTGGAATTTTATAATTCAGATCTGTAAAGATTTATATCTGGTTATATTATTAGTTCTTCTGAGTGTGTTGAATGAAACTTATTAATATTTATAAAATCAGAATTTAGAATAAATTTTAGCCCCCAAAGTAATCCTTCTGCTAGAAAATGAATCTGTTTGTACATTGCCACTTGTATTTCCTGTCTAATAGGTGCTCCATGAGAGAACAGCTTTGATTCCAGACATACGTTATTTTTGTGGTGTAAATTTTTTATCTACTTTTTTCTCCTTAAGCCTTGAAATGTATGAACATTTAGTTGTAAGTATAAGAAAAAAAAACACCTTATGTCAGGCAGCATGTTGCAAAATGTTTATCAAATATAGATTAAAATAGTACTCCTGAATGGTTTTTGGTTCACATGCATTGAATTCTTGGTCAAGTGGACCATCAGTGATAGCCAGTAGTAAGCCATATAGTAGAACATTTAAAAAATGTTATTAATCTCATTAACATTCATTCAAATGTGAACTTTTTTCAGTTCTGGTGCTTCTTCATTTCTATTTCATGTCATGTTCAATTTATATTTTAATATAGTTTTTCTGTTGCATAACCTTTTTTATTGCTGTTGCCAGCAATTGCTCTTTGGTGTTCAGAGAAGGTGATGGGAACATCCAGACATCTTCAGTTTGAAGAAATTTACAGATTACAAGACAATTTACAGATTACAAGAGAATCTCAGAATAGCTGCACAAGTTCTTTAGGCTTTGAGATAAGCATAAAGCTGTCTGCCTGGAAGCAACCATAGTTTAGCAGCATGATTTATGTTAATAGCATTTGAAGGAGTTAGATCCAGAGACCCTATAGACCTGCACTTTGAGAGGAGAGGAAGCTATGATTTCTTAGTTATTAAAAGTAAATATACAGCAGCAAAAGCAATCTATATATATAAAAGTGAAATACCATTCATGCATTATCACGAAATCTCCAGAGCCATAAAGGCTACAAACTTGAAATTTGAAAGGCTACAAACTTGAAATTCGGCAGGTATGTTCCTCTTGGCTTCTAAGTGCTCACTAAGATAGGATTTTTCAAAATGACCATCAGAGAATTACTATTTCGTCCATTATTATTAACACGTTCTGATGCTAAGGAGTTCTACTCCCCCTCCCCACCTGAAAAGAAATCTCTTCCAAATGCAAAACACAAGCAGAGGAGTGGAGTTTCAGTTTCAGTTTTACTTTCACAGCAGCAACCAGCTTTAGTACAGAGCAGTTCAGCTAAGCCACACCCAGGCTCCTTGCTGTCTTTGTCTTGCTCACACAGCAAATACTGTTTCAGTTTCCAAATAGCCTTCAAGTCTCTGACACACTGACAGGATGCTAGCCAGATGAATATTGATGGATGCTGGTAGGCAGAGGTAGCATTTCTTCCCCCCTATTTCCCTCCCCCAAAACTTGCCCGCTAACATAGTTTCGTAGCAAAGAATTCTTTCAAACTCAAAAGACCAATTTAAATCTAAACTTTATACTGTATTTTTAAGTTCCTTTGATTAGCCATAATACCTGGTACTGCTGCTGCATGAAGCATCATATAGCCTCCCTGCTTTCTCTGAGCAAATCTGAAAACTGAAGCTGTAGTTCTGCAGAGATGAGAGTTCTTTATAAAAAGATGTAGTTGCTTGAGAGATTTCGATTCAACTGGATGCTAAGAATCGCCTCTGTATCATCATTTTCTCCACTGAGGTCTATAGGAACTACATATTTACGGGATTGTATGTTTTAGTTCTAGTGTCTCATTATCTTTAAAAATCAGCCCATTGGGTAGAGAAATAATTGTAGTGTTTCTTTCTCCATATGATTGCTTCTGGCAAGCGTTCTTTGGCAGCATAGGAGATGGGTTCCCCAAGCATTCAAGTTTTTCATTCTTTTTCATTTCATTTCATTTTTCAAAAGCCCATAAGTTTTTATTTTTTTTAAAGGTGGTTTACCCCTTATTATATTTCTTTAAAAAGCTGGGGCTACCACTTTTAGAAGCAAGAAAAGCTATTTGATTTTATATTGTGGAGCAGGGGTTAGTTCTCAAACTAACATTTAATAATTTTCATGGGGATCACTACAATGCAGTAATGCCTCACAGGAGCCAATTATGGCTCTACTGAATCATTGCCTTGAATGCTACATCAGATGTCCCCGGTGGCCTTATGTGGCCCTTGAGAAAACTTGGCGGTCGTGCTGCAAAGCAACTCTGAAGAGTAATCTTGTAACATGCTTTTTTTTTTGCCCTTCAGCATCTCAGCAGATGTTCTCCTAGAACAGAGGTCTCCAAACTTGGCAACTTTAAGACTCGTGGATTTCAACTCCCAGAAGCTGCCTGGAGAATTCTGGGAGTTGAAGTCCTCAAGTCTTAAAAGTTGCCAAGTTTGGGGACCCCTGTCCTTGAAGATGTAGAAGGCCCTATACAATCCTTGACTTACAACCATTTGTTGAGGGACCATTCAAAGTTACAATGGCACTGAAAAAAAATGACTTATGATCGTTTTTCATACTTATGACCATTGCAGCGTACCCAAGGTTCACATGGTTAAAATTCGGGCACTTGGCAAATGGCATATGTTTAACATGACTGCAGTGTCCTTGGGTCATTGAATCACCTTTTGTGATTAAACAGAATAGCAGAGTTGTAAGGGACCTTGGAGATATTTTAATTCAACCCCCTGGTTAAGCAAGAAGACTTATACCATTTCAGATAAATGGTTGTCCAACCTCTTGCCTCTTCGAGACAAGTCATACCGCTGATTAATTGTTCTGACTTTCAGAAAGTTTCTCCTTGATCAGTTGCCATCCATTGCTTCTTGACCTGCCCTCAGATGCTTTGGAGAATTGGTTGACTCCTCTTCTTTATGGCATCCCTTATATATTGGAACACTGCTTCCCTGTTTTCCCAGAAGTAAACTCTAATGCGTGTTTTGGAGCAAAAAAATTAAATAAATTATAAGTCCGGGTCTTATTTTGGGGGAAACACAGTATCATGTTATGTCTAGCCCTTCTTTTCATTCAACTACATACTCATTTCTTGCAACTGTTGTTCGTATGGTTTAGCCTCCAGTTCCCTAATCATCTTTGTTGTTGTTCTCTGCACTCTTTCTAGAGTCTCAATATCTTTTTTATATCATGGCGACTCAAACTGGATGTAAACATATTAAAGTGGTGTGAACACTTCATGTGATCTTGATTCTATTTCTCAGTTAATGCAGCCTAGTACTGCATTATCTTTTTTGGCAGCTGCAGAATACTGTTGGCTCATGTTTAAGTGATTGTCACTGAGGTTCCAAGATCCCTCTTGGCAGTTACTACTATTGACACAGGTACTTCCTATTCCAATGGTAGCTAACCTTTTTGGGCTCCTGTGCCAAAAATTGTGGGTGCACTCACATGCCAACATCCAGAAGGCAATGCACGTGGGTCCCCCCATGCCCCCTGAGCATGCACGTGCAACCTCCCCCATGCACATGCGCGAGTGACCCCCTATGTGCACCACACGTCTCTGCATGTGGATGCGTCTCCCACACACCCCTGCCCCATGCATGCGCACCAGATACCCAACAATCAGTTGTCAGGTGTGCGGCTTGCGCGCATGCGCAGTAGACCTGCTCTGGGCGAGGGCTCGCATGCCAGTAGTAATGACTCTGCATGCCACTTCTGGCACGTGTGCCATAGCTTCGCCATCACGGTCTTATTCTATACCTGTGCATTTGGTTTTTCTTGCCTAAATGTAGAACCTTACTTTTATCACCACTGAACTGTATTTTGTTAGATAGTGTCTAATGTTCAAATCTGTCAATATCCTTCTGTATCTTAAGTCTATCTTCTGAGGTGTTGGCTATTCCTGCCAGCTTGTTATTGTTGTTGTTGCAAATTTGATGAGTCCCCTTTGTATCCCTTCATCTAAATCAGTGGTTCCCAACCTTTTTTTCGCCTCGCACCCCTAAAGAAATTTCACTCGAACGTTGCACCCCCTGAAATTTAGACTTTAGGAACTACTGAATGCGTTAAATACATGGTAGGATTGAATCTTTTCAGCTATGTATGTGACGGCCACTAAATAACGATACTTAACTCTAAAATGAAAACAAAGTTAATCCATTGCATAATAAATAAAAATGCCAATATCCTATTATTTACCTGGACTTTTCTCGTACCCTCTGGAATATCGTCTCACACCCCCAGGGGGTGCGAGCACTCCAGGTTGGGAACCCCTGATCTAAATCATTGATGAAGATATTGAAGAGCGCTGGGCCTAAGAGCCTTGAGGTATGTCATGTATAATTGTATATGCATTAAGGATTACTTTCTGACAAACAGCGTCAATGGGGAAGCCAGATTCACTTAGCATCTGTGTTACTAACTTACCAACTGCAGTGATTCACTTAAGAACTGTGACAAGAAAAATCATAAAATGGGGGCAAAACTCACTTAACAACTGTCTTGCTTGGCAATGGAAATTTTGGACTCAATTGTAGTCCTAAGTTAAGGACTACCTTTATATATGGACTACCTCAGTGAATCTGTAGCTCAGTCTCTCAACTGAGTAGCTTGTTACTTCCAGAGGAATAATTTTAACATACATTATTGAAGGGTGAACCTTACATTATATAAGGATAAGTAATCTAGGATAAAAGATGAAATCACATGAATCAAGTGCTTCACTACCAAAGGAATAACGCAACCTCCCACAAGATAAGCTGAGTAATAACTTTATTTAGAATAAACAAATTCACTGTAGCAATCTTGAACAACAGAAAAAGGAAACGCAGCATACACAATCCAGCACAGCAATATTTAAGATTATGAATTTAGATTTAATTTATCTCTTCAGTTAATGGATTTGGGAAATAAAGGTTTTGTAAGATACGTTTTAAAAATCTGGAAATTTGATGGTCTAGCTGTATTTAGAATATAAATAAATTATTCAAGGAACCCTTTTTAATAGTATTCTAAGACAGCAGGAAGGGATTTCAAAATGGCTGGTTCCCACAAATAAGAATGCCATTTAATACCACAAGATGAGGGAAATAGTGTATAGTAAGCATGTTTAAAGTAGCCACTATCTGATTTTTAATAATATGAAATTGGATTGGATTCAGTTATAAGAAGACACAAAGAAAAACCAATGTCTTCCATGTTCTTAAAATAGGTTCAAATAATGATAAAATTCACTTATCAACAAGTTTGTTCCAGGAGTTCAAGTCAGATTGTCTTGAGAGGATTTTTACTTTAACTTAATATCTTTCTCAAGTGTATGGTGCAGGAGTGGTGTTAATACACAGAGCTGTGTTCACATTGTAAGCACGAGAGAAGCTGCAGCACGAATTATGATCTTCAAACTACTAACCAGAGCATCAGCTATAATCATTAGCCAGGTTGAGGTCCATTTTCTTCTTGTACAAATTTAGGTGGAAGAATTTCTTGCAGTTCAAGACCCACTAAGATTATGGAATTGCTGCTGTTGTTGTTAATTGCAAAGTTGTGTCCGACCCATGGACAACATTCCTCCAGGTCTTCCTGATCTCTACCATCTTCTGGAGTCCGTTTCAGCAATAACATAAATCTCATTTTGGGGTTGTTGGTTTTTAATCTCCCGTATATTTCTGCCTTGGACACAAAACGAGCTAGGTGATTGGGGCCAATCATTTTCTCTCTGCCTTAGGAAGGAGGCAATGGCAGGCCACTTGAAAATCTTGCCAAGAAAATGAGAAGGAGGGAAGGGGAGAGAGAGAGAGAGAGAGAGAGAGAGAGAGAGAGATGGATTATCTGGATGTACATGAAATATAATTTATTCTTATAAAGAAATATAATTTATTCTTATATTAATATTTTTATTTTAGTCCTAAGGAAATGACCTAGCAGAATCCATAAAAGACTGTCATCCACTTTAGATTTTGTTTAAAAAGGCTTTTTATTCTATTCTCAAATATTTTCTGAGGGAATTCAATGGAAGTGTCTGTCTACTTTCCTGTTTTGGAAAGTATATTTGTCATGCCTAATGTGTAATCTTATACACATTATAAACTTGACTAAGCTTGAGGGGGCAATGTGACAACTTGATCTTCAGACTAAAGCAGATTAATTAATCATATTCTATATCCTAATCATCTGCAAAGTTAGATGATTTTTATTCCCCCAACTTGGATCGTGTGTAATATAATTCTGTCAGATTAAACTGGTATGATCCATGGCTAGGGTTGTTAGGAGTTATACTCCAAAACATTTGAACAGATGCAAGGCCTGTCTTGATTAATACCCTGGAATGTACTGATTTTTCCAAAGTATTTCATTCATTTCAGAAGATAATCAACCGGTCTTGCTATTGAATGTTTTAGCCTACATCTATGACTGCACGCTTATTAGAATCTAGTTGATGCAGTGTAGTGAAACTGGTTTGTGTACTTGTTATAGATTATTATGAATAAATGGCAGCTACTTTCTGAAGGCTTGTACAGGGATACATATAGGCAGGGGTGGGATTCAATTTTTTTAACAACCGGTTCTGTGGGCATGGCTTAGCTGGTGGGCGTGGCTTGGTGGTCATGTGACTGGGTGGACATGGCTTGGTAGTTATGTTATTGGCTGGGCGTGGCCAAGCTAATATCACTCACATTGAGGCATGCATCTCCTTGCCTGGCCTTTCATGACTGTGGGGATGCTGCAACAGTCGTAAGTGGGAAAAATGGTCATAAGTCACTTTTTTCAGTGCCATTATACCTTTGAATGGACACTCCACACAAGCAAAGTACCAGCAAAGGAGGAAAAAAAACTTCAGAGAAGTTCCTGAGACAGGAAGTCTAGTCCTGCCAAGAATGAAATAAGGGAGAGGCAGTTTCTGTAAGCAAGAATGTTTCCTTCCTGCCTTCCTTACAGGATTAGGCCAGTAATTTCTTCTAACAACCGGTTCTCTGAACTGCTTAGAATGTTAATAACCAGTTCTAGCAAATAGATGTGAACCTGTAGAATCCCACTCCTGCATATAGGTCCCCAAGGTTAAAAAAATATTGTCTATACATAAATATTGTCTTTAAAAGCTACTTACTACCTTTGGTTTGAAGTTCCGATGTGGTCTTGTGGCTGCATTTTGGGTGCTTGGCAACCTGACAACACTTAAGGACATTTGACTGCAATTTATGCAATTTAGGTGTTTACTTTCTGCTTCTGGCAAAAAAACCCAACAACATCTCATAGTAAACAAGAAGCTTGCTTAATGACTGCAGTGTTCGCTTCAGGACCACCTCAAAAAAAAAAGGTCATAAAATTGGATGTGGTGACCCACTTAATGACCATCATGACTTATGACCAAAATTGTGGCCTCAGTTATAGCCTTTCCTCATAAAACCTGGCTTTTCTATATAGCCCCAGAAGAGATACGTGAAGCAGGCTGGACTGAAACAGAATGACAGTCACTTGTAAGCCTCCATGGTTAAGTGGAAACTTGAACCCAAACTCATTGCTAAGCAACACAGCACCACTTCTAACTACTGTTGTTGTGATACCTGCTGCACATCTACAAGACTGCTTCAAAATGTCTGGTTCACCAGGTAGATTTCATTTTTCGGTTTTAAAGCTACTTACCGGTAAGTGCTAATAGTAGGATTCTGCATCTGTTAAAAAAGTATATATTTCTTCCTATGGTGTGTAAGAGTGAGATAATTGTGGAAATAAATGACTTTACAAAAAGATGGGATTCTTGGAGTCCATCTAGTCTACTTCCTCCTAATTAAGGGGCAACCTCTGTCACATCAAATCTAACAATTACCATGAACATCTCCAGAGAAGAGAGCCACATCTCCTTTATTCCATTGCTCTTACTATTAGAAAATTTCTTGTGATGTCCAGGCAAAGTCTGCTTCCTGTAATTTAAACCCAGTTTCTTGTGTGTCTTCTGAAACAGCTTTGAACAAGTCTGCCTGCGGACAGCTATCATGCATCCTGCAGTTTGTTCTCGAAGATAAACATAAGAGGGGCTCCAGTTCTTATCCATAAGGATATCCTTCCAACCACACCACCCCCCGCCACCACCAAGTAATCATTTTAGTTGCTTTCTTTGAATCCACTCACCGTCTTTCCTAAATTGCAGTTCTCAGAACTGGACAAATTATTCTAGTTACAGTTTGATAGATCAGAATAGACAGGATCAATGACTATTCTTAATTTTGACAGTATCTCTCTACTAATGCAAACTAGGATCATATTTGCCCCCCCCCCCAGTTACAATAAACAGCAAGCTCATGATCAGTTTGTGAGCTACCAAGGCACTCAGATCAGTGGTGGGATTCAAAAATTTTTTACTACCGGTTCTGTGGGTGTGGCTTGGTGGGCGTGGCAGGGGAAAGATACTGTAAAATCTCCAGTCAGAGGTGGGATTTGCCGGTTCTCTGAACTACTCGAAATGTTCGCTACTGGTTCTCCAGAACTGGTCAGAACCTGCTGAATACCATCTCTGACTCAGATCCTTTTTACACGTAATGCTGCCCAATATGATGCCCCTTCTCTCTTATACTCCTAACGGTACTTTGGATGTTTCCTTCCCCAAACAGTACATTGCATTTATACCTACTAATATTCATCTTTAGGGATCCTGCTGCCCATTATTCCAGGTGGTTTTAAAAAAAACCCTTTTGAATCTTATTGCCTTCTAAGGTTTCCCCTTTGTGTCATCTGCAGATTTGATAATTCTAGTTTCTAATCTCTGTCCAAATCATTTGTAAATACATTGAGCAGTCCAGTTCAGAACACTTAATATTTCCTTTCGGCTTCCTGTGGAGATATGGAGGTACATTCATTTCATGCTAGCAGTCATCTCCTCTTCTAAATTTCTCAAATGCTAAATCAGTGTATTAACTCACCAAAAGTGATAAGATTCGTTTGCCATGGGTTTATTCCTGAAGAGTTGATGCTGTTTCCCGTCAAGAAAAGCATTTTTTTTTTAAAAAAAGTGCACAAACCAACAATTTAATCTGTTCCAGAGTTTTGGTTAGTAATGATGTCAAGCTGACTGGTCTGTAATTATCCTGGTTTTCTCTCCCCACCCCCTTTGGAAGATTGGAATAACATTTGTGTTTTCCCCCAACCCTCCAGTACTTTGCCCATCCTCCACGATTTCTCAAAAATCATAGAACGGGACTCAAAATGGCATCAGCAGTCTCCCCAAAGACTCTCAGGTATAAGTGGCCTGGTCCCAGAGACTTAAACTTGACAAAATATTTTACAGGTGGTCCCCAACTTACAATCATAATTGAGCCAAAAATTTCTGCTGCTAACTAAGACATTTGTTAAGTGTTGTTAAGCCACCGTTTATGTTCTTTCTTGCCACAGTTGTTAAGTGAATCACTGGAGCTGTTAAATTAGTCACATAGTTGTTAAGTGAATCTGGCTTCCCCATTTTGTCAGAAAGTCACAAAAAATGATCACATGACCTCAGGACACTGTATCTGTCATAAATATCAATCAGTTGCCAAGCATCTGAATTTTGATCAGGCAATCATGGGGATGCTGCAACGGTTGTAGGTGTGAAAAATGGTCATAAGTCACTTTTTTCAGTACTGTTGTAACTTTGAATGGTCACTAAACTAAACTATTGTAAGTCAAGAACTACTTGTATTCCAACAGGATTCTATTGTGATATACCCTGAGCTAGGAAGCTCTTTTCGTATATTTTTAGATCGGGGTGGATCGGTTCCCAGAGAGACGCGAGACCATAGTAACTTTCAGCTCTTTATTTGTGTTCAGTTCAGTATAAGCAAACTGGAGCTGTGGCAACGCTTCATATAGAGATTGCTTGCGGCTCGGCGGCCAATGGCAGCGGTTTGAATCTCCCGCGATCGGCTAGGCCAATCGCGGTAGATTCCCAGTGCACCAATCACAGCTGCTGAGTCAACCAATCCGGTTGTGGTCCGTGCGGACTAATCAGGTGTCAGGGTTTGGAGTATGCTAATATAGCACATATATCATCTGCTGCAGGTCAGTTTTCCTTGACTGTAATGCACTAAAAAAAAAAGAGTTCTTCACGTGATTTTCATTGAAGTTATAATCTAAATGAACATAATAACAGAATTTTTAGTATTCCAGGAGTATATTTACATAGTCATAGGAGAACAATATACCACCCCAAGGTCTCCAGAAAACCCCTCCATACCATCTTCACACTCACAAGACAGTGTGGTTGCTGTTCAGACTGATAGTTGATTAACTCAATCCTGTAGTGTAGTCGTAGAAGGGAGCTGCAGAACAACTGTTGCATTCTGAAATGGCATTATGAACTTTTTATTGGTGGCAAAGAGATACCTAAACATTTTGTGTGCTTTAAATCTTTTTGTCTGGAAAGCTAAACTGTATAGCCGACTATATTGGCTTAGGTTCTATTCTGTGTTGAAATGACAGTTTGGAAAATGTACAGTATTTATCCTGCAGAACAACTGTTGCATTCTGAAATGGTATTATGAACTTTTTATTGGTGGCAAAGAGATACCTAAACATTTTGTATGTGCTTTACATCTTTTTGTCTGGAAAGCTAAACTGTATAGCCGACTATGTTGGCTTAGGTTCTATTCTGTGTTGAAATGACAGTTTGGAAAATGTACAGTATTTATCCTGGAGCTTATAACATATTAAAGAAAAAGAAACATCAACATGTATTTTCACATATCTGTGTCCACTGAAGTATCTAGCTTGCTTTTCTTGCTATTGCAATAACGGTCCAAAAGTTTCCTTTAGCTCATGAGGGCTGTTATCCTAAGCATACTTTATGGAGAGCCAGGTTTCTTTCTGCTGTTAACTTAACAGGTCTTTCAGGAAAGGACAGAGGTATACCATGAGCCATGGTGATGCAGTGGTTAGAATGTAGTACTTCAGGCTAACTCACTGCTGACTCCAGGAGTTCAGTCCTAAATGGTTCAAGGTTGACTCAGCCTCCCATCCTTCTGAGGTGGATAAAGTGAGGAGCCAAATTGTGGGGGCAATATGCTGACTCTGTAAACAGCTTAGAGAGAGCTGTAAAGCACTGTGAAGTAGTATAAGTCTAAGTGCTATTGTTATTGCTACACTGAGTTAATGTAGACAGTTGTCTTGATTTTTGCTATTGGGGGAATAACCACCATTAACACCTCTGGCTCAGTATTAATGGCACCTTAGTATATATGTCTTTATAACCATATGGTGGCTTATATGAAATCAGACTGGAAGTCTTTTGTTTTTCATTTCCTGCAACTTCATTTGTGCTAGCAGTTAACGGACATATTAATACTTATATTTGCTTTTACCTGCTCCAGTGAATCCTCCTACCTGACTGTGTGTGGTGCAGTTCAGGATGGAGTTAGTTGCCATGGTTACTCCCTGTGTCAGTTCAGGGGCTACAGCAACTGTAAATCACAGGCCTTTTGCAGCACTGGTGGTGGTTTGTAGCTCCTGTTGTCATGCCCCAGACTTACCTTGTGCATGTTTTTTTCCCTGATGTGTACTGTTACAACAGGAGAGATGCTATGTAATGCTAGCAACAAGTACCAAGCTATTATAAAAGATTATGGTTGTGATTGGCTGCTGGCATGCAGTGATGATACTTGGATATCCTAGTATGATATCTGAGTGCATGAGAACCTTGTATTAGGAAGTGGGAAGTTGGCAATTTAGTGCTATGGTTTCCCACATAATTCTAAGACATAGGGGGCATGGAAGGCTTTGACTTAGCCTATTGGGTGAACTCAGTCATTTTTTTTTCCAAATTTTATAACATTTTATTAGATTATAGAATAAAATAGAAAAGCAAATAGTAAGACACAGTGGGGATGGGAAGGGGAAAGAAAAGTGAGAAGAGGAAGAAAAAAAGGCGCGGACTTCAAACTCTCTCTGGTGCAGTAGAATAAAACGTTAACATTGAATCTCAACTTTTTACTTTACCATAGTAATATAAAGTAGCCATTTCTGTAACAACAAATCAATCTTAGTAACCCCAAAATCAAAGTTTCATTTCCCCTCCACCTCAAGCACAAAGTCCAGAAGCTGCCTCCAAGTAGAAACAAAAGTACCATGTTTCTCCAACAATACGGCCCCCCAATAGGAAGACCCAGCATGTTTTCTAGGCATAAAAAGAAATTAAGCCCCTCCCCCCAAATTTAGGCCTAGTTTAAAACATGTGAAATTGGGGGGGGGAAGGCGGGGGAACTTGACATTAGGAGAGCTCTGCGGGCAGCTACGCCTCACCATCAGCCGCTCCTAACACCATGGTGGAGCATGGAGGGCTCCCTTACCCCTCCCTTACCCGGGTCAGCAGGCGGGTGGCATTGGCGTGGATGTCCAGCAGCGTTTCAGCTGCTTCTCAGGCCTCCGTAGCTTTCATGGTTTCCACTGGTGCTGGCGCCTCTCTCGCAGTGCCATCTCCAACAACAGCGTATAAGTCACTCCTGCTTTTCCCCGTTCCCGTAACAACAGGAAAAAAAAAGATTTTGAGGTACCTGGGAGCACCGTGCGCTGCGTTTTGGTTTAATCCCAAGCGGCTGGGTGAGTGTGAGGAGAGCCAAGTGAGTGTCTCTGCTGCTGCTATCCTTGGTGCTCCAGCCTTGGGCTCTGCAAGTTTGCAAAAGTCCCGGTGCAGCAGCCCGTTCCTGCATTCCAAGCGCCCAGGCAGAGCTGCAGCTGTCCCTCTCTCGCCAGCGCCGTCTGCAATAACAGTGACAGCAGTGGCAGGAACTGTGGAAGTTACAGAGGCGCTCCCCCACCCGAGAAGCAGCTAAAATACTTCCACAGTTTCCGCCTCTGCTGCTGCTGTTATTGGAGATGGCACTGGCAAGAGAGGTACAGCTGCCGCTCGGCCTGGGCGCTTGCAATGCAGGAACGGGCTGCGCACTGGGACTTTTTCAAACTTGCAGAGCCCAAGGCTGGAGCACCAAGGGTAGCAGCAGCAGAGACGCTCGCTCGGCTCTTCTCACGCCCACCCAGCTGCTCGGGATTAAGCCAAAACGCAGTGCGTGGCAGTCCCAGGTACCTCAAAATCTTTTTTTTCCCTATTGTTACGGGGACGAGGGAAAAGCGGGAGCGACTCAGATGCTGTTGTTGGAGACGGCGCTGGTGCGCGTGCGGGGGGGGGGAGAAGAAATTAATTCAGCCCCAAAAGGATGTCCTAGCTATTTTTTCGGGGCTCAAAAAAAATAAGACCCAGCCTTATTTTGTGAGAAACATGTAACAACAGGAAAATATATTCTTTTCTTTGATCAAAACCGTCACTTTAGCCATCTCTGGCAATTCGGCTACTGTGATTTGGTTTTGTTTTTCTTTAAAATACAATTTTATTGAATAAATTTTAACAAGATAAAACAATATAAATTTTAGAAAAGAAACAAAATGAGAAAAAACAATGACTATAAGTAAGTAAGAAAACAGAAAAGATTACAGTATAAAGATATGGCTTCCAATCTTTTTGATGGCATTCGTATTTTACCTTCTCTCTTTAAAGTTGTATCATTGAACATAGAACAATAGAGTTGGAAGTAACTTTGGAGATCATCTTCTAATTCAACACCTTGCTGTAGCAGGAGACCCTATATCATTCTGGACAAATGCTATCCAATCTCTTCTTGAAAACCTCCAGTGATGGAACATCTACAACTTCTGGAGGCACTGGTTATTTGTTCTCACTGTCAGGAAATTTCTCCTTAATTCTAGGTTGGATCTCTCTTTAATGTTTTCTTACCTATAATTTCTTGTCCTTCCCTCAGGTACTTTAGAGCAGGGGTTGAAGACCTCTGCTTTAGAGAATAGGTTAACACACACCCCTTCTCTGTGGAAACATAATTTCCTTCTTTCTGTAGGCTACTCTTTGTAATCTTCATAACTACAAAGCTCGAGTTCATTTTTCTCTTCTGTCAGCAAAAAATCCATAAAGGGTTTCCAAGTCACTGATAAATAATCCTTGTGATTTATAAATGCTGTTTTATGGCTTCATTCAAAAATTCTTCAACCTGGACGACTTGCAGATTTATATGCTTCAGTATCCAGATTTCTCTAACCAGGACAACCACTGCCAAGAATTATTGGAATTGAAATCTATATAGCTGAAGAACACTTAGGTTGACGAAAGCTAGTTAAAAGGATATTGGAATCCAGCCGTTATAGTTTATTCAAAAAACCCATGAATTTATGCAATGGTTGAACCCAGATAGGTAAAATATTCCTCTGTTCTTTACAAAGCTGCGTTTATTGTTGAATTTTTCCCTTTATCTTTAGAGAAGTTATTAGATGTTTTCTGAAATTGCTAGAAGGTTTTTAAAATAATTTTATCCTTTTTATATGAACAGTAGCAAAATGAGAATATAAACCATTATTATTTATTTCACAAGTAAACTATTAATGACAATAAGCCTTTCCAAGGATGTGCTTATAATATGATTATGCCTGCCCAAGCCAAAGTATTGGGCTTGTTAAATACCATAGGATATCTACATTTTGCAAATAGTAATTTGAATTTAATACACTTATTGATGGATTGCCTAGATGATAATCATTATAATCTGTAAATAGAAATAGCATGCTTTTCCTAATTTGTCCTACTGATTTTCATAGGACAATATTGAAGTAAAAAAATAATAGCTACATTTTCTTTGCAGAGAATTGTGTTTGATGGAATACCTCAAATGCAGGAGAACTACCGGTATTCAGTTCACAGAATTCAAGGTACCCTCTGGCTTTAAAAATCTACTGTGGTTTTACATTCAAAGATGTTTATGTTTGATTCATTGTATAAATAAGGAGATGCATCCCTTCCAGCAAGCGAAGATGAATCATCGGTTTAAATTAAACAATCTGTAAACATGTTAAAAGCAGTCTTTCTAAAGAGGTTATGTTCTATAGTGATGGTTTTCTAAATTACTAGTTTTAATTTATGCCAAGTAATTTGATTCAGAACTTTAGTTCACAAGATTCATAGGACTTGGAAAGAATATTCACACTGCAGGGAAGAAGAAAATAGGAAAAAAATTCTGCCTAACATCATTTCAGGTTATGGGTTTAGAAAGTGAATCCTTTTCATTCACTTCTGTCAGATATCTTGTCCCTCATCAGGGCACTTATCTAAGAAAGCTGTACTAAATTTCCCTTCCGTGTAGTTTTCTGATTTAAAGTCTTCAGTATATGCAGAAACCCATCTGAAATGACTACCGTAAAGAATATAAATATGCACTTAAACATTCCTGGAACAGAGATAAATCAGGACTAAATGAAAGGCAGAGTCACCTTCTTTAACTTTCTTTAAACGTTTTATAAGCAGTATTGTATTATAGCCTTGTCCTTAAGACAGAGTTCATTTCCCAGGTGTGCTGGTATCAACCCATAAAATATTTTACGCTTGCAATTATTGTGTGTCTGAAAGATTTTTCCCAAGTCTTACCAATTTTTGGGACCCAGAATCCTTGTCTGTTGAGGAAACAACCATTCAAATTTGGGATATTGTGCCCAGAGACGGACACTTAATTTATTCCTCAAAGCCCATTATTGTTTGATGTTAATCTTCATGCTGTAATTCAGCACCCTAATCAACAGTAACTTTTTCAGCAGCAGTTGATTGATTATCATTTTGCAAAGCCTTTGAAAGGACTGTTAACAACACACCATTTAGACTACTGGTGAAATGAACCAGCTGTGCCTGCACATCTGCACTGACAGTCAGGGAAATTGTTGGACAAAACTGTAAGGAGACCCCAGAGGATCCAGCTGCTTTAATGTTTAAAGAGGGATGCTTGTCTGGTGCCAGCAAAAATTTCAAAGTTCCTCTTTTGAATACAGTTTGCAGTTCTGATGTCTATGTCATTTCAGCTGTTTTTATTGTATGTTACTCTAAAAATCGATTCTGTAGAGCCACTGATGAAAGGAAATATTACAGGAGTGTGATGTGTGGCATAAAACAATCCAAGCCGGGATAGCCTAGGGTAAACATTGCCAGGGTGTGTTATTGGGAAAATTCCCATTTAATTAGAAACCAAAGCTATTGGAGGCAGTTGTAACAAAGTCTGGCTTATTGGCAGGCACAGCTACAGTGATTATTAGGCTCCTCTTAAGTGCCCACGCCAAATATTCATTTATTCTTTTACTTATTAATTAAAATTAGAAGCTGCCAGTTTCCAGATGACTCTGGGCAGTCTACAATCTAAAAAGTTAAAAAAAACATAAAAGAGAAAGAGAAGAAAGAACCATCTACAACCCAAATAACAACATTAATTGGAAGCAATTAATGAGTTCGACACCTACCCTACCCCAAGGCCAGAGAAAACAGCCAGTTCTTGTAATGGTATTTGGGAATGACCTTGGGAAGTGGGTGGGAAGAGATGCTGCCTGAGGAACAATCAAATAAGAGAGGGCATGCCCCATAGCTACACAATGGGCAAAGAAAAAAACTCAGCAAGGAATCTCCCTAAATTAGTCTGTAAAAGATGGCAGGAGATTTGTACTATCAGACTTGAAAGATTCTGTTAACATAGCCTTACAATAAAGTAGAATTAGCTCATCTGGTTGTATTTCTGGAGTATTTGGGAAGGTTAACAAAAGGCTGACTTTTGGAATATCATCAGGGTTAATGCTGTACAGATTTTGGAGTGGGGTGAGGGTGATCCAGAGGGCAGGTACAATGACGGAGAAGTCATACTTCCTAGATTCTGATGGGCGGCACACTTTAATCAAAGGGACTTGGAGCGTAACCACTCTGCCTAATCGTATTGGATGGGCAAACATTATGGGAGAAAGGTGGCCCTCAAATAAGCATGCCCTGTGCACTGAAGGGCTGAAAGTAGGTTTTTCATATCTTAGCCATTTAAAAAACGCTTATTTCCTGCCCATAAATTGCCCCATACCTTTTATTATCCCCAACCTCTAATGTGCCATGTAGCACTTAGATCTGTATGACTAAGGTCTATTGGAAAGTCTTCTCTGTTTTATTATTGGCACATACCTGTCTGAAATAAAAATAACCTCGTTAAAACTGACACTTACTGTACATCATCTTATCGCTGTGTTTCAGAAATAGGAATATAGTATCTGGGTAAAACTGCATTCTAACAGTAGCCAGACTCAACCAATTGCAGAGAAGCTCAAGCTAGCTCTTAATCTTCAGCCAAGTTATTTGGTAATTGATTTAACTTACTTTGTCCATGCTTCCAGCTAGCTGAAAATGGAAATGGCTACATTTTGAATTTCAAAATGAATGACCAGATAAGCAGAAAATTGGAAAAGAAAAGAAGGAAGAATGCCAATGCAGAACGAAGGAAAGGATATTTCAAAATTGCTAAGGAATGATTTATTAGTCCATTGCATTTCAAGTCTTGGCATTCTTTCAGGGCAACAACTGTTTGAATTCGTTCATTTTGAATGGTTGTCTTATGGAGAAACAACTCCTGGAATGTCTGCTTTTGGCAGGATCTTGATTTCAACACTGATTGTTAAATCATCAGGACATTTATTTCACTTCTGTTGTGTCTGTATTGTGTTTTGGTGCGTAGTCGTTAAAGTGTTGGTATAGTAGAAAGGAGACTCAGGTTTAAAACCCCATCAGCTTCCGTGGAAGCTCATTAGATAGCAAGTTCCCTCTTTCAGCCCAGTCTATCTCACAAGATTGTTGCGATGGGGAAAAAAATAGGAAGTAGAAGTGTTCTGTAATGTAAGTCCCTGTAATAATTGTGGGCTATAAAGCTAGCTGATAAATACCTTGTGTGATGGATGTGGTTTTGTTTATCATGAATCAGCATTGCTTCTTTTTGTGAGTTGTATTTTTGATAGTCCTCCTGTTGCTACTCCTGTTGTTAGTCAAGAGTAGATAATACTGACAAGATGGACCATTCTTCCAGAAAACAAATTCATATCTAGTGGTCCTTATCCATGCATCATGGTTGAAACATGCTTTACTATATATGTAATGTATATTCAGACATTATTATATAATCTCAGCCGTGTTTGTCTGCCAAAGTAGAAATGTATCCAAACTGCATGGAACCTTGAATTATGTAACTCCAGTGTCAGATTAGAAATTCTTTAAATCACTATTTTTTTTTAGGCAAAGGTATACCCAAATCTGTCTGGTTGTCATGAAGTTATGGGAAGGTTTATCAAGTACCCAAGAAGGAAATGTTAGGAATGTATTTCAAACTTCCACAATAGCCAAATCTACTTCAAAGCTTTTAGGACAATACATTCAGCTTTACACAGTTTGCATAAGGGACAACATACTTGACTTTAGCTACTTAAAATAAAATTACTCCCATATAAACTTTTATTAGAATCAGGCATGTAGGGCGGCATACATAAAGCATTTTTAGAAGGTATGCTCAGAATCCATTCATGTTACAGGAAGGCCTTTTGTCATGTATTCATTTATTCATATATGATTATTATTGAATTGCTGATAATTCACAGAAATGGGGTAGGGGTGGTTTTTGGAACAATATTTCTGTTGCTAAGCAAGGCAGTTAAGTGAGTCATACTGAATTTTATGACCTTTTTTTGCCATGGCTGTTATGCAAAATATTGCAGTTGTTAAGTGAATTATGTGATTGTTAAGTGAATCCAGCTCCCCCCCACCCCCCGACTTTGCTTATCAGAAGCTGACTGGGAAGGTTGCAAATGGTGATCACATGTCTCCAGGACACTGCAACCATTGTAAATACATGCTGGTTTCCAAGTCTGAATTTTGGTCATGTGACTGTGGGAATGCTGGTGGTCGTAAGTGCAAGGATCAATTATAAGTTATTTTTTTAATATTGTCCTAAATTTGAATGGTCACTAAACAAATAGTTGCAAGTAAAGGACTATACCCCTAGAAACTGAGAGACTGCAAGTTCTAGTGCCATCCTAGGCACAAAGCCAAAGTCAGAGTGACCTTGGGCCATTCACACTCTCTGAAACTTAGGAAGAGGTAATCTTGCTAAGAAAACTGTGGGGACTTGTTCAGTCAGTTGCCAGGAGTCACTCCATCTTGAATCAGATTAGGGGCTGCCACAAGAGAGCAAGGGTAACCATGGGAATGAAAGTAAAGTGAGAAGGGAGGATAGCGACAATACTCTTTCGCCCGAACTCAAGGTCAAGTCACTGGAGTTTGGAGGGGGGTGACTGGACTTGGCGGGAATTCAGAATGGAGGTGGATTGGAGAGTGTGACTTGAGGGTCATCAGTGAGGGGATTGGATGTGAGTTTAATATAGCAGGGGAAGATGCTGGAATTCAGATTCAGGTTTTCCCAGATGTGCCAGTGTGATTTCTCTAATAAATTCTTACTTGATTGGACTTTGTCTCTGAGTGCTGAATTGGGATGGAGCGTTTGATTGGAACGCTGACTGTCTGACTTCAAGGCGCAAATTTCTTTTTTTCTTGTACCTCTTAACACTTGAATTTCCATGTAGTACTTTAAAATCAAGTAAAAACAGTACCAAACTCTAAACCTCTGTATAAATATATAAACTTGGCATTATACACTAAATTTTAGACAGCATAATTAGGGCTTCCTAGTGAACGTTAGTGAACATCAAGAGCTGTGGTGGCACAGTGATTAGAATGCAGTATTGCAGGCTAATTCTGCTGACTGCCGGCAGTTCGATTCTGAATGGCTCAAAGTTGACTCAACCTTCCATCCTTCTGAGGTCACCCAGATTGTTGGGAGCAATATGTTGACTGTTGAGAGAGAGCTGAAAAGCACTATGAAGTGGTATATAAGTCTAGGTGCTATTGCTTATCTTATTAAGTTGCTTCAACAGGACCTCTCTGTCATAAATTTAAGCTGTTTTAAGCTTGTTTAAATGTTCATAAGGTAACTGTAATTCCATCATATAAAAATGATTTTGGCTTCCATTATGTTGTAAACTTATTTCTCTTTCTAGTTTAGATGACAAACATAATGACAGCTGCAGTAATTCAGTCCTGACTCTTTCTTTGTTGGTACATAATGACACTAGCTGGAGGCCAACATCTGGCAAGATTTATGTGTGAATGGTGGAAAATGGTGCCCTCGAAAGATCTACAGATACATCAGATTCATGTATTATAAAAGGCAGATCAGCCTTGACTGATAGACAGAAGCTGAGTATATATTTAAAAATGAATATGGAACACTGATGGAAAGCATAGGTTTCTCTTATTTCAGCTTTGATATCAAGGGTTTGCTTTTATGAGTGGAATCTCCTGGTATGGTGAATATAAACACCTCTACATACTATAGTAGCTGCTTGAAGTAACATCTAATTTGCTCATGTGATTCTTTTGTAACAGGAAGAATAAAAGGTCACATTGATTAGCATATAACGGTAAAATGGCTGATGGTTGAAAATCAAAACCCATCCCTTCTTCATGCTTTGCTCTTAACTGCTTAAGTTAGGATGAAGTTTGGCTTTTTAAGGAAAAACTGGGAGATCCCTCTGTGGATGGCCTTGAGATTTAAGAGGAAAGCCAGGATATAAATGTAATAAATCAATAAACATCCAGTTCTTATGTCCGATTAAATTAAACCCTTTGGCTTGTAATTTGGTTTGAGTTGAAATATTAAGCAGCTGATATAAGATTCAATTCCTACTTACCCTGTCAGCCTGTTCATTAATTAACTTCCTAGGAGACCATTCTTTGACATGAAAATGGCAACATGTTTTATTCCTTTGCCAATTCTTTTTTTTTTTAATAAAGTAGATACTTGCTGGTATATATGAAATGAGATGCACTTGGCTCATCATGCGTTCATTCTGGGTGGAGGCCAGTTGGGTTGGAGGTAATAAATGCCGTCTATAATCAAGATTGGACATTTTTATCCACCAAATATATGTTTCTTTATATGAAATGAGATGAGGCACTTAAGTTCATCCCATGCACTCAAAAGCAAATTGTGGGACTTTACTGGAATTGTGCTTCTTATTAGAGCTGGTTTAATTTCACTGTTCCATTGTGCATAAAGATAGTTCACGTTTAAATTTAGTTCTAATGTGCATTAGAACTTTAAACAGAGATTGAATAGTCTTTAGTCCCAAGGAAGTCTCTACACACCCTGAACTTCTCATTTTGTGGCCTTGTAGTTCCCTTTGATAATAACCTGAAAATTTAAGATACAGTTTCATGCCATGAAATGGGAAACAAAACCTTCTTCTTCTTCTGTTGCATGTTCATCCAGCTAATGAAAGCATCTTATCAACCTTGACTGATTGGATTGATCTTGATCTTTACGTGTGTCTTTTTACAGTGAATAAATGTAGTTTGTCTTACAAAATGTTTTTAGGATAGGTTTGGGAGGATTATATGAATTGTTATAAAACAAACTAAGTAAATTATGGTTATCTCGCAAAATTTGAATGAATAAAATTATTGTCAAATGATTGATTAATAATGATAGTAGGGTATTCAATTTTTGATTGATAATATGAGCTATTATGCAATGTAACTGTAACTGAAATGGATGCACAAAAAGAAATTGTAAACCAACCGGCACACTGCTTGTATATTTATGGAAGAAAGTTTGATGTTTTGATGTTTTGTTTGTTTATGTTTGTCTTTAAAAACCAATAAAATTTACAAAAAAAAAATGTAGTTCGTCTTAACTTGGCTCTTCGTTACTTTGCCTAAAGTAAAATCTTCTCTGAATCAAGCTTGAGTCCCAGTATTTTCATGGATTAATCCATGTGATTGCATTGGCAGCAGTAGTCCCAAAGGTGCTTTTTAAAAGGCAACTTCTTTCCCTTGAGGAAGAATAAGACATTTTGCTTCTCATCCAAGAAGCTTCATTGTGGATGGTGTGAGGGGGATCAGTTCATCCAGAACTGATGAAGCTTCATGGATGAGAAGTGAAATGCCTTCTTCCTCAGGGGAAAAACATAGTCCAGCTGCCTTTTGAAAAAGCACCTTTGAGACAACCATATCCTGGATGACTCAAAATCTTCATAGACATTAGCAACAGTACAAAAATGCTTTCTCTGGAATTATTTGTAACTTTGCAGACTTGTATTCTCTCCTTGTTTCCCATTAAAGTATTGACTAGGCCCAATCTGGGTGCAACCATGGATGGCTTGCCTACCTACCTCCAGGCTGAATCCCACTTTCTGCCATTAAACATCTTCCAGCATTTAGTGACCCCATTGACATTTCTTGCTAAGAAATAGAAATAGAATAACAGAGTTGGAAGGGACCTTGGAGGTCTTCTAGTCCAACCCCCTGCTTAGGCAGGAAACCCTACACCACTTCAGACAAATGGTTATCCAATCTCTTCTTAAAAACTGCCAACGTTGGAGCATTCACAACTTCTGGAGGCAAGTTGTTCCACTGATTAATTGTGCCTAACTGTCAGGAAATTTCTTCTTAGTTCTAAGTTGCTTTTCTCCTTGATTAGTTTCCACCCATTGCTTCTTGAACTGCCTTCAGGTGTTTTGGAGAATAGCTGGGCTCCCTCTTCTTCGTGGCAGCCCCTGAGATATTGGAACACTGCTATCATGTCATCCGTAGTCTTTCTTTTCATCAGACTAGACAACTAAGCTGTAATGAGGTTTCTTAGACTCAGCATAGTATGTTTTAGAACAGATTAGTATATATTTAACAAACCTTAGTTAAACAACTCCTGATTTAGTGCAGTATGTAAATCATATCACTAGGTCTTTTTTCCTTCTCTTAAGTTTAACGTTGTGACTTTTAGGTGGCTTTTAAAGCTATTTGGAACAGAGTTTGTGCCTGAATGTTCCACTGTTGATTCTTGATTTTATAAGCCACATTTAGCATCTTCTCAAATGAATGCTCCCTCCTGCAATTTCACACTAATGGAATTGGGCTTTCTTCATTAATCAGTGGTTAACCCAAATTTCAACATAATTTTTTACAGTAAACATAAAAAACAAATTCTTCTACTGTAAGGCATTCAGAGGCTCTTTTCTTACAGCTGAGGATGATGACCTTTCAATTAAGTACTATAATCTATAGGTATAATGGGAAAGGATTAGATTTGACTAATCATTAAGCAGGAAAAAAGAGAAGCATACCATTAAACCTCCTTGTGTATCTTCCACATCGTTACTATGCCTGCTTGGTTTGTTATCTTTCTCTTGCTCCATTTTTACTCAGTTTCCTCTCTCCCAGTTTCTCCCTCCCATTTCCCAATTTAACTGTGACCAACTCCTTAACTTGCATGGCATTATTGTGCAGCACTATTTCCCATCTCTTCTTTTGGGTTGCTCTCCTTCTGGGAAAATAGAAATAATAAATGCATATAAATTGCACCGCTTTTCGTACAATTTATTTAAAAGCCTAGTTGGTTCTGTTAACAGACTTGGCCGTTTCTTCTACGCAAATTGTCATGTAGAATAATCAGGCCTGCCAGACTGTGACATGCTAACATCCGTATAGCTGTTGATTTCTTGGAGAAGGAAGCTCTTAAGTACCTTTTAGCTGTCCTTGAATGTGATAGAAGTGGAAGAACAAATATCATCTTGACTCTCTAGACAGAGAGGCAGGTTGTGGATTTTAAAACAGTGTAGGCACTTCAAGGTAACAGAAAATAAATTGAACAGAAAAATATATATTATGATAGAGAAGGTGGAAAGAAAAAGTTTTCACTTCCCACTCTCAATTCTGTTACCTGTTTTGCATAGTGAATGGTCTTAGAATTCTAAATTAAGAGGAAAAATCTAGGAACCACTAGATTCTGTGCCAACTAAGCATAGGACAGATGCCAGAGTATGCTTCCTACTGACTTACAGGGGTTTCAAGCCCATCAGGCCCTATATTTTTCTTTCTTTCTTTAAGTACCACAGTCAACATGGAATCTAAAAAGGATTTTGGAGATCATCTTGTCCACCTCCTTATTGAATGCAAATGGTACAACAATACCCCAATCTGATGTTTGTTGTCATCCACTGGTACAATATTGTAGCCTGTCCTTCAAGAGGGTGTCCAAATCTGAGAGAAATCTGTTCAAATTATTCTGTACTTTTCATTCAAAGAAGTAAGTCTAGTAATGTTGCCCCTACAATCTCTTACTGCATAATGACTATATATAAGAAAGTGCATCATTGACTTGCTGTAACTACATACTAACTGTATGTGCACTAACTGTAAGTGATCTTCCAATTTCAAGCACGAGTTTTTCCAGATATTATGTGAACAGAATGTGGGATATTGTATTTCATGAGATATGCACAATTGACATCCTCAGTGGCCGATTAAGGTTCACTGGTGCCCTAAGCGCTGACAAATCTTGGTGCCCCCCTTCCTTTGTACATACTGTACAAATGAAGCCATATTCTCAACTCTGTGGTGTCCCCTTTGGGCCTGGTGCCTTAAGCACGTTCTTAGTCTGCTTAATGGTTAATACACCACTGGACATCCTGTAATTGCAGGATCCTGCAGCGTCATAAATGCAGGGATGGATTTTTTTGTACACTGCTGTAACTTTGAACGATTGCTAAACAAAACAGTTGGTAAGCAAGAACTACTTGTACAACCTATCTCAATAAAATGAGTTTTGGCCTTCCTCTGGAACTGGTTGCCTGGTCTAGTCTGCCTAATGGTGTCCACAATCACATGGAAATATATCATTTCCTTGTTGTTTGGTCTATTATACGTTGAGATTTTATTTTACTTTTTAAAATTTCAAACACTGAGAGCTTGCTTTCAGACGACGTTGCCTTGTAAACTTTCAAACCTTGCAAAAATAGCCACTACTGCAATCTTCATATTAGTATTTCTAGACAAATATTTACTTAGCTGTAGAAGAATGTTTTCTGTTATATTTCTGAGCTCAGATTTATGATCAGGATAAGTCTTCTAAAAAACAAAGCTGTTTTAACAATAATGACTACCCCTCCTTTTGTCTGGTTTACCAATGGTAAAACTGAACAAGCTGTGATATGGCAGAATGGAATAAGAGCAAAACAGCTTGGTCTGAAAGGTTTTATTTTGAGTGGCTTACACAGATTATCCACTGGGAGAAAAAATAATTTTGATGTAGGTCTTTCTTTTCTCATCCCTTTGATAACATGTACTTAGGTGTTGCTATTATAAAAGACAACATAAGTTGTTAGTAAACAAAATGAGCTTACAAACATCTTTACTCACTTCTAACCTGCAGCAACTCTATTCTCTGTAAGTTATGACCTCTGGGACAAACCTTCATGTTGTCCCATCCTGGTGACCTACCAGATTACAATTAGCATCATCATCAGACTATCACAATGGACTTTGTCCTGGAAGAAGGGGGTATCCCCAGGGCCTCCGAGAAGATTATTAAGTGCTTTTTTAAGGAACAAGTGCTTTATTAAGGAACAAGACTAATAAGAGACCTCCACACCTACACATTAAGTTAACATCTCCTCTCTCCATCCCCACCACCCTGTGGATTTTGTGTTTCTCCCTGCACTGAAATTATGTAATTCCTAATCAATCAAAAGGCTCATTAAAAAGTGGGGGGCTGCTGGGGGTGGGATGAGGACGAAGTACGAAGAAGTAGCATTGGAGTCCGTGCAGCCCATAAGTTGATTTTTTTTCCGATTGGGAGAAGAATGATTCACTCTAGTCTGTACAAATGAAAGAAAAGTGACGCTTCCCTGGCCCATTCCCCCTCTCCTCCTCCAGTTTATCCTGCGTTTTAAAGCCACCTCTTGCCAGTTACCCTTTGGCACGGCTGGCACGTACAGATCCTCCGATTAAGCTAACAGTGGCGCCTCCTTCCTTTTGGTATGAAGGATTTTGACAGGGTGAGAAGAAGTGGGGAGAAGGGGAGAAAAAAAGAGGAGGAAGTGGAGGATGGGCTGATCATTGCTGCCACAGCTGCGTGGGAAGGACACGCCTTCCTTCCTTGCCATTTGCCCTCCGATGAGTTGATTTGATCCACTTTGGAGTGTTTTGCTGTGAGCCATCCCCACCTTCTCCCCGACCGCTGGCCAGGCACGTCCAGGTTGACACACCGTCCCGCTTTTTTTCTTTTTAAAAATTTGGTTTTCTAAATTTTTTTAAAAAAAATCCGCTTCATGGGCCCCCTTTGAGCTCCATGGGCTCCAGAACAATGTACTGGCTGAACCCCCCTCTGCTCGGGCCTGGGTATCCCTTTCTCACCCTCTTACTACATAATATTTCCTACTTTTTAACTTTATCTAAATGCTAGATAGAAAGACCATCCTATCTCTTTTCAGTTCTGAGAAGGATCAAAATAGTTTTAGGAGTTTGATTTTTGAATTATTTTGTATTCTGTTGTATATAAATACAGGAATCTAGGGATGTGATTTATATCATTATGAATTTACCATTTATATTCCAAATGTATATGCCTTGTTTCAGGCCTCAATACTCCTTAACAATATTTTAACCGATTTCATACACATCAAAGAAAGATGCAGTAAATGTATCCTATGGCATAATAATAAAATTGGAGCTGAGCTTGGCAATGATACTGCAGATAAATCAAGTCTACTGAATTCTGGGATTTTAAAACCCTTTATTAGATAGCAAATGGGTCAAGTAAAGTGTATTAGAAAAAATTATGCATGAAGAATTGTGTTGCATCATGGTCAGTTAAGCTGATAATACTGTGCCTCATATATATTAGTATAAATTAGTATATCCTACTGAACAAAGCGTTATGTTACTTCTTCATAGAAGTTGGACCTGTGAAGAAATTTGGATAAAAAAAAGTGTTTCGGAGAAAGTAGGGGGAAGAACATAGGCTCTGTCTGCATGTCTTTGAAACAGCCATTTTTTTCCCTTGAGAAAAGTAGTGGTAGAGAACAGTCATGTAATCCATGGAAATGAGGCAGCTGTTTTAAGAAGCTGCAGGAAGGTACTATATTTATAGTCCTGTAATTTTGAGGCACCGTTTTCCAATGCAATTTAAAGCCCAGCACAAGTCTAGGAGGAATGCTTTTAGGCTGGCAGGCTGGACCATTAATTTTAATGAGCAGACAAATTCTCAGTGGTTGAAGAAAGTTGGAAAGTATGCCAACTAGTTTGGTGTTTAGATTTAGGAAGTGATGCCTTCAAAATGTTTTATTATGGAATGTATTTGAGTAGTAAAGTCAATTACCAAGGGAGCTGCTGAGTTCCCTTTCACTGAGTGTATGTGCTCAATTTGCAGCTGGACAGCCATCTGTCAGGGATACTTTAAATTAGATTAATGCACTGAGCAAGGGTTTCGAATTGATGGCCTTAATGGACGCTTCCAGGAGTTTTGCCGTTGCCAGATAGTACCAATGGAGTTTGGCTGTACTCCCAGCATTAGGTATTAGCAAATTTTGTGTCAAATAGCAGGGGTGCTGCATAGTAACTGGGCAGCATTTGGAAAGAGAGATTAATGCACAGAAATGTTTGATGCTCTTCATCCCAGAGTCCAGGTTTATTAAGTAGAGAGTGACCTTAACGCTAAATATGGGTAGAACCAGGGGTGGGATTCTACCAGTTCACATCTGTTCACTAGAACCGGTTGTTAACATTCTAAGCAGTTTGGAGAACCGGTTGTTAGAAGAAATTACTGACCTAATCCTGTAAGGAAGACAGGAAGGAAATATTCTGGTGTTGCTTACACAAACTGCCTCTCCGTTAAGCCTTATTTCATTCTTGGCAGGACTAGACTTCCTGTCTCAGGAACGTCTCTGGAGTTTTTTTCCCTTCCTTTGCTGGTACTTTGCTTGTGTGGAGTGACCATTCAAAGTTACAATGGCACTGAAAAAAGTGACTTATGACCATTTTTCCCACTTACGACTGTAGCAACATCCCCACAGTCATAAGAGGCCAGGCAAGGAGATGGGTGCCTTGTTGTAAGTGATATTGAGTTGGCCACGCCGAGCCAACAACATGACCACCAAGCCATGTCCACCCAGTCACATGACCACCAAGCCACGCCACCAGCTAAGCCACGCCCACAGAACCGGTTGTTAAAAAAATTGAATCCCACCCCTGCGTAGAATCTCAATTTATGATATTGGAGAGAATGCTTTTATAAACCTCTTTCAATAATTGTGGTTGTGGATCATATCAGTATCACTCACTGTGGCTTCTCGAGCATTTCTTACAACCTTTACACTATAGTAATGGGTCTGAATTAAGTTGATGTAATTGAATGCACAGTTGTAGGTTAGTGGGGGAGAATTTTGGCAGCACGAAACCTTTCCAGAAGGAGGCCAGAGACTGATAGGCAGCACAATCCTGAACTAGGATGTGGGAATGGTGGGGGGGAGAGAGATTTCAGGTAGCCACATCCTACAATCTTAAGAATATATCTAGTAGGTTAGAAGGTTAGAACTTTATTTTGGCAAGGTTCAATACATTAGGAGTGTCAAACTGGTGGCCCACGGGCCAGATGTGTCCTATGCAGGCCATTCCCATCCTAGCTCCTGCAGAGGGGAAAAAAAAAAACCTGCAATACGTTACGTGATGGCAACGTGACAGATCGAGTTTGACACCCATGCAATAGGTGTCAGAAAATTAAGGGACTGAACTCAGTTGGATTTTGCTGTGTCATCTCTGGGTTTTGGCCTAACAGTTGACAAGGTAATGTTCTGTGTGTTCTTTTATTTAAAAAGTGGAATCTCGGGTTTCCCCCTTCATTTTCACATAGCAATTCAGTTCGTACAGAGTTGTTACATTTGTGTGAGAAGCAAGACCATCTATCATGGCTATCGCAGGTTCTGATGTTAGCCACGTTGCCCCAAAACGATGAGCTTGAAATCTCTTCAACTTTTCCATAATCATTTCTTGTCTAAATCGGTCAGGCTATTATTATTAGATGAAATTCCATGGTTCTTAGAGACTGCTTTCTGCATCAGTTATCCAGCTGAACTTGTTGGAATGGCCTCATCTGGGCAAGTCTGCAGTTGTTTGAAGTCTTCTCCACTTGTGTATGATCTTTTGAATAACTAATGATTGATGTTCAATTGTTTCACAATCATTTTCAATCCCTTCCCAGACTTATAACCTTCTTTCTGAAGGCCTCAGAGAACTCTTTCAGTCTAGACATGGTGATGATGTCAACTACAAAGAGCAAATCAAACTCAACATCTGAGGTCTAAATTAGCCAGGTTCCTCTCGGATCACCTTTAATGTTGTAATAATTTGCGCTTGATCTGATGCACCTGATGTTGTTTAGGTCTTAGATGTCAACATAGGGTGAACTTTTATGGGGGTGACTCATCCAAAGTCTGCCTTCTGCCAGTCTCATCTGCTAGGTAATACTAGTTTAACTCCATACTAAACTCCGCACAAACAATTTATGAGTATCAAAATGACTAAGCAATTCAGTGAAGTTTGCTCTTTAATAAATCAAAGTCCGTTAATAGGTTGGCTCATTAGATGTCAGTAAATATCATTAGATATCAGTAGATATCAGTAAGGCTGCTGCCATCTGAGCAGACTTTCCTATGGGGTAAATTCATTCAATCAAAAGAAGGGCGTCTCCTGAATGTTGTATGCTCAACTTTGCTATGTAAGTGATGGTTAATATTCTGCAAATGAAACTATTGTGATTTCTTGGCCTAGATAAGTTTAAGGAAAGCTAATTGAAGGAAGGTATTTGATTTCAGCCAGATGAATAATCAGAGTGCTATGTAAACAGTAGAAACCTTGCTTTGCTAAACAAATGTCTATATTTGTGTCTGAATGCCATTACTCTCTAAAAATAGATGCATACAACTTTGGAAGGGTATCATTACGGAAGCCTTGTGAACACCAATAAAGCTGAAGCAACTATTCTATGAAATGATTGTAAATTGTGGGTTTTCTGAGTGGTCCCAGGAAAACATCTCTGGTTGCTTTATGAAAAAGAAGAAATTGAAATCCAAAATGTAGGACAGGATGAAAAAGAAATTAAAAACTAAAGATGTATTTTGATTAAACTTTTAAGAATATTTTCCATAAATAGTCACACCTACCTCTAGAGTTCTTAGACCATTTTACTGTCAGAAAATTGTAACACCTCAGTAAAAGCAATAAACTCATCCAATGTAATTTATAACCTATAGCTGTAGTGTTGATGTTAAAATTTAGTAGCTTTTCTCCCATGAGCTGTTCAGAGCATCCAGAAGTGGGAGGTGCTTCAGTCTCTTCTGGAAAGGCTGGGCTTAAAACTCCGGGATGCTCCTCCTCCTCCACGGGACACCTCCCCAGCATCCCCCAGTTTTAGCTCAGCCTTCGTGGTAAGAGGTTGTGCACTCCCTGACTGGAACGGTTTTCTGATTCAGCTAGTCAAAATTGAGGTTTGCTCTTGGGTTAATTCGGCTTGTAAATTTTTCCCCAATTAATTTGGCGATTTCAAGGCTTGTGGCTCTATTAGGTCATCCCCCCCCGGTCAGTTTGAGAGCAGTTCTTTGTGGCTGGCGGAGCCTGCCACTCCGCAGGCAGCCTGAGACGGGTGCTTCAGGCAATTAGCTTATCTAATCCCCCAATCGTCTTATCTCTGCAATCTTGGCGGAGCGCTCGCAGCCGCGGCTCACTTCTCCTTGCCATTTCGACTGACAGGATCATTTATCTGACAATTAAGAGAGTCAGCAGCAGCGGCTCGTTAAACTGCTCAGGCAATTAACATCGGAGATTCTGCCTTCCCGCCATTTTCAACGGCTGGCTTCAAGTTCGCGCCTAAATATCACAGGCGCCATTCCCCGCTGGTTTCCCTTGGGGACTGGGGCAGGTACCTTCCCACTCCACTTCCCTGGCATTATTTCTTTTATCTTGCTGGCGTTGGATAAGCAGGCTAGTCCTTAAACAGGAATTTTTTTCTTTTTGCAATTGCTTTTGGATCATTACATTGGAGTGAAGCCGCAAGTGCCATTTCAAACAGCGGGACGTTTTTGACAGGAAAGGATCCACCCAGGCCCTGTATAGTTGGTTTCCCTTGTTGGGGACCAGGGATCCAGAATATTTCTTGCTTGGAGCGCTTGGGGGTTTCCCTTGTTGGGGACCCTTTGATACTGTTTCCCATATACACAGTTTTACATGTAGATATGTACATATACATGTATACATGTACATGTATATGTATATGTATATATATGTGTGTGTGTGTGTATGTGTATGTGTATATGTGTGTGTATACACACACACACACACACACACACACACACACACACACACATACTTACACTCCTGGAGAAGCGTTCTACTTTCAACCACAGGGGTAGGCATCACCCCTAAGTACAAATAATAATAATAATAATAGTAATAATTTTAAAAAATATTAAAGTTAGAGGCACGAGAATCAGTCCTCCACAATGGAAGGTGACAACGTCTTCCGCTCCAAGACAAATAAGTCCCGAGATAAGTCAGTGGGCCCCAAAAAGTCAGCGGATAAGGATGCCCATAGACGGCACCTTGGAAAGGCAGTTGCAGAAATGGGCCAGGAGGCGGACAAGATGGCTATGACACAACAATTGGATCAGGGCCCAAGTACATTGTTGGGGCCCTTGGACTTATCCACCCAGCCCAGACAGGCTATTTCTGGACAGCCTCCCATAGGCATATCTCCTCCAATGAGCACTGCCCGGCGAATCTCAGAGGCAACCTTCACCCCTACGGCTGCCAGTTTAAGACAGGAGGAGGGATTACCTGAGATTATTCCCATCGAAATGAGGCAATGGATGGAGGCAGTGGATGGAGATGGCCATACAAAAGGGCATTGCGGCTGGAGTGCAGCAATCCATCCAGACCAGACACTTTTCGGCTACTTCAGAAGCGGGATCCCTGTCTGATCGATCCTTTGCACATATGGGACATCATCAAACTCAGGTATTCCTGACATACCTCATTCCAGACCAACCTACCTTTTCTGGCCTTTTTCGTCCGCACCTCTTTAAATCTTTAGTGTTCAAAGCAAAGAACTCCACTAAACTAGGCACATCAAGCCCTCATCCATTGTCAACAGGGTCTCAGGACGAATCCGAGGATCTAATATTCTCACAATTGGCTAATGAGGCAGAAACTATTCCTGTTCCTCATATGTTTGCTGAAGTAGTACAAAATCAATGGGCATCAGCAGCATCCTACCCAGCCCCAACAGGGTACGATAAACAGTATTATAATTTGGCACCAGAGTTTTCAAATTTTCTCAAAACACCGGAGGTGGATGAGCCCATTGTGGCACTGGCCTCTTCTTCAACCTTTCCCAACGAGGCCGAGGAAGCCCTGAGACCGGAGGAAAAGAGAGCAGAGTTGGCACTCCATAGGGTGCATGTTTCTGACGCCTGGGCCATTACGGCAGCTACAGCTGTGTCCTTTTTTACATGGTCCTCCCTACGATGGCTCTTCCACCTGAGAGATATATTGCCGGCATCAAATGTCAGAGCCCACCAGGACATTGCTAAGATTATTGCAGGGGCAGAATTCTCCGCCGACGCCACATTTAATGCAGTCAAATTCTCGTCTAGAGCCATAGCATCTCATGGATCAGCACAGAGACTGCTATGGCTCAGACATTGGCAGGCAGATACCAAGCATAAATGCAAGCTGGCATCAGCCCCAATATCGGGGGATAAATTATTTGGCAGTGTCTTGGAGCCCCTGCTTATTGAGAATAGAAACAAGAAAAAAGTGCTTCCCCCTCTTTTCCGGAGGTCTGAAAACAGAACGCCCCAGTCGTTTCGAAGGGGTCCCTTTCGGCCCTACTATCAAGGCCCATACGTTCCCAGATTGCAGGGAACGTCAGGCTACAGGCCCAGTTTTAGACAGGATAGGTCGGAATCTTCTGATAGAGGTCAGCAGGGAGGCCAAAACAGAAGAAACCCTTGAGGTACCGGAGGCTGATTTTTTCGTCGCCCCAAGTGAGTCCTTGACAGCAGCTCCCATTAGAGGGTGGCTAAAATTGTTTGCTGATCAATGGGACAGCTCCACCTCTGATGTGTGGGTCAGGGACTCTGTTAAGTTTGGTTTGGCGCTAGAGTTTCAATCCTCCCCCCCAACTTTTTCATTACAAGCCCTAGGTCCACAGACCCCATTAAGAGAGTGTTGATACAGGAGGCTATCAATCATCTTCTGCATATTCGGGCCATTAGAGAGGTCCCATCTGAACAATGGGGTCAAGGCTGTTACTCTCTATTGTTTGTGGTCCCAAAGAGTTCGGGGGATTGGAGGGCAATTCTGGACCTCAAACGTCTGAACAGATCATTGGTTTATCGAAAATTCAAGATGACTACTCTCCAGTCCATTCTGCTCAGCACCTGAGAGAACGATGTCCTGACCTCTATAGATCTGACAGAGGCTTATCTACATATACCAATTAGACCTGCTCACTACAAATATCTTAGATTTTGCTATTGTGATCGGCACTACTAATATATTGCCCTACCATTCGGTCTGGCTTCGGCCCCTAGAACTTTTACCAAGGTCCTAGCAGCTTTGGCTGCCTCCCTCAGGATCAAATCTATTCGTTTACAATGTTATCTGGATGATATTTTAATTTTGTCATCTTCCAGACATCAAGCAAATTTGGATACCAAGATTACTCTGGAGACCCTTCAAGGTCACGGCTTTTCCATAAATTGGGATAAAAGCCATTTGATCCCTTCAACTAGGTTAGTTCATTTAGGGGCATTGATAGATACTGTGGAGGGCAAGGTTTTTCTCTCTCAGGACAGGTTGAATAGCATCCAGTCTTTGGCCAGAGAGATCAGAGCCTTAAAAAGGGTTTCCCTGGCAGTTCTGTCTCAACTGTTAGGGAAACTGATTTCTTGTATTTCCATTGTGCCTTGGGCTCGATTCCATTCTAGAGATCTGCAATGGTTCCTGCTACCTTTACAGCAACCTGGAAGAGCCACTTCCAATGTCCGGATAAAGGTACCACACAATGTTCTCCAATCGCTCTGCTGGTGGTCAGAAAACACGATAAACAAGGGATGTCCTTTCCAGGAACCTTGCAGGGCAACGATCACAACTGATGCCAGCCTGGTAGGATGGGGAGCTCACTTCCAATCCCACACTGCACAGGGAAGTTGGACTATTTCCGAACAATCACAAAGCATCAACCTGTTGGAGCTGCGAGCACTTCATCTGGGGTTACACAGTTTTCTACCCCTTTTCCAATCACACCACGTTCTGGTCTTGACAGACAATGTCACAACCAAGGCCCACATAAACAGACAGGGGGGTACCCACTCCAAACTTCTGATGCTGGAGACGGTCAGGTTGTTCAAGTGAGCCGAGGCCAATCTGTTTTTGCTCAAGGCAGAGCACAAAGCAGGGGCCTTAAACACACAAGCGGACTGGCTCAGCAGGGCCACAACAGATCAGACAGAGTGGCACCTACACCCATCTTTCTTCCAGGAAGCAGTGCGGAGGTTTGGGCAACCGGTGATCAATCTATTTGCCTCTCCCCTCAACGCCCAATTGCCCCGGTATATTTCAAGGTACCCGACTCGGGGCAGAGGCCGTCAACGTCCTGCGATGTCAGTGACCTCCCGGACTTCTATATGCATTTCCTCCACTCCCTGTAATACCCAGGTTGATCCAGAAGTTATTGGAGGAATGAGTGGAATTGATATTGGTCTCCCCTTACTGGCCCAGGCGAACATGGTTCGCGGACTTACAGGACCTGTTGAGAGAACAACCTTGGAAAATTCCACCATAGAGGGTTTCCCTCTCGCAAGGGCCAGTACTTCACCCAGACCCACAATGGCTTAGCCTAGCCGTGTGGAAGTTGGTCCTCCGTTTAAGGACCCAACAGATTTCAGAGGATGCCATTGCCGCCATACAAGCATCCAGATGGTCATCAACAAATCATATACGAGGCCACATGGTCCGCTTTCTGTCGCTGGTACCGGGGGTCTATGATCGACCCAACCACCCCATCAATAGGACAATTATTGGACTTTTTACAGGAGGGCTTGACCAAGGGCCTATTTCCAAATACTTTACACAGACAGGTGGCGGCCTTAGCCTCGGTGATATCCTGGGGTGACCTTCGTTCCATAGCGCACCATCCACATGTCCGCAGCTTTCTTAAGGGTGCTGCAAACTTACAACCTCCTGTAATTCACCACTATCCCACTTGGGAACTCAACAAGGTGTTAACCGCACTTACAACTGGCCTGTTCGAGCCTTTAAGAACCGCTTGTCTCAAATTCCTGACATATAAGGTCGTCTTCTTAATTGCAATCACATCAGCAAGGAGGATTTCTGGATTGGCAGCATTGTTGATGAGAAAGGACCTGTGCATGTTTCATGTGGCCAGAGTGGTTCTCAGAGTGGATCCATTGTTCACCCCTAAAGTAAATTCAGTCTTCCACAGAGCGCAGGAGTTGGTGCTTCCAAATTTTTGTCTGAAACCATCTCATAGCCTGGAGGATCAATGGCATTGACTTGACGTTCGAAGGGCGTTAAGCATCTATCTAGACCATACGGCGGCATTTCGGAAATCTGAGGCTCTATTCCTATCCTTCAACCCATCCACTTTAGGACACAAGGTGTCGTCGACAACCATTGGTAGATGGTTGAGAGCCACCATAGCTAAAAGTTACGAATGCCAGTCCATCTCAGTTCCTAAGGGCATTACAGCCCACTCAACAAGGAGTGCGGCAACATCAGCAGCATGGGCTTCCATAGACGAAATTTGCAGAGTGGCAACTTGGGCTTCACCATCACCCTTTGTCAGAAATTATAAAATTGATGTCTATGCCTCAGTGGATGCTTCATTTGGCAGAAGAGTCCTGCAGAGGGTCCACAGAGTTTAGGAGTGGATTTCGGTCCAGACGGAGTCCCTCTCTAAGGACAGGCCAAGCTTTGGTATGTCCCACTTCTGGATGCTCTGAACAGCTCATGGGAGAAAGGGTGTTGGTACTTACCTGATACGCCCATTCTCTGTGAGCTGTGAAGGGCATCCAGCCCCACCCATTTCTTTCCGTCTGGTGGGGTTCCGTTCTGGTCAGGGATCTAGATTAGGCGATGAGTTCTGGACTTTGGCACTCAGTCTTCGCAAAACTGGGGGACTCTGGGGAGGTGTCCCGTGGAGGAGGAGGAGCATCCCAGAGTTTTAAGCCCAGCCTTTCCAGAAGAGATTGAAGCACCTCCCACTTCTGGATGCTCTTCATAGCTCACAGAGAACGGGCTATCAGGTAAGTACCAACACCCTTTTTAATATGTGAGAGACATCATAATTACCAACAATGGTTAACGATTACAAAGTAACACCCATATATACTATTCTTTATTTTTCTGTAAAATATAATGAAATTATAATTTGAAAAATAATTTTAATTTTATAATTAAATAATAATCTTAATCTTAATATTATTATTTTTAAGGTGAGAAGGATTCAAAAGCAAAAGTGCTTAGGGCCCACCAAAGTTATAATGCTGTCCTGTAGAGTCTTTGCAGAGGCACAAAGAAATAGTCACAATTAAAATCAGGATTCTTAGCAGTACTTTTCTCATGATTTGGCGATTGGCTAATTGCTAAGTATTATTTCCTCAGCAGCGAGAACTTTGAAAATGTCAGTCTTCTGTTAAGTTAATTTATAGCTAGATTGTTTAACTGGCTTCTACTGGAAGATGGTTATAAGTACTAAAACCTATGGTTATATGTTATAGTTTTTTAAAAAGTATATGCAAATTGAAGGGTGATCTAAAGGGATCTCTAAACTTCACCACAGATACAGGATTTAAACAGTTAGACCGTAATGTACAACTGCATAGCTCATGTAGAACATTCACCCGGACAATGTCAGACTGGAGCTTTCTGTTTTGCAGAAGATGGCTGCTTTCTGGCTAGCCATACATTCATCTCTTTTAATGAGAGATCTGGTAATTTTATTTCATGATATAAAGAAGAGTTCACAGTTTGCGCTTCCTGATAGAAATGCTTACATATATGTGTATTTATCCGGTCTGCCAGAGTACAAGTTAGGACAGTTTCTCTTTGCTGCAGTAGATTTTACAATTCAGTAGACAGCTCTTTAGGAAAGTAATACTTGATCAGAAGGCAAGAAGTATCAGGCATCATGATACAGTGTCTTGGATAGTTTGGTCTTGGATAGTATGGTCTACAGCAACTTATAGTGACCTTCTTTCTATTAAATTGGTGTTGCTGTTATATAACCTTGTGTGTTGTAAAATTTAAGCATCCTCTTTCGCTACTTATTTTTTGTCTACTTCTGAGCTATCCTGATGAACTTTACCACAAGTTTTCTCTAAGTTCATGTGCTATAAATTGAATTGGCATGTGTTTGAAGTTGATCCCTGGGCAGATCAGCTTCAGAAAAAGAATAGTGCATATATTTCTGACAAATATCTGAGATGCTTGGACCTAGAATCAACAATTTAATGGAAGTACTTATCTGTACGTAGTTCTTAAAAGCAGAATAATGTTAAAAAGAGCTTTGTTAAAAAAAATTAACTCAGAAGATTCATGAAGAAATCACATTAGTCTAAGAATTGGTTCTTACAATTGTTGGTAACCTGAAAAATATTGATTTATTTTAATAGAGCTAGGTTTTGTTTGGCTTTCTTGGTCTTGTTTTGGCTGTGTATGCACCAAAAAATTAATTGTTGTTGCTTTTTTCTTTCAACTTCATTGACTTTTTTTAATGAATCATAGAATCTGTTTCAGCATTGTGCTTAGGCTACACTTTCTGTATGATTCTATTTTAAGAGCAGCTTAATTTCACACAAGATCTCATCCCCCCTTGATTATATTGAATACAATTATAGGAGATAACTGATTTTTTCCCCTGAAGCTGACACCATTGTCTTGGGGAGGGGAGAGAGGCTCTCCTAAGTAGGTTGCCTGTTTTCCTTTTTGTCTGCTCTTCTTTCCATGTACACATTTGCAATTGTTTGGCAGTAGTGATGTAGCTTTCAGGAGACTTAGAACTGTGTAATGGAATCAGTGGTGGTATTCTATCGGTTTGGCCCGGTTCTGCCGAGCTGGTAGTGCCGATGAGCAGCAGAGATTGAACCGATTCTCTCTGCCACTCTGCTGTTGGGCCCAGCTCTCTGCCCGGGCTCCCATACTCACTTTTATCCCCTGCTTTTGAAGCGTAGCTGCTTTGCGTGGTACAGCAGGGTGCTGCGCGGCCGCTGCTGAAGTGACCGGGAGAGTGCAGGAGGTGAATTGGAACGCCTCTGTGCCTGCACAACACCTCTGTGCCTGCGCAAACATCTCTGTGCCTGCGCAAAGTGCGTATTTGGTGCATGCACGCAAAATGTGGGCACACGTGCAAAGTGCACCCACCAAGCTACACCCACCAAACCAGTGGTAAAAAAAATCTTTGAATCCCACCACTGAATAGAATGTGTGAATAACCTTGAAGGAACCAGGGGAAGAGATGCTGCCTAAGAGACAATCAGACGGGAGGAACACTCAAGGACTAAATAACTAGAGAACAAGCAAACTTAGGCAGAGCTGGCCCTAATTGATCACACATTTAACAGTGGCAGGGGATGATTGTGCCTTCAGCTCTGCAAGATTCTGTTAATGTAACCTTGCAATAAAGTAGAATTAGCTTATTTAGTCTTGTTTCCTTTCTGGTTTACCTGGAAGGCTGACAAACCATTCTTGGTTTCCTTGGGATAAACAAACAAACAAAAAAAAGAGATTCCAACAATGCAAATGTGAATGTGTGACCTCTACTTTACAAAGCTCAGGTGCAATTTTCCAGCTCTTGGCCTAATTGGCATGGGAGTAATAGAGGATAAATAGCATGTCCCGAATCTCTGCCCAGAGAGCTCATGTTACTGTTTTTAAAAAATGCTGGGCTAGGCACCTGCTTCTTTTTTATATGCAGAGGAGTCGCCAGCTGGCTACAAGTCTAACCTGGCCCGATGCCAAATGTCAGGAGAGTGGCTTAAAAGGTGTTTGTGTGTGAAAGTACATTATTAGAGAGAATGAATGAACTGCCATTCAATTTTCGGAGCTGGCTAAAAAGGAAGTGAAAAATATAATGCAGTAGAATTTCTTACCCAGCTTTCTTGTTTTCTAGGAAGAAGAGATGCCAGATGTAGAAATCGATATTGATGATCTTCTGGATGCTGCTAATGAAGAGGAGAGAGCCCTCAAATTACAAGTTAGTTTGATTTTTAAGAGATTTTGGGGGAATGGCACAAAATCCCACTTTAATTCAGACGATCTGTCTTCTAGAGCAGGGGTCTCCAACCTTGGCAACTTTAAGACTTGTGGACTTCAACTCCCAGAGTTCCTCAGCCAGCAAAGCTAGAACATCCTTTTAATGTTTGGAGAGCAGATTAATAAAGCATAATAAAGGAGGGTAAAATTAAGTCTGTCACAGCTATGCATTGTGATATGAGGATTAGCATTCCTGTGATTTGATGGCATAGCTGAATGCTTTTCTGAGAATATGTCACTGTCTATCTGGCACTTTCTATTGGTCAGGAAAATAGTACACTTTAACATGGGGAGTGATTTACTTATCATACTTTTGCCATCATAATGAGTGACAAGGAAAAATGTTACTAAAATATGGATCAAAGTATTAAGCTGATTGATGATTGATTTTCACACCCATGAGAGAAGCCTGTTTTGCATATGTTTCCCTTAGATAAGATTTGTGAGCTATCCAGAAATAACCAGTTCTTATCCATGTAAAGGAGGGATGAAAGATAACTGATGCTTTTATTATTGTACTTCTAGGAAGCGCTTGTAGATTGCTACAAACCCACAGAGGTAAACAAATTTTATATTATTTTACATGTAAAAACTTGATGTAGTCTTCTGTATAGGCAGCAGTTATATATATTCTGATCAACACAACAATCAAATAAATGATTACTTTCAGTGTTTATTATATGTAATTAAAAATTAAAAAATGCAACTCACACAGACCTATAATGTCAGATGTAGCATTGTTTGGTAGTGCTTATAAACTTCATTTATTTTAATTCTTTGGATTGGACTGGAAAAGTACTTCATCATCTTGAGGGGAAAAAAACACATAGATATATTTAAATGCAAGTTCATACAACCTTTAGTGATGTATAGCAGTATTTTCCTGCCATTAAAAAAAAGAACTGTTAATGGCTGCCACAAAGGATGCAATCAATTCACCTATGTTGGTTATTCCTAGAGTTTATTAGATCATTTGACCTTAAAAATTATTTTTTAATTTTATAAAACTAGATTTTGCATTGCTGAATTAATGTATGTTAAAAATAAGTACCAGTCTTATGTCAGGTCCCATCTTTATTCTCTGCAAGAATGCTTTTACACAGTAGTTGTTTCAGATTTTTAACCTTGTGAGTGATAATTGAAGTGTGCGTGACTATGGCAGCTGTATGTGAACAATAGGGATGACCTTGAAACAGTTGATATCTGCTGGTATAGAGATACACATACACTACATCTCTCTGCCTCCTTCTCTCCCTCCCTGTTTAGTCTGGGCCTCCCTACTTAGAAAATGTCATTGGACCATGCTTTACTTTTCAGTTCTTGAAAAAAAATAGCATGCCTTAGATGCCTACCATGTTTCTCCAACAATACGGCCTCCCCCAATAGGAAGTCCCAGCATGTTTTATAGGCAAAAAATTCAAATTAAGCCCCTCCCCCCCAAATTAAGGCCTATATTAAACATGCGAAATGGGGAGAATGGCGGGGGAGCCTTGCCGTTAGGAAGTACTTTTGTTGCATACCTGGATATGGTGCTGCCTGTGTTGACTTCAGCGTTGGTGGGGCACTTCATATCAGGAGACCTTCCGCCACCGTTGCTTTCCCTTCTCCCTGTGCTGCTGCGGCATTTAGAGCAACGCCGCGGTGTTTGGCACAGTCACGCGCAGCCAGCCAGGGCTCTTCCCTGCAACCAGAGCCCGGCAGAGACACTCGGCTTCAGGTGCTCCTGTCACCGCCTGCCCTTCGAAAGCAAAGCTAATTCTTTCAAAAATGATGCCCTACAACCGGTACAACAAACCCTCCCCTGCCCAAGAGGGCAGCCCAACTCCACGTGGGGAGACGAATCTTTCGGGGCCGCAGCACAGGATCGGCCCACCCCGGGAGAAACGCCCAGCCACTGTCCCTGCCTAGTGCAGGGCAGAGCGTGAAGAGCTTCGCCTGGGGCATCCAGTGCAGCTGACAGGTGGGGCCTGCTGCCCAGTGGCAGAGCTCTCGCCAAGGCAGTGAGCTCCTCCCCGCTGGGCCCTCCGCTCATCCCGCCAGGGCCGTGCCAGAGCCAGGTGGGCTGGGCAGAGCATGGAAAGCAAGCTGTGGGTACACGCCTGCCTGCCAAGCGAAAGAGCCGGGCCGACCCGAGTTTGGCTTCCTTCCCAAGTCCCTCCAGTCTGAACCTGAATGGGCCACCGGGAGAGGCCGCCCAAGGCAGTGATAGCACCCACCCATCTGCGGACAGGGAGGCGAGGTGACGGCAGTTCTGCTTCCCTGGCCGGCGGGTCCAGCGGAGAGAGCCTGAAGCCACCCGTCCTTTCCACCCCTCGCCCAGCCCATCCCCGTCCCCATGCATCTCCAAATGCGCCGGCAGCTCCATACGCTGCAGCAGCACAGGCATCAGGCAGAGGCGCTCACTCGGCGGGGCTTAGCTTGGAGGAGGACGCGACGCAGGCCGTCACCTCGCCTCCCTGTCTGCGGATGGGTGGGCGCTATCACTGCCTCGGGTGGCCAACGCCGAAGTCAACATCCAAGCTGTCACCGCCCGCCCTCCCAAGGATGCAAGGGGGGAATTAAGTCAATTCCCAAAAGATGGCCTAGCCATTTTTTCGGGGGGTCAAAAAAAAAATAAGGCCCGGCCTTATTTTTGGAAGAAATTTAATCCCTGATTCAATAGACTGTTATTCTGTTCTGTCAGAAACAAAATTTAGAAAGTTCAACTATAGGAATATAATGCACAGAATCACCCCACAGCTTTATTTCTATATTACCATCTGGAAAATACAAATTATTAGAGGTAATTCAATTGTGTTTTCAGCATCTATGCTGTAATTTATTCTGTCAAAAATTTGTTTAAATTCTTTTTAGGTATTGTTAGCTGTATTTGCGAGATGTGTGGCTAAATACATTAAATAAACAAACAAACAACTGTGCTATTTTTAAAAAGATATATACCGCCATGTTTGTGTTCCTGACAACAAGCCTGATGTTCTCATACTACGTATTGTCACTTGTGGTTTCTGAATTCAGAGAAGAAAAAACTTACAGGAAATTTGCATTGATGTAAACAACTGCTTATGTCCTGTAAACCCATGTGGCAGAATATGGGAAGTATGTCATCCTCCCTCCCCCAAAGTTCCTAAGAACTAAATCTTCTGAAGATTTTATAGGCAGTAATTTTTGTCAAAAGAAGCACAGTAGCAATAGTCTTAGTTGTGGTGATGGTAGCATATTTTGAATATCTTTGCCTGTTAATCTTGAGGTAAAACTCCTTCCATAATAATAGTCCATAGTTCAGCTTTTGGGCAGTTTATGTAACAACACTGATACTTTGAAGAGATCTGATACATTCTGCATTTGGACATGATGTGGGCTACAAGCTTATTTTTAAATCTTTAGCGAAATGTTACAAATGCAAAAGCAATAGGCAGGATTTTATACCACTCCATAATCCTTTACAGCATGCTCTGTATGGTTAACAAAGTCAGCATATTGCTCCCAATTTAGACTTATATACCGGTCCATAATGCTTTATAGTATGTATAATGCTGAACAGTTTACAGAATCAGCATATTGGCCCCAACAATCTGGGTGCTCGTTTTACTGACCTTGGAAGGATACAAGGACGAGTCAACCTTGAGCTGGTCAGGATCAAATTGCTAGCAGTGGAATGCAGAGTCAACTTGCAGTACTGCATTCTAACCACTGTACCACCACAGCTCTCTGCTACACACAGTCTTCCCCACCTGGTGCTGTCTATATGGTATATGCCATTTTTCATTACTTTTGAATTGTAAACTAATACATCTGCAGGGCATCATTTAGGGAAAACTAAGGTTAAGTCTCCTTTGATATGAATTCAACCCTGGTGATTTAGGAAAGCTAAGGTAGGCAATAAGAGTGGATCAAAGCTCTGATACACTGCATAAGGCAACTGTCTAAGATTAGTGATTTAAATGTGTTGTACCGCTGCTTGTAGCATCAGTGCAAAGCATTTGGATGTCTTTCATGGCTGTTTAGACACCAGCTTTACACCTTGCCAAACAACACCCTGCTGTTGGATTGTTTTTCCATGGCTTTCATTATATCCCTAGCTTTTTAACATGCAAGATATTCTCTCTTTATTTCTGTTGTTCACATGCATTGGATTTATGCTCTACAAGTAGTGAATGCTGCAATTTTTTTATTTTTGGACTTAGGGATGCCTTATCTTAAGAGTAAGCTTGGTGGGTGCCAACAATTAAAAATAGTTTCTGTCCCCGTAACCTAAGCCTTGAGGAGGATATTCTTTGCAAACCAGTTGTACGCAGTATTTCCTCCAAATGAGGAAATGGCAAAATAAAAGCCCAGTCGCAGACCAAAAAGACAATGTTGCGACAATTTGTGTTTTGCTCTAAAAAGTATGTATAACTGTACCTTTTATTGGGCACTTGAGAGTCTCAAGCCACAGGCACTTTCAAATAGCTTTATTGCCTGGAAAGATAAGCTCCTGGCATCAGAAGCCTCTAGGAAATGTTTGGCTATTGTAACTAATGAGTGCCTTTATGCTATTAATAAATACTGAGTTCCATTTTCCAGATAGCAACCTAAAATAGAGTTATGCTTAGTGTGAAATTTCAGTGATGGTGTTTTAAGGAAAGTGCCATTAATATTTGAGCAGAAAATGTTTGTTAGTGCCTTCTGATTTATTCAGATGAAACCTAGGATTGGGGAAATCAGTTCTTTATTATGAGAATCAATGCACAGGTTTTTAAAATACATTACCACAGTGCCTAGTTGGCTAAAAATAGGAAGTAGGTTCAGATGTCAAAATTTCATGTTTCTTCAAGAATTACCAACTTGCTCAGATTTTTTTGCCTTTCCATAGCCTTCTCTAAAATTAAGCTTGGCCCTCAGTTAGCAAAGTTAGACATAATTAGATTAAGTGACCTTGTTGAGTCTTCAGAAGCTACCGGAAGGAAACAATTGATTTCATCTCAACATACCTCTCTATATACAGTATGTGCTAGAAACAATGCAGCCTTAATGTCTGTGGAGATTCTCAGTCATTCAGGTCATAGTTATTTCAAAGGTGCTTCCCCCTACCCCCACCCCGAAAAAAAAAAAAAGACAACTGGACTGTTTTTAGGAAGAAGAAGAAGAAGAAGAAGAAGAAGAAGAAGAAGAAGAAGAAGAAGAAGAAGAAGAAGAAGAAGAAGAAGAAGAAGAAGAAGAAGAAGAAGAAGAAGAAGAAGAAGAGAAGAAGAAGAAGAAGAAGAAGTAGTATCATTTCTCATCAAAGATGCTTCATCAGCTGAACTGATGAATGACACAAGTTCAGTTGCCTTTTGGAAAAAAGCACTTTGGAGACAAAGTAACCTTAAAGATAAAAAAAAGGATAGACATGAACTCCAATCTTCTAAACGAGAACATCACTCCAACCATTCCTGCATGTTCCCTAGCACTGGAAAGAATTCTCTAGGCCAGGAGTGTCAAACTCGCGACAACACGTGTTGTCTGTAGTGTGATTGTGATGTGGTGTTTGGGGCACTGTACTGGAGTAGCTTTCAAATTTCATTGTATTTGTAGAATGCAATGACAATAAAGGTATTCTATTGTCATGTGACATATCACAACTTCTTTCCCCCTTTGCTAAAATGGTGATGGGCGTGGCCAGCAAGTGACTCATCCGGCCTGCAGGCCGCGAGTTTGACATGCATGCTCTAGGCCCGTTCTTTGGTGTAGACCACTGTATTGTCATTGAGGGATTGGAAAGCCAGTTCATAAGCCAAAGACTGTCAATGAAATCCTTATGAGCAAATGATATGGATGCCCTTCTCACAGAAAGCAAACCTGAGTGGCATACAACCGGTCCAGGTTTATGCATAAAAACATATTGTTTTGACATTAGTCAAGTTGTCAAATACAGAAGCAGGTACATAATAAAGACCAATTAACCCTAGATAAGTCAGTCACATGTTTGGTCCTTCACTGAGGTGTCACATGGAACATAAAGCACAGGAAAATAACACTTTAAAATGTTTCAAGAAGATGACTGTATCATCCTCCCTCTCCCTCTGTACATTTCATCTGGAAGTGAAGTGGCAAAACCTCAAAAAAACCGAAGAATGCATTGTGAAGCTACTATACCTTATAATGGCATACAGGTAGCCCTTGATTTATGACTACAATTGTACCCAAATTTTCCATTGCTAAGCAAGGCAGTTTTTAAGTGAGTTTTACCCCATGTTATGACTTTTCTTGCCAAAGTTATTAAGTGTTTCACTTCAATTGTTAAGTTAGTAACATGGTTCTTAAGTGAATCTGGCTTCTCAATTGAATTTGCTTGTCAAAAGGTCACCAAAGGTAATTGCATGACCCTGAGACACTGCAAGCATAATAAATTACAGGCCAGTTGTCAAATGTCCAACTTTTGATCACGTGGCTGTGGGGATGCTGTAATACTTATAAGTGTGAAAAACACTGGTTAATCATTTTTTTCAATATCACTGTAACTTTGAACAGTCACTAAACAAATGGCTGTAAGTTGAGGATTTACTTGTATACATGGAGGAGATCAAGACAATTAGCCAAAAAATACATTATCCACACTGTAGTTATGAGTCAAGATTCAATATGACAATAGCTGAATTAAGTGGCATTTAAAACACTGAAGAAACTGAAATAACATATTTCTGTTGATCCCCGTCAAATTCAAAAGGAAATATACATAGGCTAAGCAGCATGAATGTGCAAGACTAATTTAGCAGAACATAAGAATGAATTTTAAAAATCGATGTACCCCTCAACCAGAAAGTGGAATTACTGAAATTTGCATGAGGAATGGCTGCACTCCACACTGGGAAAACACGAAAATGCAAAGCAAGTTCCAAAAAGCAAATAAAAAGGACCACTTCCACGATCAATTTACTGTTGACTATTGTTTTGTACCTGGATGATGATAATTGACTGATTGTCAAAATGTTGCATTTTGTTTATTAGTGTCCTGCAAAACAATGACTTTTATGAGCCCGAAAATGATCAACCAAGCAAATTTCCAGTTGAGATCTTGTAAAATCTTAAATGATAACATAAAAGCATTCTGAAATAGAATGTTTTTTGTCACGTTTTGGTCATATATTTGCTTAATTTTAATTTGTCCATACTAAAAACTTTACACTGTATCCTTATTTTTGGAATCCAGATTAAGAACCATTTTAATCGATTTTGTATCTGAAGAGTTATGTTTCATGGACTGGAGTCTATTTTTGTATTTGCTGAAAAGAATTAAGAATTTTTATTCATTTGAGCAGATCTACCTTTTAGCAAGAATGGAGAGGAATGCTGAATGGAGATTAAACTGATAAGGCAAGTAGTCTTTTAGAAGTTTGCAGGAAAAAAAAATTCCCTTTGCTGCGATGGTAGCAACCGCTCTCTGCAACTGAATGAAGCAAGTGCATTAGAATGGTAGAAAACCTCTTTAGAGCCTCACACTTTATATGGGCTCCTTCTGCTATAGAATCCTGGCAATAATGGCTTTAGCTCTTTAGAATTCAGAAGTGGTGATTTGATTGGCTGTATCTTGATTTAGGAGCACTTTCATGTAGGAGATTTGAAGAGAATTGGTCTCATTCGAGACAACAACGAATCCGCATACAGACGGAAGGTTGTACAACTTGCCTCATGGTGTAACCGGAACAATCTGGAACTGAACACACTCAAAACCATAGAAATAATGGTAGACTTTAGAAGAAACCCTCCCATACTACCACCTCTTACAATACTAGACAACACAGTATCAACAGTAGAGACCTTCAAATTTCTAGGTTCTACTGTATTACATGACCTAAAATGGACACCTAACATCAAAAACGTCATCAAAAAAGCACAACAAAGAATGTTCTTTCTGGAACAACTCAGAAAGCTGAAACTGCCCAAGGAGCTGCTGATACAGTACTACAGAGGAATTATTGAGTCTATCATCTGCACCTCTATAACTGTCTGGTTTGGTTCTGCAACCCAACAGGACAGACACAGACTTCAGAGGATAATTAGGACTGCAGAAAAAACAATTACTACCAACCTGCCTTCCATCGAGGACCTGTATACTGCACGAGTCAAAAAGAGCGCTGTGAAAATATTTAGAGACCTTTCACATCCCAGGCATAAACTGTTCCAACTCCTACCCTCAAAGTGACTCTATAGAGCACTGCACACCAGAACAACTAGACATAAGAACAGTTTTTTCCCAAAAACTCTGCTAAACAAATAAGTTCCTCAACACTGTCCAACTATTTACAAAGTCTGCACTACTATTACTATTCATCTTCTCATCACTCCTTATCACCCTTCCCCTCCCACTTGTGACTGTATGACTGTCTCTTGTATCCTTACGATTTATATGGACTGTTTCCTAGTATGATTTGATTGCTTGTTGTACCCTATGACTATTATTAAGTGTTGTACCTTATGATTCTTGAGTTTTGACGAATGTATGAGAGAGCATTTGCATCAAGACAAATTCCTTGTGTGTCCAATCACACTTGGCCAATAAAAGAATTCTAAATCTAATTGAATGGCTAGCCCTCAATTTATATACTGCTTCACAGTGCTTTACAGACCTGTCTAAGAGGTTTACAGAGTTAGCATATTGCCCCCAACATCTGGGTCCTCATTTTACCAATGTCAAAAGGAAAGGCTTGAGTCAATCTCGAGCTTGTAAGAATTGAACTGCTGAACTGCAGTCAGCCAGCAGTCAGCAGAAGTAGCCTGCAGTACTGCATTCTAACCACTGTGCCACCAGGGCATTGAAACAAGTGACTGGTGACTGTTTTTCATACTTGTGACCGTGGCAGCATTCCTGTGGTCACATGAGCAAAATTCAGACACTTGGCAACTGACTCATATTTATGATGGTTGCGGTATCCCGGGGGGTCATGCGATCTGCTTTGGTAATCTTTTGACCAATCTTTTGAAAGTCAAATGGGAAAAGAAGATTCACCTAACAACTGTGTTAGTAACTTAACAACTGAAGTGATTTGCTTAATAACCGTGACAAGAAAAGTCATAAAATGGGGCAGAATTCGCTTAACAAATGTCTCACTTAGCCACAAAAATGTGCGGCTTAATTGTGATCGTAAGTCAAGGACTTCCTGTGTTTGATGTGTAAGAACAGTGGAGGGTGAAGATGAGTTGCATCTTGAAGATACTTACTATTATTTTTAATCAGTGATTCTCTCCCCCCACCCTTTTTTTTTCCTTCTAGGATTTTATCAAAGAACTTCTAACTCGGATAAGAGGGATGAGGAAACTGAGCCCTCCTCAAAAGAAGAGTATATAAGTGAACACGGAGCCCTCTTGAGAGAAGTGATCAATAAACTGGAACTATTAAATAGGACACCTGCTAGTTTGATCGTTATGAGCAATTTTCTCTTTTTTGGTTGAATTCTGACATTTTAAAGAATCCAACCCCTTCTGTTTAAGGCAGTTTTTTCAAGTGTGATTTTATTTTATCACAGATAGCAACGTTATGGATGCTGCTTTTACTACCTGCGGATGATCAAGATAGAGGGGAAAACATCCATTTTAGAGGGACTTTCCTAGGCAGTAATTCTGCCTGAGGTAAAAGCTACTAGGGAAACGCTGTTCCTTTACAACCAGTTTGATCATTAAGTTGTACACCAGACTCATGGATGTTCAGGTTCTTGTGCTTGTGTACATAAATTATCAAGTGAGTGTTACTATTGATTCACATCGGTGGAAATGAAATGTGCTCTAAGTAACAATATAAACCGAAGTTATAACCAATGTGGTGTTGCGGGCAGGGAGGGGAGAGGGATGCCGTTTATTCAATGGGGGTGCTGCCACTGTTAAAAGCATTGCAACAAATGCCTCTATTCACAAAGCAACACATAAGTAAACTGGGGTCCAAGGGCTTGAATTTTTTAGGTACTGTTACCAACTTTGAGGTTCAGCCAGATACAATCTCTCTTCCTTTTATGATCTGCTAGGATTGATCAACCTACTGCTAAAAGGATCCAATAAGACAGCAAGAAAAAGGCCAATACCATTACGGGAAAGTCTTGGAGAGAGACTATCTCCATAGATATCTTGGAGAGAGGGGAAATGCAAGTCAACCCATCCCTTCTTATAATAAGAATATCCAGCTATCGCTTTCTATTTTGACATCCAACTCGGTAGGATGTCTGGCTGGTTGGCTAAGTGACCTAGGTTGTAGAGGTGAAAGCTTGTTCCCCAAACTCTTCAGGAAAACATTCTTTGTTCTAATGCAGTGTTTCCCAACTTTAGCAACCTAATAGCATGCTGGCTGAGGAATTGTGGGAGTTGGAAGTACACACATTTTAAAGTTGCCAAGGTTGAGGAACACTGCTGTAATATTTCACAAGCTACCATCTGCTGGTAGATGCTAGTCTGGCATTTTATATCAAGGGTGCTCTGAACATAATTTTATTTTTTAAAAAGAAGAAATACATGTTTGTGGACTTTATGTATACTGGCAAGCTTTTTTTAAATGTATTTAATTTTGTAATGTTTTATTAATGACTTTATTTACCAGATATTTACTCAAATAAATGCCACAAATTGAGATGTTGTTATGTATATGTTAACTGTTGGTAAAAAACCTGGAACATTAAGGTGAAAAATTATTTTACATTTGGGTAGTAACTTAACTTCATAAACTACTGTATATCCACAGTGTTTCCTAAGGAGTTGACACAGATACACCCTTCAACAGCTTTCCTCTGTTTTCAGAATTATTTTTAAATGATAGTTATCGATGGCAAAATTTCATGAAGAGGAGTGTGTTTCCCAAGCACATTGCGCTTTGTTTCAGTATTGTGAGTTACATAAAGATACGTAAAACAGTGATCTCCAAACTTGGAGATCTGGGAGTTGAAGTCCACAAGTCTTAAAGTTGCCAAGTTTGGAGACCTCTGATGTAAAACCTTTCTTCTCCTCGCTTGAGCCAACTCATGTCCCACGTACAGTACTTCCCTGAAGGAAATGTGAAAATACGTTTTATTTCCCTCTTTGCATCTTGTTTGAATCTGATAATTTTACTGAAATGCTTTTGGAACAGTTGATAGAAATAACTGGAGAAAAATGACATACAACATCCTTCAGAATGAAGAATGCGAAGTGGTATTTAAAAGATTATAAAGAATTAGCTATCTAGATCAGTTGCTGAAGTGTTGTTTTATGACCTTGATTAGTTTAATCCTGAAATAGTTACAGATGAATTTTAACAGATGTTCCTGACCTATAAATAGCAATTAGTATAATTACACTTTTTCTTACAAATACTCACTTAAGGTGGGAAGGAGGTGGCAATATTGGGGATCTGTCACATTTAAAAGGTGAACAAAAATGTTCTTGCTATGTTTAAGTTGATGGGAATGGATACCATTTGGGAAATGATTTGGCCAATATGAGATTTTATTCTAACTTCATAATACTTGCATTGTTCTAAAACAAGAGAGAAATTAGAGAGAAACTTTTTCACTTCTTTTTTAAATGAATTAATTAAAGAAATTTTTATTTTTTAATTATTAATTAAAGAAATTCATTAAAGATCACCATATGCAGGGCAACTATATGCACTTTCACCACAGTGTTTCACTTAAAAGAGGCTTGAAGTAACTCCATAGTAGTCTTCATTTCTGGGACTGTCAAAAGCCCCATGTACAGTGCAAACGATGATGTAAGAAGACCCAGTTTAGTGCTGGTCTCAGAGGAACAAAAGTCCCTTCACACCACTCCACATAAAAGGGAAACAAAATGTTACCACTTCCACTCCGTATCCTTAATTTACCCTATGTGCGTTGGCGGTCATATACAGCGATAATAAAGAAATCTCTGATAGTTTGCTTAGAGGCAAATGAAGGGTGGGTAGGGCAAAGGTTTCCATGAATGGAAGAAGAGATTGTCCCACAAGTTCAGCAAAACTGCAGCAGTATAAAGGTTTTGCTTTAGTTTCAGATGTAACATAGGAAAGAGAGCAAGCAAATTTGATTCTTGAACAACACTGATAAAGGTGTAATCACAGATTCCATTCCAGTACTGTCTCTGATAGTAGGGAGGTAACTGCACATCTTCAGTTATGCTCACGCAGGTATGTATCTTTGCTGTGTTTTTATTATTATTAAATACAAAGGGGGAAGAATCTAATTAAAAACACCTTCAAATGGAGAAATGATGATTGTATATGTCTAGTAGAGAAGTTTTTTTCTGTTGACAATTTTTGGGTTCTAGTCTATATTAAACACTTCTCCCCAGCCTCTCAAAATCTTCTACAACCATGTGAGGTTAGATAGACATCTTACATGAACACAAGACACTTGTTTGGACTTGAAGAACACGAGGCAGAAAGAAGATGCAAGTTTTATTTTCTATGGCTTCTTTACATAAATAATCCCATCCAGAATCAAGACTTTTAGTGCCCTTTTCCTCATAATGGGTAGCTTGATTCCTCATGGATTGGCTGCCTTCCACTGATGATCTGATTACAGGTGTTCTAATGGGGAACACTGCTGAGGCAAGAGATTGGAGGGGCTTTGAAAAAGATCTACCATTCAGAAGGGAAGGGATTTTGTTTTTATCATCTGGCAGCAAAATAGGAGCCTCAATAATCATACCCTGCCTTAATCTAGGCTAGAAATGGAACTTTTATTTCGCTCTATTCACAAATGTTCTTGATGGATAAGTAAATCTGGAGTGGAGCTAAATTATTACTTGGGTGATGGGCAACTAGAAATAGGCATTTTTATTTAGTTCCATTCACAAACATCTTGTTGGCTAAACAGATATGGCGTTGAGCTAAATTATTATTGGGGCTTTGAGCAACTTTCTTGTTTTTAAGGACATTTTATTTTTTAAAAGTAAAAGCGCTACTATTTGGGGCAGTCTACAAAATGAATGTGATGGCAGCCTTCCTTGTGTTGGAATAACTTGGAAGCATTTGTTGCCCAATGTGCACAAGAGAACAGAGAACACAAAGCAATTGTTCAAACGTGACAAATGGTTTTACTTTTAATTGTCCGAAACTTTGAGTCACATCTATGGTGAAATGTAAAAATCCCGTATCATTGGCTGAAAATCCATACTTCATGTCCTGTTAGGTGCCAAATACAAACCCAGTGAGGTTTGAATGCTTTTAATTGTGCAGTACCACCATGACAACAGCTTCCTCTTATGAATATGTTTCTGGAAAGTTTAGCGTCACTATCAATTCCTTCTTACAGTAAACTGGGAAGTTGCTAAAAAGCAGCGTCTGTTTCATTCGCCTTCTGGAAGCATAAAACGGTTAGTGTTGTGGCTTGTACTCCTCCAGATTACACATGCTGAAAATTCTTGGCCTGCACAAAGTATCAAATTGGATTTAAAACAATTCCTTGGCTGGTTTCCTGCTCAAGTGGAAGGGACTGGATTCTTCCCTAGAGCCACAGTGTCGCTTGGATTTTGGGGCTACTGTAAAATGGGAGTTGAATTAAAGCAGAGATCTCATTGTAATGCACCTCTGCTATGCCATGTGGGAGGGTGGGGTGGCTTTTGAATAGCACACTATTAACTAAAAAAGCATGGAAGCTGACTTTAAGCCAGAGAACTGGCATCAATGAAGACATGCCTGACCCCCCAAATATAACTCACATTTGCCTTCCAAAAATGAGAATCCTATTAAATTTAAATTGGATAGCGATGAATATACTCAGAAGACAATTCTTTTACTTGCGATCTCTCTCTCTCTCTCCCTTCCTCCCTCCCCCCCTCTCTCCCTCTCTCCCTGTCTCCCTTCCCCCTCACTTCCTCTCCTCCCCCCCCCTCACATAAGGCAAATTAGTCCAAACACTTGAACCCATTTCGGTATTTCTTCTGAAGAATTCTGCCAGATGGTTGAGCTTTGGAACAAGGCCATCTTTATAGCTACCAGTAGTGATACAGCTAGTCCTTGACTTACGACCACAATTGAGACCACAATTTCCGTTGCTAAGCAATGAATTGTTGAGTTTTTGTCCCATTTTATGACTTTCTTGCCACAGTTGTTAAGTTGGTAACTGTTAAGGAAATCCAGCTTCCCCATTGACTTTGCTTATCAAAAGGTGATGACACTGCATGATACGGCAACTGTCACAAATGCATGCCAGTTGCCAAGCATCCAACTTTTGATCACGTGATCACGGGGATACTCAGGGGTGGGATTCTCCCAGTTTGGACTGGTACAGGGGAACCCCTAGCTATGATGATCAGCTGCCTCCAAACTGGTTCAATGTGATAGTATGTGGGCCTGCCCACCAACACCTGCGCTGTACTCACCTATATCTCCTCAGTTGATTCGCACGGCAGAGCAGATTGTCACGCCTCAACTGTGTTACTTCCCTGAAGTAACCTTGAAGGTAAGTAATTGCGATAGCTGTGCAAAGCACACAATTAGCAAACCGGTTGTTACGCTGGGAGAAAGCTACCCCTGGGGATGCTGCAATGGTCATAAGTATGAAAAGCAGTCATAAGTGTTGTTGTATCTTCGAACAATCACTAAACAAATGGTCACAAGTCAAGGTCTACCTAATATGTGTTAATTTGAAAATATTGGCATCTTCCTGGCTATTTAGCCTGTTAGATGTCTTATCACCTTCTCACTGGAGCAATGGAAACCTGTAGAGTTCAGAACAAGCTCTGAAATTATCCTGGGGTTTGTTTTCCCTGTCAAAGAGATAATAGACCCAATATCTACAGAACGTCTGATTTTGATACATTCATTTCTAAGACTATAATTGTTAGTTCAAACCAATGTTATTATGTTATGGGTATAGCCCAGGATAGGTCACATTTTGGCAGCAAAAGTTTAGTTTTATAACTGTTTCAACTGCTGTGCTAACTTTGAAAGTGGCACAGCGGTTCAGGAAAAACTGAAAGAATAAGAACGGAAGTAGCTTGTACTCCCCAGGAGTTTATATCACCTCTTCTTCTGTTTGTCTTTAAAATGACACAAAGAGTCTTTGCTTTTGCACTACTCTGCATGGACTACCGGAGGGAAATCGTTGTAATGGAAAGAAACATCTGGGATCTCCTAGCCCAGGGGTGTCCAACCTTGATAATTGTAAGACTTGTAGACTTCAACTTCTATGCTGGCTGAGGAATTCTTGGAATTGAAGTCTTAAAGTTCTGGACTTCAATTCCCTTGTTCTAGTCCAAGGTTTCTGAGCTTTGGCTTCTTTAAGATGAGTGGATTTTCAACTCCTACAATTCCCTGGTTGGGATTCTAGCCTACTGCTTCCCACCTCTTTTCTTGGCTGCCTGATTATAGAAAGGGATCACAGATGTTCTATTCTAGTTGTTTGCTAATGCCAGCATTTGGCTTAGTGCCTTAATCCATAGACGTTCAATGCATATTGCAGTGCGTTGCACAAACTGTACAAGCACTCTGTGCATTTGCTTTTCTAAGAGTTCCAGCAGACCAGGCAAAGTATTTTGACTTTTGTGGTGTCAAAGCAGGGGCAAATAAACCAAGAGCAAGTTACAAAGGCCAAAGCTTTTAACAAGGGATTCTCAATTTATAATTTGTAATAAATAAAAGAATTAAGTATGGAATATTTATCGATTGTATTTTATTTAAATTGATTGCCATTTAGATTATGTCCATTTTTATTTTTCCCTCAATTGGGTCTAGTTATACAGCCCCGGCACATTGCCTAAGATTGTGTTCGGTCCTTGGGACAATAAAGGTTACTTTGGAGCAATGTTGCTTAGAAGGCAGCCAGATTAAGTGATTAAAGAGACATAGCCTTGCTTTATTGATGGAGTTTGAATGTCTTCTCCCATTTGAAAGGTTCACTTGTTTTTCTTCCCATTTCTTCTAACTTTTTTTCTTATCAAAATCATTGAATAATTGGATTTCCATGCTGGGCATTCTTCCTTGAAAATACCTTTTGTGACAGCTATCTCTGGTTTAGTTCCTGTTGTTTTTAAAAAATGGACATGCATCTGACTATAGAAGACATTTCCATACATAAGTTGTTTTCACATAGGAATTAAAACTAATAATTTCCAGGACAGTCAAGTGTGCTATTCACAACAGTGCTATAGACTGAAGGCTCCGTGAAATTTTCTCTCATTTGGCTTGTCTTAATTGGACATGGGACATTGTTTAAGCAATTCTTCTTGGGGTAAAAATAAAGTCTAGCAAACTCTCTAAGCAGAGATTTATGATGCTCCTATTGCTTCCTGTCATTATTAAACTGGAGGAAACTAACTCAAGATAGAATACACTATATATAAGCTTCCAAGTTTCATGTTCTGAAAATTACAAAGGACTTGCTTTAGGTTTCCATGTCAACAGCTTACAGGATTGGAAAGTACTTAATGCCTTTATGATGTCTAGCTTTTTTCTGTTGAGTATTCTCTCTTTGTCTCAGCTGCGGTTTTGAAGTGGATTGAATCAGATGCTTGTAAAAAGGCTCCTGCTTGGCTTTCTGGCTTCTCTTTCCAACAATACCTTCAAACTCTTCATAGAATCACCGAGAATTGAGTGGCATATGACTTTAATAAAATGTTATTATTAAATTTGGTACCAAAAATTGATTTCCCATTTAAATTCTTGGAAATTTTGTACTTGATAAACAGAGATGAGTGATCTAATGTCTAGTAGAATTATATTAAAAGGATGTTGTTTCCTGTAAATTACTTAAAATTTGTAATATACATACAAATATGCATGCTTTGTCCTCTTGTTCTTACTACTTTTCCCCCAGTCATAATTTATTGTTGGACTTCAACTGGCATCTGATTAAATTAAAGGCTTGGCTTCACTGTCCTGTGTGAATTTTGTGATCAGGATGTGAAGTAATAAAACTCAGATTTCTTCTAAGGAGGAAGGAGAAGGCTATGGCCCTTAACACTAGTGAGTCTTTTTCTTCAGCAGGATCTTGTAACTTAGTTATATCCCCAGTTACAAAAACAGCAAAAGAAAATAAGTTTAACCTGGGTCAATAACAAAAAGAAAACCAAGGCATCTATATTTGCTGCAAACTTTAAGGAAAGAAATATTGTTTTTCAATTCTGTTTGAATTTCATCACAAGCACAGGGCAATAAATTGGATTTATTTGAAGCTAGATTGCTGATGTGAACTTGAAACAAAAATGAGTGCCAGGAAACCCATCAGAACCATTTTTATTTCTGAGCATGTAGGCATTTTCTTGAAACATTTTTTGCCTGCAAAGGAGGAATATGAAATTTGTTTAGTTAAGTTTACAAAATAGTCTTTACTGTTCTCCCCAAATTGTTCTGCATTGTTTAGCATATAAAAGCATGAAACACACAAGACCTGTTCTTTCCTGATTTTTTCTTCTACCCAATTCCCAGTCTGATGCCTTAACTACTATACCAAACTGGCTCTAACTATGGTCTTTCCACAAAAAGAACAATCTTGCCACATGTACATGTAAAATGAGCATCAAATTATAACTGACAATGGCTAGCCAGTCCCCTTCAGACCTAAGTGTCAAACACTCCGTTAAAAAGGGTCTCCAGTGGTTTCTTAAATGCCAAAAGCAAAGTGGCCAGGCTCACCTCTGGAGAAAGTGTATTTCACAAAGTGCCTAAATGGGGCAGCTTATCCCACAAACAATACCTTCTAAACCATGTCCCCCTCCTGTTACCTTCAACTTACAGGATGCGCAGGATCAGTTTTGATAAAGATGGTCCCTAATACTGCTCAGTGTCATATGCCCGAGAAAAAAGTATAGAAGCCTCAATAAATAACTGTAGTTGTCATCTTTGTTTTATGTATTGATGTCACTTTGGGGGGTGAAGTCTGATGCAACGTATCTAAGAAGGCTCTGTCTCTTAGAATAACAGAATTGGAAGGGACCTTGTAGGTCATCTAATCCAATCCCTTGCTTAAGCAGAAGACCCTGTACCTTTTAGAATAGAATAGAATAGAATAGAATAGAATAGAATAGAATAGAATAGAATAGAATAACAGAGTTGGAAGGAACCTTGGAGGTCTTCTAGTCCAACCCCTTGCCTAGGCAGGAAACCCTACACCACTTCAGACAAATGGTTATCCAACATCTTTTTAAAAACTTCCAGTGTTGGAGCATTCACAACTTCTGGACACAAGTTGTTCCGCTGATTAATTGTTCTAGCTGTCAGGAAATTTCTCCTTAGTTCTACATTGTTTCTCTGCTGGATTAGTTTCCACTTATTGCTTCTTGTCCTGCCTTGTCCACTTCTGACAAGTGGCCATCCAATCTCTTTTTGAAAGCCTCCAGTGATGAAGCACCTACAACTTCTGAAGGCAAGCTGTTCCATTGGTTGATTGTTCTCACTGTTAGAAACTTTATCCTTATTTCTAGGTTAAATCTCTCCTTGATCAGTTTCTATCCATTGTTCCTTGTCTAGCCTTCAGGTATTTTGGAAAATAAATTGACTTCTCTGTGACAAATCCTCAAATATTGGAACATTATTATCATGTCATCTCTGGTCCTTCTTCTCACCAGACTAACCATTCTTCATAGATTTTACCCTTCAGACCCCTAATTATCTTTATTGCTCTTCTTTGCATTCTTTCTGGAGTCTCAACATCTTTTTTATCGTGTGGTGACCAAAATTTTGGATTAAATAATCTAGGCATGGCCTTACTAAGGCTTTATAGAGTGATACTATTACCTCATGTATGATGAAAAAGCATTCACTTTTTCATAAAAGTATTTCAAGCATCTACAGAGAAGATTCGGAGTTTGGCTTTATCCTACATCTGGTATGTCAACCAATCCCATGGAAATGGAAGCTTACTTGGTGTACTTGACAAGAATAAGAATATGAAAAATGCATATTGTCATGAATCTTCTCAATCTAATTACTCAGCATCTGATGGATATTTTGGTTGATTAATTGCTTTTGGACATCTTCTACTTCCAGACTGTCTGTTGCTGGATCTTTGTAATATGTTGCTTCTGGATATTCTAATTTTACATAGCAAGAGTGATCTGCTCACAATACATATAAACTGCTTGCTATAAAAACATTAATTACTATATTGAATCAGCTGGAGAAATATGACTGAATAGAACTCATTAGTTGACTGTGGGTTGAATCAAAGATATACTACGGTAGTAAAGTTGAATTAAGTTAAATTATAGGATAATTTTTGTTTCTTCCTCTATTGCTCCTTTCATGTCTTCAATTCACTGCTGGATTTTGAAATAGTGATTGTGATTGGATACAAAGTCAGATGAGGAATATGAAACTTTGGACCACTTGGTGAAATTGTCATTCTTTTATCCTTTTATACCATATTATATTTTATATGGCTTGCAACAAGCCAGATAGATGGCATTTGGGAGTGGGAAAGAGAATGTAATACTAATGTCTTTTTACACATGCACAGGGTTACTTAGATGAATTATCACTTGCAGCTTTTTATTTATTTATTTATTTATTTATTTTGATTTGTCAATTGCTTACAAGATAATAGGTATAAGTATATACATAGTTATGAATACATGAAATGGGTACATATAAGAAAAATAAAAGAAACAATAGGACAGGGACAGTAGGCACGCCCCCTACATAAGCGTTGGTGCACTTATGCACGCCCCCTCCAGACCTCTTAGAAAAGGGGTGAGGTCAATAGTGGACAGTCTAAGGTTAAAGTTTTTGGGGTTTGGGGAAGAAACCTCAGAGTCAGGTAGAGTATTCCAGACATTGACCATTCTGTTGCTGAAGTCGTATTTCCTGCAATCATGTTTGGTGCAGTTAACCTTGAGTTTGTATCTATTGTGTGCTCTTGTGTAGTTATGGTTGAAGCTGAAGTATTCATTGACAGGTAAGTCATTGCAATGTATGATTTTATATACTATACTTAGATCAGACTGAAGATGGCGTAATTCAAAGTTTTCTAGGTCTAGAATTTCAAGTCTGGTGGCATAAGGTATTCTACAATGAGTAGAGGAGTGGAGAACTCTTCTTGAGAAATATTTCTGGACTTTCTCAACTGTTCTAATATCAGATACGTAATGTGGGTTCCAGACTGATGAACTGTATTTGAGTATTGGTCTAGCAAATGTTTTGTATGCTTTAGTTAGTACTGTGATATTACCAGAGAAAAAGCTACTTAAGATTAGGTTAACAACTCTTAACGCCTTTTTGCCTATGTAGTTACAGTAGGCTCTAGCACTTAGATCATTAGAGATGAGTATTCCAAGGTCTTTTACAGAGCTTGGATCATCAACAAGGTCTTGACTATTCAGCTTGTATTTTATTTTCTGATTTTTTTTGCCAATATATATACAGACCATTTATTTTTTGAGATTTGAAGTTGCCATTTGTTTGACCATTCTGATACATAGTCAAGATCTTTTTGAAGGGTAGTAGTATTGTCTGTGGTATTGAACAGCTTTACATCATCAGCAAAGAGAACACAGTTGCTCTTAATATGATCACAGCGGTCATTTATGTAGGGTATGAAAAGAGTTGGTCCTAGAACAGTGCCTTGGGGGACACCACTGTTGACAGGTACAGAATTTGATATTTGATTTGAAATTTGATTTTTGCCCATAAGCGTGTTGATTCTGCTTGCCCATTAAAAAAAAAATCACTCAATTGAACAGCTGACAAATTGAAAGTTGTTTAGAAAGACACAAGTAAAACCTTGGTAAGAATTTAGAAAAATTACCCAGAACTTGACTGAAGATTTTGTTGATGAACTGCTTTCTGACATTTTCCTCTTCCAGGTTGTCTGGTGCTAGACTTAACACTTACTGATGGATTTTCTTTTCTTTCTCCCTTGATGGGAATTTGGCTCTGAAAACATCATATTTTTTTAAAAAAAACAAACACTTTATAAATAGTTTCTCTTCCATTTCATTGTACATAAAATAGTCTTAATACTTTGATCTCTGACCTCAATGTTCCAATCGATGTGTGAGTGTGCATTTCAATAACAGCTGTAGACAGGATAAAATGGTGAGTGTTACTGTGTACAATTATTCACATTTTACAATTTTGAAAATGATTGGCACATTAAGATGAATGCAACTTTTAACAATATGCAACAGAGGATACATGCATACATATATTTTGTTATATCATTTCATTTGGACCCAACCCTTTGAATCCAATTTTATGACAATAATTTCTAATTCAAAAATAACAAAGAAAAACCAACATACATACTGTATACATATTTATAAACAAAGATACTGTCTACAGATAAACAATTTGGTATATATTATTTTTACAGTCAACATAATTTTTGGTTTGAATTATGTTCATGTCCTGCTCCAAACTTACAATGGATGCTAAAATAGCTCTTGCCAGTTTATATGCTGGGTAAATGAACTTTTAAAAAAATATTTTAATTGTACCCAGATAATCCTATGCACGTGTTGGATTTAAGTGCCTGTTGCTGTCTTTTTTATTCTTTATCAGGAATTCAGGTTTTGAATATTTCTCTGAATGGTAGCATGCAGATCATAGACATTAAAAGGCAGATGATTAATTTTGAAAATCTATTCAAAAGGCAAGAGAGTGTCATTTAATTGTACAATAGCCTTCCTTGATTTTGAGGTTGAATGGTAAAGTAGTCAAGGTCCCCTTAGTTCTTTGGACTAAATTCTTTAGATGGTTGATCTATTGTGTGGATAATCCTTCACCAAAATCAGTATTTGCTTTCCTTTTCTTAAAACCAATGTGTGGATTGAATGGAGGACATTCCATTTCCCCATTCAGGGCTGTCCTCTTAATTACATGTGCTATTATGTGCTAAATTACATTCCGCTATTATTTTCCATTCAGGATTTTCACTCGATCACAGAGATCTGTCACTTTGAAGCAACTTGGATAAATACTTCCCCTACCAGTTGGTTTAACATAAATCAAAAATGAAGAAAATATCCCGCATGCACAATTGTCTGACTTATTTTTAACTTGCTGTAATGCTCTGCATGTAAGAGGCTAGTGATAACACCCAGAGATGCTTTACATTTATATACTGGGAACAGAGCTCGGATTGCTGTGTTGAATCACAATAATGCTACTGTGCTCATCCTGCTGTTTTGTTTTAAGTTACTGTGACCAGCTTCTGCTTGCGGAGAGCCATAGACAAGAGCTGATGTTGATCTTTTCAGAGAGCATTTTCCACTTCCATTTATTTAGAATATGATTTGCAATATTCTCCAAACTAAAATCTTGCAACTTTCTGTTAAGATTTCTCTTTAGCCTTGCTTAGTTTGCTGTATATACTCTCAAAGTCTTACCACCTGTTAGAGCATTGCCTATCTCAGAGCCTAAAGTAGTAGAGAATCTTGTAATTTTGTTGTTGATGATGATTCCTGTCGACTGCCTGGACTCTTTTCTTGGTAAGATTTCAGAAGTAGTCTTCCTTTGCCTTCTTCCTAAGGCCGAGAGTGAGTGACTAGCCCAAGGTTGCCCACCTGACTTTAATGCCTAAGTCAGGACTAAAACTCACTGGGTCCCTGTTCCTAGCAAAGTGCTTTAACCACTTCCCCAAATTGGCTCTCAAATATAATGTATTATAAGCGGAATAAATAAGCCCTTTGCAAACCCTGAATTTGCAAAGAGTATGGTTTGTATATTTTAATAAGTTACTGTGATGATAGCTCATTCTAGACACGTCCACCCAATTTGGGGTAATTCCCTTCTCTTAACCTGCTGAAAATAAGGCTTTTGAATGTAAAGGTTTCTCAATATTTTGTGAGTTCTAAGTGAATGAAAAAGTGTAAAGAAATTAAAGTCTGTTTAAAAATATAGTACTTTGTTTTTATGAGCACTGAATGACCTATATGTAAGAAACAGCCACAAACAGGAGATAATTGGCTATAAGAAAAGCATAAAGTCCCTTGGGTCTTTTTTTAGGTGCAGTACTTTATTAATAAATAATAAATAATTAATAAAAGTAGTCTTATGTTTAATAAACCTTTAGGATGTATTTTTTGCTACTAAAAATCTATGACTCATAAAAAGAATCTAAAGAGATATTTACAGGGAATACAAAATTGTTTAAGCTGCTACTTTTTTTGTTTGGCTTTTTGTTTGCTTAAGGCATTTTTATTGTCAGAAAAATTAGCATTAATTGCAATTTGCCTTCCATTTTTCCTTATTTTAATATATGGTAGAATTGCAAGAAAAACACAATAAAGGGCAAGTTTGTAAATAAACCCAGATTCTTATTCATAATATCTCTGCCATGAAAAAAAAAAGGATTATAAGAGCCCCTTCTTTTAATTTTACATTAAGCTTTTTCATTCACTAAACTAAACTTCCATTTTAGCTTTTCTCTTATAGAAATATCGCATATTCAAATGTACTTTTGAAATATTATTTTCTTTCAGAGTATCATGTGTCTCAAATTGTCCACTGTTGAGACATCTTCTCATGCAGTGGTAACAAAATCTATTGGATTACAATTCCCATCATTTTCTGTAATGAATCTTATAGCCCCAGTCATCAAAAAGGAACCATGACAGAAAAATATTTTAAAACATTTAATTGTCAAGTCCAGCAACGTGTAATTTGCCATGTTGGCTTTAACCACCACTATTCCACAGAAAGAAAGCTAGAGTTAAATGCACATATTTTGTTACAAGTTTAAAACAAATGTACCAATTCTAATCCTAGACCAGTAAGAGCCAGATCGTTCAAGTATTGCTTTGTGAAAGGAAAAAAAATTGAGTTACCTTTCCTTTCCAATCTTGAATAGATGCTGGAAATGGAACACAAATACAAGATTATTGGTTGATTAACAAAAATATTGATGAATAACTTATTTATGAGGCTGTTTTAGGATAAACAAAACACATCAAACATTTGAAGGTCAACAGGCTGATAGCTACAATACAGTATCAGTGTATACAGTGTAAATACAATCATACTCTTACTTATGACTTGATGCTGTAGTGTAGCCAAACCCATTATAGATACTGAGATTGAAACAAAACCTCATTAGGTCTTGCATTGTGTTCCCACACGAATTGAGCTATGGATGTTGGACTGTAGTGCTTAATATAAGATTTCAGAGGCTCCATTGGTAAGCCCAGTCCTGCCATATATTCAGACCCAATGTTGAGTCGGTTTAATGTCAGGCTTCCAAGAAGTAGACTCGTAGCAAGCAAAACTCCGAGGCAGGTAGATTCCTCAAAGAATCGTGTTATTGGATATACTGGTATCATATTGGCACAGATCTGGTGAAAACTGACTCTGAAGGTTCCTGTGGTTTTCACCTAATTAAAAGTAAAATTTTGTCTTTCAAAACAATCAGTCATATGGTCCAATCACCAGCACTGGCTGGTTGCCTGATGGCATCACTCCGCCTTCCTCTGACCAAGTGTAAGAATGTCCTTGGTTCCCAAGAGAAAGTATGGCTACGAAATCCCAGCTATCTCAAATCCCCACTCCCTATCTCTCAACTCCAGTGTAGCAACACTGAAGCTGTCAAGATGACTTTGCTCAGGTCAGCTTCAGGGTTGACACCCAAAGAGCTGAATTTAGCAAGTTAAGCAAGCTCTACAGGCTCATGTATTGTTCAGTGTGCCAGGCACTCTAAAAGAGAGAGGGGGGGGGAGGGAGAGGGAGAAGGAGAGGGAGAGAGAGCGAGAGAGCGAGAGCGCCATGTGAAATCAGTGATGGGATTCAAAAAATTTTTACTACCGGTTCTGTGGGTGTGGCTTGCTGGCCATGACTTGGTGGGCATGACAGGGGAAGGATACTGTAAAATCCCCATTCCCTCCCCACTAACCTGCTTTCCAGCTCCCTTCTCCTATGCAGGGCAGCAAAAGAAGACCCAGCAAATCAGCTGGGACTTGGGAGGCAGAGAATAGATGGGGGCGGGGCTAGTCAAAGATGGTATTTGCTGGTTCTCTGAACTACTCAAAATTTCCACTACCAGTTCTCCAGAACTGGTCAGAACCTGCTGAATACCACCTATGTGTGAAACTTAACGTGTCTGAAATTAAATTTGATTCCATACTGAAGAGTATCAATGGATACCTTTTTAGAACTTCCGCCATTGTATTTTCTTAATTAATGTTATTTTCATTCTTTCTGCTGACAGGATTCAGAGGCACTACAGTAAATCAGAACCAAAGTGCAATTTCAATGGAAGTTATTCCTGAGAATCAAATGGGGCTGTGCTGCCGTTGCCTGGCAGTGGAAAAGAAGCACACATTGATGTATAAGTCCATTATATTTATTTGGGAGAAACAATTTTAAGAGACATTTCTCATCTTCCATGGCTCTTTTTTTCTTTTCTCTATTTAATTAGCTAATTTCTGGTCAGATTATAAATATGTTCCAGGGATGTAATTTGGTGTGCATGATACCTTACTCTGTTGTCTTGTAGACAGGTAAGTTAAATAGGTACTTTCTTAGAACATTTTTAAAAAGTTACTTATCAGTATCATTTTTTTTTCTTTTCTTCAGCATGTAAAATGAAGTATGGTTCTATATACAGCCCATACAAATATAAGGAGAAGTGTAAATCTTGGAGATAGTTATATTCAAATAATTGCTATCTTCTAGTACAGTGGCCCCCAACCTTTTTTGTGCCACGGCCCGGTACCAGCATCACAAAATGATCCGCAGCCCGGTACCGGCATCAGCATGCATGGCCAGCCAGCCGTCCCCCGCTTCTCCCCGCCACCTTCAACTCCTCCTTTGTACCTTTGTCGATGGGCTTCGTCACAGCTTCGGGATGGTCGCTCGGCTCACCTTGCCTTGGGTACTGAAAGAATCCTTGCGCCTTAGTTTTGTTCAAAGCTCCCTCCCCCTCGATGAAGCTAAGGCGCGAGGATTCCTTCAGGACCCAAACGCCGCTTTCCACCGAAGCACTTTCTCATCAAAACAAGATGGCGGCGCCCAGCAAACCGGTGACTGGTAGAAAATGTTCCACAGACCAGTACTGGTCCGGGGCCTGGTGGTTGGGGACCCCTGCTCTAGTCGGCTTGAGTGGAGTCCTGTAGGAAGAGTTCAACTATGGGAAAATTCATTCCTCTCTAGCATCTGTAGATAGTGGACAATTTCTATTTCTCAATTGGTAGTGGTAGGGAACACAAGAATAACAGTCTGACATAAGCTGAAGTAGAAGAGAAGCTAAGGTACTGTCAGAATATTTCATAGCTCACTTAACCTTGCTTGGCATCAATCTTATTTATAGTACACTTTAACCCAGTCAGCCATTAATCCAGCCAGATTTCTTTACTAGCAGCCAAACAATGTGCAAACAAAACCTCTCCGTTTCTATAATCAAGAAGTTCTTGATATCCCGTGAACTTTTGCTTACTGTACATTATTCATTATACCATTAATGCTCCCCCCTTTATACTGTCCAGATTGGTAGAGACAGTTTTGCACCTGTCAATCAGGGTTTGGATGGTATGTTTTATATTCTCTGATCTCAGCAGTGTCATTTTGAATGGACTGTTCTGATTTTTTAGTTTGTTCTTTTTCTCCATTTTCCCCCCAAAGCCTGGATAAACAAAACAGAGAAATTGACTGATTCTGTTATTCCCCTGAATACAGATGCCTAAATGGAGTTGCAATAAACCCATGTGAAACTGAGCCTATTTAAGAGTAAATGTAATTTCCTTGGGCATAGTTGATTGGATAAACTGATATAGTTTTAGCATTCTTACAATACACTACATCCCATTGACCAAGATAAGTGTATTGTGGGAACAATACCACCCTGGTTTAGCTGGTAGATGAAGATTTGTCCTTGTTGTGCTAAAGTTAGGGAAAGAACCTAGATTATATTGTGAAATATCCTTCAGTTTAGTCCATCACTTGAATCTGTGTAACTCTCTCCCCAGGTAAGCATTGCCTCTGGAGAAATTTGCAGAAAGAAGCTTCCTGCTGCTTTGTTAATTTCCATTCCCCACAACACTCATTCTTCCTTATGGCTCTCTTGAGCAATTTCTGACTAGCAGGCCTATTACTCAGCTTTCTCCATACTTCAAACTGTAACATTAAAACTGGTTTAATGATATAGTGCTTTCTATTTTGAGGAAAATGCTGATAACAATTATTTTAAAAAAGACTTCTCAATGCCCTTTTCCCCAAATGACTGGATACATTCTAAATATGTCTCTGATGATTTTCATTTCTCCCGAAAGAATAAAAGGTTTTTTTTAAAAAAAAAAAACTGTCTGTTATGTGGTTGCTTAATTCTAGTCAACCATAATTTTTCTGGACAGCTACCCTTATAGCAAGATCTTCAAAAAAACATTAAACTAGTTTTTCTCTGAAACAAAGTTTTTGAAAATGAAGAAACTGAGCAAGGTTGTGTTCTCCTTTTGGTTCAAATTGTTCTATTTTTTGACACTATCCAGATTTGAATAATGGATTGTTAAAGTGGAAAAAAAAGTGTATGTCCTATCTCAACAGTGTGGTATGACTGAATTAAAAACTTGAGATCAAAGAATCTGATAGTAAAAATGTTTTTTTGCCCTGTGTGCTGCCTGTGCTTCAGGGTTGGAAAAGGCAAAAAGGAAGCATGTTGCAATTGGATCAAGAGAGATGTTACATCTTCAATGGAAAGAAAATTCCCTATTTTTCCCAACATATGGAACAGTGGTAAAAATGCTAAGTATCACATGTCCCTAGTCCTTGTCTTGTACAATGGCATTCTCCCTAAAACCCATACAGTCCTGACTCCACCGCTCTTTTGCAAAGTTATGAAGTTATAACCCAAGTTATTGGGTTTTCCAGCAGGGCTGGGTAGAACCCTGCCTGTTGAGTATTATATGGGGTTGTTTGTTTCCAAATAAACAGTATTGCCTTTTTATTGTTGTTGGGTGTTTTTTTATTCTTCTTCTAGCTGTTTTAATTCTTTGTTACCATGTCTGCTGCCCAGAGTTGCTTTAGCCATTGAGACAGGTTAGAAGGAAGTAATATGCACATCGATTAAATGCATAAATCCATTTGCTCTGCCCACTGAAATTAGTGTTGAAAAAAAACCTGGATGAATGGCACCCCTTCTCTTCCGATCAACAAGCCAAATTAGCAAACAGAGTGATGGTAGAATTTCCCTGGCTGATTGTTACTATACTGTCTAGTTAAAAAAAACATTGTTCAGAATTGGAATGGGGAATGGTTCATAGGTCAGATTCACTATCTGAATGCATCAATATCAGGGTCAGGACTTGAAATGGGTGAATGAAGGACTGAAGGAATGAATATCATTCATTTCTTCCATGTAAGGAAGATTGAGGAAATGAAATTCCCTGTCTCTTCTATGGAGGAAATTGAAATTTGCCTTGGCAACATTTTTCATTCTTCAAAGGTCCAATTAGAGCAGCCTTGTGGATGATGTTGGCAAAAGAGTCTTTGAGGAAGCTCTTGTGGGCTGAGTTGGCAGACCTGAGAAGCCGTAGGTCTCCTATATATCTTTCAGACACATCATTGGCCTTAATAAAAATGGCCAGTGGAAGTTTAACACTTCTGCATTGATTGGATTACATCTGTTGCAGCATTCTTATCCTTGTTCCTTAGGAAGCGAGCATCTTCCCACCTTTATTGGTGGGTTACTAAGTACTTGCCTGTTATTGAATGGAAATATGGCGTTTCAAGAAGCATTTGATTGTTCTCTTTTAGCAATAACGGATGAGGCCATACATATGTTCATATACTTGACTTAAGAATGGGATAAAATGCATGGTGTACACACTATTAAATCCATTCTGCTAAAGACACAATTCCTGCCTTTTGGATGTGAGGTTCTGCAACTGCAGCAGGAGGACGGGGGCTACATTTTTTGGCATTCTGTCAGTCTAGCGGAGAATGATTGATGCTTCCAAATCGTGTTATCTGTAAGTATTTCCATTTTGGCAACTTTCCAGAATAGCAATAGCTAAGCTGTTATCATCTGCCACTCATTAGCTGCCAGTTAGAGTTCTGTCTTCAGCATCTCTATAGAGCATGGAAGCATAATGTATGTTCTTTATGAATGTTTATTAATTTTAATTGCGAGATATATTCTCCAGCAGATTAATTAATATTTTATTTTGCATATTCACAAACTCTTTGCCTTTTAGCAGCATGAGGAAATGAATTTCATATCTGACTTGCTTATCTTTCCTCTTTTGAAATCACTTTGCTTCATTAATATTCATATATTTAGCCTTCTCACCTTGCTTGCAAACATTATTTGTTAGCCTAAGATTTTACTATTCCTCCAGGAGCTCAAGGTAGCGTACACAATTGGTGTACACAACACCAAGTGAGACTGGGTTAGAGAAAGTGACTGGCCCAAAACCACCCAGTGAGTTTCCATAGCTAAAGCTGAACCTAAAACTGGGTCTCCCAAGTTCATCTTGGAAGTTTTCAGTACAGGTAGTCTTTGATTTACAAGCATTTGTTTGTTTGAATGCCATTGAAAAAAGTAACTTATGACCGTTTTTCACTTATGGGCTGAGAGACAGTGATTGGCTCAAAGTCATCCAGCTACTTTCATGCCCAGGGGAGGCCTAGAACTCACAGTCTTCTGGTCTGTAGGCAGGGCTGGGATGCTACCAGTTCGGCCTGGTTCTATAGAACCAGTAGCTCTGAAGAGCATCAGACACCGAATCAGTTCTGTGTCTGCTGCTCTGTTTGGCCCACCTACCCGCCCGGGCTCTTGGCTGTCCTTTATTTCCTGCTTGTTCAACCTCAGCTGCTTTGTGCGGCACAGCTGAGGTTGAAAAAGCAGGAAACAAGAGGCATTTCAAATGCTATGCAACCACGTGGCCTTGTCAGCTGTCCGGGCAGCACAGCTGAGGTCCTTTTGTAAATGTTGTACACGCGCGCGCAGCAAAACGCAGCTCTCACTGAACCGGTAGTAACACCCAGGGGTGGGATTCAACTGCTATTACTACCGGTTCGGTATTTGCGTTTTGCTGTGCAAATACGCTGCACGTGCATGTTCTACACCATTAGTTTAGCCACTGGGATAGCTGTTAAGTGCTGCGCATGGGTGCGCAGCATTTCAAAAAGCACTTTTTTACTGCTTTTTCAACCTCAGCTGTGCCGTGCAAAACAGCTGAGGTTGAAAAAGCAGGAAATAAAGGTCAAGTAAGAGCCCGGGCAGGCAGGTGGGCCAAACAGCAGCAAACACAGAACTGGTTCTGTGTCTGCTGCTCTTCAGAACTCCCGGTTCTATAGAGCCAAAGCAGTAGCATCCCACCCCTGGTAACACCCATTGAATCCCACCCCTGTCTGTAGGCCAGCACCTTAGCTTTCTACACACTTGCCATAAGAGCTTTGAAATCGGGTTCTGTTACCGAGACTGGGGCCCTGTTTGTGTTTGAGACCATATAATGATTGTATAGATTGGTTTTAACTGGGATGCTATATTTGTTATTTACTGTTTTGTTATGATGTTGATTTTATTTCTTGTTAGCTGCTCAGAGTCATGTGTGTGAGTTGGAGAGACATATAAATTGTGTAAATAAATAAATTTCCAACTTTTTAGTTCTCTATGAATCTTCCAGAGTAGTCACAGAGCAGCCATTGGAGTTTCACTTAAATTTATCTTTAGAGAATATCAATTTATTCTGGCTTGTAAAATCAATAACCATCTGGGTTCAGTGGTTGAGTATTACAGTAGATTGTTCAATAAGCCACAATGGCTGAGATCGTATCTAAATGCTATGCCACAAACCAGGATTTTATTAACTATATTGTGTCCATTCCTCCTTGCTTAATTGTCAGTTGTGGCAGACAAACAACAATACCTGTGTTCATATAAGAACAAGTTAACCATGGCTGAGGATCACATATGAATCAGCCAGTCTATAGGATCAGTTGGAATCTTTTCATGAAGAAACTATGAGGAAAACTGGAAAAGAAGAAGGCTGGGCTAGGGCATCTCGGGAGATTGCTGGGATTACTGACATTGATTAAGAGAGGAGAGGAAGGAGAGTCTCTGATAAAGAAAGATCATGGCTGCCACTAAGGAAACACCCACAAAACCATCTGAAAGAAGAAAAGGAAAAATAGAAAGAGAAGTCCATTGAAGCTGAAAATGCAAACCATTGGATTATCATCCCAATCTTGATAGAAATAGTCCTCCAATTCAGCAGAGGAAAAATGATGTTCCGAAAAGGAAATGCCATCCACCCAAGTTAAGTTAATAGATCAAAGGAGGACATGGATTTAAGACTACATTTCACTCTATGTCCTATGACCGTCATTCACTGAGGCAGAGAGTTTGCACCAGTCAGGGGCTAGCCTTCTGCCCACTTACATGTTTGTACAAGGGCTCACTAGTCGGTGTGGCATCCGTGTCATGCCTCTGATGAATGTAATGAATGACGGGACAGTTGTAAGCTTAACAGGAGGACATTTGTTTAAAGTTCAGACTCACCCAGGAGAAGCAACTGGTAGCCAGTGGTGGTATTCAAATTTTTTAAAATACCGGTTCTGTGGGCATGGCTTGGTGGGCGTGGTGTGGCTTGGTAGGCATGGCAGGGGAAGGATACTGTAAAATCTCCATATCCACCCCACTGCAGGGGAAGGATACTGTAAAATCCCCATTCCCTCCCCACCCCATTAACCTGCTTTCCAGCTCCATTCTCCTGTGCAGGGCAACAAAAGAAGACCCAGCCAATCAGCTGGGACTCCGATCAGCTGGGACTTGGGAGGCAGTGAATAGATGGGGGCAGGGCCAACCCGAGGTGGTATTTACTGGTTCTTCGAACTACTCTACTACTGGTTCTCCAGAACCTGTCAGGACTGGCTGAATACCACCTCTGCCGGCAGCCAATATTTTAAGAATCTCTGCCTTTTAATCACTATAACCATGAAAGGGCCCTTCATAAATAAGGATAAAATGTTCATGGTTTAATTTTCTTCCTTAAAGCTGAAGACTTTGGAGAAGTAAAGTAAAACTTTTAACTTTGCTCAGATTTTTCCACCAATACTGTATTTGTGGTGGCTTTTCAGCTTATATATAAATTAAATGGCTGACTAGATGCCAGTGTAATTATTATAGTTTTCAAGCAAGACAAGACTTCTTTTGTAGGACTCTTTTCAACAGTGTTTTGTTTCCATCGCATTCGTTACACATATGGAACCAGAGGTTCTTTGAGGGTTGGTGGCTCTTTTTTTCTCTGGTTCATGTGGGAATAATTCAGCAAAAATCACTCTGCTTCTTTTATATTTTCTTCAATGAACAATACAAACATAGCAAGTGTGAGAAAAGGAACCCAAAACTGCTGAGCACAGAAAAATAGAAAACACACGACTATGTAATAAGGAAGGAAAATTCTGTATCCCCAAATAAAATATAACAAATCAGTTTGTGCTGATTTGTTACACTAATTTTAGGTTACGGTTTGACCTTTTAGTCTCCTTTTTTCAGAATTCAAGATCTGGGGGTCATAAATACAGAATGCTTTCAGCCAGAATAGATACTTCTGCTTTCCTTCAGTAATAAATATTGCCACTTACCTGTGTCCTCATATTATTTCCCTATACTTACCCAAAGTTTTTCCTTCACTCGCCTTTCTGTTTCTAAACTACAGGGAGTTTCACAAGTCAACACCAGCATCCTGAATACTACCAGCCATATTTTATGATGGCCACTGCGAGACATTTAATAATGTAGAATCAAGATCACACGAAGTATTAGTACCATTTTGTAAAGTCATAGTAAGACCGCTCTTATAATACTATATCCAGTTTTGGTCACCATATTATAAAAAAGATGTTGAGATTCTGGAAAGAGTGCAGAAAAGAGAAGCAAAGATGATTAGGGGCCTGGAGGCTAAAACATATGAAGAAAGGTTGCAAGAATTAGTTTTGTCTAGTGTGGTAAAAAGAAGGACTAGGGATGACACGATAGCCGTGTTCCAATAATTGAGTGGCTGAGAAGAAGGGGGTCAACCTATTTTTCAAAGCATCAGAAGACAAGGCAAGAAACAATGGATGGAAACTAATCAAGGAGGAAATCTACCTAGAACTAAGGAGAAATTTCCTGACAGTTAGAACAATCAACCAGTGGAATTGCTTGCCTCCAGAAGTTGTGGGTGCTTCATCACTGGAGGCTATTAGGAAGAAACTGGATGGCCACTTGTCTGGAATATGACGAGAGAGATGAATGACCTGGGCAGCAAAGATTGGACAGAATTCCAAAAAAATTGGACGAGTGAATGGAAAACAAGAAAAAAAGGTTGGGAGAAAAGCCCCCTACGAGATCACTGGGACTTGAGTCAGAATATTCCCAACCAGGAGTGACCAACCTTGGCAAATTTAAGACCTGTGGACTTCAACTGCCAGAAATCCCCAGACAGCAAATTGCCAAGGATGGATATATAGCAATGACAATAGCACTTAGTCTTATATACTGCTTCGCAAATGCTTTACAGCCCTCTCTAAGCAGTTTACAGAGTCAGCATATTGCCCCCAACAATTTGGGTCCTTATTTTACCCACCTCGGAAGGATGGAAGGCTGAGTCAACCTTGAGCCTGGTGGGATTCAATCTCCCAAATTGCAGGCAGCTGGTTGCAGCAGAAGTAGCTTGCAGTACTGCACTCTAACCACTGTGCCACCGAGGCTTATTCCTGTTGTAAAGAGGGAAACCCCATTAAGTGACATTTAGGTTGAGATGGGTGATATAGAAATTTAATAAACAAATAAAATATATAAAAAAATTAACAGGCATAATGGCAGAGGGCTGTTTATAGAGAGGTTTAAAAAAGTCAAATGGGGTGAGAGGGCAATCATTGGATTGAAGCCTCCTACAGTCCCTTAAGTACCTCTGTTGAAGGATTTGCACAGCCCTACTTTGCAGTGTTTTTTTTTGTGGATGTTTTATTTAAATTCTTAGGAACCATCCACCTGATGTTAACACCAATGGTAAGGAGACATAATCTATTGTGCAAGCAGGTTCTTCTAGACTGGGGGTCTCAAGGCCTGGGGGCTGGATCAGGTCCATGGGGTGCTTATATCTGGCCTGCTGCAGGGCCGTGCCATGGTGCCTCTGCCAGCGAAAACGGAGCGTCTGCAGGAGGCACCGTTTTCACTGGCAGAGGGCTGCAGGAGGCCATTGCAGCCAAAAACAGAGATTGGGAGCCTGTTTTCGCTGGCTGAGCACTCGGGCAACCACAGGGACCCCTGACACGAGTGATATCAAACTGGCCATGCCTACCCTGCACCCCCTGCTTACCCCAAGGTCAAACACAACCCTGATGCATCCCTCAATGAAATTGAGTTTGACATCCCTGTTTTAGACATATTTTAATCAGGTTTTGCCTATTTTATTTTCCTTCTCTTTCCTCTCACTATCATATTATCAATCTCATTATTAATGAGAATCTTACAGATTTTGCTCATATCACAAAATAAGTTAGATGATAAATGTTTTTTTTTTTAAAAAAGCCAGTTTATGGTTATGACAGCAATATTTGTTAATAATGGACATTCTTTTATAAAGGCAATGCACATGCAATAACTGTGATAATATTTAGCTGAACATCTGTTTTTCCAACAGAGTCAACAGTTGTTGACTCTGCTGGAAAAACAGATGTTCAGCTATTTTTTAAAAAAAAAATATATTTCAAGCTGTTCAAATATAAGTGAAATTCTTCTAACGTCTGCTCTAGGCATATAGAGATATAGCAAACCAACGTCTGAAACTAGTAATTCCTAAGTGATATGAAGCTGAGAATGAAGAGCTCTCAGATTTTTAAACATTTTTTTCCAAATAGCATTGTGGCAAATGTTGTGCAGTAACACTAGTATGTAGGTATTAATAGTACGATTTTTAGAAATATCATCATCATCATCTTTTAATGACCCCATGATTCCTTGTGGGGTGGAGTCTGGGCAACTGAACGGAGCTTAAGTGTCAAGGTTGAGACTGCGTGTTTACTGACCAGATGCCTTTCTTGTCGCCAATGCGGAGTTTTATTCAGCAGATATATTCTCATTGTGCCCAGAGAGAGAAATATCTGCCTCTACCTAGGATCGAACTCACAGCCTCCTGATTTGTGAGGCTAGAGCTGCACCACTCTATGATTTTTAGAAACTGCTTTCAGAATATTTGTATGTATATATGTGTGTGTACACATAGTATAGAGACCAGGAGTGGGATTCTATGGGTTCGCACCTATTCGCTAGAACTGGTTGTTAATATTTTAAGCAGTTCGGAGAACTGGTTGTTAGAAGAAATTACTGGCCTAATCCTGTAAGGAAGGCAGGAAGGAAACATTCTGGTGTTGCTTACAGAAACTGCCTATCCATTAACCCTTATTACATTCTTGGCAGGACTAGACTTCCTGTCTCAGAAACTTCTCTGGAGTTTTTTTTCCTTCCTTTGCTGGTACGTTGCTTGTGTGGAGTGACCATTCAAAGTTACAATGGCACTGAAAAAAGTGACTTATGACCATTTTTCACTCTTACGACTGTTGCAGCATCCCCATAGTCATGAGAGACCAGGTGAGGAGATCCGTGCCTCAATGTGAGTGATATTGAGTTGGCCACACACAGCCAATAACATGACCACCAAGCCATGCCCACAGAACCAGTTGTTAAAAATTTTGAATCCCACCCCTGGTATAGACCCGTGATGGCAAACCTATGGCACGCATGCTGGAAGTGGCACGCAGAGCGATTTTTGCCGGCACGTGAGCCGTCGCCTGGAACAGACCCACTGAGCATGCGTGCGTGCTCCCCAGCAGCCATCTGATTGTCAGGTATCTACTGTGCATGCGCAGGGGGGAGACGTGTTCATGGGAGATGCGCGTGCATGTGCAGGGGGTGGGGTGCATGCGGGGGGGTTGCGCACACATGCACAGAAGTGTGCGGCACAGGGGATCGCATGCACATGCGCAGGGAGCAGGGGAGGTCATAACTGCATTATGGGTGCAGGCAAAAAGATTAGCCGTCACTGGTATAGACCTTTAATTTAGATTAGGAAATTTGATAATGTACCATAATGTACCTCTTATGTACCATATTTTAGTTTCTACTTTGAAATAACTAATTACCGACTGTTCTTCAACTGTTAATGAGTTCCAAGATCTCACATCTTTGAGCAATGTCAGGTTAGGGGAGGAGAGCCTAAAGGTTAAGACATGATGTAATGACCAAAAAAAACCCCCAACACATTTATCTGTGCCCCGAGTCAAGGAAGATGAGGAATTAGCTATATCCTAGTAGGAGTCCCAAGTTCCTATTTCTTATTAACAGATGCCATTTTACCTTGGAAAAGATTTTTTTTTAAAAAGCAAACAGATGTCAAATAGTTGAATGTTGACAGCTGGAATTGTTATGGCTATGGATGGTTCCAACTGCGATTCATCTCAGTGTCCAGATAGACACATCATATGAACAGATGAATAGACAACCCTATTTTAACTTACTCTTTTTGTCTATATAGGTCGCTGCCAAGCCACAATTGATAAATGTTTTGTTGAAGTCTTCAACCGTCTCAGTTGTTGGGATGATGATAATGATGATGAAAGGTCTTTCCTGAAATTTAAAAGTCCTGATATTGTACCCAAAAAAGCTACATGTCCTAATATTGCTTATAAAATATAAACAACTTTGAGATAATTCTGGCAAAGGCTCTTCATCAAATAATTCTGTATATTTAGATAACAGCTTGACTTTGATCACTTGACTTCACCACACTGTAGCATTCAACACAAATAAACCTCTATTAGCATGAGAATTCATTGAAAACTGAACAGAATGAGGCCAAATTTGGTAGGGAGGAAACAGCCAACGGCAAAAAATGGTTGATTTAAAAAAAGGGACCAGATAAAGCTAGTGACCGCAGGAAAAAAAATACTCCACATCAAACCCCCTTGATGCATTCCTGTTGGAAAGAGGCTTTGGATTGAAACATTCATCAGTGGTCCTCCTTGGTCAGTTGTCCCATAGCGGTGCACATGCAGTCTGCCATACGCTTTCCAATGCTCAAATGCGCACAAATGGGCCCCTGCTGGTAAAGGGATGGGGAAGAACTTCAGGCGTCAAGCTCTATAATTCGTTTCTCTATCTTACTGCAAAAATGTTGAAGGGAAGCACATAAAGCCAGGGCGTGGGCTGCTGTGGGGTTCGCAGGGGTTCAGGAGAACCTCTAGCTAAGATTCTGTGCGGTTCGGAGAAACCCCCAAATCCCACTTCTGGCTGGCCCCAGCCTGCCCCGCCCTGCCCCTCCCAAGCATTCCCACGTGGACCGTTTTGGATGCAGGTAAGTGCAGGGTGTGCGCGAAGGCTTGTGGAAGGTGAAAAACAGGCCTCCCAGAAGTTCGGGAAGGCCAGAAGTTTCTGGCTTCCAGAGACCCTCTGGAGCCCAGGGTGCCTGTTTTCGCCTTCCTGGAGGCTCGAAGAAAGCCTCCGGAGCCTGGGGAGGGCAAACCCCCCCCTGCAGTGCAGGAGGCCAACTAGGTCATGCCCACCATGGTCACGTCCACCCAGCAACTGGCCAGAGAACCCTCTGCTAAAATTATTGAAGCCCACCCCTGCATAAAGCAAAGGCAAAAGTGAGTCTGCCTCTAAAAGTGACAATTTAATCTCAAGCATTTCTCACTCTAATAGTCTCTTAATTATTACAGTTTGTTAACCAACATTCATTCCAGATACTTTCAAGACGCCTTACGGATGAACCATAATTGCATGGCAGAAGCAGCAGGAAACACCAAAGACAAAACTCTGGCCAACAATCGGGGAATACAGTATAGGAAGTCCTCGATCTATGACCACAATTGAGCCCAACATTTCCCTTGCTAAGTGAGACATTTGTTAAGTGAGATTTGCCCCCATTTTATGACCTTTCTTGCCACAGTTGTTAAGGGAACCACTGCACTTGTGATATTAGTAACATGCAGGAAATACGACTTCAGCAACAGTTTGGTCAATGTCTGGAATACTCTACCTGACTCTGTGGTTTCTTCCCCAAATCCCAAAAACTTTAACCTTAGACTGTCTACTATTGACCTCACCCACTTCCTAAGAGGCCTGTAGGGGGCGTGCATAAGCGCATCAACATGCCTACCGTCCCTGTCCTATTGTTTCTTTTTATTTTTTTTATATATATCCATTTCATGTATTCATAGCTATGTTTATACTTATACCTGTTATCTTGTAAGCAATTGACAAATCAAATAAATCAAATAAATAAATCAAATAAATAAATGCTTGTTAAGTGAATCTGGCTTCCCCGTAGACTTTGCTTATCAGAAGGTTGCAAAAAAAAAAAGGTCATTGTGTGACCTCCAGGACACTGCAATCGCCATAACTATGAGTCAGTTGCCAAACATCTGAATTTTGATCACATGACCCGGGAGATGCTGTAATGGTTGCAAGTGTGAAAAAAGTTCATAAGTCACTTTTTCCAGTGATGATGTAACTTCGAATGAAGGACTAGCTGTATTGCCTGAGGCTCTGGATGGCATCAATTCAGGGAAGAGTGCCGAACTAAGCAATACATAGGAGGAAGGTAGAAGAATTGGGTACCCAAACGCCATTTCTGGTAACAGCCCATCTCTCCAACCACGCAAGTGGAACAAGTGTAAGGGATTCAAGAATCGAAAGAAGAAGAAATATTGGTTTTTCTTGTTTAGAGTGGCTTTTATTCTGTGAGAGTGGCATGCGAGGATTACACAAAGCTAGGATGAGATTCTCCTTTGGTGAGGTTGGGGGTGGGTGGGGCTGGAGAGTTTAAGAAGTATTCGGAAGGAAAAGGAACAGAAGCAAGACTGCAGAGGTTGGGTTAATGTGCCCAAAGACATGGGCTATTTAGCACAAGTCAAGTGTGAAATAGGAGCTCTGAAGGAGGCAGATGGAGGAGAAGGAAAAAAAAAAGTCCGCTTTCGCTCTGAACAGTAAAAACCAGGGCAGATCAGTCTGTGTACTGTTTGTTGGAAGTTAAAACTCACCCATCTCCTAGGAAAATGAAATATTTTAGGATATACTAAAAAGGCAGAATATTTCCCCTAAAAAGAAAAGTAGAAACTCAGAGAGGCAGAAACTCAGCCCGCTCCACCTTTGGTAATGGACCATTACTCTGGCCTAGGCCAGTCTATTTTACATAACAAAGGTCTACTCCAGGTAGAGCTATAATAGGAATTGCCCAAAGCCCTTTTGTTACATCATCATCCAGCAAAGCTCAACCAAGCCTGGGACTCAGGACAGCCTACAGAGTTGCTTCTGCATGGCCTCATGGGAGTCTGACAACCAATCAGAATACAAGCTCAAATTCAAATCCCAACAGAGGATATAAAACCAAGGGACTCACAGTATCTCTTCCCTTTTTCTTCACCCAAAGCATGTGATCCTGTCCACCATTAAACCATCTTTCCAAGCAGTCACCATGTTTCCAGTGTCTTTCTTCCCCACTTGGTACTGAACCCAGAAGGATATTTCTTCCAACAGTACGTTCAAGGCAGAAGTGGTATTCAGCAGATTCTGACCAGTTTTGGAGAACCGGTAGTGGAAATTTTGAGTAGTTCGGAGAACCGGCAAATACCAGCTCTGACTGGAGATTTTACAGTATCCTTTCCCTGCCATGCCTACGAGACCACGCCCACAGAACCAGTAGCAAAATTTTTGAATCCCACCACTGGTTCAAGGACAATATGCAACCAGATATCATGTTGCTCCCAGGGGAGGGAATAAAATCTATACCTTGTAATCTGTGATTTCCAGCATTGTCGATGGTGGAAATCACAGATTATCAAGGATTCCACATGTCTTCTTTATAGCTGCTAAGGGTCAAAATATAAGACTGTTTTGATACACCTAGGCAAAATGTGAAGTATGAAAGAAGGTGAGTTTATATTTGTGTGTATGTATGTGTTTGCGTGCGAGAGGAGCTTTGTGATGAAACATACAAAGAAGCAAGGCTCGTTGCATTTTATTTCAAGAAGTATTTTGGTTATGGTTTCTTTATATTTTAATTAACCCCTTCATCAAACAGCAGGACATAAGTCCAGTAATAATGATGCCAATCGTATATCCATAAATCTTGCGCCATGATATATCCCAGCTATATTTCACAAAATGACGGTGCTTAATTGATGGGTTTGGTAGCATGACTGGAAAGCCAGTTTGGTGTAGTGGTTAAGGTGCTGGCATAAAAACTAGGACACTTTTCAACTTGGGAGGCACAATAACAAACTCATTCCATGATCGGTTGCTATGTTATTGATTTGTATGGAAGCATGTCTTCTTAACAAGGGAGGGTGAATCTAATAATATTACTCAAATATAATTCAGAAGGCCTTTATTTAGTTCCATTTGTCAATGAGCCCATCATTATTTTATTAACGATGTTCTAAATGCACTGCAGTGAGATGAGTCCTAGAATTTTCTCCCTAACACCAATTATTTAATGCAATTTAAATTGCATTGAAAACCATCTCTTAGCATTTGAAGCCTCTTATCTTAATTTGAAGGGAAAGGAGAAGGGACTCCCAAATCACCTCTGCATCAGTAACTTAAAGAATACTCAATCACTACTAAGCAGTTTTTGTATGATAGGTTCCACATATTTTATTATTATTTTATGACTGATAAAACAATAAAATATTTTATGCTGCCCTGCATGAGCTTCAAATAGACTAAAGGTATTTTGAGGGTTCCTCAAGGCAGATGTCTTGCTCCCAGTATGCACACAAAGCTAGAAAGTCAGGCATTATAACTGATTGATACAAGAATTTCTCCCTTTATCAATATCTTTTTACCATTTTTTGAGTACAAAGTATTTATATGGCAAATTTAATGTAGACCTAAAGAATTTATCAGTTTTCTTAAATACATTTTTCTATTTGTGGTACTTATATTAATGTAGTGTTAATATTTTTCATTTACAGCAAATATGCATATTTTGATTCCCATTTATTTTCTTGAAATTTCCTTTCCATAATCTTCTGGGTTTATTTGGGGGTGGGGGTGGGGGTGGGGGAGGATTAACAATTGGAAAATTTCAAAATTTGCTGGTAGCAGTTGTAAACAAAGGTGATGTCTTGTTTTATACCTGCCATGAACCTCAGTGTGAAAAGTTAAACAAAGAATAAAATAAAATAAATAAAAAATAATAATTACAGTATACTCAATAAGCTTTATTGCTTAATTTTCTTGCAAGGCAGAGCAATAGTATATAAACTTAGTATTAGTAGTAGAAGTAGTAGAAATAGCAGTAATGGCAAGGATACATACAGTATGTTGGTAAACTACAGCTAGATTCACAATCTAAGACAGGTGAAAACTTAATAATTCTAGTCTTAATCAACCTAAGAATTATCAAGGTAGCATTTAGAAATATAGGCAGTTTCAAGGATGGTGCTTTTTCGTAAAATCAGATGTTCGGATCTGATAAATTCAGTATTTCCAGATATCTAGGAAGTCATTACGGTATACCTCCAATCAGTGGATTTCTTTTTCTACAAGTGTTCAACTTCAATCTTTTTTCTTTTTAAGTTTTCTTTAGCCCTAGCATCACCCAGAATAGCAAATCAATGAACCAGACGTTCTTCTTTTCAATAACTGTTATATTGGGCATGTTATGAACAAGCTATCCATCAGCTTGGATTTTAAGATATAAGAATATAGAAATAGGAGCCCAGCTCACATGTTGCTATGAGCTTTCTTTCTTTCTTTCTTTTTTTCCTTTCTGGCTAAGTGAGATATACAAACATAAGCCTTTTAATGTGTAAATGGCCAGGATGGGAGATGAGTCTAGCAATTGTATTCTTGAGATGCAGTGTTATGGCACTTGGTGGCATGTAGGAATACTCGTAAAGAGTGTTTTGCAATTTTTGCTATATGTCTGGTTAAAGAAATAATAGATTGGTACAATGTGCAAAGTATTTAAAATGCCTAAACAAATAAATGTGATTTGGACACCGAAAGTCAGAGCAGTTTTCTTTTAAATGGAAACAAGATGGATTTGTCTGTGAGATTCCTGGGTGATGTTTCAGTTTGAACAGAAAGGTGAGCCCAGTTCCTTCCTCATGAGGCTTTCTTATTTATCTGCTATGTCTCACAACATCCCAGATGGAAATTGTGCAGGAAAAAAACAAGACAACTTGCTTTTTCCAACTGCATCATGCACTCTTACTGTAGCTGAAACCTTCCTAAAGAGCTGCATCAAGAAAGATCCAGTTGGCAACTCAGTAGATAGCTTTTGTGCCACCGCAAAATCCTTATCACTAGAAGACAAAGAAAAATTAATTGTGACTGAATTCTCCTCTCAGGAGGTGATAACTGGAAAAACTCTGGCTATGGAAAAGCCTACCAATGTGCGATAAACGCTACATCCTTTCATACCCCATCTCCTATTAACATAATTTATTTTGAGTGCTGTTCATGCTTTTCTTTTTAGGAGAGTTTGCATGATATTACAAAACACACATCTCAGGAAAAAGAAGCCCATTGTAATTTAGGATGTAATTAGGCATCCTAAATGGTTTGATTGACGTGATGACTATTCTACAGTGTCTTCTCTAATGTCACCCATTATTCCTCAACCTGGTAAGGGAGAAGGCTGTTGAGCTTCTCTTCTCCATCATCTTTGTCTTTATCTCAAAAAGAATGACCTTGACCCAGAAAAAAGGCCTTGAGTTGTGCAAAACAGCTTTAGCCCATTGTTGTAAGAACAGATGTCAGCCTTCAACCATCCAAAGAAAAAGCAGCAGAAGAATAGATGTTAGTTGATGGCCAGCACTGATGCTTCAGAATATACCTTTCTGTTTTTGCATGTAGACATTATGTTCTTTTTAATTCTAGCCATAGGAGTCAATGTTTAATATCTATGATAGACTTTCTATTGTAAAGTGAGGCTCTTGATCTCAAATGATTCAGATTAGAGGTTAATTTTCATGAACAAAAAGCCCATAATTTTAAATAATACTTCTTATATTACAACAAACTACACTTCAGAATTTTTTTAAAAAAATAGAATAGTCAATAACTGGTTGTTACATGGACTTAAAAAAAACCTATTTATTAAAAAAATCAATTCTGTATTAATATTATTAACATTATAAAGTTCAAGCTTGTTTTAATTACCATTACATATATATGTCTACATATTTGTATCTGATTATATCATCACTATTTTTATTCTTGTTTGTTAAACTCTGTATAAGCTAATCAAACAATGTATTGAAAAATAGGGGCGAATTTTCTTGAATGTCTAATTTATATCTTATTTAAACATTTCTCTTTTCAGACCCATCCCTAATTCACTCACTCACAGAACATCATCAACTACCATGAAAAGTTGGAGAAAGGAAAATCTGCTCCAATTCAATGCCAAATCACTATGAGAGACTTGGGATTTTCTGGAAAAAAAAGGACATAGTATGTTTTATTCAGCTCCTCCTTCACGCCTATAACCTTCCTCCACATAGTGAACTAAATATCTAGATATCTAGTTATCTTATTAAGTGTATTCTTTGTACAGAGAAACCTCCCCATTACTCTTGGCCTTGGAAAACATCTTTTGTGTTGTATTTTTTGTCACTGTTTTATTCTGATCTTCTCCTTCACCATAAATCTTCATAAAGACAAGAAAAATCAGCAGTCCTACTTTGCTTACTAATTTCTAGAGTGGACTGAACTCCAGGCAAAGATACATAGAGTTATGAATGGAGTAGATGTAGGCAAACAAAATGATAAATTAAACTACAAAATATAGATGTATTATTTGTGGACAAGGGAATGGTGGATCTTTGGCTAGAGATTCAATCTTGTGGCAAGTAGGTTAGATTAAGGCTGGAAGTATAAAAACCTCCTCCAAATCTTGGGACTACATACGTGGGGTACGTTTGGTAGTTACTACTGCCACCTTACAAGAGGCACCCCTATGTTTAGTATGCACGAAGTAATAGGGATTTCAAGTCAAAAAGGAAATACTGAAATAATTTCTACAGTGTAACTTTTTTACTTCATAATACATAGACATGTGATTAGAGGATTCATCCCTTCTTCCCAGCCTTGGGAATTAAACCAATCTCATAGGATACAAACAAAATGAAACTTATTTTTAAAAGAAATATAAAGTTTAAAAATTCTAACTTTAAGTTAGATGCAAACATTTAATGTTGAAAGAGAAAAATGATATCTAAGTTGGGATGATTCTTCCGACAATTTAAATAAAACAAATAAAAGAATCATGAAGAAAATACAATGTTCTGGGTAGACTATGAGATGATTTTGATCTATTATAAAATATTTTTTTGACCAAAAACTTCTGCAAAGGGATATTGAAGAAGTGCTCAAATAATTATGACAGGAAGATTCCATAGAAATAGGATAACTTCATGAATAAACCTGAGATGTGACTAGAAAATTGGAATTACGTATAATTTCTTGATTTATATAGGAAAACAAAGAAAATGTGGAGTCTGACATGATACAGAGACATAAATTTAAAATATGGCTCACTTTCCCAAATAGGACATATAATTTATTTTATAATCTTAAAACAAAGACTTCTACTTCCTTTTATCTGGATTTTACTTTTTCCTGAGCTTTTAAACTTTTTTCAGAGGCTACGGGGAAATTGCAAATAATAATCTTTCCCAGCCTCAACGCTGTCACTTTTGCAGTTGTTTTTAAAATGATCAATCTCCTTCTATTTCCAGGAGATGGAGGGGTAGGGATAATTTGATTCCCTCTATATGTGATAAAGAACATGTCTCTCTTGTGGATAATGTACATTGACAGTCTGGCAGGAAGAACTGGCAGGTATGCAACAAATCAGTAATGGATGGGGATTCAAAGTAAAGACAAAGTATCACACATGTTGAGCTTGACTCATGGGGACCATGATTTTGTTGGCAACAATATGGAAGTGATTATTCACTGCAAACAATTCTAGAAGGTTTCTTTGATATCCCTGTCTACAGCCTTGATAGTCCCTATTGGGATCTCATGCAAAGTTTTCATACTGTGCTGGATCCTTCTTAGCATTTCTGAGATTCCAAGATCAGCTACTATTCTGCTCTATCAGATACCACCACACAGCCAGCTTCTAGTAACAAATTCAAGATATTCATTGCAGTCTTAATTTTTTCCCCACAGTAACACAAAGCACAGCCCAAACCTTTCTGCTATGTCAGGTTCAAGAAGCTCTAAGAAAAATTTGTTTCTGGATTAAGTTTCAAGTTAAACCAACAGCAGCATTTCGACAGGTTGTTTGCCACACAGAGAACTAGTGACCAAAGTTTTCTCTTACATAGCCCTATCAGCTTGACTAAATGGAGTTGTGCTTCTTTCTTTTAAGTACACAGCTGGATTTCCTTTGCTCTTCTCTTTGCAACAGACTACAGGGGGGCTTGTCTAGCTCGAACTCTGGATCAGCTGACTTAACCTGCATCTGTGCCTTCTTCCCTCTTCAGTTAATCTCTGTGATGCAGGCTGAGCCTCAGGTTAATTAAGCTCTTCAATTTCTGAATATGAAGACTCAATGGATCTCTAATGGAAGAATGACTTTGGACGATGGAGAGGGGGGAGAGATTTTGCCCAGGGAATAATCAGGTAAAAGGGAGAGGAGACTGTATTTGTCTAATGGACAGAGAGAGAAAAAAAACTTGAAAGAATCCACTACAACAAGCAGCATAAAACAAGCCAGGAGATTTATACTTTCAGATTTGCAAGGTTCTTTTAATGTAGTCTTATAATAAAGTAGAATTAGTTCACCTATTCAATGTTTCCTGTTCGATCTCCTTGGAAGGCTGACATCAATCTTGCAATGTCCGATGGTACAAATTTCTCATCTTCTCTTTCTACCTTCTGCTAAGTTGAGAGGGATACTCTCTATGTTTCTTTCTCTGCCTGTTTATCACCTGCGGGTTCTCCCCCTTTGATCTGATCATTCCCTAGGAAGCATCTCTTCTCACCCCCACCCTCACCCCTATCTTCCAAGGTTATTCTCACATTCCATTACAATGTCAGAGGTTGAAAGACTTATCTGTTACATAGCTGCTACTGTCATTTAGAGATTCTTTAGACATGACTCTGTTTTGAGTTTATACCAGGGGTGTCCAACCTTGGCAAAGCTGGCTGAGGAATTCTGGGAGTTGAAGTCCACCAGTCTTAAAGTTGCCAAGGTTGGACACCCCTGGTTTATACCATCCAAAAGCATCTTTGTTCAGCTGGGGACATGTGTCACCATAACCAGAATTTCAGAATCCAGAAATGGGAATCACATCACATCAGTTTCAGCTTTGTGAAGCCATCTATTTACTTCCATCGATTCAGAAAATAGTTATTTTTTAAATGAAGATATCTATTTACCCTAGAATATGTCAACCAGTATTCCTTAGCAGAGACCAAATACTCCAATACTTTCTGAGCCTAGTTCAAATTCCTGGGTATTATTTTTGGAGCTCTTCCGGTTTGGGAGTCTGAGCTATCAGAAAAGTGGCCTTTTCTCATCTTTAGCAAGCCGCAGTGATAAATGTTGGCCCTCTTATATGTTTCCTTAATCTTGCATGTTTTTCTTGTGTCTTGGGTGGGCTTCTGGGACAACACCTTTGGTCTACTCCCTGCTTTGGCTTCCTAGCTGTCACTTTTGTCTATGCCGAGAAAACTGTATTTTACTTTAGCTCACTGATTGAATAATTTGCAATCCACTAAATCACAGCTTTAAACAAGCACAATAGATCTAATGCTCTTCTGTGGCATTTATGGTTGTGCTTTTATGGAACATGGAACTTCACTGTTTCATTTGATTCATTTTATTATTAACCAAATTGTACTGTCATTTTATTATTAACCAAACCGTACTGTCATTTTTATTATATGCTGTGAGCTACCTTGAAACTGTTTCTAGGAAAGGCTGAATACATTAAAAAATAATAAGTATTCTGTAGTCAAGAATGCAGTGTTGTGGAAATGGGTTTTTCCTTTCCACAGTCTTTTTCAGATGATAAATGCTCCTCCGTCCCATGTGAAAGGGAGGGATAACTTGATACTCTGTTGTTTCTCCAGATGTAGAAGAATGTAAATGGGCAGAACTCTGATCTGCTTACAAGAGAGGAGTGACAAGTTGTAATGTTTGTATCTCAAAACTCTGCATTTTAGAAAACTGTTCCCTAAACTGGTCATATACCTCTTCATTATGTTCATTCACATAAGTGTTTACAAATAACTGCATGAAAAGCGAACTCTTTAAATGTGATTCCCTTTTAAGGAATCCAGATATCCCTTTTAATCAATCATTAAAAAATAAAAAATGTCTTTTCCTCTCCGTTTGTGCCCTGCACTTTAATTTATTCCTGGACTAGCGGACTGGAAGACCAGAACATTCAGTCAGCCAGTTCTGTAGAAAATCATTAAGATTAAGTGCAAGAAGTCTTAGTTAAGCACTATTTCAGGCAGGATTTCGCCCCAACCTCTCCTTCCAAGCCTTAAAAATAGGTACTGAAAAATGGATTCTCATTTCAGCAGATGACCTTGCCGATCTCAATCCTTGACTTTTCAACCTTTAAGTGAAAATATATATTGCTATGACTGAAATAAAGATTTGATTTACACACACACACACATTTTTATGACTACAACAGGCTGTGATTTTCCTATTCAAGCTCTTGCTAAATTGCACTGTAGAAAAGACAATGAAAACCTGCACCATAGATTACTGTTAACTTTTTTAAAAAGCAGGCTTGACATTTTTATAAATAACAAAGTAATGGATGTACACATGAAAAGGAGGATGCTTATGTTTGCTGTATGAAATGGCAGAGGATACTACCTTCTCTGTTAATTGAGAAAAACAGAACAGTATTATTATTTAGATTCCTGAATATAAAAAGACTTGATAATAATTTGTAATAATGGAATGTTCCTAACAATAGGCAACACTTTATATTTCCAGTTTCCTCTTCATATGCCTGTTTGTATATGTATATATAGAAATGCTCCAAGATGGCATGTGTTCTGGACTAGCAGGCTTGAAAGCCTGCAACTCGGATTGGCCCGCTGGCAGCGGATCGTGATTGGTCTCCTCAGACTGATCCGATTGGCTAGTTAATGGGCTGCCGCGATTGGTCTAACCAAGCGCGGCAAACTCAAATCACTGTCATTGGCTGCCTAGCCGCAGCCAGCCCTATATCAGGGGCTGCTGCGGCTGGGATATTTCGCTCAGATCTGAAGTCACTAATAAAGAGCTGTTGTTGCTATCTGAGTCTTGTCTCCATTCTTGGACCCATCCTCCCGGATCTAACAGCATGCATCTTGAAGGATGGGAAAATAAACAGCAGAGATAGATAAAGTTTTAATGTCAGTGTACACAGGTAGTCCTCGATTTAATGATGGTCTTGAATTACAAAGGGCACAGAATGGATGCTTTACAGCCCATAAAGCACTTCCAATTAAAGCAAAACATTGTAATACTACCCCTGCAGTCACATGATCAGAGTCGGCGTGCTTGGCATTCTGTTCACACTTATGACCGGTTGCCAAGGGACTTTCAATCATGCGATCACCATTTGCAAACTTCTCAGCTGGCTTCCCCAGAAAGTCAATGGAGAAGCTGGCAGGGAAGGTTGCCAGCTGTTGCCTCCTGCCACAGAACTGAGATTCCCTCCTAGCAGGTAGCTGCTTGACCATTACCATCAGTCAATGGTAAAAGACAACTTTACTTGGAACAACTTGCATCCTGTAATCGTCCTTGAAAACCATCAAACAAGAATAGCAATAGCATTTAGCAATAACACTTAGACTTGTCATGCTTCTAGTGGAGACTGACTCTGAGGGAGAGGAGGAACAGCTGACAGGGAGTGGAAGTGTGGATCCAGAGGTTGTGGAGGAGGCTGGGGAAGGGCAGAGGACAGCTGGGCAGTTAGAGGAGGACCTAGGCCCATCCCCTCTTTATCCTAGGGCATGCAGGGAGGAGAGGATAAGGGAGAGACATGGTCTACTGAGGAGGAGAGGGCCTTAATCCCCTTCATAGGCTGCAGCTGTAACAACTGAATAAGAGGACAGACCTGCATATGGGCGAGTGCTGGAAACAAAGCGTGGAAATATCTCTAGTGTATGGTTCCTCTCTGAATTTGGCGTCCTTCCCAGTGTGTGTTCTGTTATCTATGGACATCTTCCAGCCCTTATCTTGCCTGGGTTGTGTTGTCTTTTACTTTTTATAATTTAAACAGCATTTTCTCCTTCTGGTAACTGCTTGTGTGGGAGTTTTTTGTCTTCCGTCAAGGATATTTGGAGCTTAGAAGCAAAGTGAAGGAATAAAAGGGGCTTTACCTGTTTTTTATGACTGTGTTTATTTTGTATCCCACCTTGGGTCATCACAGACTTATATACCACTCCACAGTGCTTTACAGCCCTCTCCAAGCAGAGTCAGCATATTGCCCCCAACAATCTGGGTCCTCGTTTTACTGACCTCAGAAGGTTGGAAAGCTGAGTCAACCTTGAGCCTGGTGAGATTTAAACTGCCAAATTGCAGGCAGCCAGCAGGTAGCAGAAGTAGCCTGCAGTACTGCATTCTAACTACTGCACCACCATAGCTCATCTGCCTATCTTCTTCTCCTTGGTCCTTGACAAGGACTTGAAAGGTAGATAAAAATGCCGGATTCAGTCTAAACATCTAGTGGACTGTGCTAGTAACCATAATAATAATTTTATGAAGCCACTCCCTCAGTACAGGTGGTCCTCGACTTACAATCACAAGTGAACCCAAATTTCTGTTGCTAAGTGAGACATTTGTTAAGTGGGTTTTTATATCCCATTTTATGACCTTTCTTGCCACAGTTGTTAAATAAATCCCTGCAGTTGTTAAGTAATGTCACTCCAGGACTCTGCAACCATCATAAATATGGGTCAAAATGGCCAAGCATCTGAATTTTGATCACGTGACTATGGGGATGCTGCAATGGTCGTAAGTGTGAGAACTGGTCATAAGTCACTTTTTTCAGTGCCACTGTAAGTTCGAACAGTAACTAAATAAACTATTGTAAATCAAGGACTACCTGTACACAGCTCAGAGAGGCAGTCATATAATATTACAGAACTTATACCTATAAGTTATATACCTATACCTGACTTAACTTATAAGTCAGACTTCTAGTGATTACATAGACAAGTTGATGTGATTTTCTTGGTAGCATTTCCAAATGTCACTGTCTTTTCTCTAGTATTCATTGGGAATGACTGCCTTGGGCTTATCCAGCTGGCTCGCTTGCCTATGGCAAGAAAAGCACTAAAGTTTCCCCATTCTTAGTCCAGAATCTTCTCCACCATATCAAACTGGCTGATGCATATATAATAGCATTCATTACAAAAATTAAACTAGGGCAGCTGGTATTTAGTAGAGGTTTGTTTTTTTTAAGATAGACCCTTCCGCATGGAGGGATGCTAACCCAATTCTGATATAGGTAAGAGCCTTTCTGCAACAGAGTATATTTTCATTTTCATTCGACAAAATAGATATTGCTATTTTTTTTTACTAGCACCCAAAACACCCATCTGTGAACCTCATGCAATTTAAGAATCATTCCCATTTTATTTGCATGAAAAGTGTCTTGTTATTCTAATCCAACAGGGTTCTTAAGGTGATCACAACTGAAGTCCAAAATGGCATCATCAGACAGTATACAATGGGATAATATGTAAGAAAATGCATTGAGTCCTCAACATAGATAGATTGGAACCTGTGCCATTCAGAATCTGGGACTGCATGAAATCCCAATCTTTATTTGCTTGTTTCTGAGCACCCCAAAGGATGGCAACACAACTAGGAAAACAAAAAAAGGGGGGGAGAAGGATTCAGAGAGCACTGAAGTAAATGAATAGCAGTTGTGCTTTCAAAGCAGTTTGTGCTTGACCCATTTACATTATAGTCAAATCTGTTTGTGATTCCCCACTTTCCTGATGTAATGGAAGTGACATGCCTACAAGGCATGCCTACAAGCATGAGTAAGTGTGTGTACACTTTGGAATAGCCCTTGCTTCATTTAATCTGCCTCATTCTGCCCCATTCTCCTGGCTTTCCTCAGGCTATGAATAATTGTTGAGAATCTTTGAGATGATCTGATACCATGAAAGTGACCGATTAGTGTGTTGCTTTGGGTTATGTTATTTTATATTCTTTTACCATGGATGTTTTATTGTACTTCTATTGATGTGGGAAATGACAACAGTGCTTTTGATTGTGGCAGAATATAAGTCTGATCAATCAATCAATCAATCAATCAATCAATTAATCAATCAAATCCAACCACAACTGGCCTTAAATGCAAGCTACTCAATGCAAGAAGCCTTGTAAATAAAATACCTGCATTTCTCCTCTTACTAAATACGGCAAAATTCGACATTATATTTGTCTGTGAAACATGGCGCAACGCATCTCTCCCTGACTCTATTACCACAGTAAGAGATTATCATGTTTACCAATCAGATCATGAAATCTGTAGAGGAGGTGGTATTGCTATCTTTTATAAAAAGTCCCTACATCTAAAAAACATCCAAGTAACCCAGGAACTTGCTATTCCTGAGACCATCATCTTTGAATTATCCTTAAATATCACATTTTGATTCTTACTCTGTTAGAGCCCCTGATTATGACATCGAACATGCAAACAAGCTAAATACATTACTAACATGGGCAGCATCCTGCCCACACGCTTTTATCTTTCTTGGTGACTTCAATCTACCTCATATTAACTGGACCCTTAACAAATATACAACTGAACCCACACATACAACCTTCTACATCCTATCAAATTCTATACCTGTCAACAGTGGTGTCCCCCAAGGCACTGTTCTAGGACCAACTCTTTTCATACTCTAGATAAATGACCTCTGTGATCATATCAAGAGCAACTGCATTCTCTTCGCTGATTATGTAAAGCTATTCAACACCACAGACAATACTGCTACCCTTCAAAAAGACTTTGACTATGTATCAGAATGGTCAAACAAATGGCAACTTCAAATCTCAACAAATCAATGCTCTGGCAAAAAATAATAATCAGAAAATAAAATACAGGCTGAATAGTCAAGACCTTGTTGATGATCCAACCTCTGTCAAGGATCTTGGAGTACTCATCTCAAATGACCTAAGTGCTAGAGCCCACTGTAACTACATAACCAAAAAGGTGTGAAGAGTTGTTAACCTAATCTTATGTAGCTTTTTCTCTGGTAATATCATACTACTAACTAGAGCATACAAAACATTTGCTAGACCAATACTTGAATACAGCTCATCAGTCTGGAACCCACATTACATATTTGATATTAACACAGTTGAGAAAGCCCAGAAATATTTCACAAGAGTTCTCTACTCCTCTACTCGTTGCAGAATACCTTATGCTAGCAGACTTGAAATTCTAGACCTAGAAAACCTAGAACTACACCACCTTCGGTCCATACTAAGTATAGTACATAAAATCATACATTGCAATGTCCTACCTGTCAATGAATACTTCAGTTTCAATCATAACAACACAAGAGCAAACAATAGATACAAACTCAAGGTTAATCGCACCAAACTTGATTGCAGGAAATACGACTTCAGCAACAGAGTGGTCAATGTCTGGAATGCTCTACCTGAGTCTGGTTTTTTCCCCAAACCCCAAAAACTTTAACCTTAGACTGTCTACTATTGACCTCACCCCTTTCCTAAGAGGTCTGTAGGGGGCGTGCATAAGTGCACCAACGTGCCTATCGTCCCCTGTTTCTTTTATATATTTTTTATTTTTTTTATTTTTCTGATATGTATTCATGTTTTTAATTATACCTATTATCTTGTAAGCAACTGACAAATAAGAATAAATAAAATAAAAATAAATAAAAGCTTGGGGAGTGGAGAATTTTCTTTAGGGATCTTAAGAAAATTTACCTTTAACCTTGAGTTTTCTTAAATGATCAGACCTGAATAGTGTCTATGAAATTTGGTATGTTGCCATGAAAGCTTTAATTTTCTTGTGCTTTTCCTCTTATTTGAATAATTTTTCTCCAGGCTAGCATGTCAGAGCTAAGAACTCTTTTTTTCAGAGATTTAGGCATAAACCTTAGTCCTAAATCCACTTTAGGCTTTATGTGTGCATTGCATTTATTTAAACAATTAAAAGCCCAACTCTCAAGGTAACTCTGGGCAACATATAGCTTAAAAAAACAGGAACAATAGTGTAGTGTAATGAGAGGAAAAAAAATATAAATGTCACAAAAAGAGGAATATACCCACCCTCATTTGTCAAGGGTTGTGCCATCAACCTCCCCTGAGGTTTGAGAGAACAGCCTAGTGTTTAGTGACTTCCAAAACATCATCAAGGTGAAAACTATCTCCATATTAAAGTTATCTTTGCACACATCCTTATCTTGCTGGTAAATATTAGTTTAGTACCAGTTTATTAGCTTGGGAACATTTGAATATTGAAACATTTGACAAATTATTTGTTTACACCTTGGTCTTGTCACTTGACAGTGAACTAGCTAGTTAAACCAATGTCAACTTTAAGGAAGAGGAATAGGGAGAGGAAAAGAGAGGAAGGTAGGTTAGTTATACAGATATAAGTTACATGAGAGAAAGATTACAAGTACCTTATCAACTGATAATTGCAATGCATTAAAAACTAATTGTGTATTGAGAACTTTTTAGATTCTTGAAAACTTTTGATATATGTGAGTTCAGCAGTCTCTAGCTGAATGGTGTGTTAAAATATCCTTTTTTCCCAAAGTGGTCACTTTGCGATCTCAAATACTGACTTTTATTTATTAATTGGAAAAGGTTTATTCTCATTTTTGGCTATTATAAGCTAACAAAGGTATTTCCCAATTATGTCAAGGAAGTGAAATAATGTATATAGGGAACATCTAAGGCAGTCTGTCTGTGAATATGCCCTAAAGGAGCTGTTTTCAGTGCATTAATCCTTGGTAGCTATTAGTCATTCCATTCACATTTCTGCTGAAAAATAAATACATTCAAAATAAATTAATTATGTAACATACTGTACATCCCATGGCACCAGATGTTGGCAATCATTATCAATTATCTAAAAGTATAAATTTAATAATTATTTTCCCTCAAAACTGAATTATTCTAGTTTATAGTGAGTCTGAAATGGTTATATATTTTTTCTATTATTGTTATAATTATGGAAGAACAAAATGAGAAGGTATTTTCTCTTTCCTGGTTTTAATTCTGGTAAACAGACACATTAATACAAATCTAGATCTAATGTTTAGCAGAAGGAAAAATAGACCAAATAAACCAAACTTCTCTTTATCCAACCTGTTTTATCAAACTTGTGGTTTCTGTTATTGAAGTAGTTTAATAGCTATTAGTTTAAACAGATTTATATGGTATTAGATTTATATGCCACATTTTGACAGGAATAAATAATATAAAAGTCATTATAACAATATTAGTTTGTTTCCTGTTTTGTACACAATTCAGGTAAGTCTTTACTCAGAATTCCCTAAGATACACAATAATGCACATGAAAATTGCTCACATGGTAGTATTGGCTTTGGAAATTACCAGCATTAAATAAAGGTATTAATACACTGTACAAAGAGCAGCCCTGCAACCTGTTTTTGGTCTTATGGAAGGAATCCTGTTAGTGAAAAACATTATTTATTTATTATTTATTTTGCAGCCATTAAGTAATTCCATTAATGATTTGTACAATATTCAATTTCAGAGAGGGAGAGAGAGAGGGAGGGAGGAAGGGGGAAGAAAAAGTGAGTCATCTTTCAGTGTCCTTATCTAATAATAACGGAAGCAAATTGATTCCGAAAGGTAGCGATAAGCATACCTGAATGATCAATAGTGAGGAAATGAGTTGGCTTATCTTCCCAGATGGAGAAGATAAGTTTTAATTGATTAACTGATGCTTCTGACACTGTTTTAATTGTCAGTAAATTTTTGATGGGTTGCTGCTGTAGGAGAACCTGAAACGGTATGTTGCTGATAAGATAATTGATAACAGATAACAGATAATCAGAGTTGGAAGGGATCTTGTAGGTCATCTAGTCCAACCCCCCGCCCAAGCGGGAGATCTTTCTGACAAATGGCAGCCCAATCTCTTCTTGAAAGTCTCAAGTGATGGTGCTCCCACAACTTCTGAGGGCAAGCTGTTCCATTGGTTGTTTGTTCTCACTGTCAGAAAGTTTCTCCTTATTTCCAGGTTAAATCTCTCCTTATTCAGTTTCCATCCATTATTCCTTGTCTGGCCTATAGGCACTTTAGAAAATAGCTTGACCCCTTCCTCTCTGGCAGCCCCTCAAATATTGGAAGTCTGCTATCATGTCTCCCCTGGTCCTTCTCTTTACTAGACAAGCCAAGCCCAGTTCCTGTAACCGTTCTTCATATATTTTAGCCTCCAGTCCCCTAATCATCCTGGTTGCTCTTCTCTGTACTTTTTCTAGAGTCTCAACATCTTTTTATAATGTGGTGAGCAAAACTGGATGCAGTAGTATAGGTGTGGTCTTACTAAGACTTTACAGAGTAGTATTAGTACTTCCCTTGATCTTGACTGCATCCCTCTATTAATACAACTTAGGATTGCATTAGCTTTTGGGGCTGCTGCTGCACACTGCTGGCTCATATTTAGCTGGTTGTCCACTAAGACTCCAAGATCCCTCTCACAGTTACTGCTATTGAGCCTGGTTTCACCCAGTCTATATGTGTACTTTTGGTTTTTCTTGCCTAAGTGTAGGACTTTACTAAATAAAATATGAATGAAGGCAAATATATGTGTACCAGGATAATGTTGCAGGATCCAATTTGTGGTCATTCTTCTAGAGAGAAATTCCCCAAGGATGGGCTCCAGTATTAGTCCCAGGGGTGGGATTCAATTTTTTTTACTACCGGTTCTGTGGGCGTGGCTTGGTGGATGTAGTAGGGGAAGGATACTGTTAAATCTCAGAGGTCAGAGGTGGTATTTGCCGGTTCTCTTTCTGAACTACTCGAAATTTCCACTACCGGTTCTCCAGAACTGGTCAGAACCTGCTGAATACCACCTCTGATGACTCCCAAAGTTCAGAAGACTAAACCTCTTGTCCCAGTGATTGACCCACGTTGGATAGGTAAAACAGCACAGGTCCAGGAAAAACAAACCAAGTACTACTGCCTAAATTATCACCTGCAATTGTCTATAATGCAATTCAGCTATTAAGCCCACAGTATAAGAGGAACAAAATAAACGAATGGTATCTTTTATGCTACCAAATCCATCATGTATTGATGATGAACAATTCTGAAAAACAGAATTACTTAAGTGACTGCATGAACCAAACCAGATTTTTAAAAGCCTATAGATATTTCTTGGCACATAGGATTTTTCACAATGATTTTCCCCAGAGAACCATCTGCCTTCCCAGGGATGTCAGTAAAACAACAGCAAGAAACAGTACCGTGGTTTCTAGAAAAGTGAAATAATGTAAATAATTGAAGAATGAAACATGTCAACATTCTTGCAATTGCAATTTACTTTCATGTTGGCTTGGAAACTTGCAAGCTCCTGGGAATAGGGGAAGAGGCATTTTAAAAATTGTTTTACTGTGCCACATTTGCAGAACATTTATGGTATCTTGATCATACCAGTATCATCCAGAAGGACCTTTCCCAAAGCCTCTGCAGAGAGTTTGATTTTTCCTCAGAGCCCCCTATATTGATATCATCATTCCACAAACTTTTTTAACCTCTGGAGATTGATCTTTACAGGACATTTTTTTAATGCAAGAATGTTTTCCATGCCTCTGCAAGATTTCCCACACCTCTGCAAATCCTTGTTATTTCACATTTACTCTGTAAGGAATTCCCTCAAATATTCATCCTTTTGCTCTTCTCTCAATTGTCACATTCAGGGAGTAGCTTTGAAACACCTGCCTGAGCCTTAAGACATCTGTTTACAATCCATGCTCCCAAACCCTCATTCAATCATACGTCCTTCTCCCCTCCCACCCATCTGGCTTTCAAAGGTTTCTGTTTGCAATCTCGGCAAACATTGTGATGTTCCTGCCCATTGAACTGAGCAGTACATAGTAATATGTCAGAATCACTGTGAAGTTTCAGATGTATTGATGTTCATTGGGATGCCCATTACATTACAAATACAAACCTTGAGACCGTTTACTGGAGAAGCTCTCTGTGTATTCTGCATTTTGGATGATTTCCTTGTGATGCAAATATGGTGTAATTAGTATCACTGAAAGCCCAACTGGAGTAAATAATGAATTAATGAATTGCATGTGTTATGTTTATTGTGTTTATCCTCACAAAGGGGAAAAGTGAGAACACTTAATTATTAAAACAAAGTATAAAAGAATGTGTGTGTGTGTGTTTGTGTGTTTGTGTGTATGTATAGTTTGTCAGAATTTTTATTATATGGTTTTGTATGTATTTGCAATTTTAAAGGTCTTGTCAGTTGCAGTAAGTATAAATCAGATAAAATATATAAACATAAATCAATTGAGGAGACCTACATTCTGGAGTCTACATATTAATTCATTATTGTGGTTGACTGCACAATCAGCAAGATGTTTAGACTGGATTTGGCATTTTTATCCACCTATCAAATCCTTGCCATGCACCTGGGATAGACAGATGGTGTTGTTGCTTGATCGTGTTAAAGGTATTGTTCAGAATGTAAGCTATTCCCAGTAAGCTGCCTTTTGCAATTGACCAATCCTGACTTTCTCAATGCTGATAGCGTTCAAGTGGTGCTCCCGATATTTTGGAATTGCATCCAACGTGCCTTTTACTTCTGGTACCATCTTTGCTTTCCTTTGCCACAGTTGTTCTAATGTCATGCACAAGAAATCAGGAACCAGGAAAGAGTTCAAAAGCACTGTTTATTCCATGCAACATATACAAGAATCTGACCTATTAATGGTCCATGGATTAGCCAATACCTTCTTCGGAGATATTTTTTCTTACTTCCCTGTCTGGCCTATAACTCAGATTTCCCATCCAAGTGTTAACTAGAATAAACTCTGGGGATTCGTTTTTTTAAGATCAGCCAATGAAGAACTCAGCTGAAACAGTTATAGAATCCTAGGTAGGTCAAAGCCAAGTTTTCTCATTCACCCTTGAGCTGGTAAAGTCATCATGAGGCAACCTTTACTTGTCTTTCTGTCATAATTGGTTCTTTTTCTTCAGCGTATCCCCATCAGTTGTGATCTGAAATGCATAATCGTCTAAATAATTTTTCTGAAAGCAAAGACACATGTCTTGGTTTCTGGAATCATTCAGTAAGGAAGTCTGGTTCCTGCTAATGTCTGGCTGAAACATTCTTGTGGTGATATCACTCCAGCCAAAGGTCTAGGAAACTCAGGTACGTATACTGTGCTTAGAGGCTACCTTAACATTTTGGGGAAGTGGGGAGGGCAGTGTCGGGGAAGAAAATTTGTGATGAGAAAAAAACGAAGAGAGAGACGTTCCCTGAGGGTGGGCTCCAGCACAAATCTGAAAGCTTGGAAGAATAAATCTGTAGTTCTGGTGACTGACTCAGATTGGATCCTGCAACATTACCCTGGGACATTTGCCTTCATTCACAGAAGAAACTAAACATACTTCCTATTATCTACAGATAATTCTACTTAAAAAAATCTGTTAGGGTGGGGACAATCACTAAATGGCTAAAACTGCTCATAGATGACCTATGTGCCTCAGTACCCCTGAAGATTTTTTGTTAGCTACTGCAACCAATTTTTCCCCCCTCTCCTCTCTCCCAAGCATCCATGTATGTGTCTCCCTCTTTGTCACTCATTCTAGGTTATGCAAGGCTCCTAACATGCCCACGCTGGAAAGAATACAAATCTAATTGATTCTGCTGCTAAGGAAACTATATGGATACATCCATAAAATCCTCAAGAGTTCTGCATGGAGGAGACTTTTTAATTCTTCCTTTCTCACTCTTAGCCATTTACCCTTCCTGGACAAGCCCGCCATAGAAACAAAATCCATACCCTTTTAAGAGTATTACCATGCAGTGATGATTTTGTGGTTGTCTGGTCGTGGTGAGGCTTTGATTTCATTGTTACAGCCCCCATTTTGGCAGGGTTAAGTTTTTGAAATGTAGCAGTGTGTGAGGAAGCACATTATGTGTGGTGGCGCAATGGTTAGAGTGCTGTACTGCAGGCTACTTCTGCTGACTATCGGCTGCCTGCAATTTGGCAGTTCAACTCCCACTAGGTTCAAGGGTGACTCAGCCTTCCATCCTTCCGAGGTGGGTAAAATGAAGACCCAGATTGTTGGGGGCAATAGGCTGACTCTGTAAATGGCTTAGAGGGGGCTGTAAAGCATTGCAAAGTGGTATATAAGACTAAGTACTATTGCTATTGCTCTTTTCTAGCTCCACTTGCGACTCTACTCCAAGACACACAATATATAATAGTTTATATTTATAAACACTTCCATTGGTATCCATGGAAGCTTTTCTTTTTAAAAAAACAACCTAATTATGGTGTACCTAGGAACACAAGGAAGAGTGCCAGGTTCAACTGATTGGTCAGAGGTTTCTCATTCCTTGTATCAGGAACAGACAACTTGATGAATTCCAGACATTTTGGGGCATTATTTTCATATCCCTTAATATCTTACCCAATCTTCAGGGATGATCAAAATTTCAGTCCAAAACCTGGGGTCCACCTCCTTCTTCTCTCATTTTCTATGTAATATTTGCATACTCTATTGTAGTGGTGGTACTCTACTGGTTCGGCCTGGTTCGGCCAAACTGGTAGTTCCAAGGATCATCTGTGAGCAAATCAGTTCACTCTGACGATCAGCTGTTGGGCCCTCCCACCTCTCCCGGCTATATACTGACCTTTATTTCCTGCTTTTCAACCTCAGCTGCTTTGTGTGGCACAGTGGATTGCTGCACATCAGCTGTTTTACACACAGGGCTTGCAGCAGAAGGTGAGTTGCAAATGCTGCGTGCGTGCAAAGCACACGCTCACACCAAACGAGTAGGAAATTTTTTTGAAACCCACCACTGCTTTATTGCTAATCAACATGTATTCCTGAGTCAGAAATCTGAGAAAGAATATGTATCTGCCATATTGATTATTTTAATGAATTTTCCCTGAGTTTACTGGCTGTTTAGTAGAGGATTAATGCAATGAATTATATTATCTTCATGTCATACTGTATTTATTTGGACAGTTCTTCAGTAATTAAAGGCTGGAAGCTAAAAGAGGTAAGGTCTGGCACTAGTAGGAAATGAGAAAGGAGCATCTATGTATTTCACAGCAAACTGTAAGGCTTTAGTGACAAAGATCGTATGCTTATTTCATCTTCACCCGGGGAATTTATCTGGGTTGGATTATTTTGAAAGCAAAATGCGTATGAGATTTCATAGCATTAGGTTTTATCTATAAATGTACCGGCTTAATGACATTGTCAATTAAGCAGGAGAGGGAAGGGGATTTCATATCCGGTTTTCCATTCAGAAAATCTCAGCCTTGTATCAGAAGCAATTGTTTAATAATTAGCTCTCATCAAGGCCCGCTTTAGGCTAAGGCCAAGTAGACATGAGCCTAGGGTACCAAAGCTGAAGGGAGTTCCAATGATGTTTTTTCTTCTGATTTACTCTAAAGCTGCAAATTTTTGCCTTGGAGATGATACCATCAGGCAATGTGGCCTAGGGTACCATATACCTTTGTGCATTCACAGGTTTTCATTAGAGAGGAGTTTTTTGTTAGTAAAATAATGCTTAGGGTCATCCCGTGTGGATTAGATGGAAAGGTAAATGCCAGATGTTCAAGCTGGTTTTAAAAAAGGTTGAGGAACAAGCAGGGGTGGGATTCAAAATTTTTAACAACTGGTTCTGTGGGTGTGGCTTAGCTGGTGGGTGTGGCTTGGTGATCATGTGACTGGGTGGACATGGCTTGGTGGTCATGTTATTGGCTGGGTGTGGCCAACTCAATATCACTCACATTGAGGCACGCATCTCCTTGCCTGGCCTCTCATGACTGTGGGGATGCTGCAACAGTCGTAAGTGGGAAAAATGGTCATAAGTCACTTTTTTCTATGCCATTGTAACTTTGAATGATCACTCCACACAAGCAAAGTACCAGCAAAGGAGGGGGAAAAAAACTCCAGAGAAGTTCTTGAGACAGGAAGTCTAGTCCTGCCAAGAATGTAATAAGAGTTAACAGAGAGGCAGTTTCTGTAAGCAACACCAGAACGTTTCCTTCCTGCCTTTCTTACAGGATTAGGCCAGTAATTTCTTCTAACAACTGGTTCTCCGAACTGCTTAGAATGTTAACAAGTGGTTCTAGAGAATAGATGTGAACTGGTAGAATCCCATCCCTGGGAACAAGCAATAGTAAGAAATAAATAAGTGCTTCAGCCTTCAATTGGGTTGACCTTGTCAGACTATGGAAGGTCTTCTGGAAAAACCCAGAATATGGCATTGTCCTCATGTAAAACTTAGAACATCCCTTTCTGCATCATACCACTAGCTCTGCTCCTTTCATTTGCAAATGCAGTATCATGACACAGATGGCGGGGGCTTGGCTTAAGATGCCATGATTCTACTTTTGTCATTCTGCTCCCCTTCTGCCCTCCCTCCATGCTATTGGCACTAGGTAGCTGTTGATCTTAGAAACAAGGAAAGAAAGAAGTCATTTAGCACTTGATGGCAACAAATATGATCTTTGGTTCAATACACCTTAACCATTTATCTTTAAATCTTCCACTTGTATTGGGGTTGTTAAGTTTCTATAGTAATTCATAAATGGGATCACCTTCCTACATGGCATTGATCTTCTGTGTATATCTTAGGATAACTTTCTCAAACCGTTGTCCTCCAGATTTTCTGGGCCACAATTCTGAGATTCCTAGTCAGCTTGCTGTCTCAGAATTCTGGAAGTTGGAGTTTGGTTTGTCTGGAGCTGAGGTGGGGAACTATGGGCCTTTTATGACTTGTGGACTTCAACTTCCAGAATTCCTGAGCCAGCATGGCTCAGGAATTCTGGGAGTTGAAGTCCACAAGACATAAAAAGGCCATAGTTCCTCACCCCTGAATTCTGGAGGATACTGGAAGTGGGGGATTGCTCAGTCAATTGCAAAAATCCTTTAACAGCATCAAATAACATAATCTGCCTATCCTTGGTCCTTGGGAAGGACTTGATAGTACTTTTTTAATGCCAAATCCAATCTAAACATCTGGCTGACTGTGTGACCAACCATATCAACAACAGGTAACAACAACAGCTTACAACAGCTATTGATACTTTCATTGCCATCATCAGCAAGTATCCAACATTTCTCTAAAAATTAAATACATATAAGGAAAAACAGAGTTGTTGAATGGCAGCAAGATCATATCAGGAGAGCTGATTTAACTGAAAAAAAGAAAAGAAAAGTAGGACAGATGAGGTAGCAGGCCCAGAGTGTATTGGGTACATATGGCAAGGGAAGGAAATTGTTTGTGTCTAATGACAATGACAATAACAAAAAGGTTTTCCCTGTCCTCCTGCCTGAGACATTTGTGAGACACTGGGTTGCAAATGCCAGACTCCTCAGAGGACAGACTTATTCAAACTGTTCTACTCTACAGAAGCCATGTAGAAATTAAATGTGAATGAGTGATGCCCTTGTAAAATTAAAGATACTTCCACGTAGCCAGTCAAAAGACCTTCTGCAGCAATTCCTTTTCTTTCCTCATGGGCATTTGGGTGTCAAGTGGCGGGAAGATGATGAGAAGGCTCTAGATGGAGGTCAACATCTTTGGATCACTTCTAAAATTCGGTGGATATGGCACAGGAGTGGCATATCCTTGTGAGATATGCCTATGAAATGGAAGTATATCTTAGATAGCAATAACCCTTAGACCAAGGGTCTTCAAACTTGTGGACTTCAACTTTCAGAATTCCTGAGCTAACATGACTGGAGGAGGAATGCTGGGAGTTGAACTCCACAAGTCTTAAAGCTTGAAGTCTTCAAGTTTGAAGACTCCTGACTTAGACACCACTTCACAGTGCTTTACAGCCAAGTAGTTTATAGAGTCAGTATATTGCCCCCAACAATCGGGTCCTCATTTTACCGATCTTGGAAGGCTGGAAGGCTGAGTCAACCTTGAGCCAGTGAGACCCAAACTGCCAAACTGCTGGCAGCTGGTGATCAAAGTGGCACTCTAACCACTGCGCTGCCATGGCTCTTAGGTTGTACGCCCACTCTCCAAAGAATTTGCTGCCCAATTTGAACTATTCTGAACTGAAGAACCAGAATGTGTCATAGTGAGTCATTCTCTAGTGACAACCCAGCTGGATAATTGTAGCTCATGAGTGTCAAATTCAGTTGCATCACATGACGTATCGTGATATATCACATTTTTTGCCTTTGCAGAGCTGGGGTGGGCATGGCCTGTGCATGACCCACCCAGCCCATGGGCCACCAGTTTGATACCCCTATAGTTTATCGAGTAGTATCCGGTTTATCAAGTAGTATCCGGTTATACTTTTTAATATGAATTAGAGGGAGAAAAGGACAGAGATCATTCATGTAATTCACATTCTGCTTTACTTCTAGGAACTTAGGGCAACCTCTTGTTTATTTTTATTCCATACGAATAATCCCATTAGATAAGTTGACTAAGAGAGAATACAGATCTCAAGTCATCCAGTCAGCTTCCAGGACTGAGGCAGAATTTGAACCTGAGTCTACTTGGTCCTGAATCAATACCTTAACCACTGTACCATACTGATGCTCACTTCTACATTTTTCAAATATGCAATGGCCAGATATCCTATTAGCCACATTTAATGTTCATCTAATGAAATTGGAGAAAAATGGCACAGTGCAAACCAATACAGTCATGTTTCAGTCATGTTTTCAAAATAGGTAAAACATGCATAAACTAGTTAAGTCAAGGAAGACATGGTTGATGATCTAGAACAGTGGTAGTCAACCTGGTCCCTACCACCCACTAGTGGGCTTTCCAGCTTTCATGGTGGGCAGTAGGGGTTTTGTCCCCTACTTTATAAATCACCATTACTGTGGAACCAGTGGGCGGTTAGAGAAAACTTTATTACTAACAGAGATACAAAAGTGGACGGCAGGTATAAAAAGGTTGACTACCCCTGATCTAGAAGATAACATATAAATAAGATGTGAGATCTCTGAATATATTTATGTGATTTATTTCGAGTCAGGCACCACATTATTCTTAGAAATGGTTTACAGTACCTTATTATCAATCTTTTTTTATTTGAGAAAGAAAAGTACCTGGATTTCCTTATGCCGGTGTGTTTTGGTGGTATTAGAAGCTACAGTTCCATGAGATACACTTTTCCGCAGCGTTTTCACACCCTCTAGTGGTTTGCTATAGAGCTCCATTGTTTCATGTTGCTGACAACATGGAGGAATTTAGAGCCAGGTCTTTGTTGCTTTACAAAGGGCTGTCAGGTTTGGGGGGTTATGCAAATCCCTGAGGGGATGCTGTTCCATAGGGGAAACACACTATGCAAAAAAGGCAATTGGGGAGGTTTACAAATCCAGTAATAACAAAACATAAATCACTATTCTGACTTGGCTCAGTCTTATAATGTCTGCCACTGGTCTAGATCAAGAATGTAACAAAATGTCAGTTCATCAGATCAACCATCAACTCCACAGGAAGGCTATAACTGCTTTTACTGAGACTATAAACAATCTACACAATCTTGCACATCTGGTTGTGCTGTACCTCCTCCTTCTTCTTCTTTACCATCCAGTGAATTAGGAAGGTATCTGTCTGAGCTAATTCTGAGCATTATCAATGTTGCAAAGCATCCTGATTAGCACTGAAAACGTTTTGCATATGAATAGCAGTGCCAGACTGCTATTGACAGAGTGAAGGTAACTATGAAATAGGAGGGCTTCAATGAAGACATTTATGGGCTTCCGATGTGCAGTACAAGCCCTGTAATGGCTCCAAGGATTGATAGTAGTAAGAAAACATCAGCTTCAATGATGAAATCTGAGGAATGTCTATTCAATATATTGGACATGTGGAAATGCAGAAACACTCACATAAAAAGGACCTTTGCTAGCTCTGCTAAACTTAACCATTTAAAATTGGAGGTATTTATAGACATTATCTAAGGCTCCAAAGTAATTCTCTGCAATAAGTGAGAATATTCGTTTTCTAAATCCTCCAATTTTGAGCCTGGCAGTGAATGCTTCTACCTCCCGCAGCAGTATAATTTCCCCAGCTTGTACTATGCAGTTTGGATAGTACAAGCGGGGTGTGATTCAACCAATGTAACAACCGGTTTGGTGAGTGCGTGCTTCATGCATGTGTGCGCCAAATGTGTGCTTTATGCGCGCACAGAGTGTTTGCTACTGACTTTCTCCATCAATCCCTGTGTGTTAAACAGCTGGCGCGTGGCAATCTGCTGTGCTGCATGAATCAGCTGAGCTTGAAAAACAGGATATAAAGCACAGCCTAGAGCCCCGGCAGGTAGGTGGGCCCAACAGCTGATCATCAGAGCAAACTGAACCAGTTTTCTCCCAGCTGATCCTCAGAGCTACCAGTTCGCCCGAACCAGGCTGAACCCGTAGAATCCCAACCCTGAGTTTGGATCAGCAAGGACACCAGATGACCTGCTTGGTGATTTACAGTCTAAAATAGGACTTCCTGAACTGTGAGGTATACCTCTCTTGGGGAGATGCAAACAGTGACCAGAAAAGGTGTGAAGAAGCTTTTTAGTATTATATTGCTACAATAAATCCATCTTTTCCAAAGTTTCATTGTATTCTTTTCATTGTTCATTTGTGTTCATTTTGATGTTTGGGTAGGGTGGTGTGATCGTTAAGATTATACTAAAGGAAGGCATGATGACAAAAGCTTTAATCTGGTCTAAAACAGATCTAAAATAGATCAGAGTTACTCTGAGGTATGTCAATAAATTTTACAGATAAATAAATAAATAAGTAAATAAAATATCTAGAGGAGAGCCTGAGTTATTCCTAGTCCCTTTAGGAGAGTTTTGAGTATCTTTCATTGGACGTTTTTGCTCAACCTTCAGAGATGTCCAAGCTCTCTCTATATACTGGCTCATGATTTCCCAAGAACATAGTAGCAGTTAAATTGGTGTGGTTCAACTTAATGTAACTTGGGGTCAGATTTTGCAATAGGATATCAACTCAGGTATAAAACAAACAGGCTTAATTCTGGGAAAGAAGCCAGATCTTATTAGAGGTTGAAGAGCAACTTCAGAAAATTCCAGCTTCAGGAAGCCAAGAGGGCAAAACCCTCTAAGTGGGTGGTTCTAATCCTTTTGGGCTATTTGTTTTCAATTTCATTCTAAACAAGACGCATTTGCTGAGTGGGGATTTGTGATACCACATTTTATATTCATCGATTATGACGTTTTCTTTATTAACTCCAGCTGTGGTGGCACTAATCTGTGTCTTGATAGGGATAATATTCAGAAACAGCAGGAAAATACCCAAGACAGAGCTGAGCACAACCAGCAAAAAGGTAGCGCCTGGCCCATGGGGCAAAGACATGAAAGACGGGACTGATTTACATGCAGACGAAGAAGGTATGAAGAACTATTCCTGTCTGAGAATTGGGGGGAGGATTTGAAGTTCAACACATTGGAGAAGAACAGGTTGGGAAAGGCTGTTTTACACTAATGTTTAATTATTTCTGTTTTGGTATTAATTGGTAACTCCTATACAGCTGAAGACATGGAGGGGTTGAAGAAATGAAATAGAGCTGGTGTGGTGCCTGGTGTTTTTGATGGGCTCCAAGAGGAGACAAAAGTGGCAATATGTAGCTTTGTAGCATGAAATGATAAGAGAATGACCTTGGGAGACAGAAGGAAGAACTGCAGCCTAGACAATGGTTTAATAAATAACATTTGAGTCTGAAGGAGGAGAAGTGGTGAACGTGCCTCCCTAGTTTTGGGGAAAATAATGGAAGGAAGTTTCTGTTATAGTGAGAGCCAGTTTGGTATAGTGGTTATGGCATCAGATTAAAAACTAGGAGACTGTGAATTCTAGTCCTGCCTTGGGCATGAACTCAACTGGGTGACCTTAAGCCAGACACTTTCTCTCAGCCCGAGGAAGGAGGCAGTGGCAGGGACATGTCCAGGCAGTCTGCAAGAATCAGATATGATTGAACAGGAGGGGTGGGTAACCCCTTACAGTAAAGACAGAGCTGTTGGTCTTGGCTATGCTTCTTTTCTGGATTACCTTGCAAGGCTAACATAGCCTGTCTTCCTTTTTGGTTATGCAGAGTAATAACTGTAACTGATATAGGAAGCAGTGAAGCTGATCTGAGTTAGGGAGAAAGAAAGCAGCAACAGTGTGCACATTATTGACAAAAGCACTTTACCTCTACATGTTTATTGAGATCTATGTCCCTGAAAGTTCAATACAATGTGTTCCTAGATGGAAGGCAATGGAATGTGCTTAGTTACAAGTGAGGAGCTTTTCCATGGTGTGCAAATAACTAGATGCAGCTTTTATACATGCCATGTCTTCCCTGTTACTAAAAAGCCCAAAGACCTGTGAATTTTTCCAAATGGGGGATAGAAAGTGAAAGAAGTGTCAGGCCAACCTGTTCTGATAGGGTGGTTATATACTCAAGGCTGGATGCCTTTCCAGAATGAGCATCTCTGGTTGATGCAGGATTCTGGATTCTCTTGTGCAAAGGACCAATCCTAACACTGCTGGCTGTGTTGGGAAGAAGGCAGCCCTATACGTTTTGCAAATTAGCCTCAGAGGAGAAAGCAAAATGCCAATACTACTCCTTCCTCTTATAAAAGGTTTGCCTGAGGGGAAAGGCATCCATTGACTGACTCTTGCTTTAGGCCTGTGTTGTCTTTGCTCTTTAACTGAATGGGCCCATCAACTAATGTTCTAGTGCAGGAGTGTCAAACTCAAAGCCCGGGGGCCGGATCCGGCCCATGGGGAACTTAGATCTGGCCCACAGGGTCGCCCTGGAAGCAGTGAAGGACCAGCCCGCGGTGCCTTTGCCAGTGAAAATGGAGCTCTGTTTTCACTGGTAAAGGGTTGCAGGAGGCCGTCGCAGCTGAAATGGAGCCCAGGAGCCCATTTTCTCTGGTAGAGTGCTTGGGCCACCACAGCAGTGGTGTTATTCAGCCAGTTCGCACCAGGTCAGGTGAACCAGTAGAAAGGATTTGGTATGGGTTGCCGAACTGGTAGTAAGTTCTAGCTGGCCACGCCCCTGACCCGGTCGCCTGGTCACCACTAACTCACTTGCCTGCCCACCCAATGCTTTCTCACCCCACCCATCTGACACTGGCCCCTTAAGGTATTTCTTTTTCTTCCTTCCCAACCATCAGCTGTTCATACAATCAGCTGTGCCAGGATTCCCCTTGCTGAGGACCAGGAAGGCAAAAAATGGAGGGAGGGGCTCAGTCCCCCTCCATTTTTTGCTTTCTGAGCCTCAGAGGAGCCTGTAGGGAGCAAAAAAACCCTCTCCAGAGGCTCCTCAGAGGCCAGGAAGGTCCCAAAATGGAGCATGGAGGAGTGTTGCGTGCCCCTCCCATGCTGTTTTTTGTTTCTTCCTGAACCCGAGGAATCTTCTGGGAGCAAAAACGCCCCCCCCAGAGGCTCTTCTGAGGCCCAGAAGGACCAAAAAATGGGTGGGAGGGCAACTGCAAAAAAGAAAAAAAAGCCACGCCCACCCAGTCACATGGTTAGGCCCACCTAACCACACCCACCACACCATGCCCACAGAATCGGTAATAAAAATTTTTGAATCCCACCACTGCACCACAGACACCCCCGACATGAGTGACATTGAGCTGGCCATGTCCATCCTGACCATGCCTCCCGGCTCCCCCCAAGGTCAAACACAACCCTATGCGGCCCACAATGAAATTGAGTGACACCCCTGTTCTGATGTCTTTCAGGAGTTGGCCTTCTGCGGAATATCCTTATGTTCATTGCATAGGCACTGGCCTAAATATGCATTACATTTAAGAATAGTAGGAATATGTAAATTCATGTGTCAAAATTAGTGTTAGAAAAAAAAATCCAGAAGAGGGGAACCTTGATTTACAGGTTTTCTTACCTTTCTCAGTTGTTTTCCTGGTCTGGATTGTGAGAGTGGTAATAGAAACCTTTGCCATGAAGAAATGAGAGAATGGACTGAAGTCATAGCACACAATGTGTTGATTGGTGGGATGAAAACATCATACTTGCATTCTGTGATCAGCTGTTAGTCATGCTCAGCCAGGTTGATAAAAGACAGCAGTTCATTGCTTTTAAGCAAACAGATAGCTTGGGTGCATTAAGAAGAGTCACTTAATAGTGTATGATGGCAGAGTGAGAAAAGTTAAAGCACTTTTTAAAGTCCTGTCAACATCCAAAGAAAACAACCCCGAGCACTATAATCAAAGCACTAAGTGGCAAGCATTTTAGGATCATGAATTTTGCTTCTAGGGGTCCATTTTGTCTCCTTATGTTTAACCAATGGATTATTTCACCTCTTTTTGATATTTTCTTAAGGATTTATGAACATTGATGATTTGGCATATATCAAATTAAATGGAAAAGTAAGAAGCCCTTCTTAGGCACTAAACAAACAGCATGAGGAACATTGTATATCAGTGGTGTCAAACTCACGTCGTCACGGTGACATCATGTGACATATCAGGATTTTTTGCCCCCTTTGCTAAACCGGGCGTGGTCATGGCCAGCACATGATGCATCTGGCCCTCAGGCCAAGAATTTGACAGTTAGCAGCCAGGGGTGGGATTCAACTGGTGTTACTACCGGTTCGGTGATTACGCTTCATGCGCATGTGCACCAGATGTGCACTGCGTGTGCATATAATAAACCTTAAGCTGTGCTGCCTGGACAGCTGAAAAGCCCTGCGCATGGGTGCGCAGCATTTGAAAACCCACTTATTTACTGCTTTTTCAACCTCAGCTGTGCCGCGCAAAGCAGCTGAGGTTGAAAAAGCAGGAAATAAAGAACAGGTAAGAGCCTGGGCGAATGGGTGGGCCAAACAGCATCAGACACAGAACCGGTTTGGTGTCTGCTGCTCTTCAGAGCTACCGATTCTATAGAACTGGGCAGAACCGGTAGCATCCCACCCCTGTTAGCAGCCCTCCTCCACTAATTCTTTTGTTTTGAAATTAAAGAAATGGGAAGTATTTCTTTCTGCCTCTTTTTACATGAAAGACATGAAATACATAGCTGAAATAATAATTCTTAGACTATTTAGAAAAAAAGAATGTGTTTTTCTGTATGTATGAATGTACATTTACAAAGAATGTAAAGGGAGAAATCATTCTGCAGCTGCTAACATCTTTTGTTTTTGTATGTACTTTTAAAACATTGCAAACCACAGTTCCATTTGCAACAGAATAATGCTGTACATACATTTTTTTTAAATGGTGCAAAAATAAAATTACAGCAATCAGAGCATAAACAACTATTCATGACCATACCAGCTAAATACCGATCAACAAATCAAGGCAAACTGGATTGAAAACATTTAAAGGCTTAGACAAAAAGGAACCATTTGATCTGGTATCAAAGTGATATATCAGCATAATCATCCCATTCCTGAATTAGTTGTTGCTTCAGTCAGCAGTAGCAGTGACACTTCCTCCATTCTCTTCTTCCTCCTCTAGTCATTTGGATTGCTTGGAAGTGGCTGAGAAAGATTTGGATTACAGGATGGAAGTATGGCTCTTGGGGCCTGGTTTTTTTTCTCAGTGCTTGCTATTAGCTTCCTTCATCCTTTTCTCGTGAAAATAAGGGTCAGTGCTACTGCAGAGAAGAAGCACTTGTGTGGCTTTACTCCAACCTCAATAACCATACCAGGGAATCTTAGCACTGCAGCTCTATCACCTTTGAGGTAGCCATTAAAATGTTTGCCTCAGGACACAGATGCAATGTTTTATTTATTTATTTATTTATTTGATTTGTCAATCACTTACAAGATAATAGATATAAGTATCAACAGAGTTATGAATACATGGAATGAGTACATGTAAGAAAAATAAAAGAAACAATAGGACAGGGATGGTAGGCACGTTGATGCGCTTATGCACGCCCGCTACAGACCACTTAGGAAAAGGGTGAGGTCAATAGTAGACAGTGTAAGGTTCAAGTTTTTGGGGTTTGGGGAAGAAACCACAGAGTCAGGTAGAGTATTCCAGACATTGACCACTCTGTTGCTGAAGTCGTATTTCCTGCAATCAAATTTGATGTGGTTAACCTTGAGTTTATATCTTTTGTGTGCTCTTGTATTGTTATGGTTAAAGCTGAAGTATTCATTGACAGGTAGGACATTGCAATAATACTATACTTAGATTGGACCGAAGGCGGTGTAGTTCTAGATTTTCTAGGTCTAGAATTTCAAGTCTGGTGACATAAGGTATTCTGCAATGAGTAGAGGAGTGGAGAACTCTTCTTGAGAAATATTTCTGGACTTTCTCAACTGTGCTAATATCAGTTACGTAATGTGGGTTCCAGACTGATGAGCTGTATTCGAGTATTGGTCTAGCAAATGTTTTCTATGCTCTAGTTAGTAGTATGATATTACCAGAGAAAAAGCTATGTAGGATTAGGTTAACAACTCTTAATGCCTTTTTGGCTATGTAGTTACAGTAGGCTCTAGCACTTAGATCATTAGAGATGAGTATTCCAAGGTCCTTAACAGAGTTTGGATCATCGACAAGGTATTGACTATTCAGCCTGTATATTATTTTCTAATTTTTTTTTGCCAGAGCATTTATTTGTTGAGATTTGAAGTTGCCATTTGTTTGACCATTCTGCTACATAGTCAAGGTCTTTTTGAAGGGTAGCAGTATTGTCTATGATGCTAAATAGCTTTACATCATCAGCAAAGAGAACACAGTTACTCTTGATATGATCACAGAGGTCATTTATGTGGAGTATGAAGAGAGTTGGTCCTAGAATACTGCCTTAGGGAACACCACTGTTGACAGGTACAGAATTTGATAGGATGCTCCCAATTTTGACCATTTGTTGTCTGTTTGACAGGAATGCTTTTATCCAGGTGTCCAGAGATACCATAGGATTTTAGTTTTAGTAGTAGTTTGTCATATATCACTGAATCAAAGGCTTTACAGAAGTCTATGTAGATTGCGTCTATCGCTTTGCCCTGATCGAGTTGTGTAGTTCATATGTTTTTGCAGTGGAAGAGTTGCAGATTACAGGATAGTTTTTTCTAAAGCCAAATTGTTTATTAGAGAGTAGGTTGTTTGTCTCTAAGTGGAGGATAATGGATTGGTTAATAATTGATTCCATGACTTTACAGGTGACGCAGCATAAAGAGATTGGTCTGTAATTTTCAACTAGGCTGGGGTCTCCCTTTTTGAAGATGGGGATGACCATGGCTTGTGACCATAGTTTTGGCAAGGAGCTGGTCCTGAAAGATTTTTCAAAGATTATGCTTAGAGGTTCGGCTATGGCCATGGATAGCTTTTTTAAGAAGTAGGCACATATTCTGTTCGGTCCAATATAGAGATATGGTTTTAGATTGCGTAGTGCTTTTTCAAAATTGTTTTCTGTAAAATCGATATGTATTAGATCATTGTAGTTGTCTGTGATTTGACTAGGAAATACTGGGCATGATCCATTGCTGTTTACAAATACTGAGGCAAAGAATATATTAAAGAGGTTGGTTTTAATGGTATCATCATTGCAGTCTTTACCATTAGGTCCTTTCAGGGGTGGGATGGACCTCGAGTCTTTTAATTTGTTGTTTACAAAATTGTAGAAAGCGCAGGTGGAATTGGTGCGCAGAAGGTTTTCTTCTTGTTTAATGTGATAATTGGTGCATTCAGTCTTTATTTGGTGGCATAAATGTTTGTATCGACTTTTGAAGTTGGCAACGTGACCAGATTTGTTTTTCTGCCAAAGTGATCTCTTTTTGGATTGAAACTTCCTTATTGTTAAAGATAATCTGTTTGTTCTGGTTTTGAGAGTTGCTATTGGTATATATAGTTTGATGACTCTTTTGACTTCAAGTAAAAATATGTTGTAATGGTCTTCAACAGTATTGCATCCAGTGAATAGAAGTTGCCAATCAAGGGATGAGAGATCATTGTCTATAAGATCATAGTTGCCTTTTTTGAAGTTATAATTGGGGATCACATCGTTGTATTGATTTTTGTGTGGACGTATGTTGAGACAAAAGTCAATCATGCTGCAGTTACTGTTGGAAAAGAGTTCTCTAATTTGTATTCCGTAAATTGAATTCAAACTATTGCAGAATATGAGATAGAGGCAGTTGTTACTAGTTACTAAATTACTAGTTGCTAGTTACTTGTTACTAAATGTGTACTTACCCTCCTGCTCTTAAATAAAGTTGGTGCCCAGAGACTAATCAGTCAAATACTGTCTATAGCAGGGGGAAAACCCTGCCCTCTACGTTTTTAACATCTAGCTCCTACAAACCCATATTTAAGCAAGCACAAATGAAGCTATACTGTAATACTTTCCATAGGCCATTCCATAGGCCACACTCATTTTAAGGCAATGGTTCTGCAAGATTTTAGCTAGTTGTAGTTTCCTAGCTCTATATGGAGATGCCAGAAATGGAATTTGCCTTTTTCTGCATACAGAGTATATCCCCCCAAGACTCAGCAAGTATGTCCCCCCAAGACTCAGCAAATATTAAAAAATATTATTTTTGATAGTCTTCTATAAATTTTATCTTGTTTCCGCCAAAATTCTTTGTTTATTTTTTTATTTATTTTGTATTTATTTATTTTCATTTGTCAATCGCTTACAAGATAGTAGGTATAAGTATATACATAGTTATGAATACATGAAATGCGCACATATAAGAAAAATAAAGAAACAATAGGACAGGGATGGTAGGCATGATTGGTGCGTTTATGCACGTCCGCTACAGACCTCTTAGGAAAGGGGTGAGGTCAATAGTAGACAGTCTAAGGTTTAAGTTTTTGGGGTTTGGGGAAGAAACCACAGAGTCAGGTAGAGTATTCCAGACAATGACCACTTTGTGGCTGAAGTCGTGTTTCCTACAATCAAGTTTGGTGCGGCTAACCTTGAGTTTGTATCTATTGTGTGCTCTTGTGTTATTATTATATTATTATAATTGTTATTATGTTGATATACAGTTAGATGCAGTAGTAAATAGGACCAAAGATTAGACTTTTTCTTTCCCATAAAAAAATAATTGAAATCCTTTATCCTTTATCCTGTTTTATGTTTATGTTTGTATTACTTCCTCCACTTTCTCCTGAAGATGATGATGATGAATGGAATGAATTAGCTCACATCCCTTTTTCAACTGAACGTTACTCTGAAGAAGATATGGTCAAAAGATCAAAGGATTTTTATGAGCTCCTCAAAAAGAGACGATCTGTTAGATTCATCAGTGATGAGCCAGTTCCAAGAGAAGTAATTGACAATGTGATTAAAACTGCAGGTAATACTCTTTGTAAATGGATTTCTTGGAAATGATTAAAATTAGAGTAACTACTCTAGCATCCTGTTATTTTTCACTTCAAAAATATCAATCTAAAGGGATCTTGTACGATATCTTTATAGGCGTGAACAACATTAGTAAGAAAATGGTGCTCTGTGTGAACTCAGTCTTCCTATAATAATTCAATATTAGTTTCAGTATCTTTCAAAATCCTTCTCCCAACATGATAGATGATAGATGGATAGAAAGATGATGATGATGACAGACAGACAGAAGCTCTTTTCAATTTACCTCAATAATTCCCATACTACCCACTTAACATAATCCATATGGTAAAGCTAAGAAGGAGGTCTACTAAGTTGAATTAAGATAAATACAATGCTTGCTTGTCACTCTGTACTTGTGTAAAGTATTTCTCAGTTATAGCCCAGGCTTTTGGTGTAGAACATATAGCCTCAGGAAGTACATCTCTAAGGTACAGTAACTATGGGGAAGCTCATATAAGGTAAAATGGAAAATAAACAGCAGTGTTAAACATATGAATAAGATAACAGTTGGAAGCCAAAGTTATCCCTTATATTGCCTCTATGAGTCACAGAAGGTGCCCTCCTTCCCAAGGCTTTCTCTTTTATAAACAAAATGTTTTGCTGAAGATCATGATCCATTGTTTTATTGAAACTAGCTTTGTTGTTTCATGTTGAGGCAACAATTTACAACAATTTAATTGAAGTTAATCTAATCAATTATCTGACTGAATGCTGTAATCTTAGCACATAGTTGTATCCCAGTTCCAAAAGTGATGAGGTTTAAAGGTGTGAAGTCTACTTTTTCTTTTATTAGAGCATCATCAGGTAGCTTTATTCTTTAATCCAAACATTTCCTTTTTATTAAATTAAAGGAACATCTCCTAGTGGAGCACATACTGAACCTTGGACCTTTGTGATTGTCAATGATAAAGAAGTAAAGCATAAAATCCGGGAAATCATTGAAGAAGAGGAAGAAATGAACTACATGAAAAGGATGGGAGACAGATGGGTTAATGACTTAAAAAGGATAAGGTATCAATAGGATGATTGTTGCAACTTGGAGGGAGTAATCCTTATGTTCTTTAGGTTATGGATATAAAGATCGATTAAAATATAGCTTATTAGTGTCATTTTTTCCTGAGTACTATTACATATTCCTAAAGACTATCTTTTGTCCTATACATCCATTCATACAATCATTTGCTTATATACAGAACAATCTAATTAATCATGAAATAAATGTTTTTATTTTAATCCTGAAATTATAGTTAGCAAAGTTCTAAAATGGTACCATGCCCTCACTATATATATTTTCTATGAGGTTTGAAAATACATTTCAGTCTGTTTGTACTTTTAAATATATCTCTTTCCAGCATATTTTTTTCTTCTTAAAAATACCAAATTCTACTTCATTACTCACCTGACATTTGTATGGCAACAAATTTATTGCAGCTGTGATTGAAACAGTACAAGCAGTAGTGGGATTCAAATTTTTTTACTACCGGTTCTGTGGGCGTGACTTGATGGGCATGGCAGAGGAAGGATACTGTAAAATCTCCAGTCAGAGATGGTATTTGCTGGTTCTCTAAACTACTCAAAATTTCTGCTACCGGTTCTCCAGAACTGGTCAGAACCTGCTGAATCCCACCTCTGAGTACAAGCCAAGTTGCTAGAGAAAATGCAAGCAGTTTTATTTGTAGGTAGAAAAATAGTAGGTGTTATGTCTGGCAGCTTTCAAATGGTTTTGTAGGTTTTCAACCAGACTTTTATTGTATAATACATTTGCATTTTATAACTATTGATAGTGCAAATATTTAATATTAAACCGCTGTTTAAAAATGACTCTTTCTTAGGACAAACTGGATCAAAGAATATTTGGATAGCGCTCCGTACTTGATTCTCATTTTCAAGCAGGTGTATGGAATACTTCCAGATGGGAAAAAGAAAACTCACTACTACAATGAGATCAGTGTTTCTATCGCATGTGGCATCCTTCTCGCTGCCTTAGAGGTATGCTTGCAATTTGGGTAAGATCAAGAGCATAAAGAAATATAATCAATGAGGAGGATTATGCACAACCATTGTTTTTTTAGGAAACTAATGCCTGCTTTAACTATACATTTTATCTTAGACCACATCTGGGGAAAAAGAGAAATTGGTTCTGTCTTAATGGAAAGGTCTTTTAGGCCACAATATTTGACAGAATATACAGGCTGTTGTAATCTTGGGAGATTGGGGGTTTTCATTTAATTCTATTGAGCAAGTTTAGGGCAAAGTTAACATACTAAAATTCCATGACAATCTGTCAGTATAATATAAGCACATTTATTCTAAACAATTTATATTGTATATATTTCAGCTCGAGCACTGCAAATAGCAAACTTGGGCCCTTTGTTTTAGCGGACTAGGCTTTCTCCAAATTCTTCTCTATTTTTTAAAAAAGAAAATAAGACTAAGCATATAACTTGTATAAGGCATATTTGGGACTTATTCCTACTGGTTTATCCCCAAGACTCATTTTCTATCATTGTAAAATTCAGGCACAAAACAGTGAATTTAAGTAATAAGAAGGCAGATTCAATTAAATTTGAGGGGGAAGAATCCAAGCTGTGGTAGTTTAACACTGAAACTACTTGGCTTTCCTTTGCTAGATGTGTTCAGATGGAAGCCAGTGAAAAATGGTTTGTTTTTTTTTAAAGTTACCTGCACTGTGTGAAGGTTAGACTCAATAAAAAGCCCCTTTGAATTCTATTGTTCTATCCAGTTCTATTGCAAAATTCAGCTCTTCAATAGATTTCCCATGCATCCTCAAAGAAAAGCCAGATTTATAGTTTTTGAATGATAGCTTCACATTAGAAGATCTATGGCATGAGTTATTGAGTTTTTGCCCCAACTAAAAGGAGAAACAAATAACAAGAATTATGTATATGGTAAAACAATGAAACATTTCATGTAATCTTTTATGCATAGATTTTATAGACTACAGTCCATTTAATCAGAAAGCCACACTAGAATAATTTGCTTGTCTTTATATTATATGATTCTGGAGTTTTAGCAACAAGCTGAATCCCTTTGGAATTAAGTATAGCATATGTTGCAATATATATTACAAACTGACATGTACGTAAACATTATTAAAATGCCCGAAAATAGGCTAGTTACAAAATTTGTATGGACATAATGTGATGAATACCTTATGAATTCTATTTGACTGAAGAGCAGGTAATTTTGTATTAACCTGAGCAGAAAATAATTGTATTGCACCATAAATGTATATTACAGAGTTATGAAAATATATCAATATTGAAACATATATAATTGCAGTATACTTTCTAAAGAGATTATGCATGTTCAAGCATATACTTATGTTAGATACACATACACTTACCTATCTATTATCTATGTATCTATCTAATCATTTGTACAATTGTTTGTATGCCACCTACTCATCAGTGGTTTGCTATATAATAAGAACATACAAACATACAACATGTAACAAATCACTAAAGCTGGTTCTCTTTGCAAAATCCTTAAAGAATTGTTTCAGTGTGACATTCTTAAACAGGGAAAGGATCTCTTGACCTAAGGGACAAGGTATTCCAGAATGAAATACTGTGGTGAAAACTTGAAGCATGTACATTCTTCAGAGATTTATAGGGCGTGAACAAAGTGGATGAAGAACGCTTTCATATTTTGTTCTCTTTTTGCTTTTAGAATGTGGGCCTGGTGACAGTCACTACAACGCCACTGAACTGTGGCCCACGCTTAAGAGTTTTGCTTGAGCGCCCACCAAATGAAAAGTTGCTTCTGCTGCTGCCAGTTGGATACCCCAGTAAAGACGCCACTGTGCCGAACTTCTCCAGAAAACCACTGGATGACATTATGGTGGTTATATAACCCGGAACACTTTGAAATATATTTTGATATAAGAACCACCCAAAGAATATTTGCTCTCCTTGATTATTTCTGTAACTGCATTCAAATAAATGGAAGCGTTTTTGCATCTAAATGTGAATCTATGTGTATGTTTTGTTAGATGTCTTCAAGTACCTTAAATGTTACCATAAAGAGAATATAAGCAATGGAATATAGTAACGAACCGTCAAAATGTGATTAGAATAGTCATTGATTATTATTACTGGTTATGCCAAGGAAAAAGCTGAAGTGAGATTTTAAGTGACTTTACTCAACTGAATTTCTAATTATATTTTCATTTAACTTAAATTTACTTTCTTAATATTTTGAAGCATTTGCTTTGTTTTGTGTGTTTGTGTGTGTGTTTGTGTATCCACAGTTCCTTCCCTGAGCCTTGGCTCAAGGATGGCTCAGTCACTGTTCTTTAAGGACACATTTGCCCATGCAGCCTTCATCTCATCCTTTGCCCAGAGATTGGGTCAAGCAACTCCATTTATTTTGATCCAGTGTGGAATAAGTTTTCTTTGCCTTTTCCCAATACAAGCCTTCCAGTATCTGTGATTTAGGTTGGATGGTTGGGACCAGTGGTGAGATTCAATTTTTTTTTACTACCAGTTCTGTGGGTGTGGCAGGGGAAGGATACTGTAAAATCTCCAGAGGTGGTATTTGCTGGTTCTCTGAACTACTCAAAATTTCCGCTACTGGTTCTCCAGAACTGGTCAGATCCTGCTGAATGCTACCTCTGGGTGGGACTGTATTAACACTGAGAGATGTCCAGATCTACCATTGGTAGTATTTTGCACTGGTTCCCTACTTCTCTAAATATTAGTTTAAGAGTATAATAACCCCTAATACTGAAATAAGGGCAGATAATGTATCACAAGATTCTTGGGGGCGGGGGGGGTCATCATGACAGATGAATGTAAGAACATTTAAGTTTGTTGAAGGTGGAAACATATTTAAGAACTGGAAAGTAATACAATAGTTCTCTGAGAAATACATAATTCCATTAATCCCGTGCTGCTTCCATGCCTATTTTAGAGCTTCTCCCTATACCATAGGGAGAAACATTTTTTGTTTAGTTTGTTTAGAAGGTTTTTCTCCCTCTCAAAGAGTCCCTGTGTAGTCTTTACTTGTAGAATGACTATCTCAGAGTCCTTGAAGGTACCATTTGGTGAGATGTTAGAAATCTTGCCCTACAGCACATCATCTTGCAGAATTATTATTTTTAAGTATAATGAAAAGAGATACAGGCTATTCCTTCAGTTTGATTAAAAAATTACCTCAGAAAAGCATGTCTGACCGTCTGTGCATTAAATAAAGGTCATAATTTACACAACTGATTGTTAAGTATACAATTAACACAACTAATTGCTTCTAGTGTGTTTACTTCCCTCATTCCAAGAGTGGGATGGGAAAACAATTCATATCCATTTATTAATTTAATCACTGTGCCAACCTTCTCTCATCCCTCATAATTCTCAAACTACAGCATTGTTTCAGGGGAGGCCTCTGTGGGCATTAATCCTGTGTGGGAAGGGCATTTATACTAGTGTATAAATATGCCCAATATATTGGGAATAATACAGAACAATTTTTTTAACACTATAAATATAAGCTCCATATAATCTCTGCAGAAAAAGCAATTATTCTGTGATTTGTATAAGCAGACTTGACAGAAAAGCTCCTCGGGAGCCACATTGCTCAGTCACAGTAATCCTCTCTTGCTTGCTGAACTAGAGGAAAATGCAAAAATGCTGCTCTAAGGCAAAACTGAGCTTTTATTATTCTTTGTTTTTTTTAAAAAATCTCAAGCAGCAATAAGTCCAACATAATTTCATAATAAAGCCAGATGGTCGTACAAGACGGGCTGCTGAAGCTGTAATAATAAAAGGCTTTCCTTCCATAAGATTAATCATGTAAACCAGAAACACATCTACCATTCACAATAATATTATGAGCAGGATTTCCCCCCCTTTTGAATGCCTTTTTCAGTCTAAGAATTGAGATAGCAGTAATGGACAGAGTGATTCTATGTCAGAGTCCCCAAAATGGTAAATATCAAACACCAGGGGTCAATGGACCTATCTAAGGGGTTGATTATTATTGTTGTTGTTTTTACTATTATGAAATGTAGTACTGTTAGTTACAGTAGTATTTATTAAATTATTTTCATATCATAAATATTTGGGGACCAATGAACAATTGAAGCTTCATGAAGGGCTTGATGAGCTGGACAGTTTTGAGACTTGTGTCCTATGACTTCATTAGATTCGCTCCCTCCGTTCTGCGCCACTTCTTGTTGCTGATTATTCTTTTAGTTTGGAACTGGTTTAATTCATAACATTTTCAGTGTTCAGCCCTCCCTAGCACGTGTTCTGACTGACATATGTATTGTATATCCTTCTACTCTGCCCTGCATTGAGGAATCTGGAGTCCCTGAAAAGCTGCTGCAAAACAATTCCTAGCAGCCCCCAACAGGATGATGAAGCATGCTGGGAAGTGTGGTCCAGCTACCATATCTTTTGGATTACTAGCTTCTGCCCCATGCACTTCCAACACTTGATGTTGGAATTACTGATCTGGGAAATAGCTAGCTTCTGAGACCAGCAGTATTGATTTAAAAAAGGAATTATTTTTAAAAATTGTTTTGCTAAGGTTGGAGCCCAGTAGAGTTCTACATTTTGTGGTGGGGAATACAAATAATTTACAGCAATTGAGAAGTTGCCCCCGGGCCAAGGGTTTACAACCTAACTGACTAATCCAGTTTAGTCAAACAGAATGAAATTTATTAAGCAGAGGAGTAAAAAAAAATAAATCTCACCGCATTCTTACATACATGTAATCGTAAAATCCACTTGAGCCGGAGGTTGCCCAGTGAAATTGAATTCTAGAGGAATTAGGTCAAACAAAAGGGTTTTTTTTTTTTAATACAACCTTTAATTCAATTTTTGAATTTGCTACCGTGTGATGTGGTAATGGCTATCAAGTTGGCTGTGTTCCCAAAGGGATGGACCAATTCATGAAAATGCTGGAGGTCAATGGCTGTTGGCCTTAATGAGGGGTGTGGTTGCCTCCAAAAGCCATCTGCTCGGAAACTGGTGGGCTTCCTTGTGCAGTTGGCTGTCCACTGTGATAACAGACTGATGGGCAAGATATGGATCAGTGGTCTGATCCATCTATACTCCTTGGTTCTGTTGAGACATGAGATGTGGGTATGTAATTAAAATACTGTGTTTATTGTTTCTCAAGCCCAAGTGGGAAAGCTGTGGATTCTGCTTGGAAAGTTTTTTCACTAATCCTTTTCTCGGGGGTAAACCAGGAAATTGTAGTCTTGCTGGAAGGATTCAAGCTAGGATAAGACATATTCTTTTGCTAAACTGGTTAGGTGATGGGACCAGGATAACCCATCATCTTTAACCATCTGTGTGTGAGGGGTTAATACTTGGAAAATATGAATTCAAAACTCTGTTGAAGGGTGATAGCACAGATGGTTGGGGTGGGATTCTACTGGTTCAGGTGAACTGGATGTCTGGTTTGCCAAACTGGTATTTGAACAACCAGCTGGCGCCACCCACCTTGCCTCTCCCCTCCCAGGAGTCTCCACACAGTCCATTTTTGATGCAGGTAAGTGCAGGGTCTGCGCGGAGGCTCTGTGAGTGGGAAACTACTTCTGGAAGCACCGGAAGTTGTGAAACAAGCCTGTTTCTGGATTTTGGAGGGCCTCCAGAGCCTGGGGGATTCATTTTTGCCCTCCCAAAGACCGGAGGGAAGCCTCTGGACCCTTGGGAAGGCAAAAAAGGGTCCTCCCAGAAGTTCCATAGGCCACGCCCACCATGGCCACACCCACCCAGCAACTGGGCAGTGAACCAGTTGCTGGGATTTTTGAATCCCTCCCCTGCACAGATGCCCTTACATTTCTGACTTGATTAACAAATATATTGCCGTCTAACAAGGTAAGAATCGATTTGGTGTAGTGGATAGAGCACCAGGGAGGCTATGAGTTCTAGTCCTGCTTTAGGCACAAAGCCAAATCACCCTTAGTCCTGGGAAGCAGGCAGTATTCTGAAAAACTGCAGAGGACGTGTCCAAGCAGTTGCTAAGAATTGAAGCTGATTCAAAGTCGCACACAAATGCTTCCAACAAAAGTTTCAGGAATGGCCATTGGTCTCCCTTTTTACAACCACGATGCGTATATACTTGCAATCCAGAATAAAATTCCACGCCATTTATGAAATAGGCTGTGGTATGCAAAACCTTAGGCTAGTGTTTGTCAATCTTGGCAACTTTAAAATGTGTGGATTTCAACTTCCAGAATTGTCCAACCTGTGTTCTGGGGAATTCTGGGAGTTGAAGTCCAAGCAACTTTGCAAAGGTTAAGAACACTGCCTTAAGTCAAGGCTAAATTAGTTTTCTTTTGGGTGCTTGCTTATTACCACAAGCGTAATTACAACAAATTTTAAAGCCACTAGATGGCATGTTTGCTTTGCTTGAACTGCGTATATGCTTAGCACTGATCCTCCTGCTTTTTTAGACCAGTTCTTATAATCTTGCACTAAAATTGGTCGAAAAAAATCTGATTAGATTAACAGGAAAAGCCATATGGAGGGAAAGATTGGCATACATAGATTACAGGCTTTAACTGTTTCTGAGTGGCCAAATCAAATCCAGCCCATCAGTTAAGAATTGTTGTATCTTAATTTTTTGTTCCATAGAACCCTTCTGCTGGCATTACAAATACTAAGCTTTGTACTTGACTCCTCACATTTGTTTAGAATAGTGTTTCTCAACTTCGGTCACTTTAAGATATGTGGACTTCAACTCTCAGAATTCACCAGAGTGCTGCCTAGGGAATTCTGAAAATTGAAGTTCCATACATTTTAAAGTGGCTGAGATTGAGAAGTATTTGTTTAGAATACATTGCTTAATTTTGTTCTAATAAACATTAGATCAGTCCTGTAAGTATTTGGCTATTTAATTAGTAATTTAACATAGCAAATATTTTCTATAGAAATGTAAAAATTATCTCAAGCTGAGACGCAGAAACTGTTTTTTTGTTTTGTAGAGACAATGTGTGTTTTTGCTTTCTTTCAGGATGCTTTTTTAACTTCCCAGTCTCCCTTTCAGCTCTGATGTTTCCTGGACATTCAAATAATAAACAGGTATAACTCCATCATTTTCAGTCTCAGGTAAGATTAGCCAGAGGCTGCCTTCTTCTGAAACATAACTAAAGTTTACCTCGAGTATATTCATTGTAAGGTAAATTTTACAATGTATAGTTCAAGTAATTGAGAAGTGCTACAGCTAGGGTTGTTACTGCATTCCTTAGGAAAGCTGTGAATATTCCTGATATTGTTAAAGTTTAAAATTTGGATGCATGTTCTATAGGTAATCCTTGACTTAACAATCACAATTGGGACCAGAATTTCTGTTGCCAAGCAAGACAATTGTTAAGTGAATCACACTTAATTTTACAATCTTTCTTGCCATTGTTGTTAAGCAGATTACTTCTTCTTCTTCCTAGTGTATTCCTGCAAGTGCAGGGTCTGCTTTTCAGATCACTGAGCACCATTTTGCATGGTCAGCTACGTCTCCAGGGCGCAGGACCACGGCTTGCATATCTTGGTTGGTGGTTTCTTTTGGACGCCCGCGAGGTCACCGGCCATCGTGAAAGGTGCTGCTCTCTGGACATGTCCATACCAGTGGAGCCGGCCTTCTCTCATCTTCTTCGTAATTAATGCCACACCAGAAAGCTGTCAAATGGTGTCATTTGTGATGTGGTCAAGAAGGGAGACGCCCAATATCCAATGGAGCATTCACTTTTCCATGGCATGGGGATAGCTTTTGGACCCTGTTGTTGCTGCCCAGCATTCAGTGCCATACAGTGCAACAGGGCAGATGGTTGTCTTGTAAATATTAGATTTAAGATGGGTTGGCATTCGTCTGTCACATAACACACCGGTGAGTTCTTGCCAACTCATCCAGACTGCATTCACCCTTGCTCATACCTCACCATTAATGTCGCCATTGCCTTGGAGATGGGACCCCAGATAATGAAAAACATTATGCGAATTACTGCTACTAAATGAATTATGCTGTTGTTAAGTGAATCTAGCTTCCCCCAGTGACTTTGCTTGCCAGAAGCCAACTGGAAAAATTACAAATAATGATCAATATCACCTCAGGAAGCTGCAACTGTCCTAAATACAAGCTGGGTGTCAAATGCCTGAATTTTGATTACATGACTACAGGGATGCTGCAATGGCATAAATGCAAGGACTAATTATAAGACACTTTTTTCAGTGCTGCTATAACTTCAGTTACTAGATGAGTGGTTGTTACCCAAGTATGACTTGTGTTTTGTCCCAGGATTTTGTATTTGTTACATGTGAACAACTCTAGGAAATAGACACTGATCACCAAGATCTCATGACTGTCTTCAGCACTACTACCAGAAAAAACAAGGACAATACAGTGGACCTCCTCCTTAATGGATTCCAGAAAGTACAAGAAGTTCTAAAACCAAACAATCCATGTGATACTCTATGACTATTTGTTTTGGCTGGGAAGGACTTCCTATCTGTCCTTTTTCCTATGTCAGTGACCTTCTTCCCAGCATGGCTGACTTCCTTTCTGCCCTCTGACACTATCCACCTTTCCTTTTGCAGTGTGTTGAGTACCAAACAAACAATGAGTACTGGGACGTTTTCATGTCAAAAAGTGTTGAGTACCAAATTCAATGAGTTTTAAAGTAGTTGAGTGTCAATGTATCACTGTGAAAACTTACCATTTCAGGATCAAAGATAGAAGTGTACTGTACAATCCATTGCAAAATGTTATGCCCACAACAAGATCTACAGAGGTGAGAGAGATATCACATGGAGGTAGGACTTGTACCTCAATGGTAAAGTATCTGCTTTTAAAGGAGAATATGCACTGATGATGTTACCTAATTAGGGTAATGAAACGTCTGCAAGAAAACAAGCAAACTCAGAGAGCACCAAGGACCTCTCAGCATCTGCTTTGCTTACAAAAAGTATCTGGTCTAATCCCTGACATTATAGCAATATCGCTTAGACTTATATACCGCTTTATAATGCTTTATGGTAAAGATAAAGTCTTTTTAGAGTCAAACTCAATCCTGGTGACTACAGTTATAGGATTTTCTTGGCAACAATACAAGACTGTTGTAGCACTGGCTGTTACTGCCAGCCTATTCCAGGAAGTTTTATAATCTTACCAAGGTAGCATACATCTCTGGAATTTCTCGGTAGTTTCATACCAAAGAATTAATCAGGTCCAGCCCTGCATAGTTGCTTTTCTCAGCCCTACATTTTTAGGTGAGCCCACCTAGGTGATCTTGGCTGCCCTGAAGAACTATTCAGGATTGGACCTGATTAATTAAGCTAGGATAATCTCCTACTTGAGGTAAATGCTCTTGGCAAATGCTTTTTTAAAAAACTTTAAAAAACTTTTTTTTAAAAAATGGATTTAAATAAGATGTAGGCAGACTCAGGGACTGCAATAATTCATTTACTACATTATGAGAGGGTCACGCTTCCAATTTCCAAGTGCTGCAGAGTGAAGCATAAATAGAAATCATTTATCTATTAGACTTTGCAAGGCAGATTAAATGGTAGAAAATTACAGCATAGAATCCATCAATTTCTGGTCTAAAACACAGGCAAGAGCTGCCCTTCGTGTACTCTCCAAATTATACTCCTGTGAGTAAATTAGGAATAACATCATATGCCATTTCCTGAATGTTCCAGCATGAACCTTGGATGAAGTTGAGGCCTGAAACAGTTCATGATAATAAGGATCATTATGTTCATTCTTTTGAACTGCTTTTGAAGAAAGGCGCCACAGCAAGTAACTGATGTCTGTAGTTAGTCCACAGCTATTATCCGCTACTATTTCAACTGCTGTCTTCAAACCATCAATCTGTTTAAGTTTCCTAAGAAGTTAATAGCTTATTCAGTGTTTATAGGTATGAGGGATAGACTGGCATAGTGAAGTTTTCTGAGGTGCTTGGCTTGGCTGAGGATGAAACAGTTCACAAAAAGTTTCTTAGCAAGTCCCAGAGACAATATGTTCTCAGAGGATTTTTTTTTAAATACAAAAGTGGGGTGGTAGGTTGGGGGCAGGAAACAGGGAAAGACCCCTGGAACAACCACACTGTTGAGAAAGAAAACAGCATTTGTTTATTTTTGAGTCCTTAGGTTTCTGATGAACTGGTGAAACAAATTCCTCAACCCCTTCTATGATTTCATTCTGAGCCTTCTTTGTATTTTCTAACTTTCTCCCTAGTGGCTACATAGTATGAATTACTCTGTTTGTAAACTGTGTTTTCTGGAGAAATAAACACAGGAGATCTAAACTGAGAGAAAACTGAACATCACTTGTACAGTATTTGTGTGGGATATTTTTGTTTTTATTTTCCTGAAATTTTGCAAGCTCGTCTTCATTTCTTATAATAATACAAACAGGAGGTATAGCAAAATATAATAATAGATTCTAAAAATCAGCCTATGTACTGGTTTTAATTTTTTTCATTATCTCTGCATATGTCTCCCTCCCTCCCTTCCTTTCCTTTTAGAGTTTGAAGGATGTCTTTGCTCATAGCAATAATACAGAGCGAGTGAAGTAAAAGTATGCTAAAAAAAAAAGAAGGAAAAGGGAAGGAAAAAATTAAAATTAAAATCTGTTTGCAATACATAGCGCTGTTATCTTACCAGGGACAATATAAACAGATTTTCATTTTCATTTTGCATTCCTGGCTGTTTCGGTAGAGACTGTGTTTCTCTCACCTGAGCTTCATGGACAGGTTCAAGCTATTTATTTTTTGTCAATAAAGAAGCATTTATCTTCTAGCATTTTTAAAAAATATCTGAGTCTACACTACTATATAGATTCTTATCCAAGGTTCAACTCTATTTAGCTTTCCAAACCAGTGAACAACCTTTCTGACACAAATCCCATGTGAGAGCCAAGATGATCTATTCAGTCAGTATTGTTCATATCTCTGCTAAAGAGATGAATAATTCAATTTCATTTAAAAGCCTAGATTACATGACAGTATTAATAACAATGCATCATTAGAGCAATAGGTAACTTATTATTAAAATACAGTGTCACTGTTTCAGAATGGCAAATTACCCTACGGACTTTGGGTTGGGTAGTTAATGAAAAGCTTTTCCAGAAAATAGAAATGGAAATAGAAAATAGAAATTGAAACTATTTTTTGTTAAGGTGGGATGTATTTGTATGTTGCTGCCATACTTGCAACATAGGGTTTCCCTCCTGTTTTAAATATCACTGTACAGCTGAAAAGATCTAAATAAAACCATTTCAGAGAAATATTTTGGTATGTTTTAAAATGTTTATGATCAGGATTTCCCTCAAATCAGGAAACATATGCTCATACATGTACACATACCCTTGTTTTCTAAAATGAATTTTAAACACTAGTTCAAGTCACAATCTTTTATAGTACGGAGTTATGATATAATCAGATACAGATGATTCTTATGAGCAGGAATCTTAAAGCAAAAAGTTTGAAAAAAAAGGCAGTGAAGTAATCTATTTATACTAACTGCTCAGTCATACAGTACTTCCACCAATACAAATAATCAAATGAATAACTGTTTCAGGTTAAACACAATTATTTCCTTAAAGTTCTATGTGACTTATACCACGTTGTAAAGCCAATAGAAGGAAGTTTAGTCATTTAAGTTCCTTTCAGCTGATCTCCTTTCAGCTGATCAGATGACTAATATGGAAGTGTCAGAATTTGTTTGATATAAATTATCGTTTTCCAGAGATAGTGCAAATAGAAACATTTTAGAACAAGTGAATTGAATTCTGCTTATTTTAAAATCTAGAGTATTTTTTTAAACTAGATCCATTGTTGGGCTTTATTAGGACTAACAAACTTAAGAAACGGGAAAAGTTCTGAGTTCTAGAAGTCTTCATTAGCCTAAAAGCTACAAAAAAAGAAGAGGAATCCTAAACTTTCAAAAATTAAAACCATTAATTTGATTGCTTGATTGCATCTTTCACATCAAACATAATCTGGACGCCATAATTAATATTAAATCCATTCTTGGCATGTCTACTAATGTCTCTGGAATGTAGATCAGTTTGTGACACCTAAAGGCATGAACAACATTTTAGAATGAAACGTCCCACTTTACTCATTTGACTTCTGATTTACAGATCATAGGCTACTATAGTTCATAAATCATCCTTGAAGATGCAGTGTCTCCAATGGAGGTAATTATTATTAAATTAATTTTTTTCTTTGGAAGAAAAAAATGTACTGAATTCCTCAGGAATGTGCAATTTTAGGCCAAACTCCACATTTTCAAAGCTGATTGAAATGGTTATGACATTGAATCTACAGACAGTCATGGAAAAAGCAAGTTACCTCGGTTCATTTTAATTCAGCTTCATTTTAAAAAAAACTTTTAATGACCCCATAGAGTCCTTAAATGACCCGGTGGGATGGAGTCAGGGCAACTGAATGAAGCTGAGTGTTTACTGGCCAGATGCCCTTCCTGTTGCCAATGCAGAGTTCGCAGCTGATATTTACTCATTGTGCCCAGAGAGAGAAATATCTGCCTCTACCTAGGATCAAACTCACAGCTTCCTGATTGTGAGGTGAGAGCTCCCCCTCTAGGCCACAGTACCACTCATTTTAATTCAACTTCATTGCTGTGTAGTAAAGACAAACAGGGAAGATACAAGAGTCTTCAATAGATCATACATCCTCAGAGATATCCTGTGTCTTAGAAAATAGCTTTTGCTAGAGACCCATTGCTTCAAAACCAGAAGCTAGTCTATGAGTCTATGAGTCTATGAGAAGTTGCTGCAGTGCTAATATAATGTAACGTCTTGAAGGCAGGATAGCATCTATCATTAATTGACCTCAGTCCAGTGTGGAGGCATCCTGCATCCATTTTTGTTTCTGCTATGCATCAAAAATCATGTTCTCCAACTATAATGGCTTCAAGCATCTGGAAGAAAGAGGTTGCTGAAGAACCTCTTTCAAGAACCTCTTGGAAGAACTATGGGAAGTTGAGATATTCTTAAGATAAATTAATAAAACAAGTATTTTAAGGTGTTTTCTATAGTTTTTGAATATGATCATCAATGAACCTTTTTTATACTCCATAAATCACAAATCTCAAATTATTACCTTCATCCCTGAGTTTAAAAAGCCTCCATGATGAATAATTGCTTTCTAAATGCTGTGACAAAATCATGTAGCTTGCAAAAAAGTGGATTTGCCTGACTGAAAGATACGAGTGGTTTTTAAAATTTCATTACCATGTCATTTTATAAAACTAATGATTGCATTTAGTGAAGAATGTCATATTTATATTTGTTTTCCTATTGTCATAAAACTGCTGATAAGCCTTTCATCATGAAGGTAATGGTTTATGAAGTCCAGAATTCCATACTAGTATTTTAAGTAAAACAGACCTTCTTTAGCTACAATCAGTTTGAACTCTGCCTTCCAAATTATTCTCTCTTTCTCTCTCTCTCTCTCCCCCCTCTCCTCTCTTCTTTCTCTCTTTCTCTCTTTCTTCTTCATGGCAGGGAATATATTTAGCTACCAAATTACTAAAAATATGCTACTATCAGGCGAATAGTTCTCTTTCTTCAATCCTAACAAGTTCCCCTCCCCTCACACATATCTAGTTTGGAAAGTCCTTTTTATTTTTCACTTGCACATAGAAGCATCTTATTTTTGAAATGGAATAAAACTAAACAACTTCACTAGTTATTTTGTGGAAAATGGCTCAAATTACAATTTAAAAGAGATGGAACAACTGCGCATCAGTACCATATTTTAGTAACTTACCTCAGCTCTAGTAGACTTTTAACATGGTTCCACAGAGAACCACAGTCCCATAGCAGACAGACCATCCATTTTATTCCAACAGGTCAGTTGCTTTTTGGTATTAAGAAAAAAAAAACTTAAGGAGGCTAGTAGTAGGTACAGCCATATCATATTATTGTTCTTGTTGAACATTTTGAAATTCCACATGACTCCTTTTCTTTCCTATTGTAGTGGGAAGTTCAGAGGAACTCTTTCAAAAAACAAAAGCACATGTTTTGGCCAACTTCATAGTTAATAGTTTTTATTCAATGAGTCTGAGCAAAACCAGTAAAAGGAACACAAGTATATTTTGCACATTTGTGATTTGCTGCATTTCTGGAATATTCATGAAAGTCTTGCATATGCACAGAGTTCATAAGGAGACTCCCTCTCCAATTAACTATTCACATGATACATTAGGGACAAATTAGACAAATTCCAAGTTGTCTGACAGGGGCCCTCTCATGGTGTGCACATAACAGTTGCTCAAGGAGTCCCAGGGAGCTGATCAGAGAAAAGCAGGGAACAATTATCTAAATGCAATGGAGCGGCTGCTTTGAGCCTTTTATGAAGAAGCAGCTAGTTGAAGATATTTTTAAAGTGAGATTGGCCAATGAATACAATTTGTAAAGTTAAAGGGACTATTTTGAAGGTCCTTTAATTGTTGGAAGATTTGCAGCTGAATAGATAACATTATCAATCATACAAGAAAGCAAACATTTGGCAAGGATGTTTAAAGATAAATCAGCTAAATGGACTACCTGGGTCATATTATCATATGTGGTGGACCTGCTCAAAAGCAAAAAAATATTGGACCAAAGTACATACATGATTGGAAAAAATGGTAAAACAACATATTGATTTAAAACCAGAGATATTTCTGTTAGGGATTCTACCTGAAATTTATAGTAAAGAGAACACATATTTAATTATTCATGTATTCATTGCAGCTAGAATTGTATTTGCACAAAATTGGAAGAGTGAAGAGATACCTACAGATGAGGATGTAATTAAACAAATACTAGAATGCGCAGAAATGAATAGATTAACATTGGTAATTAAGGAGAAAGAGCAAACCGAATATTATATGGTATGGGACTTATTCTATCAATGGTTAAATAATAAAAATGGAAGTTAGAAATAGGGAAACAAAATAAAGATGTGTTAAAAGAGATAACTTAATATGATGGCTAATATGTTGAATACTACCATTTTAATAATGTATAATCAGTTAGATATAATGTCCATAATAGATGGACATTATTATGTTAAATATTGCAGAATTAATATGTAATGGAGGATGTTGTAATTTTGATTATTGTTTAACAAAGTTGTTTGTACCCAGAAAACACACTGTTCAACTGAAGATGGAATGATTGTATTAAAAATAAAAGAGTTAAACAGAAAAAAAAAGAAAGCAAACTTGATATAGATGTAGGTATTAGCATGTGGAAGATACACACCTTCTTGGAACACCTTTTATTCAGATTTCATTAAATGCACTTGTAATGTGAACTGCTCATAATTTTTTTCTTTACCCAAAGAGGTCATGGAAGAGGAGGAAATCACAAGAAAAAAAAGTGTAACTTTTCCTTAATCTGCTTTTTGTTGAAAATCACATGTCTACTGATAGCTGTGTTCTTTGTAATAAATAGCTTCTTTTCAATACCTTTGGCAGGAAAACAACATTAAGAAAATGCCTTAAAGTCTACTTTTCCTATTTCTCTTTCATAGCACTTAACCTAACCTTGCGGATCTAAAAAAAAAAATGGATGGCAAAGCATCAAGAAAATACAGGAGGCTAGACTGGAAAGTCAAAAATAACATTCTAACAGAAAGAAGTGGCAAGCCATTTGCATATTGTTCTCAAAAAACTCAAACTGAGATCCATAAAATTACCAAGAGGCAAGTCCAACTCAAGGAAAGTTTCACCTTTTCCTCCTCATTGCATTTCCTTTTCCCCCCCCATCTACATTGCAAAAAAAAATGCTATCAGTGGCTCCTTAAGTTGAAGACAGAAGCTCTGTTGAGACACAAGAAAATCTTGATTATTCTGGGGAAGTCCCATTTCCCCCTGATTTCACTCAGAAGATGCTTATCTCCTGTAGACATTTATTCATTCAGTGAGAATGTCTGTAGGAGAAAGAACTTCATAAGTGCAGAGATTTATGGTGATTTGCTTCCTTGTGAGCTGGGATCCTGCAAGTAGTCACTTGCATAGAAGCCAGTACTTACTAAAGCTTTTCTCCTTCAAGCATTAGTGATGAACACATTTTCAAATGTCTTTTGAGCAACATTGGCCAAGAATGGGTGAGCACTCCAGATTTTATAACACCAGAGCAGAATGACCAGCTTGGATCAATTTTTACTGTTCTTTTTTTAAATAACTAGCTGAAATGTCTCATGCCTTTATCATCACCCATTAGACCAGGGGTGTCAAACTCATGTCGTCACATCATTGTCACATGATATATCAGGACTTTTTCCCCCTTTGCTAAACCAGGGGTGGGTGTGGCCAGCATCTGGCCCGTGGGCCAAGAGTTTGATACCCCTGCGTTAAACTAATCATGCTGAGCTCAATTTGGAGCTTTCCTTAGAGAGTATTCAGAAACTACCACTCAGTTGGTCCAAAAACAGTGGCCTGCATAATTTGGACTTCTGGAATTGGGAATTATGTCACACTTGCCTTGTGATTGGTTTCTAATCATCTAATTTAAGGTATTGATTTTGATCTATGAAGAAACCTCTAAATGGGTTGGCATCAGATGCTTTGAGGACTATCTTCTCCTTTGAATGTTGGCCTAAGAAATTAAATCTACTAGGGAGAAACAACTAAATTCCATACTTTCAAGAGAGCTGAAATAAGGAGGTGCTGCTTTCTATAGCAACACTGAATCATGGAACCACTTTCCTTTGAAGGCCAGGCTAGCTCTCTCTTCTATGATTTTTTCATAATTTTTTGATGATTGAGCTGTTTCAAAAAGCCTTTCTCAAATTTGATGTCATCTTAATCTTTGTTTTTATGTTTTACTGTTGCAGTTTTGTATTGTATTTTTATTTTTTTGCCATGGATGTTTAAATTGTATTTTTTTTCTTGTGCAAGCCATCACGATTCTGACTGCAGCAGCCTAGAAATGTGTTTATTACATAATAAAGAAATTGTTCTTAATATAATGTATGGAATTTCCTTCAATTCAGTTTGATTTCATGTGAATTTTCTAATAAGCACAATGAGGATTAAAGTATTACCGTGCAAAGTTATACTCTCTCTACACTTTAAGACATACTGAGTTTGAAAAACTGACTGCCAGATAAATATCTAGAGACTTGCAGTAAACTGGATTGTTTAAATCAAGACTGACTGATTTCTATTCAAGAAGCAAAATAGGTATAACTACATATCTATTGACAATAACAAGCTATAGATCTAATAGTGGAAGGAAGCAAAATTATGCATTGTTGCATTCCAGTAGGTAGAGCTAACACACCAACTTAATGGAATTCCAAAAGAAATAATCTAATAAAATTATAAATTAGTTCCCCTTTGAGCTGCAGCAGTGAGATCACAGATTTATGGAAATATGCTTTTTAAAATAGATCAACATATTTAGTTGATTATTGGTTTATTTTGGTGTTTGCTACTTTCGTTAAGAAAGGAAACTGTATATATTAAAAGACTTTTTCTCCATCGTTACTGAAAGTACACTAATGCCAGTACCAAGGAAATGATTGCATTTCATGAAAAAGTTGGTCTAAATTAAACCCACCTTATAAAATGTTCCAAAATAATTCATTTTTGTGTTATGACTCAAAACAGAGCTTCGCTGCCAAACTCATTTGTTGAATGGAAGAAACCTTGAGAGGACTTGGAATAAGTCCAGGAACATGAGATTTTGAATAAAATCTAAAGCTTGCCTCATCTATGATGAAGCAGAGTTTATGAAGGGGGTCCTGTTAACAGAAATCCATCCTTTCCTGAGGACTACAGTATATTATATCCAGGAAGTGATGGAAGGGTTTCAATAGGAACTATTGTTTGTCAGATATATAAACAGACTGGACTCACTTGCTAACTATGAACAAAAGTGATTCCAAAGAATTCCTCTTGAGTGAACTTCATTTAAAGGGTCTAAAAATGATAGCATTGGGCATTGCCTTTCAATCTCCCAGGAAATCTGTTTTGCCTCAGTCAAATTATGCTGCTAATATGATGATCAAAAGGCACAGTCGCATTAACATTTCACCTCCCAACAGCTCAGTTTCAGAGTAAGAACTCCCTCTGGATTAAATATGGTTCCCACTTCTGACCCTACAAGTTTCAGTAAACTGATCATTTTACCTCAGTATCATATTCTACATAAATTAAGGGCACCACAGCCTATGAAAATGTCACTGCGAATGTTGCTGTAATACTACTAAATATTTATCAATAATTTTAAATAGTTCTGTTTATTGTTTATTCATTATGCTTCTGCAGAATTTTCCTGGGCAATGATTTCTGCCGACAAAAATAATTATTGATATAAAATAGAAAAAAGCAATTACCTGATTCAGCCACTGGTTTTTGGATGTATTTTTAAATATATGTTGTAACTAATGGCATTTTGGCATCCAAGATGTCCACAAAATTGGGGTTCCCATTCTTTGTGCCTTACCCAAAGACTTGCACTTGATTTATTAAGGTGTTGAGGGAACAATTGAGCTTTGTTAATTCAGCAGTGCTGAAGATGTCAAGATGTCATTTTGTGCTAACATGTATGGGATTAGAACACTCAGGACAACATGCCTTATTATATTAACCTGTAATCATAGTAACTGTATTTTTAATTGTACCATCGCTCAGGGTTCCAAGTAATAGCTCCACCCTAAGCAAAAGTCCAAGGATGGTAGATTCCTCAAAGAAAAGCTTTATTGGAAATATATTGGCACAGACCTGGTGAAAACTGACTCTGAAGGGTCCTTCGGTTTTTCACCTAATTAAAAGTGAAGGTTTCCCCCCCAATCTCAAACAATCAGTCATAGGGCTCAATCAAGGCAGTGTCTACTGATCTGGTGACATCACTCCTCCTTCCTCCAGCCAGGTGTGAAAATGTCCTTGGTTCCCAAGATAAAGTATTTTATTTTGACTACACAACCTCAGCAATCTCTAATTCCCCCCCCCACTCCCTATCCCCCTGTGTGACAGCACTGAAGCTTCAAGATAGCTTTGGCCAGGCCACCATCACTGACACCAGTAGAAAACCATGTAGACTGAAGCATATATGTACTGTAATTTTATGTATTTATTTATTATAATTAGATAGTTTTAGATGCTACAAGTTTTCAGGGATACCAAAGTCTTGTGCATTTCTCAAAGACTGGGTGAGAAATTAGCATTGAATTGAGTCATATGTTCAGGACACGAAAACAAGTGGGATTCAAGGAGAATGCAGAGATAGATGGCAAGGCAGATTGTTAGGGAACATTCAGTATAGCTTGTTTGTACAGAGACTTATTTTTTGTAAGGCTTCAGGTTTCACAGTGTCTCAAATTAATCTCTCTAGTAGTCTTCACGCATTTCGTGCACAATTACGTCTTGCAATCAGTTACCTAGTAGTTGCTCCTTACTCCCCCGCTCCCCTTCTCTCTGCTCTTATTTTGCCATTCCTTTTTTTTTTTTTTTTGAAAAGCTAGCACCTTTGTTCAAAGTAGCCCAGCAGATACAATAGTTGAGACAAGCAAGAAAATAATCAGCTTTGTCCCCTGCTACTCACTGAGCTTTTCCACACTGGTATAAATCAAGGGGCTGGGGGTAGGAATGCAGGCCCCAGCAAACGCTGGTCAGAATTTAGAAGAGAGCAAGCATCTGGTCCGCCCAATCTGTGCCAAATTCAAAAAAACAAACCATGCATGAATTCTGATGAGAAGAATGAATTGCTGAGGATGGGGGGGAAGGGAAACGAGATGTCAAAGGTTATTCAACAAATGGGTTGAATGAAGGGTGGGCAGGATAGAACAACAATATGATGATGGGAGAGGATTTAGGTCCCCCCCCCCCCCCTCCGAGTTTTGTTTTTAACACTAGTGCTCAGGGAAGAACAGGGGTTTGGTGAAAGCAAGGCTGAAAGATAAATAACTGAACATATTGCATGAGTTGGAGAAAGAAGATTGGCGTCCAAAATGGAAAGATTCTAAGAACGGCAAGCGACACCAAAAGGGTTTTTGCTGCTCCTTGGTGTTTCTGCATTCTGTGTGATACTAATGCAGGATAGAATATCAAAAAGAGTAACTTTTAAAAAATCAATCATTTTATGCCATGCAGGCTTACATTATTGGCAACAGAAACAGCACTTTCAGCATGATACAGAAAGTATTCACAAGCTCGATATTTGTGAACTCAAATTATTCATGTCAGATCCAAAGACGTCGTTCCCAAGTTAACACACTGTACAAGTTTATATGAGTTGTGTTTGCACTGTTGTATTGTGAGATGACCAAGTTTCAGAAACAACAAGGTGTTTTTTTTTACTGAAACTTTTGTCCTCTCTCTTTTGCTTTGACATGGATTAAAACTGCACTTCAAACTGATCACAACCAATTTCCGGAAATGACTTAACCCAAGTAGATTGCCATTCGAGTTGCTTACCAAGGGTAAATCCCATGTAATGTAGGTCAAGCAAACAGAGATCCTCAGCCTTAATTAGATCTGGCAAGAAAAAGCCATTTCATCTGCATTGTTTTTCTCAGCCTCTAGATGGGTGAGCCAAGTGTGAACAGCATTCCTGCTTGATCACAGGCTGAAAAAGTAGCTCCAGTTATTTTGTGGAATTGTAGTGCTGTCTCTTGTTGCTATCATCCCAGACTGCGGTACTCCAAACATTTCCACATTTTCAACATGCATTCAAGATTTTGTGGCTTTATGCCTAATTTCTGTCCCCAAAGGTTCACACATGATATGCTTTAGCTCTGCTTTCACAAGACCAGTTGTGAATGTGTTATGTTTTTTAAAAAATAAAACATCCTGTGCCTGCTTGCCTGTCCCTATAACAGAGGTGCACAACTTTGAATTGAAGAGAGGGCCACATGCCAACTTTTGAGAGGTATGGGGGAGGAATGGAAGGAGGGGCATTCTCCCCCCCAAATAGGTGAACCTAAAACATTTTGGATAGGGTCACCGTTACATTTTTTTAATGCAATCAGTTGTTCCTTTGGACACATTAAAACAACAATGGACTGTTTAGGAGACACTCTGGGGATTGCACTCGGGCAGTTCGCTCAACTGCAGCATCCAAATTGCCTGAGTGAAATCCTCCAGAGACTCTCCTAAAGTCAGCCCTGACTTGCGTTGAAGCTGCCAATGTTGAGAAACACTGCTGTAGACAGACTGAACTCGAACAATTAAATATTTGGTCTCTCAGCTGACACCACTGAAACCCTGAACACTTGTCCACTTTGGGCTGGGCACATCCAGGAGGTTCCAGGCTGGGGAAAACTGACTCGTTTGTGTTTCCAATTCTTTCTAAGGAACTGCTGCACCCAAGTCTACCATGAAAGTAGACGCACTGTAGTTGATAAAGGCCCTGAGCTAGAAACAGAGACAGTAAGTTCTAATCCTGCCATGAGCATGAAGCAGCTGGGCCAGCCCTTCTCTCTCAGCCCTAGAAAGGAAGCAAGGGCAAACCATTTCTGAAAAATGTTGCCAAGAAAACTGCAGGGACTTGTCCATGTAGTCACAGGAGGTGGGGGGCGGGGAGAGGTGCCAGAAGTGCCAGAAAGAAGAAAGCCTGCTATACAGCCCGTTGGTTTCCTTGATCAACTTTGCTACCCTCCCCTCTCCCCCTGCACATCCAGCCAAAGCAATCCTACTATTTGCTTTTGTCCTGTCTCATTCATGTCATGGCTAAGCTTTGGATTCATTCCTTGGTACTGTCATTCTCTTTCAGCCTCATTTTTCCAGCCTGTAAACTAGGAGCAATAATGACCCGTTTCACAGAGCTATTGTGAGGATTAAAGGGATTAGAAGCAGGCAACATTCTTTAGAATCTTTTGGCAGTGAATTAATCTGTTTCTTTGGAATCACGTGTTCCTTAAGGATATGGATCTGGGCTGATAACCTTGGGAGTCTCACTGTTTTGCCAAGTAGAGGAAAAGATCCTCCCTCCACTAGTATCCTCATAGTACAGTTGTTTTTGAAGGACAATAGCTAACAGTTCTTCCAAATGTTTGGAATGTAAGTTTTATATGCACATCTGCTAAAGGAGAGGACCGTTTTTTCACAGTTGAAAAGTCTAGTGCTGGGGGACACATTATGGGTAAAGGGTGCAAAAAATGTCCATGGATCCCCTTAGTGCCTGTCAAGTTCTCTGCCCTGCTGATTTTTTTTAAAAATAAATTCTTTCATTAACGCTGGCAAACTGTAGTCTTCTTTATACTACTAGTCTTCAGAATCATCTTTACAAAAATGATTTGGGGGCCCAGATGGTCCTGGTACACATTTTTAGCAGATGTACGAAATCAATAGGCATCCATGTGGTTTATATTAATGCTAAGTAGAATATCAAGAGAGTCACCTAAAATAGGAAACATTCTAGGCCACGTATGACGCTATGCTATGTTTGGCCTGCCAGCCTAGAAAAAGGACAAGGTTAGTGTTATGTCCCTGGAACTCTAGGAGTTCCCACTCAGGTCCGTTCACATTGCGGGGGCGGTTTTCCCCCTCGCTCATTGGTTGGTTCTCCCCAGCAGCCAGCTATAAAAGCAGGCTGCGGGGTCCAACCAGTTGCTGATCGCTGCGAGCCAGTTCCAGACTTGGCAAGCACGGTCAGTCCTTTATTGTTATAATAAAGTATTTGTTGCACTCATGCTCTGGTTCAGCCTCTCATTACCCAAACTTAACAGTTAGAATGGTCCATTCTACAAAAAGGGAGTTGGAGGAGAAGGGAAAAGATCATTCCAATAAATGAGTGCTTATAACCCAATGGAAGCTATTTTGTGAATGGGAAAACTTGCTATTGACTCCTTTAATTATCTAACTATTGATTAAGTTATTAATAAGCTGTCAAAATTTCAGAAATGTACACGAGCTTCAAAAAAGTCAAGGACCACTGCTTAAGGGGTTAGGAATATTGATGCAATTCTAATATAACCAGTATGCTTGCTGGGCTTGGGTACCTGGTTATGATTTCATCCTCATAAAGACAACCTCAGTTTTAAGTGTTCTCTGCTTGAAAACAATCCCTGTTATCCATGCTCCCTTGGATTTCTCGCTGACTTGAGAACAGGGAGCATGAAGAAAAATGCTCCTTTTTGAAAGACTATCAGGCTAGATTGGAAGAAACTCTTTCAAAAAAATAAATTTGCATTTCCCTTAGTTTATCTAGAGCTGTTCCTGTTTTCCTATTGTTTCCTGTGGTAAAATTAGATGTCTTTTCACATCTGAATAGATACATTCTGGGAGAGAACATGTATTTATGTAACATACTTCCTGTCCTGTTGTTGCTGTTTTTCATGCTTCAAAAGCAGTTTGGGGATATGTCTTTTCCAGTTTCTCCAGCCATTCTTTCATTTGAAGACCTTGAATCACTTACTCAGAATAACAAAAAAAAAAACCTCCCATCAATCTTGGAACCACTTTGAATAATTGGGCTGAAGTCTGGTATTTTTTTTTTCCATACAAGGGGTGCAGAAAATCTACCATTGTGACAAATGATTAATAGAGATGGACAAAACTCCAGTTATTGAGAAAAGCCAAGACTCAGAGTGAGGAATAGTATTGAAATGTTATTATTCCCAAACTAAATCATTTAGGACCAGATCATCCAGAAGACTTCCTATAGCAGAGTTTCCTCAACTTTTGTCATCACATCTTCCTTTAGTATAACCTTAAAGTAATATTAATCTTCTCCACACTTTCCTGGATTCTCTCTGTACATCCCCTAAGGAATTATCTCACCTATAAGCTATACTGCATGTACTTGCCTGAGCTTCAGGATGACATATGACATTTACTTACTCTGCAGTCTAGTTCTTTGCATTATGTGTCTAAACAAGCCTGCTGGTTAATTGTGAGGGAGTTGCTCTATCTAGAGAAGGCTCTATTGCTGAGAAAGATGGAAGGAACGAGAAGGTGACAATGGGCTTGGATGAATGGTGATTCAGTTACAGTGGCAATGAGTCCACTTTTGGCAGCCTTGAAAGGATAGAGAGAGATCATCATGGAGGAAATGCATCTATACCTCCTGTACCTGTGTGAATGAAGATGACTGAGCCATGCACCTTTCTGCTCATTTTGGACTTGAGCCATGTTTTTTCTCCTTGTCAAAATTTGGTAGTGTGTGCTGGCTAGAGGATATCTGGAGATTTCTGTTAGATCAGTATTCTTTAGGGCAGCGACACTTCAGTATGCGCAATTTAACAGAGCAAGATGCCTACATGTAATCAGGTCACCTTAAATATAACATATCCATATATAACCGCTAATATATTCCTATCCCGTCTTTCCTTATCAGCCTTTTTCTGTCCTCCTTTCCAGTCCTTGGTCTCCTGGCAAAAACTCAAACAGCTGTTGCTTTACATTTTGCTCCTGGGATAGTATTTATTGAAGGTCCAATCAGGCTCAGCAACTCTTTTTTTCACCTACTGCTATTTTAAACTGAAATATACTGGATGGAATTTGACATCCAAAATTGTTTGATAGCCACTGAGATAAATATTCAAAGCGGCTACACCCACTCACTGTGCATCTAAGGAGAAACTATCCCTGGCTGAAGCTCTCTGACACAGATGTAATGCATATGGTACAATACATGGCTGTTTCCAATGTATACATGTAGCCTACGCTATGCATAAATGCAAAGGAGAATTAAGTATGTTATTGTCTGTCAAAATAGCTCCTACCGTGTCTATCATATTGTATGCATGTGTCTCAGGAATCTGTTGCCACCTTTATCAAGTATACAAATGGAATTTATATATGAAATATACAGAAGATGATAGTATGGCATAGAAATGCATACTTCCTGCTCAAAACAGGATACTTTATACCAGGGATCACCAACCTTTTGGACCTCAGGGACCACCAAACTCATAATTTTAAATCCTGCGGACCAGAGACCCTGGGAAAATCCCCCAAAAAGTCTGCAGAAAAATTCCTCACCCAGTTTTCCTACCGATTGATCATTCTTTATTTGGGATTGCAGGATACCATCTCTAGCTCCATTCTCAGGGGCAGGGAGAGAGAGACTTTTGGCTTCAAGCTGTCATGCCTCTGTTGGAATCTGATTTGGAGGGGGAGGCCGAACAGCTGACAGGGAGTGGGGGTGTGGCTCTGTTGGCTGTGGAAGAAACTGGGGAAGGGCACAGTCTGGCTGGGCAGAGCAGGGAAGTGGTAGAGCAAGGGAGACGGAATTCAGAGGAAGACCCAGGTCCACCCTCTCTTCATCCTAGGGCACGCAGGCAGGAATGGAGAAGGGAGCAACGTGAGTTGCATGGCTTACGGGGGAGGAAAGGGCCCCAATTCTCTTCATTAGCTGCAGCTGGGAACACAGTGTTTAAAAAGGGAAGCTCCATGCAGCAAGTTGTTGGGAGCAAATCCTGAATTTATCTGGTATCATTGTGGTTTGTCTGTGTTCCTGGTGTCTTCCCAACTGTGTGAGTGTTGCCGTGCTTTCAAGTCTGAAAGTCTTTCTCCTGCCCTGTCAAGTTAATTACTGCAGCTTTGTTTGTTTGGATTTTAAGTTACAGTCTGTATGTACCTTGTTTTGGACTGAGTTTTCTACACTTAAAGGCTGTACCTGGAAGAGTTTTTCTCCAGCCAAAGGTAACCTGGACATTGGGGGCAAAGTTGGAGATAATAAAGGGACTCTTCTTGCTTATTTGACTGTGTTGCCTTTGTGCCATGCCCTGGGTCATCACACATGCAAGGAAAACAGCAGAAGCAGCAGAAGTCTTTCTTTCTCTCCCTCAAACTCCGCCAGAAACGAGTCTTTGTGAGACTTGTCACACTGGTGCAATCTCTTGGAGCAGGATGCCTTGCAGGGTCCCAAAGACTCATTTCTGGTGGAGCTTGAGGGAGAGAAAGAGTTTTGCTGCTTTCCTTGCATGCAGCCAAAAGAAGAAGAAGAAAGAAGCAGCCTGGTGGCCAGGTGAGGCGTGTGGGGCGCTTGGGGCAAGTTCCCCCCCTCTGCCCTTTCCACCCCTCTCCTCACTACCTCATGTTGTTCGCAATGCAAGCAATGCAAACCTTTTGTTCCCGCGGGCCATGTGGACAGTGCAGTCTTGTGTTCCTGCGCCGCCTGGATTAATTGCTTTGGGGGAGGTGCTTTGGGGATGACATTTCTCTGTGGAGCACCAAAATTTTCTTGTGGACCACCAGAGGTCCCCGGCCCATTGGTTGGTGACCACTGCTTTATACTATCCTGGTCAAATGGTTGTCCAGTCTATTCTTAAAAACCTCCAGTGATGAAGCACCCACAACTCCAGGAGGCAAGCTTTTCCATTGATTAAGTGTTCTGATTGCCAGGAGTTTTCTTCTGAGTTTTAGGTTGCATCTCTTTTTAACAAGCTTTCTCCCATTATTTCTTGTCCTATCTGATGCAATATACAGTTGTATTATCACTTCTTGTGGTCTTGTTGCTATCTCTCTGTTGACACAGCCTAGCACTGCATTAGCTTTTGTGGCAACTGCACCACCAGGTACTGCTTATTCTAGAGCTGCGCATTTTGGTTTTCCTGACTAAATTGAGGACTTTACTTTCCTAACCACTGAACTGCATCTTATTGGATAAGGTCCAATGCACAAGTCTGAATCTTGTCTGAACCTTGTGTCCATCATCCAAAGTTTTAGCAAGCTGTTCCCCTGGTTAATTGTCATCACTGTTAGCAAGTTTCTCCTAAATTCCAGGTTGCTTCTCTCCTTGATTAGTTTCCATCCAAGGTTTCTTGCCTTGCCTTTGGTGCTTGGAGAATAAATTTACCCCCCTCCTCTTTGTGGAAGCTCTCAAATACTGGAATACTATTATCATGTCATCCCTAGTCCTTCTTTTCTCAAGACTAGCCACACCCAGTTCCTGCAACCATTCTTCCTATGTCTTAATCTCCAGGTAGTGGTGGGATTCAAATAATGTTACTACCGGTTCTATGGTGTGGCTTGGTGGGCATGGCAGGGGAAGGATACTGTAAAATCTCCAGTCAGAGGTGGTATCCTCCAAACTACTCAAAATTTCCACGACTGGTTCTCTTGAATACCACCTCTGTCTCCAGGCCTTTAATCATCCCAATTGCACTTTTCTTCACTTTTTCCAAAGTCTCAACATCTTTTTTGTAATGTGGTAACCAAAAGTAGATGCAATATTCCAGGTGTGGTCTTATTAAGGATTTATAAAGTGGTACTAACCCTACGTGATTTTGATTCTATGCCATTAGCTTAGATTGTGTATGTATGACACACTGAATGCCAAACTTGCCAATTACATTTTAGCCAAGGATATTGACCTAAAAGAAGGTCAAGATCTGCTTATTCTTATTCTGGAGAACAGCATTTTGGAAAATGTATCATGTTAACTTTAAGAAGGCAGATTCCTCCAATAAAACTTGGTTTAAAAAAAAAAATCCTAACAATGGAACCAATTACCCAGAAAGGCATTTTTCACTGGATGTGATCAAGCAGAGGCTAGTCAGCCAATTTTCTGGGGCATTTAATCTGGATTCTTTCACTAATTAGGAGTGTAGAACTTGGTGGCCTAAGTGGTCCTTTCCAACTCTATATTTTCATGAGATGTTGCTTCTCAGATCCCATTCTGTGATTCATTTTTGGTTTACTATGTCATATAAGCCCAGAAAATGTGATTAATTGAGTTGCTAAATAATGCTAAGTATGTCCTGTAAAATGGCTTAAAAGTGGAAATGCACTGTCAATTTGTGCTGGTTTGATGGGTTAAAATGAATCTGGAGCCAGGGCAGAGGTGGCTTAATAAGATCAGATGGAAAAGTATGGATGTTTTTCATTATGTGTACACTGTTGCAGTATTATCCAAGTGTCACTGTGAAAAGGCCTAAAATATTCTTCATTACTAAGCCACTGCAGTATATCAGAGCAAAAGCACCTGATTTCTGCTATCAAAATCCTGTTTTATCTATTGCTAACACTGTTCTAAGTGCCCCAATGTATTTGTAGTAGCTGTGAGTGATCCTTGAAACTTAATACAACTCTGTTTAATTATAGGAAAAATGGAATTTAACACATGCATTTACAATTTTGTTATGCCCAATAGATATAAACAGCTGCTCACAACTTCCTTCAGGTTTTGCAAATATTGACTTCCTCTCTGCAGCACATTCCAGCAATAAAAACTGTACCCCATGTATGTGAGCAACAAATCTGTTTAAGAATTATCTGATTCAGAAACTATGGCTATTCCATGCCATTGTTTAACAGATGTGGTGTCGTGCATTGCAACCCCTAGTGAGAGGTTTCAGATCCTGTTGCCAGACGACCCTTGAGACCGTATGCATTTTGGAGAAATGAGCTGGAGATTGGCCTGCCTTTGCAAGCAAGCTAATGCAAAACACCCTTGACTGCTTTCATGTCAGCTCCAGATGATTGCAAAAAGAACTCCTGCTGTCTTTCTGGTTTCCTTCAGGTGAAGGAGCAGAGGAACTGTTGCTGTTGGAGAGAGAGATTTCCCAGCAGGTTTTGGTTCATGGTTCTGCATTACGATGCCAGGAAAGCATGCAGTTTGGCATCAGGACACTTCACTTTCTCCCTCAGTGAGATCAATGAAATATGTACTTGGCTTAATCAAAGTCTAAACAAGCTAGGGCAGCCTAATAGAGGTTAATGTCATGCTTCTTCGCTTAAGTTGAACAGGCATTAATAACCCAAACTGGCCCAATTGGGTTTAAAAAGTCATTACAGGTAGTCTTTTACTTATGACCGTAATGGAGCCTGCCAATTATGGTCTTAAGTCATGAGTATAAAGTGGTTCATTACACAACTGACCTGAATTTATGATTTATTTTTTGCAGCAGTCATTAGGCCAATGCCATCGTGATTAAGTGTACTCATTGTCCTCTGTGGGGTGATTTTACCGAAAACCAGAAAGTAAATACCAGTTTTGGGGTAAAAGTGTCCTAAATCATAGCCACGTGACCCCAGGATGCTGCAAACAGTCATAAATGTGAGCTGGTTACTAAGCATCTGAAATGTGGTTATGTGACTGTGAGAGTGGTGACTTGTGGAAGATTAGGCTTGCAAATTTTAGGTAGGTTTCCAAGCCAAGCAGGACAACTTCAACCATCTCCAATGAGGCCAATAAATGGACTTATTCTGATGTTCTAGGGCAGCATTTCTCAATCTCAGAAGTTTAAATAGTATACTGTAGACTTCAACTCCCAAAATTCTCAAAAGTTGAGGTCTATATATCTTAAACTGAGAAACACTGAGACTGAGAAGCACTGTTCTAGGGAAACTTCTTTCTTTATTAAATTTGAATGCTGCCCATCTTGTTGTTTGGGGCAACTGTAGATGACTAATGCAGCCATCTGGGATGACAGTCAAGCTCATTAACAATCAGTAGGTCCCAAAATTTGTTGCTGAAACCACGATGGTTAAAATCCTACAGAATATGTAATTACTGTGAATGCATTCTAGAAATTGCTATGGGATCTGAGGGTGGAAAACCTTTCACTTTTATATGTGATTATGGAACCACGGCTTAGTTTGGGATCAAGAGCAGCAGTCCTCGATGTTTTATTCCTCTAGGTAAGAAGTCCGGGTTTTTCAGGTGAGAAAACATTTAGATGATCATAAACATTTTCAAATTGTTTTCATTCCTTCTGGGTGTGCTCTGGCTTCCTCTGCTGCAATTATCTCTTATGATTGCCCAGACGCCTAAATGAGGATGGAAGAGAACATCTCTTCCAGACATCCATGCTGACTAAATCCAGCACAACCCAGTCAACCATACTAAAATCCAACAGATGTTTCTGCTTTTCCCTTCTTTTGGCCAATGGAAATGTGTCAGATCCATGCCAAATTAGCATCCTTTCTTTCTGTAAAAAAAAAAGTTCAGATTGCACAACCTTTTTCTGAAAATGATTCAGTTTACTGGATTTAATTAAAAACAGTAATTTGAGATTTATACATTCTTGATTGAGGCTAAAAATGTTACAGCCTATGAACTATTGGAATCTAGACCCAGCACAGATAATTACTCAAACTTAGCTCCAGCAGCATATTATACATCTTATACTAAAACAAAATATCAATTGTTATCTGAGAATGCTTTTGGTGATTTGCAAAATTGAATCTTTTTTGTTCATTGGTTCTTCAGGATGTCCTATGAACCAATAGAAAATCTACCTGCTCTTCCATGGGACAGATAAATGAAAAACAATCCATGAAATTGCTTAGATCATTGAGGAATATTCCCAATTCTCAATAGTTAGAAACATGGCCTTTGAAGGTAGATGAATAAGCCCTTAATCAAACTTAACTCTACATAGAAAAGTAAGTGGGAAAAGTAAGTTTCTATATTTAGGAAAGAAAAAACAAATGCATGGGTATAGAATAGGTGGAACCTGGCTCAATAGTTGTAACTGAAAGAGAGATCTTGGGGGCATAGTGAATAATCACTTAAATATGAGTCAGCAATGTGCTGCAGTTGCCAAAAAAGCCACCACAGTCCTAGGCTGTACTAACAGAAGGATAAAATCAAGATCATGTGAAGTATTAGTACCACTTTATAATGTCTTGTTAAGCTCACACTTGGAATACTGCATCCAGTTTTGGTTTTCACAATATAAAAAGGATGTTGAGACTCTAGAAAGGAGTGCAGACAAGAGCAGCAATGATTAGGGGACTGGAGTTTAAAACATAACAAACAACAGTTGCACTAATTGTGTGTGTCTAGTAGCTTAAAGAAAAGAAGGACTAGGTGTGATATGATACCAGCATTCTAATATCTAAGGGGCTGTCACAAAGAAGAGCGGGGTGCAATCTATTTTCCAAAGCCCTTGAAGACAGGACAAGAAGCAGTGGATGGCAACTAATCAAGGAGAGAACAACGTAAAACTAAGGAGAAATTTCCTGATAGCACAATTAATCAATGGAATGACTTGTCTCTAGAAATTGTGGGTGCACCAACACTGGAGGTTTTAAAGAAGAAATTGGACAACCATTTGTGTGATATGGTATAGGTTTCCTGCTTGAGTAGGGGGTTAGATTAGAAGACTGTCAAGGTCCCTTCCAACTCTGTTATTCTATATTGTCTATATATGGAAGTGGATTTTCAGTGCATTTTTCCTGGATGTTTTCAACTTTCCAGTGTAGCCTGCAGCCCTGGAATTCTCTGATGGCCTTCCATCCTGGTGTTAGCATCTGCCAATTGCCCAATACATTTTCCTCTTCTGATGCTATGATTTATTCTAACATGCAGTAATTCCTATATTTGCACTACGCTGGTAATTAAATACAGAACATATGTTAGGAACAATCACCCTAATACAGTGAGAAATTAGGCATTTTAAGCATAGTCCTTCTCTTCCTCCCAGGAATTCTGCTCAAAATTGCTGTTAACATCTGCCAATAACAGCAGGCAACAGCTATTTTGAGAAGTAACCCTGAGGATGCGATCAGAGGTGGTATTCAGCAGGTTCTGATCAGTTCTGGAGAACCAGTACTGGAAATTCTGACTAGTGTGGAGAACTGGCAGATACCACCTCTGATTGGGCCCACCCCCATCTATTCTCTGCCTCCCAAATCCCAGCTGATTGGCTGGGTCTTCTTTTGTTGCCCTGCACAGGAGAATGGAGCTGAAAAGCAGGTTTAGTGGGGTGGGAAGGAAATGGGGATTTTATAGCAATCTTCCCCCAAGCGTGGGGTGAAAATGAGAGATTTTGCAGTATCCTTCCCCTGCCATGCCCACCAAGCCACGCCATGCCCACCAAGTCATGCCCACAGAACCGTAAAACTTTTTTGAACCCCCCCCCCCCCATTGGATGGGATGGTAGAATTTGTTACCCTATTTCCTAAAGGTTCTACTCTGAATTCTTGCTTCAAATCACAGGTTTGACCACGAAGAAAAGAGCATTTCTATTTATAGAGACTAGAAGAGAGAAAACAATTAACAAAGTTCAGAAGTTTGGTGCAGGAGCTGTTTCATTTGGAGATATCCTTGCCCCATGTTTATTTGTGGATCACATTTCCCCCATCATTTAAAGGAAAAAGCTATGATTTTGAAAGGGCTAGCAATGAGTTAAACTTACATCTGCAAATATCTTCAATAACTTTCAAGCCATCAACCCCAACAATCCAGCAGTTTGTGTCTATCCAAAAAACACTGTATGTGAAGTTATCATGCAGGTGCCATTTTTGCACTGTTATGCTTTCTTTGTCAGCATGTTATTGGGGTTTTGGCTTTGGATCATACCAAAGTCACAACAGAGCAACTCAAGTCATTCATGTGGATTTCACATCAAGGTTACACATTTCCATTCATATGGAATTCATTCAAAATACTGTCTGGCAGTTCAGTATATTTTCTTAGCTGACCTAGTGCCAAAAGATATAATCCAGTTAGCCTTTCTTTTATGTGGAGGAAAACATGTTAATGTGGATCACATGTTCAATCAGAAGCATGAGGATATCTCCTGGAAGTGGACATATTAATTGTGGCAAAGGTGAACCCCAGTGTGGGTGGGGGGGTGCCCAGAGGTAACAAATGATGAAAGTAGCCTAGCATTATGATATCATTCACACGTATGAAGGGGGGAGATAATAATGGTGCAGCACCACTCCATCATGTTGTTTAAAGCTTTGAATCCTCTGAATGTCAGCATCCGAGACAGTGTGCTGTTCAAAATTGTTACAATGCGCCATTTAGGACTTGCCACACATGCACAGGAGGGGGGGTGCATGGGGGGCATAGATGGCCACCAGAATTGCCCATCTGGACCAGTGGTGGGATTCAAATTTTTGTACTACTGGTTTGTGGGCGTGGCTTGGTGGGCGTGGCAGGGGAAGGATATTGTTAAATCTCCAGTCAGAGGTGGGATTTGCCAGTTCACCGAACTACTCAAAATTCCGGTTCTCCAGAACTGGTCAGAACCTGCTGAATACCACCTATGCTCTGGACCCTCTGAATAGTTGCATCCTAAATCTAAGACTTAGTCACTGAAAAATAAATGGTGCAGGCAATAAACTGGGAAAACTATACAGAAAATGCTAAGCACTATTTACTAACAAAGCAATATATTTAAGCTTTCTTTTTAAACATATTGTCTGTGCTCAAAGGTTTCCACAAATTATCCTTATAACTGATACAGGAGCTAGTTTCCTCATTGTAACCTGATCTATCCTCGATCAGCATATGTTCATCTTTAATCTAAAGTATTGAAAATACACAGCACTTTTGAAAATGAGGAAAGGGTAGCCGACTATTTTACTTATTTGACTTCCATTTCAGGAAAATTTATGGCTTAGTAGTTTACTCAGAAAGTTCAATAATGCTTGTTTATAGTTCTGGCAAAGATTGAATATCCATAAGTAAAATTAGGTATAAATATAGTAATTCTATTTTTCACATTTTTTGTTACTTTTTGCATACAAGAATGACGAAAATAAACGCAGATTAAATACCATGAACATGGCAGTAATGTCTCCAGAGGTTACATTGAAAATTTTGGGAGGTTTTTTATTAGTGGTTATCATCATAAAATGCATTAGGACATAAAATAACTTTACAATTGATCTGAATATTTAGCAGTCACAGCTACAGTATTGGCAATCCCTCAGAACTGGAAAAATCTAAGCAGGATTGGCCCTAGTCAGTCCAACAGGTTAACATATCACAACTAAGCTTTCAGAATCACAGCTGACTTGACAGAGGCTTTCTCTTTATCCATGATCTAATTAAAAAATCTTCTCTGAATCTTTTCCAGCATGGTTGTTAACTCCTACCGTAGAACATGAGAATCAGCAAAGTATATTGTGTGAATCACATTCTGGCTTTAAGGAATAATAATACATTTCTGTTTACCCAGCTCAAAAGATGCAGAACTAAAGAGAAAGGCCTGCTGAAAGGCGAAATGCAAGGAGGTTTCATGAGGGCGTTCCTCGGCCATAAATCTTGGACACGAAGCTAGCAGGACAAATTATCTCTTCACAACTAGATGAGCTCATGGAGATCAGCTATTTTCTTGGAAGATAACTGAACACCTGGCAAAGTCACTCCAATTAAAACAGGCAATTAAAACAACATATAAACACTTATCTCTGAATTTCCTGCACTTGTTATGGAATGATCTATAGATAATGAATAGATGCTTAATTCAAAAACGCTATGCTGGGAAGAATTTGGACAACAGAAATGGTGAGAAGACACTATTTCCTTGTCTCATAATAAATGTTGAATTGTCTTCAATTATAGCATGTTTTTAATATTGTTCATTTTATGGCTTGCTTTTTATTATATACCACCCTGAGTCATGTTGTGAGATGGGTGGCTATATGAATATGATGAATGAATAAATATTTTCAACATCCTGAGAACATTTAGATTTGCAACTTTTGTTTTTTCTTTTCTTTATATAGGTGTATTGAAATTAATGTTGTTTCAGGTTTATTTTACATTGATGGGAGCCAGAAGATTTCATTTGACCTTACTTTTTTAACTTTGAAAATTAACATTTGCTTCTCTGTGTATTGATGATATGAAGTAGCATTACAGTATTAACTTTTAACATTGTACATTAGTTCTTTTATTCTTAGTTGTTACTCTAACAATTAACAGTCTTCCAACTTCTAGTTGAGGTTGGGAGACAAATTTGTGATACCTAAGCCGTCTTCTGCTAAGAGGATGAAATAGACTAATGTCTGCATCATGGTTTTTGATAAGGAAGCCACCAGGTTCATATAACCAAGAACACAAAAGTTAGCCCAGTCAATCTCTGTGAATATAGGCAGTCCTTGACTTATGACCACAACTGAGACCAGGATTTTGGCAATTGGTAAGTGAATCATGCCAATTTTTATGACCTTTTTGCCATGGTCATTAAGTGAATCACTGCAGTTGAGAGAACCAGGAGGTGATTAAATGAATTTGACTTGACTTTGCTTGTTGGAAGATGACTGGGAAGATGCAAATCGGAATGATATGACCTAGAAAGCTACAACTATGGTAAATACATGCCAATTGCCACGCGCCCAATTTTCTATTACATGATGATGCTGTGATGGTTCTAAGTGTGAGAAAAGGTTGGTAAGTAATTTTTCTCAGTGTTGTTGCAACTTTACATTGCTGTTGCAGGTTTTTTTGTTATTTATATTATTATGCTTTGATTACTTATTATGCTTTGATTAGTATAATTCTTTTAGTTGTTACAAACTTCAGTAAAGTGTTTTTGTTTGTTGACTGGATTAAATCTTCTTAACCTATTTTAAAGCCATGCTGATTAGGAACAGAGTATAAAGATGTGCAAAATTAAACGTACCCTGAAGAATTGTTAAGAATCCTTCACAAATCGTGATTTCTTTCCTGTAATCTGCTAAGGCTGTCAATTTCCGATAATGTCATCAGTGATGTTGCTGTTATCAGAACAGCTCTTTCTAACCTAACACATAAAGAAAGCCCATCCTATAGAATGCTCTTTAATTTACAATACAGGAAAGCAGGAAAAAGCCCTGGAAGAAATTTTCTCATTTTTTTTTTCTTGAAGTTTCTTTTATCCTAAATGGGAACATTTTGTGCCGATTCCATTTACTAAATAAATGAATCAGAAAACAAAAGGAGACATGGGAAAAGAGTAATTGGTTGGTCCAGAACTTTGAAGTTCAAAAGTGTATTTTAATTCAAAGTTTAATTCAAGCCATACATTATGCGGTTCATGAAGCAACTGAAAGCAAGCCATCCAAGAGAGTTTATCCTTCTTTCAGCCATACCAAAAGGCTGACATAAATTCTGCTTATTGTGCTGATAAACTATTCCATATTCTTTACAAAGGCCAGATATGTTGTTGATGAAACCAATCCTTTGTTCTGAACTTGTCCCGGCATGACAGTGCTGTGTTAGTTCATGGGAGAAAGTTCATTGTACTGTTAGTTCATGGAAGAAAGACTTTCCCTGCCTCATTATTTTATTGAAATTTATTAGGCTCACTCCATCCTTCCTTATATATTGCCAAAAAATATTAAAACTGAATGAACTATACCCCACACACCTGTTGTACCTATATTGTGTTATTATCTTAAAGAGAGCAATCACTGTGCTTGTTATATATATACTGAACTAAATCAGTTAAACAAGCGGCAACATTCTTAAAAATGATCAGTTAATTTTGCCAGCAATATGTCAAAAAGGTTAAGTGCTTTGCAGGACATGCAAGAAACACCATTAACAACTCAGTCCTGGATATTGTTGCCTGTTATTTCATTTCATTTCATTTCGACTGGAGTTTCCAAGTAGACAGACTTTTAGTTTTAAACGTGTGTTTGAGAATAACTACAAATGCAATTGAAAAATAGAAATGGAATCATTCCTCCCACATCTTCACTGCAAATAATTTCCTCCCTATTTCAAGATGGACTCAGAGCACCATGAATTCTCATCTATCAGACAGGCATAAGAGACACAAAATTTGATTGAGGAATGCTTGTGCTTCTCTTTATAACTCTTTTTTTTCCTCCTCTGCCCCATGCTTACCCACACTATTGTCAATTATTACTGTCAGAAAAAGTCTGTTATTATATGCTGGTAGAGAGCGTCTATTCCCTTATAGCTATCTTTAAAGCTTTATTTTTACCGTGTTATTATTTGGAGCTGTTTCTGTCTAGTAATTAAACTTTCGGTTTAAGGCTTTAGCAAAACTCTTTTTGTAGGGCCTGATGATTTTAAAGGAATTATAACTTAGCAGTATTTCCCAGGTCAATTTACAGTGAAGAATTGGGCACTGGGCTACACAGGTATATATAGTTTCAGTATAATTTACTTTGGATTAAAAGAGAAAGAAAAGTTCAGTTCTGGATATACAGCATACGCAGGCTTATAAAATTGCTTATCCTTCATTGTTCTGTTGGGATTTTCTGTCTCATGTACATTGCTTCATTCTGACTCCTTGAGGCAATGCCATGAAAGAATTTTCATCCTAAATTCTACTGTGATTACAAAGAGAGGATGTGGGAGTGATTGGTTAGAGAAAATTACAGGTGTCTGGGTCTAGTTTGATGATTTTAGGCAGCTGGTTGAAGAAAATTTAGTTAGAACATGTTTCAACTGGGTGGAGTAAGAAATAAGATGTGGCCAGATTGGTGGACAGCTGACTGGGCTGTAGTGAGCCTATGCATATTTGAGAACCATTTTTATTTATTAATTAAATTTGTTTGCTGCGCACCTTGCCACAAGGCAACTCTTAGATATCTGAGAACAATGCTAGCTAGCTGAGACGGGTCTTATGGTCATGATTTTGATGTGTTCCCATCATTCAAGATTTCCCAAGCAACCTCTGCAGTGACCCATGTCATTTCTCCAGAAAGATTATCTCCTTGACCACCCAGTCTCAAATTACTGTCAGAAGGGAAATGAAGGACATGCCAGGTGACAAACTGTGAGTCAAGAAAGAAACGTGGAAATTTAAGGAATATCAGCAGTTATATGGAGTTAGGAGAAACCAGTCAATCTAGCTTAACTACTTACTACTCAAGCATCTTTGCTGCTAATTAGTCTCCTCCCTATTTAACTCATGTGCTTGAGATGATTCTGCTATTAAAGCAGGGAGCAAATATTTTGTTAAAGATATACTCTAAATACAGGTAAAAGGAAAGCCCAATTGCATAATATGAGTCCCATAATTAGCAAAGAATGACAGGAAGCAACATTTCTCTTTGTTTTGCTTTGACAGAAAGGCAGTTCTGGATAGTGGATATTACAAAATCAAGATGAGTGATGAACTAGAATACATTTCAGCTTGCAGGAAGAAAATAGACCAGAACTGCATTTTAATTTTTTTCTCCCAATTTTTTTTATTTTCCCAGAGATTTTAAAAATGGACAATTATTTCTCTGTTTCTGGAAACAAATGAGCACTAATGAAGTTTTATGAAGTTTGCTCTTTGGAGAAGGATTTATGGCAGAATATCATTTCTCTCCTTTACTGTTTGTTGGGGTTTCCAATCTTTATTATATCCATTTGGCACAATAGTGAGATTCAGAGTTTATTATATGCAGGTAAGATAATTAAATAGTGTTGATACATTCATATTTATTGATAATCTTATGTCTCCTTTGTCCAAAATTTAAAAAGCTAATTGATGGTTTTGACCAAGGGTGTCAAACTGGTGGCCCACAGGCCGGATGTGTCATATGCAGGCCACGCCTACCCCCAGCTCCAGAAAAATGTCTCGAAATGTCATGCGTTGGCAATGTGATGCCGCAAGTTTGACACCCATGGTTTAGAAGATCTTTCCAGTATATAATTATTTTAATATCAGATGATATCTTTGGAGGCTACAAAATCAGTTTTCACTGAAAGCTATAATTCATACTGGGCTGAGTGTATAGTATCTAAAGGTGTATTTCAGATTATTAATCTGGTTTTATTTTTAATTAAAGCATTAAAATTAAATATTTAAGAATACTGTTACTGGCAACAAATAGGGATAAACATGTTTTACCTAAACTGAATATTTGGAATAAAACTATTCCTTCAAAAATGAAAAAAATTGCCAAAGGTGACATATACAATATGACGTACAACAATCTATTCCCAAAATATAATTTATGTTTTAAGAAATTTATTTTAGGAACATCTCCTTCCTTATTGTTTCTCTTCCTTATTTGCAATTCATTTTTCCAGAACAGCATTTGTTTTATGCTCTAGAACCATCAATAGCAATTAAGAGAGTACTCCTGCCAATATAACGTTGTTAACTAGCTAACTTGAGAAAGAATATATAACGAACTTGTTAACTAGCTAACTTAAGAAAAGAATATAAGTTTTATAATAAAAACTTAAATCTGGTCAATGAACATGTCCTCCTATAATCAGCAAGTAATTTTCATCCTAAAATAAGTGAATTTATTTGTAATTGACAAAAATGAGATATCTCTTCTAAGTTGTGAAATCATCTGACAACCTTGGAAAGTATAGAGTTCCCCGCTCATATCTTCATTCCAGTCTGACCTGGAATCATTCTAAATTAATGTTGTGGGAAATCTACGCTTGATAATATCAAAACAGTTATTGGAATCTGGAATGTATACTTTAGATCAATTAAAATGAATTGCTATTTTAATCATCTGCCCAAAAATGTGCTATGGCAAAAGCTCAGCTAAAATACCTTTTTATATTCACACATGGCCTATACCTAATGTTAGATTTAGTGCTTCATTACCAGGTAGATAACAAGCCTATAATGACCACATATAAATATGAATATGAAATTAAACATTCAACATAAAGAATCATAAAACAAGAAGCTGGAGTATATGAATGTCAATGATTATATACCATCTGTTTGGTATATAATAAAACAGATATATATGCTTTTATGAAAGATACTACAAAGACACCAATACTGCTGCAACAGTTCAAAGTATCAGGCTCTCTTTCTATATCTGAATGAATTTTTAAAAAATACAAAGAGAGGACTATTTAAGCCGGGGTATCCAACCTTGGCAACTTTAAGACCTGTGGACATCAACTACCAGAATTCCTCATTAAGTTGGCTGGAGAATTGTGGAAGTTGAAGTCCATAAATCTTAAGGTTGCAAAGTCTGGACACCCCTGATTTAAACACTTTGACTAACTATACCAATTTATATGTGGAAATTCTGGTGCTGTGTTTGATTATTTGCTTCCAGACACTTCATTACCCAATTAGATAATATCAGCAGTTCAAGCAAACACACTGATGATGTTATCTATTTGGGTAATGAAATGTGTACAAGCAAACAACAGGAGAACATAAAGATCTCTACAGTTCAATTATAGATATTCTATTTGAATATATATTTTTCCCAACAGTTAGGCAAACAGACTTGATCTATGAAATGGCTTGTAATTACAGTATATAACATGACAAGTAACATAATAGAAGACCAGTACCATATAACATACATCAGCTTTTATAGAGATTTTTCTTATCCTTTTCCTTATTTATTTCCTTTTGGTATGTGTTAACATTTCATTTTTTAAAACACAAGAGCAGATATAATTGGCTAGCCTGTTTGCCTTCCTACTTGATAGCTTAGGTGGAATATGAACCAAAAGGAAACCCATTATAGGTTTTGGAACAGCAATGATCTCATCTCCTGTAATGCTGTTTGGCTAGGCATCAAATCACCATTCACTTTGGAGGAAACCTAGAAGGCCTGTGGGTAATTTATTGACAAAGAGATGTATTTATAGTTTAGGGGTTACCTTGCACTCAGGCAGAAAGTGTTTTATGATCTTTATCTTATGAGGTAAGCAATAATTATACCCACTTTAAAACAGGGTGAATAAAGTAGTTTGTTTAAGGCCACCCAGAAAGTTAAGAGCTGACCTGCAATATGGAACTTGGGTTTGTTTGGCTCAGCTTCAATTCACTTATTCACTGACCATACTGCCTTGTCAATGCAAGTTGTTATTTGGGGCTGCCGCGACAACTACAAGATATCTTTGAGGAAATCTGACCCTCTACAGTTAAACTAACAGCAGCAAAGTTAATTGACCAACTTAGATTAGGTTGTGATAAGACTGTTCAATGTGTATGTAATTTATTCCTGCTAAATTAAGCTCAGGAGTTTAACCTGCATCTTACACACAAAGGGTCCTAGTTCTAATATTTGATATTTCTGTTTAAAAGAGATAAAATATCTCAAGCAGCAAGACTTCAAAAATCTTGTTTTTCTGCACCAATACAGAGGCAGCAGGAGTCATGTGGCTTGGTTCACAAGGCTGTTTCATTCAAATATGAAGTTGAGGCACTGATTGACGTGTGTGGCAGGGAACCTAGCTCAGCTGATAAACATAGGTTTCACACAGAGAATGTCCAAGTTCAGTTCTTGGCATCTACAATTAGAAAGTTCAGGTTACAGGAGTCATGAAATATCTCTGAATGAAATTTGTAAAAGTGCTGTCAGTAAGGTTAGACAGTGCTGGACTGTCTATAAATAGGAGGCTGTTTCTAAGTGAGGAAAGCTCTTTATCTCCCATTCCCCATCATTCGAAGGACTTTTTTCCTAGCCTAACTCATGTTGATGGAGAAGAGAGGAGCTTTTCAAGCATCTGCCATTTCTTTCCTCTGTATCTCTGTTATACCCAAAGTTCCTTTCAAAAATAAGTAGACCTTCTTGCTGCAGGAACTGCTCATGATGCTGAAACCTGTGATTAGCTGGTTCATAAATAAATCTTCTAGTTCAAGGGATGTCAAACTTGCAGCGTCACGGTGGCGTCATATGACGAATCATGACTTTTCTTTTCCCCACTTTGCCTAAACCGGAGTGGGCATGGCCAGTATGTAATGCATCTGGCCCATGGCCCGTGAGTTTGGCAACCCTGCTCTGGTTAGTAGGTTTACTATTCTTAACTCCGTAAAAAAGTTACCTATTGAATTCCCCTATCAAATAACAGTTTTGCACTAAACCCAAGGCCAAATGAACCCTGTGAAGTTATTCATGAAGTTATTCATGAAGTTATTCATGAAGGACACTGTACCCATAAAATAGCTATGTTGTTTTAGTTTCTCGATGAAAAGCAGGATGGGCAGAAAGTGGATAAAGTAGAGTGGAACTGAATGATTGATGGGTCTACCTTCTAATCACAGAAGAATATTCATCCAGTAATAGGTCCTAGCATCCTCTCCAGAACTGCAGGAAAATAGGCATAGTGACAGTTGACATATAATTGATGTGCCACCAATTATACCAAGATCTGTAATGCACGTCATCCATTATTTGTGCTGGTAGAGCACCGGATAGATCTCTTCCTTCTGCACATATTACATGCCACTGTTCTCTCTGCCTTAATGGAAAGAGGCTGAATGAATACTCCCTCCAACATTTGTAAAGGTTCCCATTTCACAAAATCTCTGTCTGAAATAGGGTACATTTATTTCCATTACAGAGGCAATGATGCTTGCCAGTGAGGAACATGTCTATTTTGGCAATTTAGGGATATTGTTCTTGATTTCTTTTAAAACAATAAGCTATCTCTTATATAATAGCTAAGCTAAATGATTGAATAGTCCCTTCGTTTTTTAACTTTAAGAGAGAGAAAAAATTGGCACATTTACAGCAACATTAGAATCTTTTTTTTTTCCTGGCACTTCCTGGAATAACCATGTAACATTGCGTTCATCTTTTGATCATTCCTGGAAGTACTGAATGCAGGAAAAAGACTCTGCACCAAGAGTCTTTTGCTGCTATAAATATGCCCACCTTTTTAAAAATTTAACATGAAAGTGGAAGTTTTGACCAGTACTGCAATGTGAGCCCCCCAGGTCAGGTCTTCTTTTTTGATAACACACAGACACTTAAAACTGGCCACTTACTCCACTTGATCTCCATTGCTAAGCAAGAGCTGGATGTCTGATCTATTCCTTCTACAGTCGACTATAAGCTCCTTGGTTTTTTTTGGTGTTAAGGACCAAATTATTGTTTCCCTGAAAGCAACCTGTCCACATCATTTCAATAGGCAGACTCATCCCGTCCCCCATGGAGAGGAGTCCCACCACTGTTGTATCATCTGCAAATTTAGTAATAGTATTGCTGACATGAGTGGGAACGCAGTCATGCACATATTTAGTATTTTTATATAATAAAATCTGAGTATGAGAAATAAATCTGAATTCTTATATCAGAAAATCCTAGTATATTTTAAGAGAAAATAATATAGATGTAGTGAGATGATTCCTTACATGTCTTTTAATTGTTTTATTGGGGGGGGGGATTTCTGTATGCTGCCCAGAGTCTAATGGAATAGGTGGTCATAACAAATTTTAATAAATTAAAATTGAACTGAATGAGAAAAAAATAATTTAAATTACAAGAAAATATCAGGGGAGAAAATCCTAACAAGCTGTTCCATGATGGAACACCTTGGGAGGTGATAATTCCTGTATTAGTTGGACTAGGTCTTTTCAAATCCTCACACCATTATTACAACCCCCAAATAATGTCTAGAAGCAGAAGGAAATTGCTAATAAGCTGAAAAAATTTGCTCCTTATTTAGATCAGAAATTATCCACTTTTTAAAATAGGATTTTCACTTAAAACATAGGGATTGTGCTGAAGGTATGCTGACCTCCATTCTATAGGAGAGTACAACAGGCAACTTCTTTCCTCCCACAAAATGGCAGAAGAGTACTTGTCCTGCTATGGAAAAAAAAAAACTCTGTCCTGTTGAGAGTACAAGAAAGGCTTTGTTTTGCTAGCAGACTCCAGAGCCAAGAAGCTGATGAGCAACTGAGGAACCACGTGGAGACTGAGATAAATCTTTTTAACCATCTTGCATATACTTGTGCTCATAACAATGTCTATATACTGAATACATGCAGACAGACACCTATTAGTGTTACAGCAGCTCATTTAATAGAAAACTTAAAAATCTAGGGTGAAGCCATGTGTAGTCATCAATACATTAGTGCCAGTCAAATCCGCACTGATTCTTAATAGCTCTGCTCGCCAGAAACTGAAAGTTTCCATAATAATAGAATTAAAAGCAGTTCAATTTTCATGCATGAAACCATTCTGTTTACTGCCTGAAAAGAAGATTAAAGTTTAGCCCCCGCACTGGCGCTGAAGACAGTACTGTGTATCAGTGAAATTTGAGAGCTCTCCCAGAAATTCCATTGGCTTTGTGTGTTCAACACTGCTGGACTGAAATATGTGGGCTGAACCATATTCAGAATGCTACAACTCAAACCTCGCCAGTGCTATGTGTCTCTGTGCAATTCAAAAACATCTGAAACTTCCAGGAATGGAGCATTTTGAAGTTGGGAAGCTGGGGACAAATAACCATAATTTAACAAGAATCGTTTGAACACAGAAACATTTGCACAGTATGGATTACAGCCCATGCAGTCAAATCTATTTTTCCGTATCCAGTAATTTTAGCACATTCTATGTGACTTAGTATATTGCATGTACCTTGTAGTTGGTGAGATGCATGCAGTAGTATTTTGATTTACAAGACTATCTCTGGATTAGAGATCTATGTTGCTTAAAATAGCACATGCATTCTTGAATAAAATTAGCCTTTGGTTGAAGTTGTGGCAGACAATCCAAAATGGGCTCAAACTGACTGATACTGTCCTTATAATTTTCAGGGGATGCTGGTAGCAGAGAAGACTGCTAACATAGTCTACAGCTCCACAATTTTACTGAAAAGTGGTATATGGAAGCCTTGACTGACCAAAGACATAATAGGCAGCAAAGGACAATATCTATGGGCCCATCTGTAATTAACATGGCATATGGAAAATAGCAATACCACCTGGAATTATATACCACTACATAGTGCTTTATAGCCCTCTGTAAGTGGTTTACAGAGTCAGCATATTGCCCCCAATGAAACAAATTGTCTTCATTTTACTGATCTCAGAAGGATGGAAGGCTGAGTCAACCTTGAACCCTGTCAGGATTGAACTGCTGGCACTCAGCAAAATTAGCTTGCAATACTGCATTCTAACAATACTGCATTCTAACCAATGTGTCACCATGGCTCTTTGTTGCTTGTGATATGAAATGTAAGAGGATATTAAACAAATAAGCAGCAAAAAGTAGTAATTAAGGAACTGATAATACCCTATGCCTATGAAATAGTGAATAAATGGTGAAATGGTTCATAAGTGCACCAACGTGCCTACCATCCCTGTCCTATTGTTTCTTTTATTTATTTATTTATCTTATATATCCATGTATTCATAACTATGTTTTTACTTATACCTATTATCTTGTAAGCAACTGACAAACCAAATAAATAAATTTAAAAAAGAGGAGCATGATATATGTGAATAAAAAGGTCAGATCTTGTGGAGTGGCATAGATGAATAACCATAGAAAAATCAATGCATGGGTGTAGAATATACTTATGTATAGGTATAGAATAGGTGATACCTGGCTCAATAGCAGTAACTGTGAGAAGGACCTAGGAGTCCTAATGGACAACCATTTAAGTATGAGCCAACAATGTGCTGCAGTGCCAAAAAAGCCAACACAGCCTAGGTTGTATCAACAGAAGAATAGTATTAAGATCATGTGAAGTATTGGCACCACTATATACTCTAATACCTTGGTAATACCACACGTGTAGTCACCATGATACAAAAAAGATTTTGAGACTCTAGAATGAGGTGCAGAGAAGAACAAAGAAGGTGATTAGGGGTCTAGAGGCTAAAAACATGATGAACAGTTGTAGGAATTGGATATGTCTAGTCCAATAAAGAGAAAGGCTAGTGGTGACACGATAGCAGTTTTCTAATATTTGAGAGGCTGTCACAAAGAAAAGAGAGTCAACTTATTTTCCAAAGCACCAGAGGACAAGACAAAAAGACAAAATATAACAAAAGGGTAATGGATAAGGGAGATCGAACCTTGAACTAACGAAAAATTTCCTCACAATGAGAACAATTAAACAGTGGAACAGCTTGCTCCAACATAGGCTTTTAAGAAGAGATTGGACAGATATTTGTCTGGAACAGTACAGGGTGGATAGAGGATTGGACTAGAAGACCTCCAAGGTTTCTTCTAGCTTTATTGAGGACCCAGATTGTTGGAGGCAATATGTTGACTCTGTAAACTACTTGGCTGTAAAGCACTGTGAAGCGGTATATAAGTCTAAGTCAGGGGTCTTCAAACTTGACAGCTTTAAGACTTGTGGACTTCAACTCCCAGAATTCCTCCTCCAGTCATGTTAGCTCAAGAATTCTGGGAGCTGAAGTCCACAAGTCTTAAACTTGCCAAGTTTGAAGACCCTTGATCTAAGTGCTATTGCTACCATTATTATGTATTCTGTAATACTTGCAGAAAGGTTAAGACATGGGTATAATTAAGAATGAAAGGGTTTATATGCCAGAAGCAATGAATTGGTGTCATCTAATTCTTCAGGAGTGCATACCAACTACTGGTAAATATCATAGTATTCCCAGTGAATAGTAATAAAACCAGAGATCAGGGGAAAATGTGCAATGTGTTGAATAACTATGATCTAGTATGGAAAAAATATTTTGCCAGATGACTTGAGTGATGGATGGGAACAAATAGGAGATCAATTGAGCTATTTGGTGACTCTAAAATAAATCAGAACAATGATTGTTTAATGAGTATCTAGTTAGAAGATAAATTAACTTCAAATGTATGGTTTAAGCAGAAGTTGATCCATATTACATATAGCAAAATGAATGTAAGTTCGAGTCCATGGGAATTGAGCAGCAGTAACAAATTTGAATAAATAAATAAATCTAAAAACATAACTAATTTGAGAATTTATGAGAATTTATAAAGGAGAAATCCTGAATGTGGAAATGATTTTCTTATTTGATTAGGAGTAGAACTTGGCCTAAAAAATAAACATATTATATGACAATGGAGATAGATTACTCTCCCAACAGAATTAAAATTATGTTAGTATGAGACAGAAGTGTATTGATTTATGTTAATAAGGACAAAAAGGATGCTTGATAAAATAATGAAGTGAAAGAGGATGTGGATAAGGAAAAAATGGACATAATGAAATGATTGCTATGCTACAAAAATAAGAACAAGAGGAACACTATACCAGGGGTCTCCAACCTTGGCAACTTTAAGACTTTAAAGTTGGCTGAGGAACTCTAGGAGTTGAAGTCCACAAGTCTTAAAGTTGCCAAGGTTGGAGACCTCTGCACTATACGGTGCATATAGAGATAATTGCAAATAGAGATAATTGCAAATATATATAAATATATATATATAAAACCAAAGGCAGCAAAGGCCAGTTAAGATGAAGAGGTAACTAATATAGCAAAGACCACAACAGTTGGTTTAACACGGAAGGGAAAGCATAACTTGGGGGCTGGCCATGAAGATTTTTATGGCAAAGCATTTTGTCCAGACTCAGCAAATCTTGCAAATCTTATAAGCTAAAGTCGCAAATCAACATCAAATCATTGTTTATAATCTTGATTCATAGGCAGACTTGGTTTTCGAAAGGCAAATATTACCAGTTTATCTGAATCTAGTTAATTACATTTGGCACAATCTTAGGCTGGATGTTTCCCGTTTCATCATTCAAAGAAAAGTGGCACAGAATCAAATAACAGAGTTCAAATCCTTGCTCAAGCAGGAAACTGTACCTTTTCAGACAAATGGTTGTTCAATCTCTTCTTAAAAACTTCCAGTGTTGGAGCACTCCCAACTTCTGGAGGCAAATGATTCCACTGATTAATTGTTCTCATTGCCAGGAAATTTCCTCTTAGTTCTAGGTTGCTTCCTTGATCAGTTTCCATCCATTGTTTCTTGTCTTGTCTTCAAGTGCTTTGGAGAATAGGTTGACTCCCTCTTCTTTATGGCAGCCCCTTAGACATTGAAACATCATGTCACCTCTAGTCCTTCTTTTCATTAAACTAATCATGCTTAAGAATTTTAGAGTTGTCCCTATTCATGCTTGTAGTAATAAGTAAAAATTGGTCCTGACGTGCAGAGCCAAGTTTCATAGGCTAATATCCAATACAGCTGTTGAAAGTTAAAATGGTTCCACTCCTGTCCATTGAACAGACCCTTCATATCTTTAATTTCAACAAGTTGACCTGTTGTCAGACATAGTAGTTAAATCAGTATATGTAGGTAGGTAATCAATATATTTAGATTGATTTAATATAAAAAGCAGCAGCAGCCCCATGGTCATATGATCAAAATTCAGATGCTTGGCAACTAATTCATAGTTATGACTATTGCAGTGTCCCGGAGTCATGTGATCATCTTTTGCAACCTTCTGACAAGCAAAGTCAATGCAGAAACCAGATTCACTTAACAATTGTGTTACTAACTTAACAATTATAGTGATTCACTTAACAAATGTGGCAAGAAAGGTTCAAAATTCACTTAACAAATATCTCATTTAGCAACAGAAATTTTGGGCTCAGTTGTGGTTGTAAGTTCAGGACTGACTGTAATCATTTCTAAGAAATATTCCAGCTGATCAATTTCAATAATTTCTTATACATATGCATTTTGTAATTGACCTCACCCCTTTCCCAAGAGGTCTGTAGGGGGCGTGCATAAGTGCACCAACATGCCTACCATCCCTGTCCTATTATTTCTTTTATATTTTTTTAATTTTTCTTATATGTATCCATGTATTCATAACTATGTTTTTACTTATACCTATTATCTTGTAAGCAATTGACAAATAAAAATAAAAAAATAAACTTCAGTTGTCTTAAGCAGGTATATAGACATAAACACAGCCAATCTTACATTTATACTTATAGTCTAAAGCCGGGGTCTCCAACCTTAATAACTTTAAGACTTGTGGACTTCAACTCCCAGAGTTCCTCAGCCAGCATAGCTTTTCAACATTGCACCCATCCAACCTGAATTGCAAATAAAGGGCCAGCATGGTAAGATATACAAGTGTACTGGGAAGAAGATCTCATGTCAGCACACAAAATCTCTCTGCAACTTCAGGCTGTTTAGTCTCTCTCCCTTCTCTTTTCCTTTCTGCCCAGCTGAGCTCACAGGATTGTTGCTATGGGGAAAAACAGGAAAAGAGAGCATTAGCCACACTGTCTTGAACTCCTGAATCAAAGCGTGGGATATGATCCTAACAAAGGAACACATACATTTCTTTATTCTAACAAAACATATATACAGGACATGGAATTCACTGGCAGATGATCTTGGATGGCCCACAACATTGTATTTCTCCAGGAACTATAAGCTCAACAGTATGTTGATGAAAATTCTCAGGCATCCAGATGGAGTTTTCTGGAAGTTGAGTCATTACAACTGGAAACGTTTTGCCGCTTCTCCAAGTAGCTTCTTCAGTTTAAGCAAGTTGGTTAGGAGGAGCCCATATATGTCCACCAGGGTGGTTTCATTTCCCACCTAATCTGAATAGGTGAGTAGATAGGAAGTCATTAAGAATAGTTGCTCCTAAACATTTTCTCCTAGGTGGGTCATGAAATGTGGCCGCCCTGGTGAACTTGTGGTCTTAATCTTCCTGGGGACTGATGTAAGAGCAACATAAAAAATTGGAAACAGGTTGTGTCTGAGGCCTCCACTTCTATTGAGGGAAGGGTTTTCTATTTTGGCATAAATGGTTGTATCAAACTTTTCTTTTCCGGAATTCCTTTCCTGGCTTGGGTGGGACTGAGAAAGAGAGTTCCAAAATTATGCTTGGATTTATTTATTTTACTTTGTGTGAATAGGACATAAAGGACATATAATGTTCTTTAAATGTAGCATTACCAAAAAAAAGCATCAGTTCTATAATTAATGCCTAATGCTTTTTTATACAATAGAAATCTATATTTCAAGAGGAAGTTATATAATTTGCATTCACTTTGTAAACTTTACCCAATACTTCATTCACTTTGTAAACTTTACTCAATACTGTCACAAATATGATCACTCCCAATGGGAAAACACTGCATAAATATTTATTGTTTAGCAAGTAAAGAAAACATTTCCTGTTTTTCCTGTAACATATGCTGATACAGTGGTATAAATTGCCAATGCAAAGAGAGGGTTAGTTTAAGGGATCAGGTGTCCACTAAGAAAGGATATCTGATCCCAGGATATGACAAGACTGTTTTGTATTCTTTAGCTTGTGTCATGAACTCTATGGATTTGACATATTCCAGTGAATCAAGATCCTTGGCACCAATAATTTTATCTTTTAGTGCATGAAATTGACCAGAGTTCCACTGAATGGTAAAGAATATATGAACATTTAGACCAGAAACCTTTATATGACACCAGAGCTTTCCCAAAGCCAATCTCCCAATTCTAGCATTCATTTCCCCACATATATTCTGATAGAACACTCTAAGGAAGTATTGGTATACATTTGTCCTTAATTTCAATCTAGGATTGTCAGAAATATGGCACAAGACACAAACTGATTGGATCTAAGATTTTTTTAAAATATACATTGTTTTGAAAAAATCAAGACATTTATTCTCAATACTGGTAGTCCTTGACTTACAACCATAACTGACCCCAAAATTTCTCATGCTAAATGAGGCGGTTGTTAAGCGAATTTCACCCCATTTTACGATCTTTACTTGCCACAGTTGTTAAGAGAAGCATTGCACTTGTTCAGTTAGTAACCCAATTGTAAAGAGAATCTGGCCTTCCTGTGGACTTTGTGAACCTTGTAAGAAGGTCACAGAAGGTGAACAAATGACCCCAGGACACTGCAACCATCATAAATATGAGCCAGTTGCTAAGTATCTTAATTTTGATCATGGGGATGCTGGAACTCTCATGTGAAAAACAGTCATAAGTCACGTTTTTTCAGGGCTGTTGTAACTTCAAGCAATCACTTTAAAAAATGGTTGTAAGTTAAGAACTACCTGTATGTTACAAAAAAAATCTGCTGTGCAGCATGATTTCATTGGAATGGTTTTGAATTATAGCCAAGTTGTGTTGATGGGTCTTGCAGTTCAGGTTTTTTATTTTTATTTTATTTATTTTGTCAAGCAATTATAAGATAACAGGTATAAATATAAATAAAATATACACAAATTGCATTTATGTTTCCATCATCTCAGCATGACTGCAGCTGATGTTCACAGAATTCTGAGAAAAGAGAATATTAGGACCAGAAAGTGAAGAAAAACAAGTTGGAAAAACCAAGTGAGTCATTATATTCCTTGAAGGCATATGGCTTGCCTCCCTAACTGTTCCAGTTTCCAGGTATGCTCTGAATATCATCATCAGGACCAAATCAATATCTTCTTAATAGATTCTGCAGGAAAAAAATGTGCAATTTTTAAATCATTTGATTCATGTCATAACTTGATATGGCTGCTGATAGATGGCAGCTGGGGAAAATACAGAGTTGTCAAGTCCTCTAGATGTAATCATACTGTATACAAATAAATATGCCTCCTAAAATTCTTGTTATCCATATTTCTCAGAAAAGGAAGCGTTTTTTGAGAAATCTGGAGGTGCTGAAGAAATGAAGGCCCAAGGTACAATATCAGGATACAAAAGTAGAGTAATGAAATAGGCAAGGGGTTTGGAAGATAAGGGCAAAGAGCCGAGTAGAAATCATTGTAGGAATTACAGATGAACTCTCACACAACCAGGGTGTGCAGAGAGGAGAATGACTTTTGACAGCCCAGTGCCAGATAGAGGTGAAAAGGTCAAGAAGCAAACCCAATAGATCTGGAAGAAAAAGACTGCAGTAGTCAAAGCAAAAGTTAATGGAGCATAAATAAGAGGTGTTTCTTTCCTTCAGGAGATAAAGTAGAACACTGTCTTTTTAAAGGAATGTAATTCAATCTTTCCAATTCTCGCTTTCAGTTACTATACCATTGCAATACCATTACTATACCATAGCAGAGCAGTTGCAATGTTCAGCAACATGACAAAGTAAATAAACCCATCTGATCATTTTTAAGGCAAAAATCTATAAATGAATTATCCCAGACTAATATCACAATCTTTCTAGGTGTTGCAGAGAGAAACGGCGGATCTATAGCAATTTCCCCCCATTTAGCATGTTTCCACTGAATGTTTTAATCAAAAGAAATGAAAAGCAGTAACTATCTAACTTCTTGCCAGACAGGGCGACTAACTCCAAGTCTATAGATACCTCTTATTCAAGAGCTGGCTTATAGCAGAGTCCACAAACACAAAGGATCAGCAGTGCAAATGGATGAAAGCATCATCATTGCAATTCGAGCTGTGCCAATTGTGTACGTTGTATAACATCACAATGCATATAAAAAAGAGGCAGAACTCGTACCACATCAAGGCAATGTTACTTTTAGCATTTGCTCTTTCTTGCAGACAGCACCGTTGACAATCCAATGAGAACAAAACCAGAAAGTAACCAGCAATTTGAGTTGCTAATAAGGCAGGCAGAAGAACATATTTAACTGAACAAATGGAAAGGAAAAATTCTCAAGAGTTATCAGCCACTTTGGCCATCAGTCCACATATGGAGGCTATTAGATTGGGAAAATCAACCTCATTATTTACAAGAAAATAGGGGTTCAAGACCCACAGTTGCTTGGGGTTTCTCTGAAGACAGTAAATTTGGGGAATGTATTGTTTTGGCTTATTATTTTTTTACTGGCTATTCCCAATAGTTTAGAACAATTACATTAATTTTACTGCAATGCTGGGAGGCACATTTTTATTATAAAAGCACAAATTATGAATTAACCTAGTGAAGACTATGGTTATATATTAAGGTGTTCTTGATGAATGATCATTAAAACTGCTATTAGGGATAATTACTTAAAATTATTATGAGAGCAATCAGCTACCTATGTAAAAAAATGGTATTTTATAAGTACTTAGTCTCCATATTTTTTAAAAAATCATTACAGGTATAAGATTTAACTTCATCTGCTTTTGTGCAAGAACAATGATTTCAGGAACTAAAGGACTCGGTATTTTTTTATCTGGCTCATGCTATTTTCAATATATTGTATATACTCACAAATAAGCCGAGAATTTTAGGTGCCAAGTTCACTCCCAAAATTGAGTTCTGAAATTCATACACTGATCCATGAACATATATATTAGGACAGATAGGCTGAAAAATACCCTCTATACCAGTAACTATATTGAATTCTACTGTCTAGTGTAATACTAATGCAGTATCAGAGGTTTTTAATTCAATTGTATAGAATGTAAAGGATACATGTTTTGGTTTATTTTTATATTTTTCTTATGTATGATGTACACTGAAGATGGCATTTAATTTCATTGTATGAGGTGCAATGACAACTAAACTAATATCTTTTTCGTTGTATTTGTATAGGTCAGCTTATTCATGGGTCAGGGGTGGGGATGCTACTGGTTCTGTCCAGTACTATAGAACCGGTACTCTGAAGAGCAGCAGACACCAAACCAATTCTGTGTTTGCGGCTGTTTGGCCCACCCACTCGCCTGGGCTCTTACCTGTCCTTTATTTCCTGCTTTTTCAACTTCAGCAGCTTTGCACGGCACAGCTGAGGTTGAAAAAGCAGGAAACGCTTAAGGGTTTTTTACATGTGCCTGCAGCACACAAAACGTAGTCACCGAATCTGTAGTAACACTGGTTGAATCCCACCCCTGTGGCACATTTTTCATGGTATTTTTATTTTAAAAAATTGGAGGGTTTGCTTATTTGCAGATGGGCTTACATACAAGTATACACAGTAATATTCATTTTTGAAAGTAATTATACAGCACTTCTCCAAACAGATGTACAAGAAAAGGGATTAGGTAACCTGTATATGGTTTTATTACAGCTCCAAATGCCTTTCTTGTTGATCTTAGTGTTAGGCTAACAGGTATTACAGTATACTTCTGAAGTATCGCTGGAGCTCAGATGGCAAATTGGTTTCCCCAATTTAGCAGCAGGAGGATTTCCTTATAAAACTTCTGAAGATGTTTAATTACCAGTTGTTATTATTATTACTTTTTAAAATCCCAACCATTGACAAGAAGGCTTCCAGCTGTTTCCTATTCTTTAGATAACAAGGCCAATAGTGCCAAAAGTGGTTTTTCCCAGTAAAGTGCTAAACAAAAACAACATGTTTATTGGCCAAGTGTGATTGGACAAACAAGGAATTTGTTTCTAGTACATAAGCTCTCAGTGTACATAAAGAGCAATATATCAATAGTAAAAAATTAAAAGGAAAGATGGGAAGAATAATAGTAATAAAACCCTACTACATGGGTAAATATCGTTAGACATGAGACAGTACTGTGGGAATTAGGTGTTCAGCAGTTTAATTGTAGTAATTAAATTGCATTAGCAATTTAATTTAATTAATTTACTACTTTGCAGTACAATGAAAATTGTTTAAAAAACAATTCTTATAAAAGTTTATACACTAACTGCTTCAACTTTACAATAGAGTCTTCCAGCTTGTGTTAGTTCAAATGTTGTGGTCCAGTTTTCCTGCTATCCTTTACTGTCTTCTATGGCAAGGGTCTTCAAACTTGGCAAGTTTAAGACTTGTGGACTTCAACTCCCAGAATTCCTGAGCTGACATGACTGGAGGAGGAATTCTGGGAGTTGAACTTCACAAGTCTTAAAGCTGTCAGGTTTGAAGTTCCCATTCTAAGGTAACTGTTAAACTTTGCAACAATCAATGGAATCAATGGTTACTGCCCTGTAATTCTCTAATCTCTGATACAGCAACTGCTAAGAATGAGTCTAACAGCATAGTAGTCCTAAAAAGTATTTAAAAATGTCATATTCCTTTGAATGTTGGCAGAATTTTCTTTTGTTATGTTTGCTTTACTTGAGCTCTATATCTTTCTGCTTTGCTTTTTTTTAAAAAAGAGACATTCACCTTTTCATCTTTGTGCAGCTAGCTATTTGGCAAATGGAGTAAAGACCTTCTACCTCAAGTGAGGGATTGTTTTCTTTTTAAAAAAAACAAGCCTATTGGAAGAGTAAATAGGCTTTTCTTGCAGTTTGTATGTTAGGCAAATATTACAACTACTATACTATGCCCCAAAAGAATTGCAGGGGGCTTTAATGAACCAAATCAGGAAAAATGCAAGAAAATATTTTATTCTTTAAATTTGGTTGTTGCACCTGCATATGTGTGCACTTGGACGTTAATTTTATTTAATGTATAGGTTGTGCATGTGTGGGAATCGCCCCTAAAAAGGAAAGCAATTGCCAATTTGAATAGAAAGTTGGGATGGCACAGCAGCAGGGGAATTGAGGGGGTGGGGGTGGAGGTCTGTGATAGCCTGAAATTGGACTGAATCCTTTGTAAGCCACTGCCAAAGGGAGGTTTTTCTTAAACTGGCTTCAGGTTAACGTGCTAGAGCAGTTTAAGGGTGTACTGTTTATAGAAGAGATAGGCTCAGAGTACGATTCAGAGTGTTTCTGTGCTTCTTTCCGGCTAATGCAGTATTGTCTACTTGGTTAGCCATTTCTATACCCCTAAAAGTTAGTATCTTGGGAATACTAAGCCTTCTCCAGTTTAGGATCCCTAAAAATCTGGACTACAATTCCCACTGTCTACTGTAGAGCAAGACAGTTCCTATATTTCACCATGGAACTTATGTCATAGGGCTCTGTTAAATGGTATTTAACATCCTTTTCCCTCCTTCGGTACAATTATGTCTGATTCTCAGAGATTTCCTGGACAAATCTCTGAAATTTTCTTGGCAAAGTTTTTTGAAGAGTTTTGACACTGCTTCTTTCCTAGGGCTGAGGGAGAGTGACTGCCCAAAGCCACCCAGCTGGTTTTGTACCTAAAGTGGGACTAGAACTTAAAGTTTCTGGGTTTCTGATGTGTAGAAACCAATTGGAGAATTTACTACATCTCTAGCTCTAATTCCGACTTGGCCCAGCCAGCATGGCCAGTGGCAAGAGTGGCTAGGATGCAGTTCTTCAGCAGTTTCCCCTTCTTAAATTTGCCAACAGACTGATTTGCATTCTACTATTTTACACCATGCCTGCTCAGTATAGTAAAGCATATGATTTAAATGAGAATGAATGAATCCTCAGCACTACGAAGCGCTGCTGCTGATCAAACTACTTATCTTACATCAGTGTCTCATAACTCTCTAACTTAATTCTAGTTGTGATGGGCTTTACTCTTTGGAGATTGTTAAACTGGTGGAACTGTTTGCCCTCAAAACTGAACTGTTTTTACCAGTTAATAGATCAGATTTCATTAGAGTACGATGAAACAGAGGTGTGGCTCTTAAAACTTTCTTAACAAGCTAATGGAGAAAATAAGTATAGTTGAAACATGCCAATTAGTCCACCTGATAAAAGAGACAATTCAACTTGGGAGGAAGAAATGGTGAAGATTTCTCCATTAAAGGTGGAGCTGATGACTGCTGCAGAATGAATAGCTAGAATCAAAAATGTCCTTTAAAAAAGATGCTGAGTGTGATTTGAGGGTAAAGAGGCTTCCCCTCATTTTCCATAGCTCTCGACATGCTGGAAACTTGCCTTGTGGTCTCCCTACAAGGAACAACTTTCTGGAGTACTTGTGAGCAATTTCAAGTCCTCTCCTTGTCCAGAGAGGAATTACAAAGTACCAGCCTACTTTTGCATACTTCTTTTTCTAATTACTTGTATAGAAAACTGCAGGAACTGGTCCAGGCTGTTGCGAGGATTAAAAAGTCGACTCTTGGGCATAAAGTGAGAGGCAAGGATATGACAGCTATGTTAGCAAACTAAGGAAAACTATGTTTTTACACATGACTATCTTACTGCCACATACATTTCAACCAAGCTTTGACAATTGTTATGAAGTGCAAAGCTTGAAGAGCTACCATGTTAGATTTGTACAGATTGGCAAATAGCTCACAGGTTTTTAATTGTTCATTGGTGGACTGATTGAAGTTAGTTTTATGGATCATTGTTAATCCCTCCTATCCCATTTTTGTCTTTATTTCCCTGCAGTAATGAAATGGGTGGGGGGGAATAACATTGAAACCATTCTATTCTTTTAACTTTGTGCCTATAGGCAAATGTTAGATTAACATATACGGTTGTGGATAACATTAAGAACCAAGATTCTGCACCAGTTGGAGTGCAGAACTTCTGCACCAGTTGGAGTGCATCCAGTTGGAGCTGAGAAGTGAAACTTCAAAAGAAAAACCATAGTCCAATTGCCTCCTGAAAAAGCACCTTTGGGACAACCATGACTTGGATGACTGAAAATCTCCAAAGGCCTTACGAACCAAGCTTAAGGTGAGTAAATTAGGGAAACTCTGTTATAAATTGTGGTTAAGATATACTGCCCCTTAACCACTTTTATTCATGCTTTGGGCCATACTAAATCTGACAATCATGATGAATGAAGAGTGATTGATTGAAAAAGTAGACTGTAATTTGGTTGATAGATGCATAGGACAGCAAGATGATTTATTAGAACTGAAATGATGAAGAAATGCAAGAAAATCTGGTTAGTAAATATGAACTTATTTTTTGATTCTTAGATTCTCTTTTATATTCCTGGATAATTGTGTTCAAGTGACCACAGCACCACATATTTTATATTTCTGGATAATAAGTTCAAGAACTGATAAAGAGCAAGAACAATATAACATTAATATCTTGACCAATATAGTCCAGGAACAAATATCGGTAGTTGTGATTTTAAGCTGAGTCATCTTGAGACTGGACTTAATTTAACCATCATTTTAACTACAATATAAGAACAAAGTTACTTCAATTTAATTTCTATTAAAATTGCTACTATCTATTTCTTCCCAAGAGGGAACCAGGTACAACAGGAACCAAGACTGGACCAAGGACAATGTCAGCACACTTACTATCTCTTATAAATCATGCCTATCACTTCCTTCTCTCCCTGGACATTACCCTTTTAACCACCTATGTATATGTTTACCTGAGGATAATAAGTGGATATTATCCTGGATTTGTTGCCACTTTGATTTCCACAAATTGGAAACAAAAGTTCGAAAAGCACCAAGGATCCCACAGCTCAACTCTGAGCTACAGATATTTTCTTCAACTGGAAGCAAGAGTTTAATTTTGGTTTTAAATGTTAGTGCTTGCAAACTTAAGTAACCCAAGGGCAGTGAATACAATTGAGTTTGTAGGCTTGCAGAGCTTCATAAAACCCCACAAAGGGCCACAGGCAATGGGGAGAATTGCAGTGCACAGCTGTGTTCATATAGTAACAAAGCATAAGGTGTCCTCCCCCTCCCCACCTTCCCCACCTATCTGCATAAGGTAGGGGGCTTTTGATAAAACAGGTGTGCAAAACTGCCATTAAACGTAATGCAACAGAAAGAGGAAAATAATAAACGCACAGAGGGAATTGACATGTTTTCTGCATTCCTCAACGTAGCTACCATTTCCTTTAAACACCAAACCTCATTTTCATCTCATCTCCCTCTCATCTCTTCCTTCTTCTGTGGGCCAGGCTGCTCAAAAGCCAGCTCGGGCCCCCAATCGACAGAGGGATGCCTGCCTCTATAGGATACCTAATAAATCGTGCCTCCGGCTGCTCATGCAGCAGAAAGTCCCCAGCTAAAGCCGTTGAATAATTTCTACCTCACAGAGTCCGAAAGAGAGGAGGAAGGTTTTTTTTTTTTTTTTTAAAGAGGGGGGGCGCCCAGCACAAGCGCCCGGCGCGCGGGGTTAATACAGAGGGCGCGTTTTCACGGAAACTTCGGATCTGCCACAAATTAGCCTGGGAGGAGTTTCCCAGAAGAGGAAGGGGAGTTCGGCCAACCCGACGAAGCCAAACCTAAAGGGAAGGCGGACGAGCGGTAGCCGAGTGGTTGCTGCGCGTGCCTCGAACCGTTTCCCTCGACCAGCCCGTACCCCACCCGCCTCTCCTCCCCACACATTTGGCTACGCTCCCCAAAGCGAGTCCGAGCGGTTCGTCGGCCTCTCCTCCCGCCGGGCGCGACGTATCCCAGCTGCAGCCGGAGGCGAAGCGGGCCCTCCCCGAGGAGGGGCCAACCCGGCGAAGGCAGGAGAGCCGCCGGCGGAGTTGGAGGGGAGTCTTCCAAGCGGCCGCGCAAGCAACAGAGAGAGGGGAGGCGCCGCTGGAAGAAGGAGAGGGGGCGCCGGCAAAACGCTCGGGCGCAACTGACGCTTGAGGGGCGTCTGGCTGCCGGGGTGGCAGCTCTAGCGCTCCCCCGACACCGCTCAGCTCTTCTCAAATGAATGAAGGAGCGGGACCTTTTGGGTGCACTTGGGACCGGTTGCCAAAGCAGCTCAGCTTGGGACCGTCTGCAGTTGTCCGCGTAAGTAGCCGCGTTGCGTGGTGGTTAGGGGTGGTCGAGAATGGGGGCGAATCTGCTTTTGCTCCTGTTCTTTCTGGGTCCCCCTTCCTCTTGACCCCACCTGGGACGCGCTGACCCGGCTCCACCTGACCCTTCTTGAGACGCGCTACTCGTGAGTTGGCGCCTCCTGAGCAGCGACGGCGGTGGTCGCCCCATTGTTTCTTGAGATGGGGCGCATGTGTGGAATGGGGACGGGGGGGAATCGGCATTGTTCCTGCAGCTGCTTTCCCCGGGGAAGAGCGCTTCCGAGCTAGCGGGCCGAGCGGTTATTGACTGCTAAGAGTTTTGAACTAGCTGGAACTGGGGAGAGAGAGAGAGAGGCCAGACAAAGCCAGAGGGACCGGCAGAAATGTAGTGCGGAGAGGAGGCGGCGACGACACCTGCGCGTTTCTGAGTTCTCTGAGGGAGTCTTTCCCAGCTCCCCGGCCTCTCTGGCTTTATTGTCCTTTTCTACGGCATCGCTGATGCCCTTAAAGTCCCTTCTAAGGCTTGTTCCACACGAAGGGCTCGAACGGCAATTGCGCGCCCGGAGTTGGCCTCGCGTCTTTTGTTACCTGGAGCGGCTCGGGCAACCGGTGTCGTGCCGCCGAACCGCGCTTTCAAAGCCCTTTTAACTCTGGGCGTGTTTAAAAGGCTAAGAAAGCAGCTGGCTCTCACCGTGGGATCTCTCCCTCTTTCTCTCCCTGTGCCCGTTCTATCTTGGAAGGGAGGGTGAAATAGATTTTGTTTACACTTGCCTTTCTCTCCGCCTCTCCAGCCCTTCAGTTGGCTTGTGCACACACGCACACCTTCTGTGTGAAAGATTGTGCTGGCTCTGCTTCCCAGGAATATCCTGGGAGAAGGCAAGGCTTGCCAGCAGGTGGCTTGAATTGGCTCCGTGTGACAGGTGTGTATTGGCAATACGTGACTGCTAATAAGAGTGTGCACATCTTATTCATATCCTGGTGTGGATGTGCGTGTGAAGTACAGTAGTTCCAAGAGCAGGGTTGTAGCAAAGTTTTATAGAGCCCTCTTGAAAATCAGGTAAATATTATATTTCTTCTTGGAATGAGCATCTGTTCCTTTGCTTTTCTTTTGGTAAATGAAAGACATGGGGAAATTGTTGCCTATGCTAGGCTGTAAGACTGCTGAAATCTGGGGAAGGAGACAAGCACTGTTTAAATACTACCAGCTGGGTTTTTTTGAAAGTTACTATTCTTTCAGGTTGTGTTAAAGCAGCTTCTTTGATTTGTGTTCAGCGTGTTTCCCTTGAACTTGTTTCAAGAAAAAATTGCAGCTTTTAAAGAAGAAAATTCTTTTAAAAGGTGGTTTGAATAAACACCCCCTTGGTAGTCCAAGCTTTGAGAATCACCACCTGTTGATTTGTCTAGACTACATTTTTGTAACATTTTTGTATTGTAAACAAACCTTATATCTATTCTGTGGTTAAAATAAGTGGCCAGACAGCTGGGTGTTTTTCATGTTCTTTTTCCTTTGATAACAAAAGTCACTTTCAAATTCCAAATAGTTTATGAATATTCATCCCTACTGCTTCTTGAAGTCAATCTGTCTTTTAAAACTTATAGTTCTAAAATTCCAGCCACAACTTGGTTGCTTCATTCATTTCAAAAATTGATAGTGTAATATATATGAAATTTTTCAATTTCTTACCTTTTTAGCACCTGTTTGATGTTTAGTTTTCTGTTTAATGAAAGAAGCTCTGGTGTATTGTGGAAAAAAAGTTGTATAAAATGAGAAATAACTTTAATGTTTGCTGACTTATCTTCAGAAATGGGATCCAATATCCACTGAATTTTTGGAAGCAGTAAATTCTGAAGCTAAAACATGCCAATGCAACATTTTCTAAGAAATCTTGCCCTTTCAGATATTATGTGTGAACTATAAACGATGTGGAATTCTATCAAAAAAGACAAAAGAATCAAACTGCAAAGATTTCTTTTTTTAAAAAAATCACCATAACACTTGGAGAGTAAGAATCTTTGAAAAATGATAATTCTTAAAGCTGTTAAGCTGAAAGGAGTGTTGGAAGGGTTATTTCTGCTTTATCCTGTCCTTTCAGGTGCAAAAAATAAGGTGTGAGTGAAATGGATTCTACTTGTGGATTTATATGCAGGAATTGTTCTTGATGCTTTATCTGTGACCCTCCATTTTTACAGGGGAAAAGTGAGCAAGTAAAGCACACCAATGCTGAGGACAGTACTGGAAGAAATTTGCAAGCCTCATTAGGGTTATAACCCAGGGATTCCACAAATTGCTTATTAAAGCAAAAGTTGGTTGATTTTCTTGATCACAGCTCTTATTATCAGTGTCAGTATGGGTAGCTTAAAGTTGTGTTTCCTGGAATATAGCATTGATTCAAAGCATTCTTTTATTGTCACAAAAATTTGATGTATAGCATTCTGTTATTTCTGCATGTATATGGCCAAAAATAGGTTAAGACATTACCCGAGACATGGAAAATGAAAGATGGATGCACTCTTATAGGAAATAGTTGTGGGGACGTAGCATGTACCGCTTACTAGAACGTGTGAGATAGGTCTGCGGGCAGAATAGTTACTGTGCTTAACAAATGCAACTTAACATTTGAGAATAAATTCATGAATTCACTGAACAATCTCAAGCAAATTGCTGTTTCATTTAGTTCCACCTGCAGTTTAAGAACTATGAGTATTACTATGCTAACATTTTAAAAGTTTAGTTGTTATAAATAGCCTACTTTTTCCAAGGCTCAGACTAAAAAAGGAGTTCAGGTAATCTCTTTTATACAATGAATATGAAGGCATAGTAGAATGATATAGCTGCTTTCAAAGTATACGGGGCCAGGTCCTCTGCTGATGTATATTGAACTCATCTTATTTTGAAGAAAATGCCATGTATTCATCCACACATGTATATAATTTTTTGCAGAAAAATTAAAATGCCTAACTATTCCTAGAGAAGCACAGGAAGACAGAACTTTGTGGAGTTGTCTAGAATCTTTTGCTCCCAAACTGAGGAATTTTGCACTTCTAAAAGAAAATTGTAGTATACAAAATAAGTTTCAGATATGGGATACAAATATGGAACCTATTATGGACAACTTATTTTCTGTGATGCCTGAACCAAACTAGTATTATATTTTTATTTTTTTCTGCTAAATAATGTCTAAGAAGACTTTAGTATTTTTCTGATTGCTCACTGATATTGTGATTTTATGAATCCATTAAAAAAAGGTGACATGGAGGAAAAGGTATTTCCTTTTGGATGTGATGCCAGAGGCATGACTCATTTGTACTTAGGATTATCTTCATTCACTGTATGTTCAAAGCCATATTATTAATTACTGATTGTGCTACTTTCCAATGAATTCCAATGAAGTTGGCAGTTTTCCACTGGCCATCTAGTGGACCAAAACTGTAAAAATCATCTCCACTGATTATTTTGAGAGTCAAACCAAGTATTGACAGAATGTAGGCACTTAAAATAATGACAGAAATATTGATTATGAAGCACATAGTCCACATACATTTGCAAAGAATTTGATTGGAAATAAAAAAAACCTACAGATAATGACTGTTTACCTGTGGATATGTTGGACTGATGTAAATAGTTTCCAGTTTGATTTGAACTCTTAAGGGTACAGCTCTATATCCATTTATTTGATTATAAGCAATGTTATTTGCTTGTGAGCAGACATCTAGGATTGCACTGTAAAAGATGTGAGCAGACATCTAGGATTGCACTGTAAAATCCATAGTAAGCATGGATTCTAATGTAATCATGTAATAAGGTAGCTAGGAACCAAATGCTTCCCATTAATCCCTTGTTCATTTTCCTTTTGTATTTTAGATATGATATGTACCTGGGTGGTAGTGGAACATTTATGGTTATCAAATAAATTGGCTAGACCACAAAAGTAAAGCTTGGATTTGAAAATCTCTTCTCTTGCCAATGCTTTGTTTGACGGCTCATGCTCAGCTTAGCTGAGTGACTGAACTTAATCTTCTGAGATATGAAATAGAATCTGAATGAAGCCTTCAATTTGGTTGCACCTTCCAAATTTAACTGCCCTTTCTTTCACTTCTCTTCACAAACTATCTGGCAACTGCCACATAAAAATTCTGCAGTACATATTCTAAGTATAAATAGATGACACCAGAATAGGTGCAAGAAAGGCTAGTGCAACTCTACGAAGTAGGATATGTAGAACTCACCGTTTCAACAATGGTACTTTCAGGAGAACTCTGGAATGTTCTGTTTCCTGACTGGGCCATGCCATACCTCTTCTAGACCATGTTATTCCAGAAGCAGCACAGTCATTTATGGAAGTCAAGTTATTTGATTTGGAAATGGTAGAATGACATCAATCTTGGAAAATCATGTCCTGAAGTTCTCTGAAATGCTCCATTCTAGACTTAAAAATAAATAAGTAGCAAATCTCTACTATATAAGTGGCTCCTGTGTGTGACTGCAACAAACGTGGACCATATTTTTAGAAGAACTTGATGATCTGCTCCCTTGTAGCTTTGAGTTATCTGTGTAGGGAAGAAGCTAACTTTTCATCCATTTCATCTGTCTTTGTCTTCAGGTTTCAGCAATGGAAAGGGGATTGGTCACCTGCCCAGGAGAATGTGGAGGACCATTTTCCCCATCTGCTTAGTGAAGCCTTCTCTTCAAGAGCAAGTCAGCTCATGTGTTCTTATTTGAATATAGTCTCTTGAAAATTTAGGTTCAAACTTGACTGAGCAGATTATGAAACCCAGCCATATAAGTGAGAACTAAAGGGAAACATTACAATAGGTAGGCGGTAGTCATTAATGAGCTTACCTCTGAAGTTGTGATACTTCTCTATGAAATGCTTAAATGTTGACATTTTTATTTAGAAAAAAAAATGAAATTTAAATTGTGTTGTGTGTTTTACTTCTGAGTACATATTTACAGTTTGTGTTTATTTATATTCTAAATCAGGGTTGTCTAACCTTGGCAACTTTAAGACCAGAGGTGGTATTCAGCAGGTTCTGACCAGTCCTGGAGAACCAGTAGTGGAAATTTTGAGAAGTCTGGAGAACCGGCAAATACCATCTCTGACTGGCCCCGCCCCCATCTCTTCTCTGCTTCCGGAGGCCCAGCTGATCAGCAGGGTCCTTTGTTGCCCTGCACAGGAGAACGGAGCTGGAAAGCAGGTTCGTGGGGTGGAGAGGGAATGGGGATTTTGCTGTAACCTTCCCCTAGGAGTGGGGGAGGAATGGAGATTTTACAGTATCCTTCCCCTGCTACACCCACCACGCCACACCCATCACGCCACGCCACACCACACCCACCAAGCCATGCCCACAGAACTGGTAATATTTTTTTTTGAATCCCACCACTGTTTAAGACCTGCAGAGTTTAACTTCCATGCTGGCTGGGGAATTCTGGGTGTTAAAGTCCACAAGTATTAAAGTGTCTAAGGTTGGACACCCCTGTTCTAAATGAACCTGGTCACTTGTTGGACTTGTTTTTCATCTGTCTTTTGATATACTAATTAAAAGCCAGTTGTAGATCTTGGACCAAAAAAAGACCACCTCCCATGTAGAATATATGAATATAGCATATTGCACAGGGAAAGTGGGTGTTTGAAAGCCGCAGCCCAACTATCCCTTGCAGTATTTATTATAAACTGAAGTTAAAACAGCGATATCCTTTTTTCAAGGAGAAATTTACAGGAAGGCCTTAAGATCTTTTTCAGTTCCTTCCTACAATGCTTTATGATAATTCATAGCAAATAAATATTTGAACACATGTAATGAGCCAAAGGTTTAACTAGGATACAGTCTTTTATAATCAAATACTACAAACATTATAAGACTTCTTCTCATGTCTGCCTTCTTATATACAGAGCACACAGCCCTTAGTTATTAAGGCTTGTGGTTCAGATTTCCACAACTGCTTGTGGTGCTGTCCTCTGGCTAAATTTATAATGGAATCCTATTTGCTGGTAGTAAAGTTAAATCTGGAAATGGCAGCTATGGGATATGTAAGTAATTGTGGTTGGAAAGGAGAAGGTTATAGCTGCCTCCTGACTTACTTTTATGATATTCAGGAGTCCTGAATTCATATTATATGCTACATTTGGCTATCTTTGCTGGTAAAAATTATGTTAAATATTTTGCATAGAACTTTTGAGGATATCAGGCAGGATCTAGAGTAATATGACTTTGTAAATTATATATCAACTTCTCTTTATGATGAAAGTATCTTAGGCTTCATGATGACGGTTTTATATTTTAAAAACTGACAGTGGAAAGTTTAATTTTTGTCCTAATTCTAGGAATCAATTTATATAATCCACGTTTATATTGATTCCATGGTGTCTCTTTTTGGGGTCTTTGGAAGGGGAGGCAATGAAGCAAACTGTCATAGTGCTGTATCAAACTACACAAGTTTAACTAAGATTTGATGTCCTCTTTAGAAGATCCATCTTCAGCCAGGTTTCACACAAAAGTAATGTAAATTAAATGGAAGCATAACATGTCATTTTTCATATGTACCTCTTTTACAGTGGGACCACTTCAGAATATGGTCGGGAATGCAATCAATTCCATTACATACAAAAGTATCATTTAAGAAAATAATTTGGTCTGGTGTGGTATTTTGTAAATGAGGTTTTATGTGAGGAACCAATTTCAGAGTAGTTGACCCCATGCTTCACATTCTAAAGTGGTACGGTTCTTGCAGTTCTATGACACACATTTTTTGAAGAAGACAGTCAGCTCAATGATACGTATGTACAAGAGATGTAACTTTTGCTCATGGAATATTTACACCTCCTAGAGATTTTGGTGAGTTAAATCTGGAGGCAAATTCATAAAGTAGGGTATGAAAGGTGTAGGCCAGGGGTGTCCAACTTTAAGACTTGTGCAATCCCAGAATTCCCTGGGGGTCAAAATTATTTCTGCTGAAAAATAATGCAATATTAAAACCCAATCAATAGTAGCAATAAATCAACTGCAATTTTTAATATGGTATATAAATTAAGGTTCTTTGGGAGTCCTTTGGGAGTTATCCAAAAAATTTTAAAAGTGAAAAGAGATACTAAGAGAAAAAAGTTTAAGAAAAACTGGTCTGGAAGTAAAAACTACAGATCTTTAATGCCCTTTAAAAGACTTGGATAGTAATGGATGGATATTAATCCATAGTTTGGTGGTATAAATGGCCAGTATATATGCCCAATAAATTATTTTGGTTTTTCTTCAATATGTTTTTATATCTAGCAATACTATTAGTGGAATGGGTAATTGCATTATTTGTGTGATGTTGTTGTATTCTGATTTACCCAAAATATATACTTTGTGCATACAGTTTGATTTCCAAGCTCTGTTTTCTGAAACTGAATCTGAATTTGGGGCATTCCTTTAGTGCAGCAAATTTTAGATTTGATTTAGCACCTTTAGGTTCCCATTGCTTAGCTTGTAATCCCTGATTTGGTGCAAAGAAAGTTTTGATGCTTGTACTTGGAATAGTTGCGTTCAATAGTGGAAATGGCAAGATAGCATCTTTAGCATGTAGTTCTTTTATTTGTGATTGTTAAAATTCAGAGCAGAAACATTGGTGAGAGCAATATTATTTTGATAGATGAGAATAATTTGTAGTGTATTACATTCAGAACTTATAAAAGGTCTTGCTGCACCAGTCCGGAACCTAAATATGTCAAGAAATTTTATGTTGATACAGAATACTAGAAAACTAGGTGGAAGTATCAATGCAAATGTGAGTTTGATACAATAAAATATCTATTGTCAGTGCTTTGAAGCCTATTACATTACTGTGAAATCGTTATAGTCCATAAAATGTGAGAAAGGATTGGGAAATGCATGGCTTAGTTATGCTTGGCTTGAAAATCGTGTTGACTGGATTTGTTGATGATTTTTCATAACATGGGTGCACTGCTTCAGGTTACAAGTATTTTTTAATCTGTGTTGCCATAATAGGCTGAGCAGAGCTCATGAGTATGAAACATAGTGCTTATTTCAATTGGGATATGCTGTTGGCAACGATCCCCAACCCAATCCTGCCATCACAAGCTTTATTTTTCTAACTGGGATTGTAACTGGCGATTAGAGGAAGTCCTCGATTTATAACCGTTCGTCTAGTGAATGCTCAAAGTTACAATGGCACTGACAAAAAAGTGGCAAAGGACTGTTTTTCAACAGACTTTTGCAACATCCTCATGATCATGTGATCAAAATTCAGATGCTTGGCAACTTTTTCATACTTATGACTGTTGCTATGACCCAAGGTCACGCCGATCCCATTTTGGGACCTTCTGACGAGCAAAGTCAATGGGGAAGCCAGACTGCCTTAACAACCAGGTTACTAACTTGTCAACTTAACAGCTGTGACAAGAAATGTTGTAAAATGGGGCAAAACTCACTTAACAAATGTCTCACTTAACAACATAATTCTGGGCTTGTAATTGTGGTCGTAAGTCGAAGACTATCTGTAGTCTGAGAATGCTGCCAAACCTTTTATATACAAGTCGTAAGTCGAGGAATATCTGTAGTCTGTAGTGCTGCCAAACCTTTTATGCACAAGTCTATTCTGTTATGATATTGACATTGGGCTCTGTTTTTTAAATGCATTGGACTCCAGGTCTTAGCTTAATAGATCAGCTATATAATTTCAGTTTCATAACCATTTAGTGCTTGCTGTACAGTGTATTTCCCAATAAATTCTTAGTTGCAATTAAGACTTAAATAATGATTTCATTGGACAAGTTGATTTGAAGTTCTCTGTAAGATGGGATAGGTTTTTGTTTTTTTGTGGGCATTGGCATTTTTATAGTAAAGCCTCCAGCATACTGAGCATCAAATATAATGCAGCTCTAGAATTGTGTCTGCTGGGCAATCAGACACACTTTTGTTCCAGTCAGACACTTCCTGCTGCTTTTCTAAATAGTTTTCTTAGTCAAGAAGAGAACAGAATGAAATAGGCAAGAAATGAATGTTGGGTTTGGGGGAAAAAATGGAGAGAAAAAGAACAAGCCATGAAAAGCTTCTGTGCATGAAGGCATGGAAATAGCTCATGATACAGTTAAGAGGAACGAGAACTGGCGTCAAGAAACTACTGGTAGAAAAAAAAGGCTGAGAAGCAGTTTGAAGAATGATATTTACAAGCCTATTTGGGAAGTACAGAATCGGTGCACATGAAACCTTCAGAGCATTATGCAAAACCACAGCTTGGAGGTATGGAAATGGAAAAGGCAACTGCCTGCTTCCCCTTCATGAACCCCCATAAACCCAAACCAGCTGAGACAATAGCCATCGGATGATGATGAGTCCCAGTAATGAAGGAGTCAAAGTGTTTTTTTTCCCCTGCATTGGTTATGTCTTTTATCAATTTATCAAAGCACCTGAAGGCAGGACAAAAAGCAATGGATGAAAACTAATCAGGGAGAAAAACAACCAGGAACTAAGAAGAAGAAATCTCCTGACAGAGCAATTAATCAGTGAAACAACTTGCCTCCAGACGTTGTGAATGCTCCAACACTGAAAGTTTTAAAAAAAGAGATTGGACAACCGCCTGTCTGAAGTGGTGTTGGGTTTCCTGCCTAAGCAGGGGGTTGGACTAGAAGACCTCCAAGGGCCTTTCCATCTCTGTTATTCTATTCCAATTATATCAATCTTTGTCAATACAAGTAGTCCTCGACTTATGACCACAGTTGAGCCCAAAGTTCTGTTGCTAAGCAAGACAGTTAAGTGGTTTTTGCCCCATTTTACAATTTTTCTTGCCACAGCGGTTAAGTAAATCACTGCAGTCGTTGAGTTAGTAACACAGTCGTTCAGTGAACCTTCCCCATTGACTTTGCTTGTCAGAGAGTCACAAAAGATAATCTCCGGACCCCAGGACACTGCAACTGTCGTAAATATGAATCCGTTGCTATGGACCTGAATTTTGATCATGTGAACGACGATATTGCAATGGTGTAAAAAATGGCCGTAAATCACTTTTTTCACTGCCGTAGTAACTTAGAACAGTCACTATTGTACTGTTGTAAGTCAAGGACTAGTGGTATAGAGAAAGAGACTGAGGAGGAAGTAGATACTATATCGATAATGATTTCTTGTTTATCACAAGAAAAAGAGAATGCCTGGGTACGTCTTAGAGGCCTTGAATTGACAATTGTTCAAAACAGGATGCGAGGCCAAATAGGACTTCAATCTAATCTTAAAGAACTGTTGTTTTGTTCTTTTATATTCTTGCCTGAAGAAAGTCCACCAGACTATCTTAACATTGGAGCCAAGAATCTTGAATTTATGTTTCTTTCTCAAAGTTACCACACAAATAAATAGACACAATAGCTTCTCTCTGATCATGCAGAGCACAAGAATACCTTGGAAAGTTTTGAAAACCTCTTTTTGGTGAATTCATCCATGGCTTACTTTGTTATAGCAATGTTTGTTTCTACAAGTATGAAAGAAAATATTGCTGTTTGCTGTTTGTATTGTATAACTTTCCAGCAAGAGGGAAGGGGTGGGGGGGAACCCTCTTACTATAAAGCTTACTGTTTTAATCATAAATGGGGTTTTTAAACTTTTGGAGAGGGACTTTTTATGGCTTTGAGAAGTCTGCGCCAAAGATATTAGAAGATCAGTGGAGTCTCTGTTCCAAGAATGGCATGGCCGCTGGGAGCACCTTCTCAGTCTGAAAAATCCAGTAAATGTGTAGGAGGCCTCTGTAAAGCTTGCATCTAGTAGAAGGGCCTGCAGCCTTTTGCCACACAGGAAATCAACTGCAGATGGATGAAACAGTTTCAATTCCAAGTATATGGGCATTTTTAAAAATCTGCAGTGTTTCTTCCTTATCCAGGTTCTTACCTTGAATAATGACTTGGAAGACTGAGAAAAAGAACATTAGGGTTTTGCTTTGTTTTGTTTTTAGTACTCCTTGGAGTAAAATTTACATTACTTTGAAGGTTATTGTTAGGAATGTAAGTCACCTAACAGTTGGGTTGGAAAATATATAAACCAGGATAGACATTTTAATACTGTCTCTTTAAGGAAAAGCTAAAATTGTAATTGGGTGTGGTTCCTCAAACGGCCATAAGATGGAGCTAGAAACCTGGGTTCTGTTCTCCTGTTGCTGAGAGTGTGTTCCTGCATTTCCCTATTGACTATTGCTGATCATCATTATTCTTGATTTGATGTAAGTCTGTTACTGAACTGTTTTTGATACTGGACTTTGTCGTTTGGATTATCCCTGGACTGAAAACTGACTGCTTTAACTGTGAATGATTTGGACTGCTTGTTGAACTTTGCTTAATGGTTTTGCTGTAAGTAAAAACCTACATTTTACTATACAGTGTATCTGTGTGCTGGTTGTGTGTTATTCCTCACTACTCTCACTACTTCTCCCTGTGTGTGCTCATTCTCCTAACGGGGAATTACCTCAACAGTTATGTAATATATGCAGCTCAGAACCCACGTGGGGAAAAATATCTTTATTAGAAATATAATGATAACCCTCTGTGTCTGTGGAAGAATTTTGATGCTATCTTTGCATGGCACTTTTAGTTTAACCAAAGTTTATGGAATCTAGTTTCCTGGCTATACATGAAATGCGCAGTACGCACTAGGTGTTTCTACAACTCCATGAGTTTAATAATTTACTAGGTTAAAATGTGGTTGGTTTGTGATTCAGGGTGCTCCACATGAATACTGTTTCTCTGTATTTTGGGCACTATTTTAAATCATCATTCCAACTTTTGATACGTACATTCAGGTCTGAGTTAGTTCAGACATGAGGCTGAATAATAGTGTCACAATACAAGAATGAACCTACCTTGCTACTGGCGGTCCTTTTCTTGGAACTTGGCCTCATCCTGATATGTCCACAGTATAATAATTGGAGCCTGGTCATTAGTACTTTGAGTACCAAAGTGCTTTGAGTTCTTTGTTCCTTTGATTGGTTTGTTTAATTTCTGGTTGTCCACTAATCATTACTGAAGTTTTTTTAAAAAAAAAAACAGCGATGTTGAGATGGCACTATGGTTAATCAAAAACGTAAGTGGGAGAGCTTGATTTCAGAGCTGCAGTGGAGAGTGGGATACATAATACAGTGCTAGAAAAGATAGTTGGGCTCATTCTTGTAATGCTAAAGACAAGGAAGCAACTGTTTGCTGGCTGCCTTTCTGGCAGCTGCCTTTCTTATAGTTTTAGGTTTTTGAAGGCTCTTGGAGTGATGAGGGATTTAAGAGCCACAGGTGGGATGGTGTTTGCCTAGCCTGGGGTTCAGTCATTGAGCATTATTGCCTGAACACATCTACAGTAAATATATAGTCAAGAAGATCAGGGATATAATGATCCAGATGTTTTGGAAGCATCCATCACTTACATGAGTTCAAAAATTATTTCATGATTATGATCCTTGGCATATCCCCCAGACTCTGCTTGAAAGATAGTGCTCCTTTTTCACCACTCGGCAAACTATAATTCCAAGTTTGTACACACAATGCAGAAATATTATAATGAATCAAAACAGTCAGATATAAAAAAGAATACAGTTGGCAATATCATTTATTTTATGTTATTCAGCTTGCTTGGGTGTTATTTGTTGATTTTGGTTTAGGTCCTAGATTTACAGAAAGAGGCCATTTGATATTGGAAATGGAGAACAGATGATAGATGTTTTACTTGCCATTTCATTAATGTTCAATATATTTCCTTTCTTCATGACTAGTTTCTCCAATTGGTTTAATGGGTCAGTGATTATATTTTCTGCAATCTTACATCCTATAATAAGTTCGTATGGAGCATTTTCGTTCGTAATATTAAAGCATATTGCCAGCACCCAGCAAGCATTATTCAGTTTATACATATAGATTATCCTCATAAACCATGGTCTTGTTATCTGTGATTTTGTATTATCACAGAAAGTATGTCTTGTTATTTTCAGATTAGGGATGAACTTTGGTTTCTGTTCATTATTATTTATTGAAACAATCCCGGATCTATTTAGTAAAAAATATTTGGTTTAAAAGTGCTTTCTCCATACATATTTCTAAAATATGTTTTAATGTTAATTATGACCTGTGGTTGTGTATGGTAGTGATGTTGGTTTCATTTTGCTGTAGAACCAGGGGTGGGTTTCTACCGGTTCTGTCCACCTCTCTAGAACCAGTAGTTCTGAAGAACAGCAGATATAGAACTGGTTCTATGTCTGCTGATGTTTTTGCCCGCCCACCCACCTGGGCTCTTACCTGATCTTTATTTCCTGATTTTTCAACTTCAGCTGCCGAACGAGGCACAGCTGCAGTTAAAAAAGCAGGAAAAGAAGGCTGTTTCAAAGGCTGCGTCTCTGCACACAGCATGCTGATGATGATTTCCAGGTACGCGGCTCGCAGCGTGCAGGGAAGCTCATAAATCCTGAACCAGTAGTTAACCCTGTCGTATCCCACCCCTGTGTAGAACATTTCCTAATTTGCAGACACATTTTCTCTGTTCTTGGTGCTTTATTTTCATTAAATTATCTTCATTAGGTTTAAAAGTGGCATGGTGGACTAGTAGTGGAAACACTCGCTTCCCACTCAGAAGATTGAGAGTGCAATTTTAGGGAGTGGCAGATGTTTCCCACACTCAGGGTGCACAGAAAAAAATATCTTCTGTGAACTCCATATAGGCATCAGGAAGGATAATTGGTCCAATAAATGCTCACTTTCACCCAGTCGTTCTGATTCTATCCCGAATAGGAACTAAAGGATCATTTTAAAAAATCATTAGGTTTAAATGACAACTTTGAATGAAAGTAGGTTTACAGTTTTTGGATGTCACTGGTTAAACTAATGTCTTTCGCCACATGCATCTGATAGGAGTTTGTGAGCCCTTGGTGTTTATTGGAAAAGGGGTGTATATAACATTGCCGCCCATAAGCTTGTTGTAGCAAACAGTTTTGTAAAAATAAAATGTGATAGCCATTTTTCCAGCCACTTTTCACTACAGTACTATGATATAAATTAATTTCCTGATAATTTATTTGGAATTAATTGACAGTTTTCTCTTACATGCACATAAATACTCACACTATTTGCTTTCAGGAGAAGCAGAACTCCAAGAAACCATTTTAATGTGTTTCTTTCATACTAGTTACATAGTTTCTGTTTATCCAGCACCTATTCACTTTTGCTTTTTTTCCTCTTAGCAAGTAGACATTCTTAAATATCACATTATTGCACTTTTATGTTTCTATGGATATATATATATATATACACACACACATACATACTGTGTGTGTGTTTGTGTGTTTGTGTGTGTGTGTGTGTGTGTGTGTGTGTGTGTGTGTGTGAAGTTCTGATTTCCATTTACAAAGGTTGGGAAAAATTCACTCCTGTAGACAGCTGTTTTCATTTTTTTCCAATACTTCTTTCTTAAATCACATACCACTTATTCCTTTTTTTAACCAGCATTTGCATATCTAAAATTTCTTGATCCATTTTATTGTCTTTATTAAGTCTAATAACAAGGCATGTAAAATCATGTACTTGCTCTAGGTTTTTTTGAAATGTTTATTTATTCCATCTGGATGCTTCTCATTTGAGATATTTGGATTCCAGTTGGAATATTTAGATTCTATTTGGAATATTTATTCAATTTATTCCATTTGGATGCTTTCTGACTTCCATCAATCCATGGATGACTCAGAAGCCTCAAAAACAATGAATACAAAAAAAATAACCAAAACAAGTACTAAAATAATTTCAAAATAATCATAAGATAGCAATCTAACTGCAAAGCAAATGTCCACCTTGTATATCTTGCAGTTGTGTACTCTATTTTTGTATTAGTAAAAATTATTTTGATACTAATTATTTAATATCCATACTTGTTGTAGCATACAATCAATTTGTACACCACCACAGAGTAACTTCTTTGATATAGGTGGCCATATCAATTTGATATGTGATGTAATATTTGCTACAAATCATTTGGGTTCTTGGCTAACAATATGGCATTATCAGCATTGAAAAGTATTCTACATGCATTTTCTCATCCCCAATCAAAATACCTCTAACATCATCACAAACATTCCTTATTTAAAAATATAGTACAGGATTTCTTATTAGTTAAATTATACATTAAATATAAATTAAGTAAATGCATACAGCATACATCCTTTTCATACTGTCAGCTTAGTGTTGAGTCACTCGCTACCAAGGATTCTATTGTTTTTATTCATGTCTGTCATGAATAAAAATGCCATTTAATTCAAGCTTATTCACTTTGTCTTATGCTTTCTCTAACTCAGCAGACTTGCAGTAAACTTATTTTCTCATAATCCTACATTTATGAATGACTGAGAATCAACACTGAATACCAAAAATCTGATCTGCACAGTTAAAACTGGTTTATTATTGTCACCTCTCTTACTCTTGTTAGGCAGAGTTCTGCTAAACACTTTTTGAGGCGTATTTAACAGTTTAATCCCCCTGTAGCTTTTGCGCTCACTCTTTCTGCCTTACTTTTTGTATAGGAGAATGATAACAGCATTCCTTCAATAATCAGGCACAGACACAGCCTTTACATATATACTAAACAAGTCATAACAGCCTCTCTTTAGCCAAACCACATTTATATTTTACTATTTCTTCAGTTGTCCCAAAAGTGCTTTTTCAAGAGTCAACAGGATTTTCTGGTTTTTCTTTGAAGATGTTTTGCTTCTCATCCAAGAAGCTTCTCAACTCATTTGTCTTCAGTTATACCATTTGCAGTAGCAGCCTTGCTCTTTTTCAACATCATTATGCCATTCATGATGTTCATGCTGGGCTGGGGGATGCTGATATTTAAAATATTTGTTTCAGTTCTATCCAGGGATGGGATCTGACCGGTAAAACAACCGGTTCAGGGAGTGCGTGCATGCGCAGCAAATGTGCGCTGCATGTGCATGTACTACTGGCTCTGGCAAGCAGTTATCTTCTCCAGCTGACGAGTGACACTCAGTTGTGCCATGCAAAACAGCTGAGAAGGAAAATGCAGCCACTAAAGGACATCCTAGAGCCCAAGTGGGCAGGTCGGCCAAACAGCAGACCAAAACCTTGTCCCAGCAAACCGGTTCAGTGTCAGCTGCTCTTCAGAGCTATCGGTTCTATAGAACCTGACCGAACCGGTAGGATCCTACCCCTGGTTCTATCTATAATTATTATTTATATGCCACCCAACTCCCAGGGACTCTTTTGACATAGCACTCTTGTCTTCTAACAAATGTCTAAATGAAAAGCTAGGTAAACACTGCTTCCTTTCCAGTTTTATTCCAAACTATTTAATAACTTTTATTTTTAATTACATTTTTTCTAGACTCTCCTGTTTTAAGTCTCCTTTCGCTTTCTCTTTCTTTAGATCTGTTCATTCATGAAGGATTAGTCTATTTTCTAATACAGGATTTGTATTTTTTCTTCTTACAATTCTCCTACTTTCTCTCTGTTTTCCATTCTTCCCAAGATTCAATCTCAAATACTCTAATAATCTCCAAATACTATAATAATCTGACATTCAAAACATCTAATCAGTTTTATAACTTTTATTCCTCTCAATTTTTCATTATAAAGAGGTCAATCATGCTTTTAAGCTGATATTCACTTCTTTGTCAGGTCTATATACAGACATGAAGCTTAAATCATATATTCAAAATAACCTGACCTTTTCTAAACAAAGATCCACTAAATATTACCATATTTGTTCATTCTTAGATCATGATTCAATCCTTTTTCTGCATTGTCTCATCTTCTGCCCATCCCTTTGTTTACATCACTTTTTCTTGTCTGATGGCCCCCTACCAGAATATTGCAATCCCTTCCACAAAACTCATATCTGATATTATCACCATTCATTGCAACAACATGCCAATCTTACCAATCTATTGATTCCTACTTTCATATGTACTCAAAACTAGAATTCATAATTCCTGTCATACTTCATAGACCTTTAGTTAGACTTGTATTATCACTGTCCTGCATGTACCCCATTGTACCCCACTCATCAGATTGATTTATTCAAATCTGTTATATCCTTCCCCTTTCTCTTAATTTTAAAGACAATAGATGAAAGATGATCTTTTATCTATTTTCTTTGTTAACTATCATTCTTTCCGATTTACTTTTCTGACATTCCACATTGCAGGCTTCCGTATGCCATGGACATTGCCATTTATATTGATTTGCAGCACACATCATGATCTTCTGGTCAATGAAGACTTCCTAAATCTCTTCAGAAAGTTAGGTTACCAGCCTTAATTGTACCTGATCCAAGCCTTTTGAGTGTTCTAAACAAACTGGGTTGGAAACAGATCCCATGCATACAATTTTCTCAAAGAGATAGAAGGAGAAGTGTGATTTTTGTATATTCTCCGTCCCCCATACATTCAATAAGCTCTGCTGTGGTGTGTTGAATGAGGACCTCTGGGATTAAACTTGGGAGTTGTTCCAGAAGATTGAAGAAGGAAGAAGAAATCAGTAGGAACAATCTTTTTGTCCTTTTCCCATAAGTAGCACCACAAATATAAAGGTTATACTTGATCAAAGAGACAGTATTTGGTGGCGGGTGGGGGTGGGGGTTTGCTCTCAATTGTGAAAGAATTGCTCAGTTTAGTATAGCTGATTATAGTCCCCATCAAGATGTAATGTAGTTAATCTGATTTTGGTTTAGCCTGCTCTAGGATGTAACAGGATCTGGCCTGTTTGGTTCAGCAGTACAAGATTCAATAAACAGCTTAAAAAGATGGTTGTAGCTTCAAATGTCTGCCTTTGAGATCACCTGTTACTCTTTGTGTCTCTCAGGTTTAGTTACTTCCTAATTGTTATGATGATCTCCTATTTGTATACCGGGAAGGGATAGTGAAAGTATTTTAGGCATTTCTTGTGCTTCCCCCTCTCAATTCTGGAATTCCATCATCTGGAAAACTGCCAAAACATAAGCTGCTTTCCTCTTGGATTTAATCATTACAAAATAATTTGAAATCATAACAACCATAGTTTGAGCTTTCACTTATTCAATGAGCAAACTATTGAATACCTGTTCTTGTTTTCTGTTTGCTCAGGTATTGGAGCCTCCGTTATGCAATGAGTTCACAAGCAAGAAGTCTTTATAATAAGTAAAGAGAAGAGGACTTTGCCAGTGTCTTTTTATTTTGACATTAGGGCAGACTATAATCTGCACGAACTGTATATTGTTCTGTCTGTTGTGTTATACTAACCCAACTTGATGAATACTTCTATTACCCTCAGTGGCGCAGTGGTTAAAGTGCAGTACTGCAGGCTACTTCTGTTGACTGCAATTAGACGGTTCAATTCCCACCGGGCTCAGGGTTGACTCAGCCTTCCATCCTTCCAAGGTCAGTAAAATGGGAACCCCAAAATTGTTGGGGGCAATATGGTGACTATGTAAACTGCTTAGAGAGGGCTGGGAAAGCACTATGAAGCGGTATATAAGTCTTAAGTGCTATTGGTATTGCTCTGAATCCTGGAGCAAAAAAAAGGGGGTGATCTGAATACGGGAGGTGTTAATGTACATTCTTTTCTATTGGTAAACTGATTTTTGATCAAACTGCATATCATTGGTAACTTTGAACCTCTGAAGGGGATAAGACCTGTTAGGGTAGTCTGCCTTAGGAACCTGATGCATCCAGAGGATTTCTAGAGAAAGCTTCAGGGTTTTTGTGATAGTTTGATTCTATCTTGTACCTAGCTGAGCTCTGAAATAGTCATCCTGGTCTGATGGTTTGAGGATCCTCTTAGACTTGAAGTTCTTGTTAAAGCTGCACTAGATTATATCAGCAATTATCTTACTACGGTAGGTGATTCTGGATATCTGGTTTGAACATTGAGAGAAAATCTCCTAAGAGTTAGTTCCCCTTCCAGGTATGGAAAGATGTTCATGTGAGCCCTTTTTGGTAATGGCACCCAATCTGTGGAATAAGCTGCTCCCCTGGACATGTCCCTGACCTTGACCCTCCTTGGGTTCTGGAAAGCCTTTAAAACTATTTTATTTAAGGGAGCCTTTGGCTCATTGGGGAAAATATGCAACTTCATTTGAGTATAGAGCTGCTAATGAATCTGCTTGTATTATTTTGTGGTATTGCTCTTATTTTTTCTGTAGCTACTCACCAGTATTTTTTGTATGAATGGTTTTTTAAAAATGTTGTTAAATAAATAATGTTCTTCCTCATTAAAGTGTCATGTAGCTAAAATAAAGGGAAAAAATACTCTGGCTCCTCTTCAAATCGTATAAATCTTCTGCCTTTTACTAAAGGAAAAATAAATAAAGGAATAAGAAAATGTGGCTTGGAATCCTGATTATTCACAATAACAACACATCTCTAGAAATGCACATGCTGTTATTAAACATCTTAAGAAAAAAGGGTAATATTTAAGACATGTCAAACTTCTTGTTAGTTGCAGGGAAGCAGATGGCTCTTTTCCTGTGACATTTTCTATTGTTACAGTCAAATGATGTGGGAAATGTGTACACTTCCTTTTGTATCCAAGAGATAGAGATTCTTAATTAGTGACTGCTTATATTTGCTGACATAAAGGAAATGAATGGGCATTTGTGATTGTTGCACATCTGTTGCTTTGTCTTAAGCATCCTGTTCTCTGGTGAACTGTCTTCAAGATACCTTTTCAGTGGTCATGAAACCCAGACATCTGTCTGTGTTCTTTACACAGCTGGCCTTGTGTGGGCAGGGCTTGAAAGTTAAGTGGGTTCTGGCCTCTTAATCTGGGGGATGGGAGACCACAAATTGGGGAATTTGAGGGTGGAGTCAAAGAACTTCTGAGAAGAAGGCAGTGGCAAACTGCTTTCACAATCTTGCTAAGACAACTACAGTACTTGGAATGTATAGGTAGTCCTCTACTTACAACAGTTCCTTTAGTGACCGTTCTGACACTGAAAAAAGTAACTTGCAACTGTTTTTCACACTTACAACCATTGTGGTAGCCCCATGGTCACATGATCAAAATTCAGATGCTTGGCAACTGACTCATTTATGATGGTTGCATAACGGGGTCGTGTGATCACCTTTTGTAACCCTCTGACAAGCAACGTCAATGGGGAAATCAATTTTATTTAACAACTGTGTCACTAACTTACCAACTGCATTGATTCACTTAAAAACTGTGGCCAAAAAAAATTGTAAAATGGGGGAAAGCTCACCTAATGTTTCACTTAGCAACAGAAATTTTGGGCTCAGTTGTGATTGTAAGTTGAAGACTATCTGATTGACTGAAACATTGCCAATACAATTTTAAATGAGAGACGTTTGTTTTGTTGTGATCCCAGGTTAATTATAAAAATAGCATGCTAAAAATCTCTGAAGTAATTATAGCTGCATAATAGTGTATATTTTAATAGTAGACCTGTGAAGCAATATATGTGTGTGTGTGCGTGTGTGTGTATGTGTGTGTGTGTGTTTTCTTAAGTTTTCGCGGAGCCTGATGATGGCAGATGAGATTCTGCCAAAACGTTGCTACAACTTTAAAAGCACAACTATAATGACGTGGAAAATACCCGAACAAAGCTGAATACCATACACACACACACACACACACACACACATACACACACACACATATATATATATATATATATATAAAAAGCTGTTGACCTTAGACAGGTCTAATATTAGACACTATGCTATTTAGATGTGCTGAGGACCACTTCAGATGTCCAGCAACTGTCAGAGTTACTAACTTTTAAATTATGGTTTGACATTAAATGAATGAAAATTGAATTTCAAAACTTTCCACTTCTATCTCCTATTGTACAATTGAAAGAAAAATATCAGAAAGCTTTGGATTGATTTTTAACTACCTTAGTTTAATGTTATAAGTGACCACTTGCTTTGCATATGAAAAATCTCAGTCACAAATATCTCTAGCAATAGACCAGCAAGGATTCTCTCTGAAATCCTAGGATCACTACTAAGCTGAATGGTTTGTGTTTCTAAATCCAACATTGTAGATTTTAAGTTTCATAATTCATAAGCCGCATAATGTTTTGTCAGGTGTCGAAGATAATATTGTGCATCTGAGAAGATTTTTTTTAGTGTAAAGCGGAGGTGTATAAGGAAGATTGGGGTGAATCAAGGCATTATTTTGGTAAATGCAGGTTCTTAGGTCTTCCCAATTTTTGAGCTACCTAGGATGGTAGATCTTTAAGTATTATTCAGAGGAAAAAACCCTTCATTTTCCTAAGATAAAATAAGAAAAATAAAAATTGGATGCAACATGCAGCAACTGTGGAGGAAAGAAGGGAAGAAAGTTGACAGTAGCAAGGCCTGACAACTATTCTCGTAATATTATTACAGTTTATTGAAGTGTAACTTGAGAAGATCAGGGTGAAGAATCTTTGACTTTCCATGTATTTTTGGACCCCCCAGCTAGCCTGATGAGAGTACAGTAGTTTAACAGCACCAGATTCTCCCTCCTGCTCTGGGAAAGAGTCTTGATATGCTAAGTGATATGTTTTGTCAAGTAGGCAGTATAAGAACTACAAAACTAGTAAGGCATATCTTCCTTCAAAAATTGTAGTCGTAGGAACCTCAAATTGAGAGTCTCTTGACTAGACAAGAACCGTGGTGGCGCAGTGGTTAGAGTGCAGTATTGCAAGCTACTTCTGCTGACTGCCTGTTGCCTGCAATTTGGCAGTTCGAATCTCACCAGGCTCAAAGTTGACTCAGCCTTCCTTCTTTCTGAGGTGGGTAAAATGAGGACCCAGATTGTTGGGGGCAATATGCTGACTCTGAAAATGGCTTAGAGAACGCTGTAAAGCACTGTGAAGCAGAATATAAGTCTTATTGCTATTGCTATACGGGTGCCATAACGCAGTGATCCTTTTTTTGCAGGCAGTTCTCATAATGAGGATGTGAATGTGTAGTTGGACTCTAATCATTTAGGAATGGGTGCAAAAATGGAACTATGGACTTGTGCCTTTGCAAACACATTCTCAGGTATTTGAACTGTGTATTGGTTAAGTGATATTAAATGTGTAAATTTTCTGAATGTTCATGAAATGGAAATAGTGAATAAACTAGTGAAACCATTTTGACTTTCATGAAAAAAAAGTAAGTTTTCGTCCCTGTGGCATTTTATTGATTTGCAGGGGAGGTGTCCATATATCTCAGTCCACCGTGTCTAAGAAATGGAGGTTGTTTTCATCGTAGCAGATGATTAGAGGCTTCTACATAGGGAAAGCCTGGGAAAATGACAGTTTTAGGCTGAATGATAGCCTTCAACACTGTAGTCCATTACTGTGGTTCTTAATAAGTTGCAGGTTCAGCAGAAAGTGTCCACAAGCTATAATTGCTTTGGAGACTGAACTCTGTTGGTTTTTAGTATGTATAAGCATCTGTCGTCCTTTTGAAGCACGCTGATACAGATAGACATATCGGTCCTGCTGACTTCCAGCACAGAAACAATTACATTGATTACTACCTTTGGAAGCATAAAAACATGCATGTGTAAAAACAGTGGAAGTGGAAAATTATAGCATATACTTATTCTTACAATATTTCTATCTATCTGGATTGTATTATTTCACTACTGAACATGGAATAAAGATTTATACATTCATTAAACTAGCATTAATTAATATTGTGACATGTTGCACATCTTTCCATAAACAGCAGCAGCGTTTTTTTTGTTTAGTCATTTATGGGAGCAATTTTGGAACAAAATATATGTATGTCTGGCAATGTCTTCACAGCTCTTTGTCTGCAACCCCAGCTCTGTCTTTCTTCCCCCCCAGTTGAAGCCTTGACTGAAGCGATTTATCTTGCTGACCAAATTTTAATTGCGTTATTGTGTGCATGATTCATCATGTTTAAGAGAAATAACTTGGCAGAAATACCATAGATTGTTTACTAATATAGTGTGCATTAAATAATGTGCTTACGTTTGTCCATTGTTCAGCTAGGCTTTGAACAGAAATAATGCATCTGTGAACTTTCTGGAAAATATTGATTCCCTGTTAATAGAGCACTAAGAAGAACTCAGATCATCATGTGATTAAAAGGGCTGGGTCAGTCTACATTTGTATGGATCATGTAAAATTTGCTTTTTTTTTTGGTAATGTAGAAAGTTTTACAGACTGCTGTGAATTGTGGTATATTCAGTTTAACTATTGAAGCATTGCTTTGTCATTTTACCTCTTCAGATGTACAAACCTTCAAAAGTCTTACCAAATAATGTGCCATGTTCAGGATCTACAGGTGGCTAACTAAAAAATTATGAAGCTGTTTTTCTTAACTGCTTGATGCTCTGTTATTTTCAACAAGGCCCTCTGCCATGTATTATCTTCCAGCAATATATTATTTTATTTGAACTGGCCTATTCTAAATGCAAAATACATTTTAACACCCCAGAACCCAAAACATTTCCAAATGCTTGAAATAATTAGTTTTTTTCAGGACCAGAAATCCAAAAACACATTTACAGCAGAACTGTTTCAAAAACTGCATTATTTTGGTAAGACACAAAAGATTAGGGATATATAGCAATATTGGTGATAAGAACTTGCATGGAATTTATAGAAAGATATGTCCTGTACGGCCATTGTAACCATTTCCAGTTTGAAGACAGGATATCCTTAGGCCAGTGGTGATATGTAATACTTTTTGAATACATGCTATGTATCACACTGACCTGGGAAACATTTATTCCTGAAAATTTTTTTTATCCAATGGGCCTGTTTTTAATCCATTCTTTATGTAACATGGAAGGATGCAAGCAATCAATGGATTAGTTGAGCTTTGGTTAACCTTATAAGTGGGAAAATTAATAAAAACTGGCTGTAGATGTCATTATGGAATGCTGTCTATGGCGTGGATATGGCTAAGGCTTGGAAATACATCTACTCTTGTCTATTTTATTAAAACACATTATCTGAAAGGTATGATTGACATGGCCATGATGGACCGATGTCTGCAGTATATGAAAGATTGTGACATGGGATTTAATATGAATGAATAGTAAAGAGGGCAACTGTTTGAACACACTGAAAGGGGGGTGGGGGAAGCCAAGGAGGATATAATAGATGTTAATGAAAGTGGTGAACGCGGTGGCTTAGTGGCTAAGATGCTGAGCTTGTTGATCAGAAAGGTCGGCAGTTCAGTGGTTTGAATCCCTAGTGCCGCGTAACGGAGTGAGCTTCCATTACTTGTTCCAGCTTCTGCCAACCTGGCAGTTCGAAAGCCTGTAAAATACAAGTAGAAAAATAGGGACCACCTTTGGTGGGACAGAACAGCATTCCATGCGCCTTCGGCGTTTAGTCAGCCACATGACCACGGAGACTTCTTTGGACAGTGCTGGCTCTTTTGGCTTTGAAACGGAGATGAACACCGCCCCCTAGAGTCAGGAATGACTAGCACGTATGTGCAGAGGAACCTTTACCTTTAATGAAAGTGGTCCTGTTTTGAATTAATACAATCCAGGGGAGCAATTACTTCATTTGGTTTTGATATGTGTTTAAGCCCAAGTCATACATACAGTATATACACATGGAAAGGGGATAATATACATCTAAAAGAAGGTTATTGTTTATTGTGAAAAGTTGAAAAGGATTAATGAAAGGTCCAAGGGTGCTGAAGGGCTCTGGAAATGGAATAGGCCATTTTTTGTTACTGTCAACAATAGGTCATAAGAAAATATGAAAAATATGGAGTTATGGCAGCAGGAAGTATGAAAAAAAGTTGCTAGATGGGACAATGAAGTGAAGGGCTGTGGATGAGAAAAATACTGTATATAGAAATTGTTTGCTACAAAAATAATGCATATAGATAGCTGCAGAGAATATAATTAAAATGAGGAAAATGCAGTGATTTTGATGGAAATAAAAATTTGTTTTAGAAGGAAGTGAAGCTAAACAGGGATACAGTGTTAATGTAGATTGTTTATGGAGTGGATCTGTGACTTGTTTAACTTCTGCATAAAGACTCCATATGTATCCGATTATTGAAAGAATGTAGTTATTCTTCCATGCAAAAGGAAAGCAAGAATGATTGCAAATGCTCGAGGGGGATTAAGTTGTTAAGTGTCTATTGGAAAGTGTTTGGCAGAATTCTGATCAAAACTGTATTCTCATAAGACAATAAGCAAAATTGAGGAAGTGGGGAGCAAATTTTGTTTCTATTTAGAAGGTAACTGAGAAATGTATTAACACAAACATGAACATTCATTTTTCCTTATTTATTCATTGATTTAAAGAAATGTAAAATAATGTGAATGGACCTTAATTATACAGTGTTTTGCATGAATGGAGGGCTGCTTGTTTAATGTAATAGGGAGTAATATATAACAGAAGTGAAACGTGTGAGAACAAATTGAATGTTTACATAATAGTTCTTCACTAATTAGTTACGGATAAATGTGTAAGGGCTGCTTGTAATGATGTGAGAGATGTTGGGGATGAGAATGCTAAAAAACTTTAGTACTCCATTCATTGAGTAAAGGAAGGAAAAATGGTACAGGCTGAAGAATATATTATAGAGGGTTGTAGTTGATGAGATCTTCAGAAAGAAAGAGGTGAAAATTTAAAATGTGGCAATGAACAAATGTAGCAATAAGTTTTCATTCTTGTACACGATCTTTAAGAGATGCATAGTAATGGTATTGATGTTAATTTTTAAATTCTTTGCCTTACTATTTATTACCAGTGGCCTTGGTTTAATGACTACTCATTCACTGACCATTTGAACTTGTGATGGTCCTGAACTTATAACTGGTCCTTGAAGTTCTTGCCATTGCATTATCCCTGCAGTCACATCCTAGTGATGCAGGTGCTTGGCAACTGGCTTGCAGTTGCAACATTGTAAAATGACAGTCAACATAATGGCCATTTGCAACCTTCACTGCTGGCTTTAATGGGGAAACTGGCAGAAGTTTGCAAATGGTGACCATGTTACATCACATTTAATGACAGTGTGGGTTTTGCTCAACAATTATAGCCAGAAGTGCTGCTGCTTGGCGGTGCAATCACGTGATAACACGTTTCATGACTATGTTACTTAGCAATGGAAATTCCTGCCCCAATTACCACTATTAACCAAGGGCTACTTGTACTCCACTTCTTTCCTCTGCATAAAGTTGCTTATCTATATACAGTAGTATTATTAAAATGCTGTGTGATCTGGATTCATTCTTGCCACAAAGCACTATGACATATCAATAAAAATCACACGTATCTGTAGAATATGCGCTAAATCCAAGTTTCATTTGGATTTAAACCTTTCCATTTCTGTAATGAATATCAACTCTCAATTATCAGCATGTAGCAAAAGCAATATATCCAGAACTGCACACAATTAGTATTGTATTCAGTGGGTTGTATTTGGAAACAGTATAATAATAGTAGAGATATATGTCTAAAAATATGACGGGGCAGAACCCATTTAAGTTCAAAACATAATGAACTACTGTGTAGAATTCATCCAATATAAAATGTCAATTCCTTCTAAAAATGTCGCATGACTGAGTCTAGTTCGTTTTGATTGAATTTATAGAATATATTTGTTTGTCACTGTTGATACCATTTTCTCTTTACTAGGTGGCTCCAGCTAAATGATTTTATCATTAAAAAAACTACTTTGTGTAACTGTTTTCAGTTGCAGTTTTAAAACTACAGTCTATGGAGATGTATCAGATAAAATTATGACAGCTGCATTGCTTATTTTAGTTATGTAAATAGACATGTCTGGTCACTGTAATCAAAGTGGATTTGTTATTGTTCTTAAATCCATTTTATGCTATTAATCCAACCAGAGGTGATATTCTGCAGGTTCTGACCAGTTCTGGAGAACTGGTTAGCGGAAATTTTGAGTAGTTCAGAGAACCGCCAAATACCACCTCTGACTGGAGATTTTACAGTATCTTTCCCCTGCCACGCCCACCAAGCCACGCCCACAGAACCGGTAGTAAAAAAAATTGAATCCTACCACTGAATCCAACTGAAGTTCAGGGATCAGCACTGATTTTCAGCCAGTGTTTCTGCCCCATAGATAACAGAGAACTGATCCATTTTCTTTTACCTTTGGGCAAAACCATTCTTATCCAAGCAGATTTTTGCCTTTTAAAAGTATTTTCCCCCTTTCTTGTGTCCTTATAAATTCTCTCCCTTGCCTGTAATATGTTCTGAGAATGTGGGAGGTTGTAGAAGCAAATTGCTTTATATACTCACCTTCTGCGGACCTATTTCCATCAATGGAATGAGTCAATTGGATGCCATCCTTTTATTTGTATCCGTTTCTTGTACATTTATTTGTCCAATAACAGTATATTATTAATATTTGTAAAGTAAAGGTAAGTATAGTGTTTCTGAACATTTCTTCTTCCCTTTAAATAGGCTTGGAACATGTAATGTCTGGGAGTGATCCAGGTTAAGGTATCAGCAATGTGATTGTTTATCCAGTGTAATTCTAAATCAAATACAGTATGGTTGATTTGTATTCTGATAGTCTCCTAGCACTTCAGCTTTTCAATAAGCTGTCTCAATTGTGTTGCAAGTGCCTGTAGTAACATGATACTTTCATCACTCAGTCGTGCTTACTCAGGAAGGATAACTTAATTGAATACTGGACAAACTGTTACTTGACATTGCTTTAACATTTATTTAAACTTAATATTGGAAATTGGCAAGAGTGAAAATGAAGTGTAAAGTGTTCATGACACTTATAGGCCACTGAACTTTTTAAAAGGCACATATTCAGCTTTCTCCACTTTTTTTAAGTTCAAAAACTATCTGTTATGAGGGCTAGGGCCATGAAATCAGTGGTGGGATTCAAAATTTTTTTACTGCCGGTTCTGTGGGTATTGCTTGGTGGGCGTGGCAGGGGAAGGATACTGTAAAACAGTGGTTCCCAAAGTGGGCGGTACTGCCCCCTGGGGGGGCGGTGGGATGAGTTGGGGGGGCACTAAGAGGCAAGGGGGCCGGCAGGGGGGCGTTAAGAGGTGGCAGGGGGATGCTGGGTGTGGGCCCCTTGCAGGGCACAATTCAGGGGTGAGAAAAAATCCCACCACCGCTGTATTCAAGGTGAGGCCCCACAGGATCACCCCATTGACTTGCACACTCCAGTGCAAGGGGCTCAATGGGGTAAGCCTGCAGGGCCTCGCCCCGAATGCAGCATTGGGAAAGGAGAGCAAACCAGAGTGGCTTTGCTCTCCTTTTCAAATATCCTGCCGCCGCGTTCGGGGCAAGGCCCTGCAGGATCACCCCATTGACTTGCACACTCTGGTGCAAAGGGCTCAATGGGGTGATCCTGCATGGCTTCGCCCTGAACATAGCATTGGGAAAGGAGAACAAACCAGAGTGGCTTTGTTCTCCTTTTCAAACATCCCACCGCCGCTGCATTTGGTGCGAGGCCCCGCAGGATCACCCCCTTGAGCCCCTTGAGGCACCTGCCCAAGCAAGTCCGAATGGAATGGTGCGTGAAGTCAATGGGTGAGCCTGAGAGGGGGAAAGAGAGATGAAAGAGAGAGAGAGAGAAAGAGAGAAGGAAGAAGAGAAAGGGAAAAGGGTCAGAAAGAAAATGGGACAGACAAAGAAAGAGGGGGGGAATGGAAGGAAGGGACAGAAAGAAAAAGAAATAAAGAGGGAGGGAGGGAGGGAGGGAGGGAGGAGAAAGATAATGAGATATCTATTCTAGTCCAATCACCTGCTCCAACAGGGTTAGAAGGGAGAGTGTGTGTTTGTGTGTGTTCTCCTTGTAATTTACCAGTACATTTTGGTTTTGCCTTCTTCAGAATTGGCACTGTAATACATTGGGGAAAAGTAACTTTTTAGGGTGGAGGTCTGGTCCAATGGATCCTGTTTAAAGCCTCAACAAAATGTGAGAGCTTCCTGATAATCTTGGCCATGTTTCGTCCGCAAAACTTTTAATTAATAGAAGCCAAAGATGTTTCAATGTGGAAAAGGGCCTCTAAACTGGACCTCATTTCAATCTCATGCATCAGGTCGGTCTCTCTCTCTCTGTCTCTCCCCTCCCCCCTCCATCACCCCCTCTTTCTTTGTCCCTTTTTCTTTCTTTCCCCTTTCTCTTTCTTTTCTTCTTTCTCTCTTTTTCTTTCTTTTCTCTCTCTCTTTCCCTCTCCCAGGCTCACCCCATTGATTTGGTGCACTGCTCCTCTTGGACATGCTTGGGCGGGTCCCTCCAGTGCAGCGGGCTCAATGGGGTGAACCTGCAGGACTGGCACCTAGAATGCGACAATGGGGGCACGTTTGAAAAGTAGAGCAAAGCCAGTGGTCGGTAATTTTTGCTGCAAAGAATCACAAAAGCTTCTGGGGTGTGCACAAGAAGGGACACACATGTCAATGCAATTCAGCAACATAAAATAAAGAAATACAAATAAAACAAATCAACAAGAATCGGCAAAGCATATCTGATTAGATTCTATTCACTACTAGAAACTAATCAGAGATGCTTTGCCAATTCTAGTTCAGTGACCTGCTCCAGCAGGGTTAGAAGGGAGTGTATGTGTGTGTATGGCTGTCAAAATTCCAAAAACCGATCAAGTAGTTCTGGGGAGGCCAGTCATAAATTAGAACATTTGCTAAGCAACTGGCCATTAAGTGAGGACCACTTGTATTTGGTTTTCCACTTGTATTTGGTGACTACCAAATCACGCCCACCCAGTCACATGACCAAGCCATGCCCACCCAGTCACGTGACCAGCAAACCACACCCTCAAATTAGGCTACGTCCACAGAAAATTGAATCCCTCCCCTGGGTGGGGGGCATTGAGGATGATTTTTTAGCACTAAGGGGGCGGTGGACTGAAAAAGTTTGGGAACCACTGCTGTAAAATCTCTAGTCAGAGGTGGTATTTGCCGGTTCTACAAACTACTCAAAATTTCTGCTACCAGTTCTCCAGAACTGGTCAAAACCTGCTGAATACCACCTCTGCATTAGATGAAACTAATAATGATCCCTAGTCAGGGAAATAGACCAACAGAAGTTCTACAGGATTTGTTGAGATGTACAAAGGAATTTTACATAGGCATTTAAAAGAAAATTGTTAATATTCTAATAAATTTATTGTGTTGTTCTGGTTTGACTTGTATTCATGTTAAAGCAATAGGGAGCAAGTGGAATAGTTACAAGGGTGAGAAAAGCATAGTGAAGTCATGGGAGGCAGTCATTTCAGGGTTTATTTATTAAATTTATATGTTGCCCATCTCACTGTCCAAGGTGGACTCTGGGAGGTTTACAATAGACATTATGTTTATAGGCACAGGATTTCTGGCTTCAGCCTTGCTGCCTACTTCTAGCCCCACGAGTTCAACAAAATTTATCATCCACTAATGGTACCTGGATTTTTGCTGCAATATTTGGTGGTCATATTTCTGTTATCTAAATATAATAACTCAAAAGCAGGGTCCCAATAGGACCCTCTGTGTGGAAGAGAATTGAGGAAGACAGGAGTAAAGCAGTGAGGAAAAAGATATTATTTACCCCTCCTCCTTGCTTTTGAAGGAACAAGAGAAAAGAGAACGGGCATTCTCAGCTGCAGCAAAAATCTGAATGAGCACTTGATTTTAGAAGGCCAGATATGGAGATCCACCCTTTTCCTTTTTCCTATCCATCCTCCTGAAGTTGCTGAAGACAGCCCTTAAGGCCAGGATACTGTCGCTATCATAGATGCACCCTATTTGAGAGGTTTGACTGGAGGCCCTAACCACTACACTTATAGGTTATAACCTAAACTTTAGCAAAAAAAAAAAAAAGTATTATTCTGTTCAGCTCTACTGGCTTCAACATGAAAACTTTTTTTTTTAAATGTCCTTCAGGTGTCACTGAATGTTTCTCAGCTGAGATGCCAGATAAAACACCAGAGAATAAAGAAACTTTAACCAAGAATGAAGGTCAGTATTGTTTTCCTCTTGAATAATCCTATCCAGCTTTTTAAAAGGACAGATAACATCCCTGTTTGTCAATGTAGTTGAAACATAATAATCCGTGTCACATTTCTTTGATCAAGATTACTCAGTAGACTTAGAACTGCAAAGTTTCCATGAAAGAATAGCAATAGAAAAAGATAATTCAACCAAATATTAGTTAGCTACGACATACTAACATCTAATTTTCGCTATATGAGGGAGGGGTAGTTATGATTTTGTAAAGATGCATATTTATACATTTTGCCATCATCAGAGCCATGTTTTTAGGTGACCCAATTTTATACTAGTCACAGTTAATTCAAAGGAGTTTAACCCCACAGAAGTGGATGTAAAGTAGCAAACTGAACAAGAATGGAAGCATTATAGAATCATTTTTAATCTGTTTTTTCAAAACTGAGTTTTGAAAACCAAATATAATAAAATAATTGGAAAATATTTTTTACACTTGTGATTCTAAAAGATGGTGATATGCAGTTATAACAAAGAATAAAATTCAAAATACTTTAGATGGGCATGCAATTATGATGTTTAACTCATAGCCTGCCTTCTTGTTGTATTATTCTTACCTTGGCATCTATCTAATATTAGTGTTTGTGAGCCATTGTAATTTGGCTATCCTGCCAGGTATAAGTATAGATTTTTCTGAAGAAGATGCTGTGTTTGCAACCACTTTCTGCAAAGTGATGAGTTTCAGGTATAAATTATTTGTCAATTTCAAAACCACATAGTCTTGCTAAGAATGTCATATGGTACACATTTTCTTCTCTTAGATCAATTTTTTTAAAAAATAAAGTATAACTGACTGAAATAGGAGAGCTTAATAAAATGAATAACCAACTGACCTTTTTCTAAGTTTGCTTGTTTTAAAATTAAGCTTTGAGTAATTTATCAAATAGTTAAATGTCACCTATTTTACCTTGAAACCTTATTGAAAGATAAGCAGGACTTTAGGAAAGGCATTTTGGGGACAAGGTACTTAAAAATGTTTCAGAAAAGAATGAAAATGTGTATATTATGGTGGCAGTTCTGTAGAAGTCTGACTAAGTGTTACTCATGAACTTTGCTTAATTGTTGTCCAATAACTTCAGTCATCTTTCTGTTTCCTTTGTTGCCACCTTTATCATATTGTGTAAATATGACAAGCATAAATTTATCCTTAGATTCCATAACATTCCCAAGTCTCGCATTCTGCAGAGATAGATCCCAGAATTCTAGGACCTATATTATTTGGAAAATCCTTTTTTATGCACTTGTAATGTATTTCCTAAAATTGCTGGGTTTCCCAGAAAATAAGACTGGGTCTTATACTAATTTTTGTTCCAAAAGACACATTAAGTGGTACTAAATGTATCCGTGTAGCTGATGATCTTAACTGGGGCTTATTTTGGGGATAAGGCTAATATTAGGAACTTCTGTGGTTAGAGTGCAGTACTGCAAGCTACTGCTGCAGCCAGCTGCCTACAATTTGGCAATTCAAATCCCATCAAGCTCAAGGTTGACTCAGCCTTCCATCCTTCTGAGGTGGGTAAAATGAGTACCCAGATTATTGGGGGCAATATGCTGACTCTGTAAACTGCTTAGAGAGGGCTGTAAAGCACTATAAAGCAGTATATAAGTCTTAAGTGCTATTGCTATTATGAGCATCCTGAAAAATCATGCTGGTGCTTATTTTCAGGGAAACATGGCATTACCTTCAAATGCTTGAAAGAATAGTTGGGTAAACCACTTAGAAGAAATTCAGCTTCTAAGGTTTTTTCCATTTCTGTCTAGGAAAATTATTTGGAAAATTGAAGGGTAAAAAATATGTCCAACTATTTAACTTTTTCAGTAATTATTTGCTGCTAAATATTTAAACTAGAAATGCATTGCAGAATTTTTTTTTCTCTAAATACTAGAAATTTACTTTTTAAAATTCAGACCAAAAAATAGTCCTAGGTTCTCCACATACACTATGACTAATGAAAGTAAAATAGCTTTGAATCACAACTTGAATTGCTTGTTTCTACTAAGCATAGACAAGTTTAATCATAGTTTAGGGTTTAGATCAGAGGCGGTATTCAGCTGGTTCTGACCAGTTCTGGAGAACCAGTAGCAAAAATTTTGAGTAGTTCGGAGAACCGGTAGCGGTAGCAGAAATTTTGAGTAGTTCAGAATACCACCTCTGACTGGCCCCATGCCCATCTATTCTCTGCCTCCCGAGTCCCAGCTTATTGGCTGGGTCTTCTTTTGTTGCCTTGCACAGGAGAAAAGAGCTGGAAAGCAGGTTAGTGGGGTGGGGAGAGAATGGATATTTTGCAGTATCCTTCTGGAGTGGGGTGGGAATGGAGATTTTACAGTATCCTTCTCCTGCCGTGCCCACCAAGTCATACCACGCCCACCAAGCCATGCCCACAGAACCGGTAGTAAAAAAAATTGAATCCCACACTGGTTTAGATTATACTGTGATTAATCACTACAGGAAACAGAAATATCCAGTCTCTTCCCAAAGGTGCTTTTTTGAAAAGGCAACTGGACTTTCTTGAGTTTTTTTCTTTGAAAATGTTTCCCTTCTCCTCCATGAAGCCTCTTCAGAATAAAAAAGCACCTTTGAGACAACTATGACTTAGATAATTGGGAATCTCCATACAAATCCATTCTCTTCCTTGCAGCAGAAGATGGAGGAGTGTGTAAGTTCAAGTCTTATGATGTCTTGTTCTTATAACATGAAATCATGAGCTTACAACTGTATATGAACCAACTCTAAAGTTTTCGTCATTGGCTAGGCTTACACACCATTGTCAGCAGTGGTTTATTTTTACCATAGTTTATTGAACAAAAGATCATAGTGACCTTTTCATTCCTCACTATAAACCATGAACAATGATCTACAAATCACAATAGATGGCTTGAAGCATTAAATTGAGCTGAAATGAAACAAACCTCTTTGTGACTTAGTGTGTTATGTGACTCTGGCTATTGCTTCAGCAGATAATTTATAGCACTTTTATTTTGTAATCAGTTTTGAAGAAAGTGCATTTCATTTCTTAAAGCTACATCTAGCTCCATGATCAAAAAGTTAAATTTTAAAGAATGTTCTGGTTTATACTCTTTGTACCCAATCATGCAGATTAAAACTTTCAGTAAGCAGCAGCGAAACGAATAGTTAAAAGATAGACCTTAAGTTGAGGGTGATATAGTTTATGCCTTGTGGGTGCAATATTGGTACAGTATAAAATGACATGTAATGGAAGCCCAGTTTTAAGCTGACACAAAATTGATTTATGACATGGACCTTTATAAGGGCATCTTTTTGCATTTTGACCCGTTTTTTGCTTTTTGTTTGAGCAGCTTTTATTACAGCAGGAAATCCTGATCTGTTTTCCTGGTATGGTTTGCTGCCAAGCTGTTTCCTCAACAGCTGGCTAATTTTGGGGATGGAGTAATGTTTGCTAACAAGCCATTCTTATTCTTCTGGTAAATCTATTTTTTTTCTTATTTTAGCACTTCATTTTTTCAAAGTTTTCAAGGCATCTGAATAAATCATTTTAGCAATTTTCCTCTCTTCCCTTATTCTTCCTGCACAGCTGCAGGGGATAAATTTATCCAAATTCTTTGTATTCCCCCCTTCCTGGTTTTTAATATTTTCCCTTTCCCCTCCTCTCTCGTACCTTTTCCTTTCCCTCAAACATAGGTCATGATTTTATTTTAGGATGCATGCTGTCAAATGCTACAGTTGCAAGGTAAAATCCGTGCCAATAAAAATCCACACTTTAAAGGCATACTTTAAATTTAATAATTTTTAATAATAATAACGTTGGGTAGCAAACACAAACAGAAATAAGACAAGAAATCTAACAGTAAGAAGCCTTAAGAAAGTAAAATGTAAATATGTAAAATATATAAGAACATAAGAATAATAATATAGAAAAAGTCATTAATCAATATCAGATAAATGTAAATAAAATGTGTTAAGATATATAAGGTAAAAACCTGTATAGATGTCAAAAAAAGCTGTTGAAATTATGATGTTTTATGTTATAATAACGGAAACTTAATAAAAATATATTTAAAAAGAACACCTCCCGATAGACTAAGGCAGATTGCTGCTTATGTAAGAACAGAAAAGTAATATGTTACAAAGATTCTCTACAATAAAAATATAACATACACTAATATAATGGTGTGTTAATTATCTTTACAATTATAAATCTGAAATATTACAATTTATGAAGTAAAAAATATCTCCTAAAATAAGATAGCAAATACATTAAAACCCTGAAGTGATTAATAAAACAGAAGTGACTAGTTATGCTTTATTTTCATAATGGCAACACAGAATCTGGCTATTGCACAAGTGAAAAAAGGTTTTCAGGTATTCTAAGATAACTGATAGAAAAATTGTTCTGATCTTCCTAAAAATTTACTTATTAGGAGCATGTTATATCCAACCCTAATACCCCTGCAGAATTTACAGTATAATAATACATGCAAAGTTGGTTCAGTCACTTTGTCACTACTTGGGCCGGAGCACAACCAGGAGTGGGATTTGAGGGTTCTCCAAACTGCACAGAATCTTAGCTGAAGGTGCTCCGAACCCCTGCAAACCCCCAGCAGCTAACTCCTGCCCTCACAGCAACTCCACTTATTTTCCAAGCTTTCGTGACAGGTCATACTAAATACTGATCTGTGATGTGATCTTGGCTGCTGATCTCTTTATTGTTGATAATTGGCAGAAGCTGTCTACTACTTCAGTAACTTCCTTATTGATTCTAAGACTGGTTGTTTGTAACTATTTCCATTAGTGTGGGGCTTCTTTATATTTATATTTAATTTCAGTCCTATTTTTTTTCACTCTGCTCCTTGATTTTTATTATTAGAACATGCAGATCATTATTCTGATCACATCAGAATAATGTTATCAGTATAGAGTAGGTTATTGAATGTTTCTGTCTTCACTTTACAATCATGGTTATCTTCCAATCCAGCTTCCTTCAGTATATGTTCCACATATGGGTTGAATAAATAAGGGGAGAATATATAGCTTGTCTTACTCATTTATCAATCTGAAGCCATCTGTTTCATCAGGTTCTGCAGCTTCCTGACCTCTGTATATAGGTTTTGCATCAGGATGGTGAGATGTTCTCGGTTTCCCATTTTCCTTAGTACATTTCACAGCTTCACATGACTGACACAAAGTACATAACGACTTCCTTTTTATATTCTTTGGCTTTCTCATTTATCTAGGCTGCATCAGCAGTAATGTCTACTGTTCCTCAGCTTTTTATCAAGGCAATTTGAACACCTGTCATCTCCTCTGTAATGCAGGGCTCTCATCTGCTGCAGTGGTGGGATTCAAAATTTTTTAACTACCGGTTCTGTGGGCATAGCTTGGGGGGCATGGCTTGGGGGGCACGGCAGGGGAAGGATACTGCAAAATCCCATTCCCTCCCCACCCCACTAACCTGTTTTCCAGCTCTGTTCTCCTGTGCAGGGCAACAAAAGAAGACCCAACCAATCAGCTGGGACTCGGGAGGCAGAGAATAGATGGGGGTGGGGGCAGTCAGAGGTGGTATTTCCTGGTTCTCTGAACTACTCAAAATTTCCGCTACTGGTTCTCCAGAACTGGTCAGAAGCTACTGAATACCACCTCTGATCTGCTACATTGTTTTGCTAGCATGTGAAATTAAGAACATTGTACAAGTAGTCCTTGGCTTACAACAGTTCATTTAGTGACCATTCAAAATCAACAGTGGCATTGAAAAAAGTGACTTATGACCACTTTTCACACTTATAACTGTTTCAGCATCCCCGTGGTCATATGGTCAAAATTCAGATGTTTGGCAATGGATTCATATTTATGACACTTGCAGTGTCCTGGATCATGTGATCCCTTTTTGTGACCTTCTGGCAAGCAAAGATAGTGGGGAAGCCAGATTCACTTACCAGCCAGGTTACTAACTTAACAAATGCAACGATTCACTTAACAATTGTGGGAAGAAAATTCATAAAATGGGGCAAAACTCACTTAACAAATGTTCCATTTAGCAACATAAATTTTAAGGTCAATTGTGGTCATAACTCGAGACAATGGTATAATATTCTACACATTTTGGTAACTCCTTTTTTTATTATTGAAATCTAGATTGACTTCTGATCTGTTGGTCTTTGTATCGTGCTGCAGATTTGCTGGAATAGCTTGATTAAAATCTTTACTGATATTCTATCAATTTTTGTAGCTTTCCCTGCCGTACTTATGAGGCAAGACTGATCTAACGTTATCTTCTATTAATAGAGGCTCTTTAAAGTAAGGAATATAGTGTAGTCTAAGGTTTCTTGGATGGATGTTCACATCTGTACTGTACAGTATTTATGTATATTTCTGTCTTTGATCATCTTGGAATCAGTTACTATCTTTTCATTGGCATCCTTAGCATCTCTCTTTGAACTTGGAACCTGCTTCTGACTTGAAAGATCTACTCAAGTGTAATGTTTAAGATCATTGGAAGAGACTCTAATGTTGGGAAAGATTGAAGGGATAGCAGAGGATGAGATGGTTAGATAGTGTTATTGACGCAATTAACACGAATTTGGACAAAGACTGGAAGACAGTGAAGAATAGAAGGTCTTGACGGGCTCTGATTCATGGGATTGTGAAGAGACAAACACAACTTTGTGACTGAACCACAAAAGTTTAAGAAATAAAACTACCTACAAACGAAGCTAGATTCCTGATGATTTCACGGGCACCCTCATGTGGATTTTTTGACAACTCTATGGAACTAGCTTCTCGTTACTTTATTTTGGGAAATTTTCTTTTATCGTTCAGATGGCCTCAACCCTGGCAAATCTTCCATTCCTTTACTAAGCAAGTCCAACACTGTTTTGCTTTAATATCCAGATTATAGCTCCTTACTTGAACATTAAATAATCCACTTGTAAACCTTGATAAATATTTATCTTGCCTTTTGTCAAGGGTATTGATATTTATGCCCTGGTATATGAGAATAGCAGTTGAGCCTTTTAGCCTTCCAAAACTGCTCAGGAAAGAGAATTGACTGAAAACATCTTTAACAGGATGGTTGCCAAGTTGGATCTTATATAGTTGAAATCCTGAGGAGCATAATAATGAGTCTTTTAAAATGGATCTTTAAATTCAATGGTTGCCATGGCTTTGCTTTGTGTGTATCTTGTTAAGAGTACAGCATTCCAATCGGCTGTGATCCAATGTTCCTTTTAATTAGGTCTATAGAAATCAGATGACATGTGAATTTAAAGTGTCATATGTGGGAAAAATACAGGAATAATCTCATCAATGTTCCACGTACTTCAAAAGAATACCAGAAAAATACCTGCAGTTTCAATACAGTTTATTTTCCACTGATTTTTACTATTTTCCAAGGCAGGTGATATATTCTTAATTTAAAAGGAAATAGGAAGCATTATTCTCCAGTATTTATATTTGAGAATAGGTTCATTAAAGATACTGTACGTAATAAATCTTGATGGGGATGGGGTTACTATGAGTTCTAATCAGGTGTTATGATGGTAACATTCTTCTAGATTTTTTAATGATTGAGGGTATTTGAGGTGAAATTGGATTCCTTTAGAATTTTTTTATGTGATCTGAACTTGTTGAGATGTGATTGCTACCATCCATAATGCTCACCAAACTTAAATTGTGTTTCATGGTCTCCGATCACCATTATAGATGATAGCATAGAGAGGCATTCAACCTTATAGCACTTTGCACCTTATGTTCATGCCAAAGGACTTTTGCTAGTAAAAGTAAATAATTAAGTAAATAATTAAGTTGATACATACACCAGAGGAAGCGATTAAATATAATAAAAGGCCTTGCTCAGGCTCACCACTTTAACCTCCTGAAGAAATAGGTACTTACACTTAAGCTATTGCCTTCATTCTTAAAGTTTGTACTTTTATTACAGTCCGCATCAGTAATAACACTTATTATATACTGCTTCACAGTGCTTTACAGCCCTCTCTAACCGGTTTACAGAGTCAGCCTATTTCCCCCAACAATCTGGGTCTTCATTTTGCTGACCTTGGAAGGATGGAAGGCTGAGTCAACCTTGAGCCAGTAAGAATCGAACTGCTGAACTGCTGGCAGTTGGCAGTTGGCAGAATTACCCTGCAATACTGCATTTTAACTACTGCACCACCATGGTTCATAATGCTTACAGGAATAGGGATATAAAGGCAGGATATACATTTTATACATAACTAGAATAAAAATGTAACAGCAATAGCTTCTCCTCATATTCAGAAAAAAATGTTTTGGCCAAAACTCTGATTTAATAAACCTCTGTCTTTTGGACTCTGAACTATTTTCAATTAATATTTTTCTATTTTTTTAAACCTTTAAAATCTCAGTGAGCCTTAGATTTAGATAGATGATTAAAATATATTTTGTTGTATTAACCCATATTGTTCACTTTCAGTTTCTTAATTGACTACCTCTGGTTTCAATTAACTTTAAAAGAGTTTGCTGACAGAGTAGGGAAAGCAGCCAGCTTTGATGCTATATAAGCAATAAAATATTGCTAGAAACAGTTCATATTTTATTTACATAGGTCAAAGTACTGGAATATATTTCTTGATTTGGGGATATTATGCTTATACAGTACAATAATTTAAGATCTGTAAATTTTCAGATGTCAGAGAGAATAGAAAGTTCTTACTATGTTATAGGGTAAAAGAAAAAAAAGAAAAGAAAAATGTAACAAATGCTCAATACCTGCTGCAAAATGTATATATGTATATATATATATTTGTTTATATGTTTGTTTGTTTCTTTTTAAATGTTTTAAATATATGAAACTTAAATAAACTTTATTTTAAATTAAAAAAATACGTTAAAAAGAAAAGAAAGTTCTTACTATATTGTTGTTTCTGGACAATAAGGTTTTTTCCCCCTAGTTACTTTTAAAAAATAGCACTCTTGCTAGTTTTTTCATCTGGGGTCTTGGATCTTTTTTATTAAATATAAATTATATTTGTCAGAACAAAAGTATTTACTTGATTTATTTCTTTAGTTCAATTCTTGGTTTATTAGGTAAAAATGAGGACAGAATACAAGGTTGGTAGCAAACTGGTCAAGCTTTTTCTACAAATTTGAATCCAGAATAGCATTTGACTGATAAGAGGTTTCTGATCTCTTTAAATGTCCTTTATTTTGGTTCTTGAACAACATTGAGAAGAAAGGAGCTGGACCCATATTACATCCTAGTTGTGGATTTTTTTCATTTTCCGTATTCATCTCATGCATAAATGTACTTGGAAATATATATTATTTTGCACCAGTGTGCCAAAGAAAAGTTGCCTCATGAAATTTGCAGATATGTCTTAATTTCTACAAAATGCTGGTAGTAATTACATTTTTATTATAAATTGTATTTTTAAAACGTTTTTTAAAGACAAAGTTAAATATAACAGCATGTATCTGTATGCAGGTGTTGGAATGATTTATTGTCCATGTTGAACAGCAGCTTTCCAGAGGAAATCCCATTTAGAAAGTCAGTTGTGGAATAAAGTAAAAGCCACTGTGCCAACATCATATGGAGACATTGATAAGTCCAAGATAGAGAAAGTAGTGCACCAAGGTTGCATTCTTTCACCTTTCTTATTAAACCTAAATGCCAAAGTGATCATGAGGAAGATGGAATTTGAAGAATTAGAATTGGAATAAAGATTGAAGGAAAGATTATGAACAATCTTCAACTGTGTTAACCACACAACTATCCTCTCAGAAACCAAAAAAGGCCTGAAACATCTGATCAAAAGATTAAACAAGAAAGTGAGAAATTTGGCCTCTTCTAGACATGAAAAAGCCAAGCTCATGACCATTGTGAGGAATAGCAATAGCACTTGGACTTAGATACTACTTCATAGTACTCTACGTGGTTTACAGAGTCATCATATTTCTCCCCACAATCTAGGTCCTCATTTTATTGACCTGGGAAGGATGGAAGGCTGAGGCAAATTCGAGCCAGTGAGAATTGAACTGCTGAACTGCAGGCAGCCAACAGTCAGCAGAAGTAGCCTGTAATATTGCATTCTAACTACTGCGCCACTATAGCTCATGGTGGAATGGAATGGAATCAGGAGTGGGCTGCTACTGGTTCAACCCACTTTGGGAAAACCTGTAGCTAATCGGTAGCTAATTTTATGTCCAGTTCAGCTAATTCACAAATCCCATCCCTGACTGGCCATGCCCACCCCATTTTTCCCAGGAGTCGCCATGCAGTCCATTTTGGATGCCAGGTAAGTGTAGGCATGTGTAGTGCAGAGTGTAGGTAAGTGTAGCGCAGAGGCTTGAGAAGGGTAAAAAATGGGCCTCTGGAGCCTGGGAAGGCCGTTTTTGCCCTCCCGGAAGCTTGAAGAAAACCTCTGGAGCCCAGGGAGGGTGAAAAATGGGCCTCCCAGAAGTTTGAGAAGGCTGGAAATGGGCCCGTTTCTGGCCTCCAGAGGGCTTCCGGAGCCCAGGAAGGACAAAAACCACGGTGCAGCCACCATGGTGCAGGAGGCCGGCTAGGCCATGCCCACCATGGCCATGCCCACCCAGCAACCGGGTAGAGAATCAGTTGCTAAAATTTTTGAAGCCCACCCCTGAACAGAATGTTATAATAACAGTGACCCTGATTAGATCAAATGCATAGAAGACTTCACTTTCCTACAACTACAGATAATAAAAGTAATGAAGTAATGAATCACACTGGGTTGCACAGCATTGATGAACATTACTTGAGTATGGAAAAGCAAGGATATAAATGTGCTAACTAAATGCAGATGTGACCCATAATTACCTACGATTGTGAAAGTTGGACCATGGAAAAAACTAGATAGGAGGAAAATTGACTCATTTGAGTTGTGCTGGAGAAAGCTCTTGCTCATTCTTTGGACAGCAAAGATGACACAGACAGACAGACACGCGCGCGCACACACACACACACACTATAGTGTATAAAGTCAGGTATATTGCTGGAAGGCAAAAATCACAAAATTCCACTTTATTTATTTCAGTCATATCATACGATCAAACTCACTGGAAAAAAGTTATGCTTGGAATATTCAGCAGTAAAATAAGCAGAAACAAGGCTGCCAAAAACATGGTGGCTAAGTACCATCAAAGCCAACACCAGCCAGAGCATAAAACAACTGAAAGAAGTCATACCAGATTGGAAATTATGGAGAGAGCTGGTTAAGGGAGCTGGCGAAAATCAGACATGATTGAACAGAGCATCATCGTTAGATAATATACAATTTCCAAATCTGATAAGAAAAGGAGGTATGCAAATGTAGTGTCCTTTCAAAGCTGGCATATAAGCAAAATGGCTATATTCTCAACTCTCATGGCTCAAAAGTTACCAGAGAATGTTGTCTGGCAGTCACCTTTCTGGAGCACTTGTGGGCAATTTTCCAGCCTTTTCCCCCACTCCTGGATAGGTTCAAAGAGCTGGTTCGCTCATCAGCTCTTCATTCTTCTCTGTGACTGTCTTCAACCTCTGGAAATCTTCAACCATCTTCAACCTCTGGAAATTCCAGCAGGAATACATCCTAAAGATAAAGAAAGCAAGGTTGAGGAATGTATTGGTTCCTATATGAAATATCTCATATTTTAAAAAGTGGCTCTTTTTAAACTGTCTGATTGGAAAGTGCCACTTAGGTAAAGCCATCTATCCTCCCTCCCTCTCTTCTGAAATACAACTTTAGAATAGATCTTGATGCAAAGCATGACTTAAAACAGCTTTCTCCAGTGATTTGGAATGATTGAATCTGGAATCCAGCAGGCCACCTGCTCCTGGTTTAATAGATTGCCAGCTGTTGTAATTGCAGTATGGAAATAACCATGTTAAAATTTCCAGTGCACACTGTCATATTCAAACTTTTCCTTTTTTTTCTTTTCAAGGAGGATGTTGAAAAGAAAAGGAAGTATGCGTGAACTTAAGTGATGATAACAAGTTGCTGTTTTTCAAAGCTACACCATCTTGATGGGAAATAATCAATTATTCTAATATATTATAATATATAATGTAACTTAAAGCAGTACAATCTATTAACCAGCTGTACTAAATCAAATCTGGAAGCATTTCTTTAAAATGTTTGATCTTTTTGTTGCTATGGAGATGAGCATAAACAAAATATTAGCATCTGTTTTTATATATGATACAAGGAAAAAAAGTTAATCTGTTGCATCTTGGCTACACACATTGAGGCATCTCTTTCAACTAAACTTGCAAAATTCTGCAAGGTTCCTCCCTTCTTAAGTGTTTAATTATTGTGTTTAGCAAAATAAAACTTATTTATACAATAAACTAGAATATATCATTCAAAGGTATGTATTATAACCAAGCAGAAGCATTCGATACTTTAGTTTATATTGGGCTTTAATAGCAACCTTGCAAAAATTCCTTGCAATTTTCCTGTCTTTTTCAGACACCAGTGCAATGTGCATGCCGTTGGCCTGGCCTACAAAAGTGAAGTTGGAATTATTATTTTAACTCGCCTGTCAGTTTTCATATGAATATGATTTATTTGTATAGGGCATGGATGGAAAAGCCATTATTTGGTTTGTTGGCTTGTGTTGTGGAAACATATGAACTGGTCCAGTTTAGTGAATAGCTGCTTTTTTAAACTGTTGTTCAATATGATGTGATCCAAACTTATAAGGTGATAATTAGGTAGTCTTAGGTATCACCTTTACTAATCATGTTTAAGAAAATGGTCAGATTGCTTATATAAATATGATCAGTACTTAATTATAAAAATTTACTACATAGACCACTGGCATGCTTCCAGACTGAAGTTTCCACCTAAGACATCTAGTGAAGCTGTTTTATATATTTTCCTTTAATGGCTGTATTTGGAAATAATAATGAACCATAATAGTTACCAGGATTTTTCTGTATCATAACTAAACTACTGTATTGTGTTGTCCTTAAAGTACAAAGTGTAGCAATTAATATGCAGTATTATGTCTGTATTTGAAAAACATGTTTTCTTCCTTTCAAGTACAAATAAGGCCTAATTATTGGTTTACAAGGGGGGAAAAACTAGTCCTACCAATGTCTTGTTCCCTAAACCAGAACTCTCCAATCTTGAACACTTTAAGTCTCGTGGACTTCAACTCCCAGAATTCCTCAGCCAGCTTTGGCTGAGGGATTCTGGGAGTTGAAGTCCACAAGTCTTAAAGTGGCCAAGATTGGAGAGCCCTGCCCTAAACCATTCAGGCCTTTAACATTGAAACAAAAAACATAACATGAAACCTCAGTATCAATTATCATTTGCAAAGATCAAGGTCCTAATAAACACCTTCTTATTAAGAGAGAGAGTTGTGGGGGGGGGGTCATCTGAGTTTTGGTGATACTGAAATCCCAAACTCTTATTAAAGCTATTAGTATTATTAAAGTATTATTAAAGCTTGGCATATAATGTAATACATTGCTGAATAGATATCTTGGAAGAAATTCCATCTTCTAAGATAATCATTGGCCAGTCTGAAGATCTAGAGGATGTCAGAAGAACTTGTCCATACATGGAAGAAGAAAGAAGTACAAATAGATCAGAGCTCCAGCAATATCAAGAGCGTAAAGAATTCACTGCAGGACTTTACAAGCAGACTTGCCACTCTAGAAGAAACGTGTACCAGCATTTGTTTGTGATCAACTGAGACCAAGAGTAGACTGGAAAAGGCAGGTAGTGCTTGAACTCTCAACATTTCCAGATAGGAATTTACACATGATACTTGATGCAACATTGGAACAGATGTCTTGAGCTTGGAACATTTTGTATACCTTTCACTTTTTTGTTTTTGTTCAACAATGTTGATCATATCCTCTTTAAAACATGTAGAAAGTACTCCTTCCTGTACTGACTCATTTATTACTTAAATTAGTTGTTCCAACAATCCATCTTTGGTTATTCCTATTATCTGGGATTGGCAAAAATTTTGTACACTTGTAATGGGACTCATCCGAAGCTAATACCAAAAATACATTTACTGGAAATGCTTTAACTGTAGCATCAAAGTCAGAAGGATAATAAACAGTTATATTTACAAAATTCCTTACAGACTAACCACAACACTCATCAGAAGAGCTTTGCTTTTCTTCCCTTTGGGGGCTGAATTATAAAACAAGTCTTCCTATTTGGAACAACTCTGGCGATTGGTTCCTAGTAAATAAGAGTTGTAGTGGAAAAATAAAACTATTTATCACAATCATTGCCAGAGAAGAGGGTGTGACCATTGCTGTGGGTTTGATTGTTCTCATTTTCTAGCAACATCTGGCTAGCCAACTCTTCTTCCTTGTTATACCTCTCTGCTCCTGCAAGCATGATGCTAATCTAACCTTATGATGAGATTCATGCATAATCTCATTAACAGTTATATATCCCAGACTCAGAAGTCCAGCAAGATGTATCAGGTTGTTTTAAATAAGACAGATGGACATGCATGAGTTACAAGAAGGTTGAAATCCACCAGCTTCCTAAGGAAAAAAAATCCTAGTATTTCTTTCACATCTGCAAAAAAATGTAACACTAGGAAGCCTAAATTTGACTAAAGCATGTATTTTGCTTTGTTGCAATTACGGATCACTTTTTCTGCAGGAACAATGGATATTACTTTCCCCTCCAGTTTTATCCTCCTAGTATTCTCCAGAAACACATTGGGTTGAAAAACCATGAGCAGTCTGAAGTGGCTGGGAGGGATCTTGATCCCGTCCCCCAATTGGTTATATTTCTTCTATTGCAGAGAGTTTCTGTTATGAAAGTCAGCTGCTTTAAAAGAACATTATGAGAAACACTGCAGTTCTCCTTTTTCCTACCTGAACAAAACATTTCATGAAAATTGTCTTCTGTAGTTTTCTAACATTTGATATGAGAGGTTAGTAATGGAATGAATGGTCTCCCCTTGATCCCTGAGGGAATTAAAATGCTGCAGAACTATAAGTGTGGGAGAATTTTCCCAGCAGGCTTTATTTTTATTTAAAGCTTTCCTTTCCTACTGAGGCCTGCAGTGATGGCTGCCTGCCAGCAGTGGTATCCAAATCTGCAGCTTTAATATCTAAACGGGAGGGTGGCTTTTAGTGACTTGTTAATTGTGTGCTGAACACCTTTTACTCAACAGCAATTTATGTGGCTTGTTTGCGTGGTGGGAGGGGGGGTCTGCAGGGAGATTAGCCTCCTGTTTCTGCTCTGTTTTTGATATTTAAATGCTTTTACTTCACTTTGCAGATGTATTTCTAGAGAGCCGCATCAGTGTGTGTGAGAGTGAATGCCCAAGAGCAGCCTTAAGCGAATTACTTATTTGTAGAATGAACAATTGATTTTAATAGTTTGTTTGTAGCCTTAATAATTCAACTCTGTGGGGAAAACATGAGCTTGTTTGTTGCAGAGGAAACATCTGTAGGGTAAGCCGTTCTTTTCTTGCACTTCTCTGGATTCTTGATGCCTCTTCTTTATTTTCTTCTGTTTATGCATTTGTATGTGTAGAAGTCTTATATGTTTGTGTGTGTGTGTGTATATATATATATATATAAATATAAAATTGTCAAAATAATTTGATGTATTCTACCTGAAAAAGGAAAAACATTCTATTCCACGAATATAGTTTTAATCTCTTTTCATACTGTAGTTTTTCATTATTCTGTGCATGCTTATTCAAGATAAAGTCTCAGGCATCTCAGCTGGAATTGCTTAGAAGGCAGTAAGAATAAGGAATAGGCTGTGGATGTGTGAGAATGTTCTTGTGTTGCTCATATAAAAGAACAGGTTGAAACTCACTCTACCTCCCCCCCCCCCCTTTTTTTGCATATAAAAGGATTTGGATTGGCTAAAGTGTAGAAGAAAAGCAAGATTTTTATTTTTAAAAAGCTGTTGGTATTTTAGTCCTCAGGTAATAAAATTTTGGAAACTTATAGAGGCAGCATTCCTTTGGAAGTTGAAATCTTCTTCCTGTGTGTGTTTGTGTGTGTGTACCAGTATTAGTTGTATATGTTATACTTTAATTCTGGGCAATCATATCCAAAAAAGAATCATAAACTGAATATAGAATTGGAGCATCATTTAATTCCTTTGGACTTCACAATTTCTTTATATTAACTAATTTAGTGAGGGGAAATGTAGCCAAAAGAGACGTGGCTTGTTGATTATGATAAAATAAAGAGTTGTAAAACTCAAGGCACCCAATTTTCCCCTAAACTAATTACATCAGGTATTCATCAGGACGTAACTCATGGTCCACCTTGGCTGGGGGCATAAATCTGACACTAGAATGATGGGAAATATCTTAAGGATGGGCTAGTATGGCAAGTATGCAATCAGCAAAAGTCAACTCAAGGGCATCTTCTCATTTTTAAATATTCAAATCTTATTCAGTCCAATTGCCTTCCGTTAATTTATGAACTTAGAATTTATTTAGCCTTCCATCCTGCCTCTCAAAGTACAAAATCCACTTTAAAAAAAAATTATTCCTGCTGGCTGAGAGGTGAAGCCCAATTTACCCTTTTCTAGCTTAGAGCAATATGAAGCATCTCTCTAGTGCCCGTCAAATTGCCCACAGATCTTTTTGCTCTGCTTTGTATTCTTATAAGGGTAAAGTGCTACTACAAAGACAGGCAGGAGTTAATTCTTTTCGCTTTCTGTTCTGTACTACTGTCCTGAGATGCAGATAATTGCTACAGAAAAAGGAATTGCGCATTGATTTTTTTTTTCTTAATTTTCTTTTCCGGATTGCAGTTTGGCACCTACTGCTCCCTCTAAAAGGAGCTGCCAAAGCCACACACATTAAGAGTAAAATGTTTCAAAATAGAAATGCAAATGTTTGCAATTTTCTGTTTTTAAAGCTGCAGGAAAGCAACTTGAGTTAGTTAGGCCTAAATCTATAATAATGGGACAAGGACTAATAATCTATAGCAGCGGTCGCCAACCGGTGATGGTACCTAGCCACCATGTTTTTGGCAGCCTTGTTTCTGCTTATTTTACTGCTGAATATTCCAAGCATAACTTCTTTTTCCAGTGAATGATTCTCTGAGCAACTAAATCTGCCTGCTTTGCCTTATTTTGGGTAAAAATTGCTCTTTTTTATAAAAAATTCAATATTTACATACATGGTGTGTTGTGAGTTAATTTTGTGAGTTTGCGTGCAAGCAAATTTTATGTGATAGACTGAGCTAGCCAATGGCAGATAGATAGACCTCTGAATGAATCTGTGATTCTGTGAGCAACTGAATCTGCCTGTCTGCTTTGCCTGATTTTGGGTAAAAGTTGCTCTTTTTTATAAAAAAAAGTAAAATCAATATTTATATAAATATATTTACATGCAAGCCATGCCCAGCCAGTCACATGACCACCAAACCACGCCCACAGAACCGGTTAGTGGTCCCTGGGATCAAAAATTATGAGTTTGGTGGTCCCTGAGGTCCAAAAGGTTGGCGACCCCTGATCTATAGGAAACCTTTCTCAAAATGTGAGCTTGCTATTTACAAGACTTCTTCAGTTTGCAGTATTCCCTTGGAGAGAGTATCCTTTGCCAGTAAGATTGTCAAAGCATTTGCATTTCAGTTAGGACATGGAGCTGGAAAGAGTTGCTCAGAAGTCATCATTTTTAGAAGGCAGCCTTCATGAATGAAGTTAACAAGAAGCAGATGGAACTGCATTCCATGATTGCTTGTGCTGCTAATAAATTCTGACCGAAGCCAAAAGCTCTGGCATTAGAGGACCGATCTGTAATCCTTCTGTCTAGTGCTTTCCACAGTCTTTTCAAACATAATAGGATGGCATTTTTTGCTTCCAGACAAAGCACTTCTCCTCTAGGCCCAACACAGTCAGAAAAGTTCAAATGTTACATTCCAATCTTTATTTCCTATTTATTTTATTATACTTCATTGTTTTGTTATTTATTGGTGCCAGTAAGAAGCACAGTATTTTACACAAAGAAAACAAATTCTTGCCCCAAGGAGTTCATCATCTAAAATCTGATACCGATGAATCAACAGAGAAAGCAACATAAACAAGGAAGAATGTATTAATAATTTGAGTTTCACTTGCTGAGGCTCAGTTACATAAATACAGATAATGCTATGAGCATTTACTCAGATATAATTCTTAGTGTGTTCAGTGGGGCTTGCATTTTGATAACTATCTTTGTATAGTGCCTATTATCTTCGGGAAGTTAACTAACAGTGTGCACTTAATAATATAGTCTGTTACATTATTCAGGATATCAAAACAGTTCTGCAACTCTTTTAATCATTCTAATGTGCTCAAGTTAAGCAATCCATTATGAAGTTCAACTAATTGGTTATATATTTTAAAATTAGTAGATAAATAGTGACCTGATAGTGTTATAAATATTTTAATTCTAATTTAAAGCTGTCTGTCAACAAAGTCACAAAAAGACAATGAAAAATTATATGAAAAAAACTAATGTTTTGATAGTAGATATACTATTGTTTTGTATATTGTATTTTGTTCTATATGAAGACTTCAAATACAGTAGACCAAAACAAGTGATTTCATTTGCTTATAGCAATAGGACTTGGACTTATATACCTCTTCATAGTGTTTTATAGCCCTCTCGAAGCGGTTTACAGAGTTGTCATATTGTCCCCAACAATCTGGGTCTTCCTTTTACTGATCTTGGAAGAATGGAAGGTTGAGGTAACCTTGAGTCCCATCAGGATCAAACTGCCAGCAGTCAGCAGAGTTAGCCTGCATTCTAACACTGTGCCATCATGGCTCTTTTTATATTTTCACAGTTTTATCATATGACCATGAATAGTCAAAATGGTTTCTTCAAAACTGCAGTTAAGCAATTTCCAAAATTGACAAAGAAATGATGCTCAGCAAACATTGTGTTTCCTATAGGCTACATTATGACTATGAGCTTAAGTGGAATTCCTTGACTCCCAGCTGCTCATGTCACAACCTGACTGCAAAAACTTCAATTCTTGCGGTTTACTCATGAGAATCAGCTGTCCAGAGTACATGTAGGCGATCTTATGATCTTTCCTTTTTCTGGAAAGCGAATTCTGGCAGCGAATTTACTGTCTGGCCATCAGTCTCCATTGCAATGCCATCCCTATTCCTTCAGGCACATCTAGTTCTCCATGAATCCTCACTGGAAGTGTCAAAAACAGTCCATTTTTACTGGGCAAATATTAGGATTTGGAACATGTAATTAAATTTTGGATTTTGGCAGAGATGATTTACATAAATCTGATATAAAAACAAAAAGTTTGCACTGGTCTCTAGAAAAGACAGTGCTTGTGTGTTTTTTATTCTTTTAAGCCGATGCAGCTGTTTAACATGTGTACTTAAGCTTTCCACAGAAATTATGTTTTCCATTGAGTATGCCAGCTAATTGGTGATGTTGATTACTGATAGTGGCCTCCCAGAGAATCTTGGGGTTCTTCAGTAAGGAATGTGTTAAATTATTCAGCAGTGCAAAGTCTTGATTAATAATGGTTGATGCTTGCTTATACTTGGAGGTAGTTGACAATGTGAAAAAGAAAGTGGTTTCTAAATTTGTGTTTTTTTTTTTATTGAAGTAGCAATTCTTATAATTAGTCTGCAATTATATAATTAGAATCTGTGTTATGTTTACTGGAAAAAAGTGAATTTATGCCAAAATGGAATAATGTTCAGCAGTATATTGTGATAAAATAGGTTTTTCCAGTCTGGTGTCTTCCCCAAAGTATTGGGGTCACTATTCCCAATTGGCGTTCGTTGTAAATGGAGGAATATGAGATCTGCAATCCAGCCAACCCCAAAGGACATCCGATTGGAAATCTTATATTAAACCAAATTGTCACATAAATGCCAGCTCTGGAATTATTTTAATAATTCTAGTATGCTCAAGTTAATTGATCTATTATGAATTATTTTCTTCATATTACTCCATTTTTACTCTTTTTTAGGATACAATGGCTGCTGGCTTTTTAAATTTTACTGACAATGTTACACTGGTGATTCTAATTTTGACTCTGACCTTTGTCAGACACTCTGTGAGACATCATGGAGAAAACTGTAGATATTGTGTATTTGTTCATATTCAGTGTGAAGAGATTTCATCCCACCTTTATTATTGTTTAATAAATAACTCAGGCGGCGAACATACCTGATACCCTTTTCCTATTTTCCTCACAATAGCCCTGTGAGGTGGGTTGGGTTGAGTGTGAGTGACTGGTGCCAAAATCATTCAGCTAATTTTTCATGTCTAAGGCAGGACTCTCTGGTTTTTATAAAACAGATCCTTATCCTTGCTGCTTCAACCTTAATGAAAGTTAGGTATGGAATTTAAACTGGCATATGATACATTTGCATTCATCAGATTATTTTTAAAAAGCAGAAAAAATTGTAATTTGTCATAGCATTAGTAGACACTTTTAAGCTTATTCTGTGACTTCAATTATCTTGTAGTTCAAAGTTAGCTAACAGCTTGTCAGCAAACATAACCTAAAAACTACTCAACTACTCCTTTGAGTATAGTTCTGTAGCAGATCACCAACATTTTGTTTTGAGAAGAATACTATCTTGACTCTGCATGGTACAATGTCTTCTTCTGGATAGAACTAATCTAACTAGTAGGATTTACTTAAAAGACTTATATAACCACCTATGGCAGGTGTGTGTGTGTGTCAAATTCAAGGCCTGTGGGCCGGATCCGGCCTGCGGGGTGCCTAAATCCAGCTCGTGGGGCCGGCCTGGAACAGCAAAGGACCGGCCCATGGTGCCTCTGCCAGTGAAAACAGGGCTCTGGGAGAAGGAAGGAAGGAAAGGGAAGGGAAGAAGGAAGGAAGATTATAATGAGAGTGAAGGAGGGGGTCTTCAAACACCACCAGATACAATCCCCCAGATGCAACCTAACACTATCCCGGTGCTTGCTAGCTCTTTACAGTTTTTGGAAGGCAAAAAGGCTGGATACCTGTCAGATCCAGGGAATGGGGGTGGGAGACAGGGTGTTCCACAGAACAGGGGCTGCTACAGAAATGGCAACATTGAGGGAAGGGACTTGGAGCTTGCCCACCCTGTGTAAGCTGGAGGAACATTATTGCACATACCTTCAGGAGAGACAGTGCTGCAAATAACATGGTCCAATTCCATATAGGGCTTGAAAGGTAATAAGTGTCACCTTGAATTGCTGAAAATGATACCAGCCTGGTAACTTGCTCTGTTTTGGTTGAAATACAGCATATCACTATATCTCTTTCTTTTTACAAGGGTTGTTTTCATGCCGCTGCAAAACCTTTAAAAAGATGGAACCAACCCTTTGTGTTCAAGATTAAAATGAAAAGGCCTCTCTGCAAATGACTGTGAAACAAGATTTTTTAAAAAGTTACTATACTTGTTATGGTTTCATGAGTGGAACTATTACCAAGCTTAATAGTTTATAGGATAAATGCTACATTGTGCCTGGGGAACAAACAAACAAAAAAAAGCGATAATTTTGAATGTAGCTCCTGATAACAGATTTTTACCCAAGATATTGTCCTAATATTTGTGAACCCTTTATTTGCACACAAAATAAATTAGTATTAATAGTATAAAGCAAAAAAAAACCCTGCGCATTTTATATTCATTGGAGAAAGTATAATTCTGTAGACAATAATGTAGACAATGAGAACAGGTTGACCTTTTTCTGCAGCTCATTCTTCCTCTGTGTAACAGGCTTTCTTCTACCCACCCAGAACAGAAGGGAAATTCTGTAGACCTGATACCATTTGTAGTGTGTTCAGGAAAATAGAGAAAGCTGTTAGTAAAGTGTACTAATTTCAAAAACGATTCATTAATAAAAATAAATTAATAACAATACACTTAGACTTTATACTGCTTCATAGTGTTTTACAGCCCTTTTTAAAGGGTTTGCAGAGTCAGCATATTGCCCCCAATCCTCATTTTACCAACCTCGGAAAGATGGAAGGCTGAGTCAACCTTGAGTCAGTCAGGATTGATCTGCTGGCAGTCGGCAGAATTGACCTGCAGCATTGGTGGTGTAATGGTTAGAATTACAGGGCGAACAGAAAGGAAAGGAAAGGAAGGAAGGAAAGAAAGAAAAAGAGAAAAAGAAAGGAAAGGAAAGGAAAGAAAGAAAGAAAGAAAGAAAGAAAGAAAGAAAGAAAGAAAGAAAGGAAAAGAAAAAGGAAGGAAGGAAGGAAGGAAGGAAGAAAGAAAGAAGAAAGAAGAAGAAAGAAAGAAAGAAAGAAAGAAAGAAAGAAAGAAAGAAAGAAAGAAAGAAAGAAAGAAAGAAAGAGACTATGGTCCTTCTGTCAACTGGTTCATTCCCTATTGCACAGGTGTGAGTTTTTCCATACTTCTATTTTCTTAATATCTTCCAATCACAAGGAAACATATTGTGTAAAAACAATGTATTCAGAATTGTGGTTTTCCTCTATACTGCTCTGAAATGAGACCAGTATATCTGAAAAATATTGGCCTTGTATAGCAATGTGCCTCTGGGCCTTCTCAGATTAAGCCAGTGAGCTATATTTTTGGTTACATTCTTTTCAAACTTGGTATCCTTGTTCTTTTAATGATTCACTGGTATATTTGAAACAGTTAGAGCATGGGTGTCTAACTCGTGTCATTAAGGTGGCATCATGTGATGTATCGGGACTTTTTTCCCCATCACTAAATCAGGTGTGGGTGTGGCCAGCGCGTGACACATCCAACCCATGGGGTGAGAGTTTGACAGCCCTGAGTTTAGAGTAAATTTTCTGGCAGATACAAAAGAACTGAACCCTAACTTTTGTGACTTAACAGCTCACTTAACAACTATGTTACTAACTTAATAGCTGCACTGATTCAGTTAAATAAGTATGGCAAGATTATTTATTTGAATCAGTGCAGCTATTAAGGTCATAAAATGGGGCAAAACTCACTTAGCAATGGAATTTTTTGGCTCATTTGTGGCCGTAGGTCATCTGTATTTCTATTTTCCACCCATTTTAATCAGGATTTCACTCAAAATATGGTTCTGAGATTGCTTTGGTCACTTTTTGTGGATAAGGAGATGCAACTATGCTGTTACTCCTTGATCTTTCAGAAGCTTTCAGTGTTTTTGACTAAAGATATTTTCTGAATTGGAGAGCACTGTTATTGAATAGTTCTGAAACCTGGAATTTATTGTAGACAAATACGACTTTTCAGAATATATTCTCAGGAAAAAATGAATAAATTTGTATTATGAATGAGAAATTCTATCCATTTTTCAACACATGCACGAATCGCAAGTTCACCAGTTTTACAATGTATGTTTTAACAATATTAGTACTTTCAGGCAATGAGGTTTTATCTCTCTGCTTCTGAATGTATGTGACAACTGTGCAGAATGTTTGGCACCTTCCACTTCCAATTCAGCTTCTCCAAATGGTCTTCACTTGTCATATTAGCTGAAAAGGAGAGGTTCAGAAGATAATCTTTCAGGAATTTTTCAAAATGAACTGGATGTCTCTCTGCTGGGTATTTATGTGGTGACTGCATCTTGCCTAAAGCTAGAAAGTTGATGAACTGGAACTATCAAGGTGTGTAAAATCATTTTATATTTGAAATAGGGCAACTTATCTTCTGAACCTTTATCTTGTCCTGTTTGGTTACTGAGAATGGGAAGGCTGAAGTAACCATAGAATGCATAGCCCAGGTGCTATTATTTGTCAAAGAGGCCAGCTATTTCCCAATACAAATCTTGAAGTTTAAATTTAAAAAAGTCGATCAGTAGAAGAAATGGCTAAGCATAAAAAAATCCGCTGAAGTAACATTGAGAAAATTGAATGCTTACTATAGGTAAGGGATAAAAATCTGTTTTATAAGTCTAGAGAGTGGCTACCTATTTTTGTTGTATGTTGCAAAGGAGAAATCTATGATAAAAAGAGATAGAGACATAGTAAGGCTGCCCCTTGTTAGACAAGGAAGCAGTCTTTCAGTCTGTCTCTCACACTCTCTCTTTCTTTCTCACACTCTCTCTGTATGTGTGTGTATGTGTGTGTGTCAGAGAGAGAGAGAGAGATTTTACAGCTGTGAAGGAACATAATAATTAACAACAAACAAAAGTATACTGTGCAACTAATAGAATAACTATTGAAGATGGAGGCATTTGCTGAAAAGTTCTATTAAGGTGTTTTGATATACCTGTGTTCTTATGTATCAACAGCAGATAAGGATGAAAAGTGCCTGGTATGAGTGGTTTAGAAATAAAAATAAAATAAAATGGCAATTAGGAAAAGAATGGGGGAATATGTAAATATACCATGGAGAAGATTGAGATGTAAGGATAAAAGATATTGATTTATAGTAAGAGTAAGATGTAATGGTAAGGGAATAAGTAAATACATATACTGAAAAATGTGAGGAGATGCAAAAGATGTCTTGATATTGATAACAATGTATAAAGTCTTACTTTATGTTTTTAAAATTTGGAAACTTAATAAAATTTATTTTTTAAAAAAGTAAAAAGGATGAAAAGTGTTTTATGTAGTAGTATCTGCAGCATGATGCACAGATTCAGTCATCATGTACTGCATTGCAGAGGATTATTAATACATCACCCTGTGTTTTGAGGAAGAAGATGTTCCAGTGTCCTTCAGAAGGTCTTGTTGACTATAGTACATTTATGTGTTATTAAGTAAACTGAAGAAAGAAATGTAATACTTGCAAGTCATGAAATTTAGACCACAATGTTCCTTCAGTCATTTACAATTGGTTTATTTTAGGAAGCTGATTTTTCATCAAAGCACTCAGACTGTAAATTTATTTATATTGCAAACTAATATCTCCAACAAGTATGGAAACAAGCAAACCTGATATGCCACTTAAAAACAAAAACTGTTATGTCATAAATTATCCCTTTATAAGATAATCTTCCAAATGTCCAAATTTCTCTTCTCCATGTCTCCCTGTTCTATGAATTATCTGAAACTATTTCAACAATTTTACTCTGAAAAATAAGGATAAAATGTAATGACAGATACTTTTGGGTGACACAGTCATGTTGTATGATTTTAGAAAATAGGACTCAATAAAGATTTTGGATACTATCCATTATTTATTTATATTTTAGGTTGCTTCCTCTAAAAATAATCCCAAACTATAATGCTATAAAAAAACCCAGTGTAATAAACTTTAGTAATAAAGCAATACGAAATTATAGGCTCTAGAAATGTGAAACAGGATTATGGCAATAGTGATAAAATTACCTTAAATGATACAATAGCATGATTCCAGGAGAAACCAGAGACCACATTATGAAAATCTGTGAAGAAAATGGTTGAAATGTATGTTAGTGTATGTAAGGTGATCTAAGATTCCCATGTTCTCAATTAAATATTAATCATTTCAATTTATAATTTAGTTTTAAATGGCTTTGTTTCTTGAATGTATATTAATACATTCAGAAATGATTATGAAACTTTTGGTGGGAGGATGAGAAGTAAAATTTATGGTCTTTGCCCATATGTGTGGTTGTTGAAGCAAATACTGTTTAGTTTATGTTGATGACAGAAGCAAAGGCTTAGGCCCTAGGGTTAGGGTTAAAAAGCAGATTTTATGTCCTACTTTTGAGATTTGTAAGAATGTTGGTTTTCAGACAGATTTCTGTTCTGTTAGCTGAGTTAAAGACAAGGATTTGGCGTTGAAAAGGATTAGGAATGTAAGAACTGAGATAGCAATGATATTGTCTACTAATTTCTCAAGGATGATAACTATTTAAAATGAACGTCAGGTTTTTATGATTTGTTATATTTGGGAAACATTGAACTCTTGGGGCAAAATTACAACTTATAAGTCCTGAATCAACAAATAAATAGGTGGACCATACAACTAAGGAATTGCTGAGTCAAATTTATATTGATATTCCTTTGCCTTTATTGCCTTTGGAGATCAAATGCCACAGAAAAGAGAGTATCGGCTATAAATGGAAGAGTTAATGAGAAATGAATTGTTGAAAGATTTTTATTCCTAATTAGGAGATTTTCTACTTTGTTCTTGGCAGCAGAATCAGATAAAGTAAGTCTATGTTTCTTGCCACACCTTAGTGACCCTTCAGAACAGTTTATTGAAAATTGAAAAGTTTTCTCAGGACTGTACAATATTGGGAAAACAACTGACTATATTATTTAGGACTGTCTCCCACATATCATAGAAGACTGTTTCTGCAGGAATTATCTACTCTTGTGGAATTATTTTATGTGGGGAAAAAAACACTGTGGAGTGCTGTCTTAAGGCCTTTGTGGCCTTTAAAAAATTTTCAGCTCTGGACATTGATGCTTGAAATGGATGCTTCTCATTAAAATGTGATAATAAAAGGGCATATTCTATTCTGCTTCACCATTAAATCAAAGTAGGAGGGAGTAGTATTGAGTTCAGCAGAGAGTGTAGGCATTTGGCAGATGTTAAATGCTAATTAATTTTGGAGTCAGTTGTGAATGGAGAGAGAAAAGCATCTGTAATTGGGATGTTGATGCTGACAATACACCAATATCAAATTTTTAATAGGCTTTTACAAAACCGCTTAGAATTACTCTGATGAAGAGCTTTGTTGAATGAAAGAGGTAGTACAATTTGCCTGTATGAAACATTTCGTGTTGCCTTGTGGCTTCCCCATATCTCTTACCTCTCTATGTGTGGGAGCCAGAAAAGACGTCTGTCCAGAAACTATCTTTTTAGGCAAATGCTGAAGGAGAAAATGAAGAGGACAACATTGCTTTATAGCATTCTCAGTCTTCCAATTTTGGCAAACACTACTGGAGAATACCGAGGCAAAAAAGAGGGAGGGAGAGAGGGAGAGATCACAAAAATTTCTTTATATATGCTGTAAACTAAATCAAAATATCTATTACATAATTTGCTGTGTAAAAGTTGCATTTATAATATGCCCAACTTACCTCTGAAAGCAAAACAGTGTCTGTTTTTATTCTTTTGTACCAATAGATACAAAATAGATACTAATTACCTATCTCCAGCTCATATTTACTTTGTGTGTTTTTAATGTTACTAGGAGTGAGCAGTGGTTTGAAAACAAGCAGCAAAATGCTGTAAGAATTGCTCTGTTAAAATGTTTTTCCTTCTCAGCTCTCTGCTTGAAAGAATAATTTGCAGGGGATTGCTCAGTGAAGTGTGCACTTTAGTTATTCACAGTAGTGTCTATTGTCCTGTTCTTGAATTGAATGATGTCATATTTCATTTAAAGCTCTTAGCAATGCTCAGAACTGCATTTAGTACAGGCAATGAGAAAGTTGTGAATCAGGTTCCGGGGGAAACTTTTTGTGTGTGTGAGGGGCTTAGTAGTTAAAGGCTGACTCGTGTAATATTTCTATCAAAGCAGCCATATAGACTAATAAGACTCATTTTACCTGAGGGCTCTGGAGTGGTAATTTTGCAGCTGCAGTAACTGAAGGATGCCTTCATCTTTGGTTGCACAGGTAGCTTATACCTCATTTTGGGTAGGAGGAGGAGGGGGGGAGAGAAGTTCAGTCATTGTTTAAAAAGTTGGAGGCATTCCATAGTGATGAGGTAAGTGTTGCCGAAAATTCTACCTCATAAAAGTGCTTGGGACTCCAGGATATTTCATGATATGACAGAAACTCTTAAGATGGTAAGAATCTGTAAGACAACTGGATTTGCTAAAAATCTTGAATTCTTGCTCAGTTTTGGGAGAACTGGGAGGAAGTTGAAAGCTTGCACAATGCTAAGGAATTAAGGGTGGGGGGGAACCCTTATTTGAGACACTCTTCTATTTTTAGCTCTGATGTGCTAAGCTGTAGAGAGCATGTTTGTGGATTGTAAAGAATGCAAATTTTATTTGTGTTATTTGAATAATTTGGGTTTTAATTGGCTTTGTTGTTGTTGCCCAGATTAACTGAAATGGCAGGGATGTCTATCCATGGTACTATTCAAAATCTTCGGTATTTAAAAGTGTGCCTTATCATTCAGGGATTTGTGGGTGGGTGGGTGAGGCGTTTTCTTGACTCAACAGCTTGATACGTTTATGTATGCATGTGTTAATCCAATTCTAGACCATATTGTCCTATTCAAATAAAATTTGATTAGGACATTTTCAAACAAATTGCATATACCCTATACACAGCCTCTCCTGTTTTCATGAAATTCAACCTGTGGAACACACGATTGATTTCATCAAAGATAAGAAATAAAAATGCAGGCAGTGAATTATATAATGTTAAACTAGTAGATAGTATACATTTAAGCATGAAAATATTGTATTCCTCTGAGTTACAAATGTCCAAATTAGGTACTTTCATTCATTTAAGAGTATTAACCATTCAATCATCTTTGAAACACATTATAGTATTTTAACTTTTGAAGCTGCTAGAGACAAGGGATGTTTTTGTAATTGTTATAACAGTTAAAGGGTTAGCATTACTGAAGTCATGATAAAAAAGTATAAATTGTGGTATAGTTCTTTTAGAACTTCATATCATTTGCATTGGAATGCTGGGTTCATATGTGTTTTTAAAATGCATATTTTTAATTTTAGTTATCTGTGGGTGTGGAGGTAACATACTTCTCAATTTTACAGAGAAACTATCTCTACAGCTTTGTGTGTGCATGCGCGCGCGTGCATGTTTAATCTTTGTTTAGAATATCAGCAAGCAGTATGAAACCTTACAGGGAGGAAATCAGACAGGGTGGAGAACATTACTACATTTGTGGAAAGTTATGAGTGAGAAAGGATCACGTTACTAAACCACATTTCCCAGCAGAGTGTTGATAAGTGCAATTAGTTCTCTTTCCAGCATTTAACCAAACCAAACCTATTTAACATACCTTTGTCAATTGAAAATACTAAGAAAATGTGTAGAATTGGGCTTTCCATCCTCTGAATCAAATTTAAGGCTGGAGTTAAATAAGATGCCCAGCACAGGTGTGTCATCATGGAGATTTCATTCAAGTCTACCCATCAGAGTTTTATTTAAATTTATCTCTTATTTGATAGCAAATGATACAAAGAATAGGAAAACTATTGAAATGAATGATCTAATTAATTGTTATAGATTGAAAAGAACTGAGTAAATGCTGCCACTTTGTATGTTAAGCATCATAGGAGTCTTTGAGTATCTTTAGTTTATAGTAGATATTTTGGGAGACGACATGAAGATGGATGGCACAATGCTACAAATGGATAAAGATTTTTTTCCCTGAAAGGGAGTTAAAGGGTATTGTATGTCAAGATGCTTTTATGGCTTAATTTATAGTTTTTGTGTGCTTAAAATTAATACTTTAATTTCAAAGATGGATATTTAGTTCTCGGGTTTGAAAAGTAGTGGTTAGTGGGCAATTGAAAGGCTACCAAAAAAAATGGAAGGATTCACATGCTGGTGTAGTCCTGGGCTGCAGATTGCTTTTTCCTGTCATAGGGTCACAGAAAGGGAAGGAATCTCAAGGGTAGTGTAATGCAGGATCTTACTTCTCTAGTTTTTTTTTCTTTTTCTTTTCTTTTTTTCTTCTAGCAAATAAGCTTAAAAGGCTTATTTGTAGCTAGGCAGCAGTACCTATCCATTTGAGTCATCTGTATTTTTGATGTAAGTAAAAAAAAAAAAAAAGTCCTTGCCAGTTTAAAAAATAATGTGATGAGAAAAATGTACCTCGGTATGCTGCCAATTGGTGTAGACCAGACCAGTCTAAATAGAAAATATGCTGAACTATTTTACTATATAATATTACTCTGAACTTTCTAGCTAGCGTGCAGCAGCAATTCTGTCAACAGGCACACTTTTCAAGGCTTTTGTTTTAATAAGTAAATCTTGAATCTAGTCCAAAACTGTATATTGTTTTTGCAGGCAGGGTTTGAAGAGAAATAAGAATGGGATTGCATTGACTGGTATCCCCTGATCTACTCCATTGGTTTTTCTCTGTATGTCTAGATTATGTCATATCTTTGTGTGTACATTTGATAACAACTTGTGTTCACTGAGTTTCTGGAAAAATGCATTGAAATAGGAATATGGATCACAATCCTAAGCGTTCAATAGCACTTGCACAATCCTAATATTTGATTTAGAGACAACAACTATTATATTCAGGTGACATCACTTGAGCTGGTTTTCTCTTGTTTTTTGCCAAGCTTCTATTTCTGAAGGCTTGACATTAAAATCTATTATAGTTATTTTTCATTGCATTTTGGGGGAATAAAAGGTCATAAAATTAGAATAAACACTGTTTTTCTTTTGTTAAACTGTAGGAATTCTCAGATGCTTTTTGTGTAGTTTTGACAAAGCAAATAGTTTAGTGGTGCTTTTGGGCTGTCTGTAATTGAGGCGACACAGCAGTGAACAGGAAGAAAGGCTATGGGATGATTGGATGAAATAGGAACTCTGTACTTCAGCTGAGATACCTAAAGCAGCTTATCAAATATCCCCTATTGTACTTTATGTTGTAGCTATTATGTCTTCTGATAATTAGAGGAAAGGTTTTCATTTATCTCATTTACCCAGATTTCCAACCAGTCTACTTTTGAAGAGCAGTTATTATTCTTTACTTTGTGATTTAAGATAGTTCTTGATCAGAAATCAAAGGAAATATTTTTTCTGTTACTTTGCTGAAGAACTGCATATTTCATTACTTATAATAAATCTTCAGTTTTCAGTTATTATGTCAACTATAATTAACTTCATATTACACAGATAAACCATAACAAAGCCCTTTTATTTAAACCAACTCTTGATGACTGTGTCCATGCAATTCTTATGTCAGGATAATTGAAGTGGCTTATCATTTTGTTAAAAAGAATTCCAAGATATATGGATAGGGCAAGTTTAATAAATAAACATGAGTAACAGAAAAAAATCTTCTTTAAAAAAAACCTAGGAATTCCAGCCAAAGCAGACATTTTGTTTACTTTATTAATGGCTTATTAGAGTTTCCGGGAACTAACATAGCAATATGCCCAGTAAAATATGAATTCATAGACACAAGCTGGATAATGCAATTAAGAGACTTTTGGAGTAGGCATCATAATAAATCTAACGAAAAGAAAATGAGAAGAGGGACCAATTTTTGCTTATCAATATGCTTATAGGATTTTTCAACAAAAGAGCATACAAAGCATCATTCTTCTACAATGAGAGCTGGGAGGTACAGTTGTTCATAACATAATGGTTACAGGGAAATAATTATGGCAAAATACAGATAAATAGTAGTGAAACTATTTACACTAAATGCAGCTCAAAACAATTCCCAGATGATTTCTGCAGTAGATTGGCTTTGGATATTTATGGATGCTGTTGATTCGTGGTCAATGTACATGGGCTGAACAGACTACTCAGAATGGCAGGAGATAAAGTCACAACAGAAATTGCTCACAGATTTACTGTTGTATCTGTATATTCTTTATTTTTTGTTAGGAGTTGCCCATTATATATTTGTGTGTGACAGTGGTTTTTCTTCCTAGTCCTATTGTTTACAGTTTGGTAAGAATTTCTATATTGTTGGAGTGGGTATTTCTGAATTTCTTTTATAAGTTTCTATGGATCAGAGATTAATAGTTTTATTTATGTTCAAGCAGGCAAAGCTACACTAAGGGGTTTTTTTTTGCATCAACTTAATTTAGATTCCATTCAAGTTTTTTTTTCTTTCGTTCTTTGTTTGTTTTTTTCAATTTTGTTTAGGTTAGCCCAGTAATCATTTTGATCATCTAGTTTAAAAAAATGTGCAATAAATATGGAAATACGAATGCGGATATTTTTTTTTAAAAAAGGCTATTCAAAGGAAGTTTAAAAATAAAGGTAGAAGTCCCTACTCGTAGATGATTCCTTGGATTGTTGTTTATATGCAACAGATTCCTCCTGGTCTGCTTGTACTCACGGAAATGTCTGAAGATAGCCTTCCATATGATTATTTTTCTGTGCATAAGCAAAATGGTTTTTAATGAAATCCAATATACATACAAAATTAATATTTATTTTTCTCTCTGATAAAGATGGCTTCAGTCTTAATGGGTTGCCTCCAGCAATGGTAGGCACAGCTCCCAAGAAGATAGGAAAGAACCTGCAGAGAGAAAATCAACACTTCCTCTACTGTGGAATCAAAGCAATGGAATTGTCAGACAGTGACCGACCAGTTAGCTTCAGCTCAACGTCTTCCTCAGCATCCTCCAGAGATAGCCACTGTTCCTGTGGTAGCAGAACAACCTTGGTTTCCAACAGTCATCTGGGTTTGTTCAATGAGGATAAGGAAGTGGGGGCCATAAAGTTGGAGCTGCATCCAACCCAACAATTTCCCAGCAAAGACCTAAGAAAAAATAACTCCATCAAGGAACAACTCTCTGATGGAAATCTTGGAAGAAAGACAAATATGCCACGAAAACCTGAAACAAAGGAAAACAACAAAAACTGTGTCATGTCACTGATTGTTGAGTCTACAAGTCCGAAACTCCTGTATGTTGACAGAGTGGTCCAAGAAATTCTAGAGACCGAAAGAACGTACGTGCAGGATTTAAGAAGTATTGTGAAAGTAAGTTTGTTTTTTCTTTGTTTAAGTTCAGCCACAGTGTAGAATGTATAAACTGAAATTTAATATAGAAAAAATATTAGGATCAAGGTTTGCAATAAATTGCGGCTGTGGGAAGCACAAGCAGCTTGGCGATGGATGCATGCTCTTTGGATTATATTGAAACAGCATGGTTCTTATTTGCAGAGTTGTCTTTCAAGACAGACAATATGCATTACTAATTAATAACTTAAAATACTTTTTGTTAAATCGTTCTTTTTCAGGTTTTATTGAGGTTATTCAAGTTTTGTTATTTTATTGATCCCACAAAAATCTGTACTTTATTAATTGTACACATAGCAATGATAGTTGTTACTTTTAAAGTTAATCACCATCCACACAAGGCATAGTCAGTTAGCACTACTGAGTCTGAGGATGATAAAGTTATTTTCTTTGTAGCTGCAATCTCAAATTGCCCATTGTATTATACTTTTTATGAGAAGAAAACTCTTATTAGAACCAGGGAGAGAATATAATATTGAGCTTTCAAAGCCTACAAGCTACAATATGGAATCCTTTCTCTTCCCTTCCCTTTTTGAAGTTATCCTTGTTAATTATGCAAGATGTACATGAACCATACTTTTGGGGGAATAGACTTTACTAACTTACTTTTTGCACGGAGGCTAGTCTAAGAGCTTTCCCATTAAATTGGGCTGATAAAAGAAGCTTCTTGATTTTCTACTATAACCAAGACCTTAGATCTTTAGAAACTGAAAAGATAAAAGTTGAATGGAAATAAAAGTCAGGGAATGGTGGCCACTTACTTCTGTTTAGACAAAAATAAATAGTATTTATTTCTAGTTCCTGGATGATAAAATGTTAAATTTGAGAGTTCATATGTTTCAAGATTTTAGACTATATAACTGATTCAATTAGTTCATAACTTCTAAAGAATATTCTTACAGGTGAGGATTATGTATTTATTGCTTTGTTTTTTGTGGGTTTTTTTTTAAACATGTTCAATGCAGACATACATTTTACACATAATCTGGAAATGTCATAATGTATGGCTTTGGGCCATTTTCTTTTTAAGTACATCACTAATCTGGAAAAGAAAATACTAGTCTGATGATGCACAAGAAGCAGACAGCGAGGCAAATCAGATTATCGGGATTTGATATACAAAGGCATGTTTAAAAAGAATTAATCTGTAGAAACAAGTCTTTTCCTGCATATCTGTATTAGGTATCTTAACTGCTGGTGTACAGTAAGATCCATACAGGAAAAAAGTTTAAATGCCCTTAAACAAAACTGAAATAAAGAGATAAAGCAAGCAGAGCTACTGACATACTTTTATATAAATACGGGAGGCATCTTAAATGTTTACTGCTGACATAATATTTAAGTACCTTTATTCTCAGTTAAAAAATAATTGCTTACTAATAAATCCATATGAATTCCAACAATCATGTCAGCATTCATTTGAAAGCATAACTGGATGTAATCTTGGTCAAAGAGAGGAAAAAATTGAATTTATCATAATGTTAGAATTTATTTATAGGAAAACCTTATAATTTTGTACAAATTCCTGCACCCCTGAAAATCTCTGAAATTCATGCCAGTTCAGTAGCAATAGATTTTTAGAAAAGCTGTTTTAATGTACATTTAGAAAGTAGTAAGATGGCATAAAAATACTTTCTAAATAGTATGATTTTCTAACTGGAGCTGGTTAAAAATCTTTTAAGTAGGTACAGGTACTACAAATAGATCCTGAAATAGTCACTTTTTTACTACTTTAAATAGTCATTTTAAGTAGGTACAGGTACTACAAATAGATCCTGAAATAGTCACTTTTTTATTTTAGAGATCTTGTGTTTCAATATTATGGTAGATAGTGATTCCTGTTCTGTGATGTAAGTATCTATTAATTAATTTTGCTTTAGCTATTGGTTTTAAGTATTTACATTCTAATTGTTTATTTAATTGGCTTTACATTATCTATTATTTATTTTGTCATTAATTAGTAGAAAATCAAATTTAATAAATAGTAACATTGTAATTGTAGCTCATATAGGTTGGGGTTTTTTCTGTTTTTCTTGAAAATGTTTTGTTACTAGGCTGGGTAACATAATCACAAATATATTAATAAATAACAATTATTTATTCCTAAAGACCAAATGCCCTTCCTAGTTTCAAGTAGGTGAATATTCTTATTTTGATGACTAGAGTTGCTCATTAATTTAAGTGAAAATAGGAGATCAGAAATGCTTGGGTGATGAGAAAGGACATCCTAGCACAATTATTAATACGGCCAAAGAAAATTCATTAGGAAAGTTCTGTTTTTTATACTGGAAAGTTTAATTTTCAACAGATGTCTTTGGGGAAAAAAATACTTCTTTTCTTTTTGGAAATTAAAAAAGGTGTTTAAGTTTAATAAATAAACGCCCACTATAATTGTAATTATTGTTGTTTACTGGATGTAAAACACACTCTGATTGTTCCTTTGCTTTTTGTCAATAGTTATGCTTTTAAGTTGTTTCATTTGTTTTAAAACACAATTTAAGATAAATAGCTGATATAGTACAGCGAAGGGATAGAGTCTATTAGAGTAGCAACATGCCCTGTCATGGTCCTAATTAAAATCACTGTTTACCCGAGAAAGTGCTGTTTACAATAGAAAAGATGCTCTGTTGTTGCCAATGGTAACTTTTCTTCCTTGTGAACACCAGTGAGGAAGAGTTTCCAATTAAAATTTTAGCAAAGAGAAAGGGTTAGATGCTTCCCTTTAGGACAGTTCCTACTTTGGATCCTGCATATCATTGATACTCATTCATGCATGCAAACACAAGGCAAACTACAAGACAAATACCAGATCTAAATTGGTTGCACAAAACATAATAGTATCTTAGCTTTTCTTCTTAAAAAAAAAACTTTCCTTTTGAAAATTTGGAAAACATATTGAAAGAGGTAGAACCATTAATATATGGATATACGGAACTATGGAAATTAAATAATTGGTATTGAAGACCTAGTTGTGAGAAATGCCTCTAATAAGTCAAATAAGCCAAAACTGAGAAAAAGTGAAGTTTTATGAGTGAATTGAGTTGGAGAAAGATGAACTCTACAAATTTCATCAAGCTCATCACCAACCAGCCTATTATTATGAGTGGCCACAAATACAAAGGTTACCTCATTTCTCCATAGTTTTGTATTCAAAGAGAAAAAGAATAATACGAAGGGAGAATTACAACAGGTTGAGTAAATAGAAGGCTGTGTCCTAAGGGATGCAAAATTTAACTCGTTTGTCTTCTCACCCACACTGGACTTTGGACACAAATCCAAAAATTAACTTTCTGTGCTTTTAATTGCTTGGATACAAGAAATTGTAATGAATTTCACAAATATTTTATATATTATTTATGAATCACTTATTTTCATGTCATACTTCTAATGAATTTCAATTAATTCTAAAGTGTCAAAATCTCTTATATGATATTTCTAAGTTTTCCCTGTTTTAGTTAGAGCTACAGGGTACGTCAGTGCCATTGAGTCCCAAATTCCCCATATATTTCTAAAGTAAACTCTATCTCCTATTGAGGTCTAGAAAACACTTTTAGTGTATTTAAACATGAAATTTAAAGCTAGTATTTAGAATCCACCTGAATTGGAATACAGTTGTTTAAAGCATTGATTTATGTATACATAAATTTATACATTAATATTGATTGTAGAAAATAAAACCTCTAATAGAGGTAAATCATATTTTTTCCTATGTTCAATCATGCCCAATTCTCAGAGACTGGACATGTCCCTGCAGTTTTCTTGGCAAGGTTTTTCACAAGTAGTTTCCCATTACCTCCTTCCTATGGCTGAAAGAGAATGGCTGGCCCAAGATACCCAGGTGGCTTTGTGCCTAAGGCAGAATTAGAACTCACAGTCTCTTGTTTTCTAATGTGATGCCTTACACACTAAACCGTGCTGGCTTTCTGCTGTGTGTGTGTCTGTGTGTGTGTGTATGTTTTCTGAGGTTCTCGCGGGTATTTGTATGTGGATCTTTGGTTATTCGGGTTTTCTCCCACGTAAGATTGGAAGTATACTTGCCTAGATACTTCCAATCTTACGCGGGAGAAAACCCGATTAACCAAAGATATGTGTGTGTGTGTGTGTGTGTGTGTGTGTGTGTGTGTGTGTGTGTATATATATATATAAATAAATAAAAATACCACTCACATATCATCACAAAATCTCCAGAACCTTAAAGCCTTACAGACTTGAAATTTGGCACGTGTGTTCCTCTTGGCTTCTAGGTGCCAAAGGATTTTTCAAAATGACTATCAGAGCATCAGTATTTCGTGTATTATTATTAATACACTCTGATGCTAAGGAGTTCTGCTCCCTTCTCCACTTGAAAAGAAATATGTTCCAAATGCAAAACACAAGCAGAGGAGAGGAGTTTCAGTTTTACTTTCACAGCACCAAGCAGCTTTCACAGCACCAAGCAGCTTTAGTACAGAACAGTTGAGCTAAGCCATGCCCAGGCTCCTTGCTGTCTCTTTCTTGCTCAAAAAGCAAATACTGTTTCAGTTTCCAAACTAGACCCACACACTGACAGGATGCTCGCCAAACAAATACCAATGGATGTTGATAGGTAGAGGCAGAATTTTTTCCCCTTATTTTCCTCCCCAGAAACTATAACCTAGTTTCATAGCGAAGCACAGTTATCGAGCTAGTAATAAGATAAAGATTGGTAGATAAATATTTTTAGTGTTCCGTAGTCCAGTTTTTGTACTTAAGTAGGAAGCGGAACAACTGGGGAAGATATAATGCTTCAAGTTCAGTATACAGATTTTCCACTTCTTTCTTTGTTATTGATGCCAAATGGTTAGCAGACAATTTTTAGAAAGATATATATATAAAATATGTGGCTCTGTGCCTTTTTTCCAAGGTGTTAGCTGCACATCTACTAATGGACTTTCATAAATGAACCATGCCTTTTTGTGGACATACTTTTGGCTGCATTCCTCTTCATAAGACAGGTTTATTTATTTATTTATTTGATTTGTCAATCACATACAAGATAATAGGTATAAGTATAAACATGAGTAAGAATACAGGAAATAGGTATGAATAAATGGGGACAACAGGACAGGGACGGGAGGCACGATGGTGCACTTATCATGCTTAAATAGTTACATGCTTAAATAATGATGATTTGTAAAGCTGCAAGTCATTATAATGAAAAATACAATACATGAAAAAGTATTTCTATTTCCAAAGGCACCTGAAATTCCAAGACATTTATTGATACAATAGTAAGAAATATTCATGAAAAAGAAATGAATACAGATTGATAGAAATAGGAACTGCTTTATTTAACTTCTGTCCAATTACTAACTAAAACAATGAAATGCATTATTAACAGCTTTCATAATAAAGCCTTACCCAAGATGTTAAACAGGTCAAAAATTTTATTTCAGAACCAGTTAAGAACAAATCCTTGTTGATAATAACAATGGTAGACATGGATGAAAGCGCAAAGTATTTTTGCTCTAATTGTTGGTCATTCATTTGAATTATTTATAGTTTGAATCTAGGACTAAATAATGTATTTATTTTGCATAAGTCTCCATAAAGTTTTAGATTAAAACATCTATAAAATCAAAAGATTAAAAATAAAATGCTAAACATATAGGATATTAGGCATGGATATTCATGTATATGCATATTATTATTTGCTTCAGTTACTCAGACCCCTAGAAAAGTTTGGATAGCAGAAGCATATACCGAAAACAAAGGATTGTGTTTTTGAAGCGAACAACAGTGCAAGTCCAAATAATATCCATCTTAAAATGCATAAAATTCTTCTAACAAAAATATGTAATATAACATGCTTAGAGGCATACAAACTGATTGTGCTAGACCGCAGAAATCAATAAATACTAAGCTAAAGGAATTAGAGCCCAGAAACAAGAAACAGAAAACAAACAGTTGAAAATATTTGGCTGACACATTAGAAAACTGGAAATTGATTAAGGTAAAGCCAGTTTTTTAGTAAAACGAATAAAAGGGAATACTGGAAAATCCCAGGCTGTTGTTTTATCAATTGTTCTCAATCTGAATTCCTGAAATATTAGATGTTCAGTACTGAGAATTCCCAGTAAGCTTGTTCACTGTTGGGATTTTTGCCTCTAAATTTTGTTTCAGAGTTAAGTTGGAGGAAGTTGGTTTAACATCTGTTCTTGGTTGTAATGTGTAGCCCATTTTTTTCTGAAAAATAAGAGACTTCCACAACCAGTTAACATAGCTTACCTGGTTATTCCAAAGTATTGCACCAAGTTTCTGACTAGTCTTTTGAACTAATAAAGTAATTTGAAATTAAGATTGATACCTGCTTAAATAACAGGAAAAGGTAGATAGAAATAGGCAAACAATACTTGAAATAAGATAATGATTTTACTCCAAGATAGGGATGCATTTCCTAGTGTTTATAAACTATATGCAAATAGGGCGATGAGATATCAGATTTGCTAATGGCATCAAATTATTTACAACAATTACTAGAAAATCATATCCCTAAGCTGGGAGAATGAGCATTAAAAAGAGAAATGATATTGAACTGAAATACAAAGTGCTGATAAAAATCTCACAGTAGAAGTAATTGACCCCTGGGCTTTTGAGTGACAGCTACATGTTCATCTGAAAAGAAAAGGTCAGCAGAAGTCTCCAAGTTGTCTTCAAAAGTAGATTGATATAAAGATGATTAGTGATTTGTGACATGCAACTGAGACCGGGCCTATGTTTTTTGTAGTGTTGTGCATTCTTACCCTGAGGATAAAGGTGATATTTAAGAGATAGTGCTGTCCCATCTACAACAGTTTGCACATGCCACACTACATCAAACAAATCACTTTCTTTACTCACAGCATCTCAGTTTTGTTGAAATAAAGCCTCGCCAGTTGAATCCATCCCCAAATCACCTCAAGAACAGTTCTGGAGATCAGCCTTGTTTCATGTTTATCTTATTGCACCTTTTTAGCCTGCAGCCATCTTGAAAGAGGCTAAGCATGGAGGCTGTTTCAGGCCTACAGTTAAAGAGGAAGGAATCTGTATCCCACCAGTTCTCTCATACTATTCAATTTATTCTTTTGTTGACAAGAAATGCCCAGAGGTCTAATTGGTATTATTTGTGTTTCTGACAAATACCGTTAAAGTCAATGCTCAATCCAAAAGTTGGAAAAAGTGAGAAAAAGGTAAGTATACCTACTGTCTAGTTATAAGAATTACCTGGTAAAAAGACCTTTGCATGAATCTTAGTTGATTGTCAGTGATTTAAAATAGTTTTTAAAGGACTATGAGGAAAAACTTGCAAGAGCCTGTTACAAAAAACATGAATGGCAGGTAGATAATTTACAGGTTTTGAGCATATAATTTTATTGTAGAATGTAAATTAGGGGGTGTCTCAAGAGACTTGCTTGAAAATAAGAGTCTCCGGAGTTCATGATGTTCATGGAGAATCATGCTCCTTTGTTTTCCCTTTACTATTTCCCATCTCCCATGCTCCAATCTCACAGTAAATCTTGTGGTTATGGCAGAAGATAAGGGAAGAATTTTCTCCTTCTGACTTCTTGCTACTCTTCAAAAATATTGTTTTGGTGAAAGTTGTGACTATGCTTATAAAAAGCTGGTTGTCCAGGACAGAAATTTTGTGCAACTCTGGAATGGAAAATGTTGCTTAATTGTGATCTGATCTGAGACTGGGAAATTACTATGATTGCCATCTTATCTCTTTTAAAGGAGCTGAACTTTTGTTCTATTCCATCAGCAGAGTAGCCAAAATATTGTAATATAAATGTTGATCCATTGTTCTGATAAAATATAAATATCAGAAAAAATGGCTAAAATTTGTGATATAGCACATTGTTAAATACAGGTGAACATATTCGTATAGTATGTCATAAATCCTCTTAGCAATCTAGTTCTTTTTGTCCACTCGGTTAACATGCCTAGGGAAACGCCTCAGCTTATGACAAGTGAGTCCAAAATTTCTGTTATAAACGAGGCAGTTAAGTGAGTTTTGTCCCATTTCATGACCTTTCTTGCCACAGTTATTCAGTGAATTACTGCAGTTGGTAAGTTGGTAACACAATTTTAAAGTAAATCTGGCTTCCCCCTTGATTTTTCTTATCAGAAGGTTGCAAAACGTGCTCACATACATATGGGACACTGCGACCGTCATAAATACATCCCATTTGCCAAGCATCCAAATTTTGATCGTGACCATGGGGATGCTGCAATGATCATAACTGTGAAAAATAGTCAGAAGTCACTTTTTTCAGTGTTGTTGTAACTTCAAATGGTCACTTAAATGAAAAGTTGTAACCAAGGACTACCTGAACCAGTGGTGGTATTCCATTGATTCAGCCTGGTTTGGCTGAACCGGTAGCTCCGAGAATCATCTGTGAGAGAACCAGTTCACTCTGACAATCAGCTGCTGGGCCCTCCCATCCGCCCCGGCTCTATACTGACCTTTATTTCCTGCTTTTCAACCTCAGCTGCTTTGCGCGGCACAACTGATTGCTGCGCGTCAGCTGTTTTACACACAGGACTTGCAGCAGCAGGTGAGTTGTAAATGCTGTGTGCGTGCAAAGCACACACTCACATTGAACCAGTAGGAAAACATTTTACCCTGTCCCACCATATTTCTTCAAAATGGAATAGACAAGTGTCTGCAGGGCTCCCTATAAAAAAACCACTAGAGAAGCATTTGGCTCAAGGACTTTGACTCAAGTAAATTCCCACATTGACATATAGGCTGAGGTAGAAGCATATTTTTATAATACCCTGACAGGGCTGTGCGGGATAATATGTACAATCTGGTAAGAAGAAAACCCATTAAAATTCCAGAACTGAGATGGGGGAAAGATATATGCTATATGTTTTTATGGAAAAAGTAACTGCCCCATTAGATTTTCTGATCTTTTACATACCTCTTTGTCAGATCCCATTTATGTGTATCCTGATATATAAAGGAGTGTGAGTGAACAATTACACCAAAGTTTAGTCCTTGTTTCATATTCTCATTGCTATAACTTAAGCTTTTTGCCTTGTATTCTACTAGAGATGACTTTGAAGCCCGCTTAGAAGATACAGTTTGCTACAAAAAGCATATGCCTACTTGATGGCAAGTGTTATTCACCATGAGCATATTACATCTGTACTTAAAACTCCCCAGAGGATTTTGGTTGGGAGTGCTGATTTAATTATAAAGCTGTGTATAGTTTGGCACTCCATCTCCAACTGGAGTTGATCTGTCTAGCATGGTCATCAGGGGAAAAACCTTTACACTTTTTGTGAAGTGGGGGGGTCTACTCAAAATTTATGCTAGTGATTCTCCAGAACTGGTCAGAACCTGCTGAATACCACCTCTGGACCTTATCTCTTGAAACTTTGGTATTATTGATTAATTCGGGCATTCTTGTTTTAAATCAGTAGGATATTTATATGCAGAAACTCAGAAAAATCCAAAAGGGATGAATAATGAGTGAGTTTTTGGTTGCATTTCAAATTATTTTGTTAAATTGTTTGCACAGATATAATACTCAAAGTATAAACTGTATTAAATTAGTTTTGATTCTACGGTTGATCTTTTTCTTTTGTTTCCCAGCAGATACTGAGTTTGCTTTAAAACAATAAATGGTTAAATATTTATTTCTGGTGCGTTATCAGGGTTTTTCCACACATTTTTAAAATCAGGATTTCAAACGTTCACAGCTTGTTATCATATTGTTAGTATTTTCCATTGGTCTGTTTGGGTCAAATAATTTTTAAACAGGAAAAAATGATTAAGGCTACAAAACAAACTCATGGTTGTGTAGCTTTGATCATTTTCCATGCAGGACAGACTGAGAGATCATGTTCCATTTTTAATGGCATTTCTTATTCTAGGACGAGTTTGTGGAGCTATTAAATGACAAGGCACAATACTGATCTCTTATTTGAAAAATCTAAGTTACTTATTTGTTGGGTTGGTTGGTTCCCATGAATTATTTTGAACATAATGATCTTCAGAAGTGGGTTTTATAGAGCTGATTTCATCTCTGTGGCTACAATCCCAGTAAAGGTTAGTTAGGAAGCCTTAGGGTGAGCTCTGTGAACAAAGTTTTGATTCTCCATGATACTCATTACTTTGTCTCATAAAAATTAAACATGCTGTTTTTGGCAAGAGAGTTGAACTCCCATGCCAGTAGAGATTCTATTGGACTTCTTTTTAACAAGCACTTTCAAATGGTAGCTACATTTGGTGATACAACTTCTTATAGCACTTGTTCGTGCCTTTAATAGGGCAAGAATAAGAGGGCATTCAGAGTTAATATAATCATTTTGGTGCTTAATTCATAGATATATAGTATCCCATCTGCAACTTTTCCAAACTTTCAACTTTACATTTGGTATTTCAGTGCACCAAGCTACTGTTATAGCTATATACTATTCAAAATAAATGACTGGGTGTGAAATAAATATTTTAACAATGTTTTAGAAGGAGAAGCAGCAATGTCCTCATTTTCATAGGCCTCTTTCCCAGAAACTGAACAATATTTAATTTTGTATTGTAAATTTTGATAGTAATCTGAGGAAAGGTCTACTAGTGTTATGTTGACCTTATTTTATTGGCAAGTTCTGTACCATGATTTGCAAACACACAGAATTCAAGTAAAATGTATTCAGCACCTTTGTTTCCAAATCCTATTAGAAAAATTAAGTTAGCCATGCCAAAATCCAATTTACATTTTGATGGATTTCTTATTGTCATACTTGAGTGATCATTATCTGCGGTCCAGTTTCTGTATAGCACAATACAGTTTTTGTTTCTTTGTTTTACGTAAAGAATAGAGCAATCCATGTTTACTTCATTTTTTATAGTAAACGGTCTTTGCTCTCACACAGTTCTGTATCTTTTTCTCCGGAAGCAGTTGTTAAACTCTGAAATGAATAGAATGAGAAACATAAAAGGCCCCAAAAATAAAAAGTAGAACCTGACAACATTCAATTAAAAAAAACACTTGACAGTAAAATTGGATATTTGGTAAAAATGATTATTCAGTTGGGAGTAATGTAGAAAAAGAATATTATAAATTACTTTATAAAGTACCATTTTAAATGTCTTATCATGCTTAACAATAGTTGTAGCTCTCTATTTTGGTTTTTAGAGCAAGCTTAGTTCATACTGGTAGAACCAAATTTGTATTAAATTTGGAAAGATCTACCATTGTATTAGCTTATTTTTCCACTCACTGACTCAGATTCTGGGTATGTTTGTATGTATAGCATTAGTTTCTCCTTCATGAAGTTTCTTAAATCTTTGCTACAAAGCAGCTTGTGAATAAAAACAAAAGGTCAGTGGGAAGTTTCAGGAAACCCTGGGGATATTGTTACAGTGACTTAATACAATAACATATTTTAAGAGAAAGATCTTAAGAATGAGGTCATAAGATAATGGAATTGGAATGAAAAGTAAAGGTGCAGAGTGCACACTGTAGCATCTAGATGACATACCTCTTAACTGTTACAACTCTCCAGTATGCAGATATATAACTGCATTTACCTAAATTCAACTTTTTTCCTTAAATGAAAATAAAATTATAATTTAGTGAGGAAAATGGTTATTTTGCAGAGGAAATTGATTTTTGCAAAATACAGTTATTTAGCAATAATTTGATAAGAATCCTTATGTCCAGGTTATTGAGTTAAAAGTTGCACTATTGTAGCTTGCTTCCGTGTATGAAATGTCTTGATGTTTCAACAGGTGGCAACATATGGCTGTTAAAATCTAGATTTGGAAAGACAGCAGCGAACCATTTTCATACTGTTGGCAGGAAAATTGCATAAACATGTTCATGGCGTTTGCTGTGTGAAATTGCTATGTAGAGTAGAACAGAAGTAGAAATATTTAAGTTGGGTACTCAGACTGAAAAGGCAGGAAGCAGAGACCATGAAAGAACAGTGTAATAGTTTTGGAAATCCAAGTGTCAAGACTAATGCTAATGCCATAGTGGCACAGTGGTTAGAATGCAGTATTGCAGGCAAACTCTGCCCACTGCCAGGAGTTCAATCCTGACTGGCTTAAGGTTGACTCATCCTTCCACTCTTCCAAGATTGGTAAAATGAGGACCTAGATTGTTGGGGGCAATATGCTGACTCTGTAAATGGCTTAGAGGGTGCTGTAAAGCACAGTGGAACGGTGTATGGGTAAGTGCTTATTACTACCTAAGCAGATACTCGCAATCAGAAAAGCAGGATTTTCACTGAGTCTTCCTTAACCAAATTTATTGAAAGGACACAGAAATCTTTGCAAGTGGATATGTTTACTTTAGAACTCAATTATTTTTCACTGTATTAGGAAAGGATTTCTTGATCCTCCTAGCCCCCTTTTGATATGCTAGGAAAGTAGCTATCCATTTTCTTGGTAAATAAAACCTGTGAAGATGTTCTGGGTTTAGAATATTTTGCAAACTGCCATTTTCTTTCAAGAATCTGAGAAGCCCATTGCAAAATGCTTTATTGCTTTATTGAATACTCTAAAGACGTTTAAAGAGTAGAGTAGTTTTGCCGCAGGAACTTAGTTGCTCTCTATGGTTCATGGCTGATGTTATCTGGTCTTGAAAACTAAACATGTTGGAACTGATTAAAAATCAGATGGTAATACCAAAACTGTAGGTTAGACTTGATGAAAAAGGCAATGGCAAATAACTTCCATCACTTCTACCAAGAAAATGAATGAGTTCATGAAATCCCCAGGAAGTGAGCTTCACTTTAAGGAAATTTTACTTTTAATCAAAGAGGAATGAAAATGGTTTTAAAAACAAATATACTGAGATACAGTTCTGTTTCCCTGATTCAATTATAGTTCTTATTCATCTCTCCCCAAATGTATGTTCTATGTTCATATATTTTGCATCTGTTCATGCAAACAAATTCCCGAGAATATATTCTAATATACCACATTATAAATTATGAGTTACATAGACAGCTAAATATTCTGTTCTTTACAAGCTGACAATGATATTTATGTTGCATTTTTGAAATGTTAAAAACATTTATTTCAGTAGCTCTGAAATAATTACATTTCCCCCCAGAAATCTGCTCAAGCTGTGTGAAACCCAGGTATGTTAATAATACTAAGGGAGTGAGGAGGAGGCTTACTATAGGAAGATGTCATTGATTTTATTGGGTAATTAATGGAGATGATTAAGCTGTCACTAGGGGTGAAATCTGAATACATTTGCAGCTTGAAAAACATACAAGGTATAGTCTGAGCAGCACAGTATGTTCAGTCTTTGAGAGCATTTCTTTCGTATTGGTGAACAGATAAAGTATTGTTATCTCCTATAATAGAAGGCCTGTTCGGGATGGACTCACTGAAGGGATTACAGTAATATAGAGTGAAATTGATCTGGCAGAGACTCATTTTACACAGTTAAAGGTAGTTTCATTTTCTGGGGAAGAAAAGCGCAGGCAACATTAAGGCACCCCTTTCATTTATTTCATAGGATTACCTTGATTGTATCACTGACCAATCCAAGCTGTCTTTGGGTACAGAGGAGCGATCGGCTTTGTTTGGAAACATAAAAGATATCTATCATTTCAATAGGTAAGTAAATATTAAAGTGAGAGCATATGTAGAAATGACACATTAAAGCTTTTCCTGTTTTTTCCCTCCTTTCTGAAAGATTAAAGGATGAAGTTTGAACAAAACAAGTAAAGAAAATTGGGGGAGGGCAATACTTGAAACAGATAACAGTATTATAATCTTCAGAGTGAGGGTATAAAAGGGTAATAAAAGATATTCCCAGAGCTGTAGCATGTCTCCCTGTGACCTTCCTTCATATTGTTAGTGATTGAAAGTGCTGTTAGTTAAATTTTGAGACTGACCTGTGCATGGCCAGAAATTGGAATAAATAGAGCAACATGCCAGTGAATGTTTAGGAACATATCTGCTCCTTTTCTGAATCCGGCCTTGCCACTAAAACATCACAGGCAATGCTTCTAGAGGATTTGTGCATAACACTGGGAAGGACTTGGGTATTTTGTAGGTCCAGTTTCTTCTATGCTGTTATTTATTTATGCTGTAAGATGGGCCTGTTTCAGAGAGGTTCTCTCAATTTATAATAAAAAAATGTCTTGCTTTCACTGAAGCTGAAAACATCCTTCTAAACTCAAGTTTGAAGTCTGGGGATTTGCTTGTCTAGAAAAGCACAATGGCAGCCGGAGAGTTTGTCTCTATTTTAGTAAATCAGCCACATCCCTGTGAAGAAAACATACACCTGGCATCAAGGATATGCGTCCTTGTTCACATCTGGACTGGATTGTGGAACATATTTTGCCTTTGAGTACCTTTGATAATGACTTTGATATTTCAGCTGATTTGGATTTGGAGGCACTAAAGCAAACATATACAACTTCTTGGCGTGACTGAAGGCAATATAAGGGTTTCGGTTGTATGTATACAATCATTTTCAGACTATCCCAGACTGAAAATGGGAGCAGAACTTGTAAGTGGCTGTAACAAAGCAAACATTTAATTTAAATTGAGTTAAAATTAAAATGAATTTCATTTATACTGATCCTTTCCATGTATTTAAATGATTCCTTCTCCTGTCATATAAAATAACATATGTTAAAATTCTTGAAAACTTTGGGAGGGAACAAAAGTTGTGCTAGATCAGTGATGGCTAACCTTTTTGTCACCAAGTATCCAAAGTGCACACAAATCCCCAAAATGCAATGTGCATGTGCCACGCATGCATCCTGTCACCCCCACCCATGCGTGTACTGCCCCCTGTGTGCGCCCCGCCCCCCCCACCCCCTGCATGCACGGCAGAGACCCAAAGACCAGCTGGCTGGAGGGAGGTGCACATGCACGGCAGAGCTGACTTGGGGCAATGGCTTGAGTGCCCAGAGAGAGGGCTCTGTGTGCCACCTCTGGCATACATACCATAGGTTCGCCATCATGGTGCTAGATGATCAGATCCTACCTCATCAGTTCTATAATTCATATAATATGAACTCACTAAGATGTGTCCTTATTTTTACTTTTGTAGATCTAAAAACTGGATTTTAAATCCTTTTAGCTAGCTAAGAGTCAGAGTCATCTGAACTTCTGAAGGATAGCAATAGGCAGGTAGGCAGAAATGATTCCTAAGGGCAGGCATTGCCACAGCTCCTAGGTCTCATCAAATATATAGCTTCAGGGAATGGACCTGTTGCCTGGTCATTCTGTGAGAGCAAGTGGGATGGACAAAAATGGTGGGAGATAGGGAGTCCCACACATTTTTGCTGTTAAGTTTAAAATAAAGAACATACTTTAATTTGCTGCTAAAGGCACTTTTTATCTATTGCCAGAATATTAAAATTGTCTATAACTTTATTATATTTTAATCGGTATGTCACCTCAGGGAAACCGTTTTCAACAATATCTCAACATATTTTATATAGAGAATGAATCTTCTTAAAGCAAATTAGGTAGCTGTATTAGCTTCATTGTGTTTGCTTTTCATCACCCTCCCATTTGTAAAGGCTTATAAAACTCATCCAAAATATTTAATTTAAAATTAAATATTTATTTACCACTTGAATTATTTCATGAACCACTTGTCATAATAAGTCATAGCTCAAAATTCTTGCACAGGTATGCTTTTCAATGGAAACCTATTTTATATACTGCCTCATTTCCTATTTCCACTTTTGGGAGGAGTAGCTTTTTTAAAATCAAAACTGGAATGTTAGCTATTTTCCAATTTATTTGTGTAGCCAATATGCTGCCTGGAAAATGGAAGATTTTTTTTTTTTTCATTTATTCTGCCACAGTGAATTTGGCTGACTTTGGTCATGAATCTTGATGTGTCATAAGAACTAATATTAGCAATTGCTTCTGCATAGTTAGTTACATCATAGTTACATCACATTGTGCAACTGTGTCATAATTGGGTGAATGTAAAGACCTTGGAGAACTGCTCACCAAGCATGGGAATTAAATTGAACATGCATAATTAAAGGTAGAAGTAGAATTAACTACAGTAAGAGAACCCTTGTGAATCTATTATGCAACATCAATCAAGATATCACCAATAAAAAATTTCTTTGCATAGGAAAATAGTATACAATAAGTAACGTAAGAATTCTTTTTTAACTTTCTTGCAATTTTGGCTTCTTGGTTCAATCTTCTGTGTAATCCATTCTCATTTTCAACAAGACCTCACTCACCCTGGTAAAGCCCTTTAGAATTATGCTCAATCAGCAATCAACCAGTAGATGTAACCAGAAAAAAGTTCTTTATTTTCATTATGATAAACATAACTAGTTCTTAATAATGTTCTAATCCATATCTAGTAAACCATGCCAGACACACCCAGAGTTACCATGATTTTTTTTCTTACTGAACTCTATAAAAACCTATTGTTTTTTGCCCAATCTTTTCTAGGTTATAACATGTTCCTTTTTCCTCAGTTTTTTGCAAATCTTGGCCCAAAAGCAAAATCATAACACAGCCTACATGAACTAATACTGTTGAAAGCGGCTGTGTCTGAAAATGTGTGATCATCAGTGGTGGTATTCTACCAGTTCTGCCGAGCTGGTAGAGCCGATGAGCAGCGGAGACCGAACCGGTTCTCTCCGATGTTCTGCTGTTGGGCCCGGGCCCACCCACCCACGCTCCCATAGTAACCTTTATTGCCTGCTTTTGAAGCACAGCTGCTTTGCGCGGCACAGCAGATTGCTGTGCGGCAGCTGCTGAAGTGACAGGGAGAGTGCAAGATTGCAGGAGGTGAAACAGCAAGCCCTGCACCTGTGCCAAATGCGTGTTTGGCGCAGGTGCAGGGGTGGGATTCTACTGGTGATCATGGAATTCTCTTAAGCAGTCTTTCTTTACCTCAATCCTGCCATATCATGAAAACAGTTGTGTATCAACATGCAAGAGAAATATATTGTCCATTTCCTACCTGTCATTCATATATGTTTCATAGTCAGTATGCCATAACAATCAAATATCAGCTTCTCAGAATCACATTTCTTACATATATCTTCATATGTTGGAAAATAATTGGGAGGATGACAGTAAATTAAAAAGTCCCCCACCCATTGTTTCTTTATTTCCAGTTGCCAGCTCAGATTACTTTGGTACCCTCATTATAACATACATACATATTTTGCACAAATGCAGAACAGCAATCCAGATGCTGGAGACAAAGGTTAACTGATGCATGGCATGAGTAGCTGAGCTTGGAAGAAGCAAGCCTGGACATGCTAAATGAATAGTGAGAGCCACATTATCTTTGAGCTTCCAACATACATCAGATCAAATTGTGATTGGCAGTTTACTCACAGATAGTGATGACCCTGAAACTATCCATGAGTCTTGTAGCATCCTAACTATATTCAGAGCCGCAAAACCATTTGCAAATTTATGATTTCAGTTTAATTTTCCACTAAGTTAAAACAAAAGTACTGTATTTTCAAAGGAAATTGCAATCTGAACATACAATATTGCAGCATGGACAACAAAAAGTGTACTGGTGCTTGTGAGATGAAATGTGTTCAGTGCAGCCAAATTCAACATACCAAATGTTGTTTAAAAGAAACACAGTTGGTAAATTGGTATAATTGTCTTTTGCCTGGTTTGAGTGGCTTCTGTACATCCCTGAACAGTATTATGTGGATGAATAAAAAGTAGGTTCATATATTGAGTTAACCTATAATGTTTTTGGTTTGGTTTCCCTTAGCATGATACAAATATCCCATTTCTTGTTTATGGCTTAGCTTGTTTATTCAAATGCAGCCTATTGTAGTATATTTAACAAGTTCAAACAAACCAAGGCTTAACACATCTGAATCCACTTGAAAACCGTTCAGAGCTAGTAAGCAAAAAGACCCATACGCAGCCTATTTATTATAAAACAGTTTTATATGTGCTGCATGAAGATGTGTATCATTTCATTTTCCCTTTCCTAGCATTAAGCAGCGAAAAATCCTTAAATGCTAAAGAGACACAGAAAACTGTATATTGGCCTTGTGGGAAGAGGCAGCATTGCAATAATGCACACGTGTTGTACTTGTACCGGTTCTTACAATCATTGTAAAAGAGAGCCAGTAGTTGCTTTTTTTTATCCTGATAAAGATAGCAGCAGAAGTAGGGAAACAGTGATGCAAGCAAGCCAAACAGACATTTATTCACATCATTAATGGAATTATAAAAAGAAAAAATGATAAGAAACCTCTAATTCAGGGGTGTCAAACTTGCAACGCCATGACATATTGTCACGTGACGTATTACAACTTTTTGCTCCCTTTGCTAAACTGGGAGTGGGCATGGTCAGTATGTGACGCATCTGGCTACGGGCCACAAGTTTGACACCCCTGCTCTAATTACATCTTAGCATTATAGTAGGAAATAGAATGAATGGTGTTGTTTTATTTTAATAGAATTTTAAATGCAATGCCAATTTTAACCGTAGGCAGTATATATTGGCATATGATGACAATAATTACTAACCCTTTTTTTTTTTAACTAGTGAACTTCTGCAAGATTTGGAAAACTGTGAAAATGATCCTGTAGCTATAGCGGAATGTTTTGTTTCTAAGGTAAGTGATAATACCATCTGTTGATATTAATAAGATCTTTAGTATTTTGCATTCTCAGAATATATAAATAGAAGATCATTCCATCAGTTCCCAAATGCCTATAACAAATAAGTCATAGGATGCAAAACTTTTTTTACAAATTACTGTGTGGATGTAGCTTATGTTACCCTTCCACTAAATGTTTCTGAATTGGTGAAGCAATATGCAATAGTCCAATTAAGTCATTATTTAATTTTGCTTTGGCTATAGTCTTATATGAATTGGTTCTCACAAATCTATTAGAATGGATGAGAGTTTAGATAGAACACATCTCTTTTTTGAATTATTTGATTTGGAAATATGTGCATATTTGATAGAAATAACTGGTTCATCTCTTTTTGTTAAAACTTTATATTTTTTCTTTCTTTTAGATATTTGAATATCTTAAATATTTTTCTCACTAGTTACCTTTTTTCTTTTGTAGACTGATATAAGATAGATTGCTATATTTATTTAAGCATCATCTCTGCAAAGCTTAGTGACTAATTTTGTTTGGCAACTCCATTTTTTATTCTTAAAATGTTATTCTGGATTAATGTTACTGCATACATAGACATTATATAAAAGATTAAAAATGAAATGGGGAGGACATCAAACAGCTTAAAATCAATACTAGTTCCTATTCACCCCAAGTTTGCTGTTTCTTTTCCTTACCTTACTAGATCTCTTCCTAGTATTTTGCAAATATAATAATGAATGTTACTAAATGTCAAAGAATTGCAGGGATGAATTTTTAGTTCAGTATGGATTTCTGCTATAAGTGTCAAATACGAAATGTATTACGGATAGTCCTTGATGTATGACATCAAAATTTCAGCTGCTAAGCAAGACAACTATTTAATGAGCTGTGCCCTATTTTACAACCTTTTTTGCTGCCATTGTTAAGCAAATCGCTACAGTTGTTAATTGAATCATGCAGTTATTAAGAAAATCTGGCTTTCCACATTGATTTGTCAAAAAAACAGCTGGGAAGGTTACAAATGGTGATCATGTGACTGGAACAGTGCTACTCTCATAAAAGCATGCCAGTTGCCAAGCGCCCAAATTTTGATCACATGACCATGGTGGATGCTGCAATGATTGTATGAAAAACAGTCCTGAGTCAATTTTTTTCAGTGCCGTTGTAATCTCAAATGGTCACTAAACAAATGGTTGTAAGTTGAGGACCACGTGTATTGCATTTCAGAAAAAAACCTATATTGGTTTTCTAGTAGTTTGAATACAGTTCATGCTGACTTTGGTTTATCTCTCCCCCCCCCCACCCCCCTGTGTTTCTCTCTTATTCTACAATTGGTTTTTCCTTTCTTCTTTCTCTCCTAGTCTGGTAAGACTGACTGAGGCATTGGAAGTCAATGGCCCTGTGCATTATAGAAGCTGCAGTCTAGATTTTGTGATGGAAAATCTTTGACTCTTGCTTAAAATTGGTTCACAGTCTTTGATATGTTTATGTTTAGAAATAAGAGGGCAGCTTTGTCCTTCCAGAGGGGAAAAGTTGAAAGCAGGCAAGTGTAGGCAATTTGGCTAGTCATCCTCTCCTCTTTCTTCTCTTGACAAAGGGAGTTTTTAAGCTTCACACAGTAGTTTCTCTTTGGCCAGACATATTTATATCAAAAAAAGAAATGTATGTGGATTTGTAGTTAGAAGCTCTCTTGTTTTAAGTACTGCATTTTGCTAAGGCTTGCATGAATTGAGGGCTGCAGATTTATGGTAGTCTGTTGGCCACTGTCCATATTACTCAGTTCACCCTGAACATCAAAGAAGCCCTTTTAGGTACTGTATTCAAGAATATATGAACGTAAAACTAGAAGTGCAGGTTTTAATGAAACCATAAATATCTTTTAATTCAAAGGTTGACAACTTTGTTTAGTAATCTGAACTTGCCCTGACTTATAGCCTCCTTCCTTTTATAATTTGCAGGACAAGAGCTGTCAATATAGAAATATCACTACATTACAATGGTGATGATAGTCAAAGTACGGCTCATTAGGTTAAGTTTGTGCAACAAAATATTATTGCTAAGTTGTTTGGCTTGCGTCCATACAATTACACAGTGAAGATGTGGTTTAAAGAAGGGCAGCTCACTAATATTTTACTTCGTTTGCGTCAAATACGAAGACGATTTTCTCTCTCATTTTGTGAGGTTTTGGACTCAAATTGACTTGACAACTGAATCTTAACACTGGTACGGATGCCAGAAGCCTGGCTATATGGTCTACTCATTTGTTTCCCAACACTTTACTGCTACCTCCTCCTATTAGCACTGCCTGCTTGCAGTAAATGCTTTATTCTGATACACCCATCCTTGGCAATGATGCAGATCCTGGCACCATTGGATATGCTGTTATATCTGATATTTGATGATCACATGGAAAAGGAATACTGACAACATAGTGAACAAAAGTCTCACACAGCCAGTGCCAGAGGTCATCAAATGTTGGGCAGCAAGGCCAAAGGTTCTTGTTTATGGATACTTCTGGACAGAGTCACTTTCCATTTTTTAATTTTAACAGTGGCTCATACAGAAACGCCAAGTATTAGTAATGGAATCATTGCAGCAGTTGAAAACAGTTTGCAGCCCAAACGTTTTACAAAAGAACTGATAGCTTAAAATCCTTTTAAAAACACCCACAACATTTTAAAATCAGGGAACAGATTCATCTTTCCTCCTTTTGTATGATCCCCAAATCTTCTCCTTCTGATACAGATTAAAGGATGTAATTAGCCGATATGCTAATTGCAGGAAATGTGTGATAGGAGTAGAAATGTGGCTGTATAATATTGAACGTCCCCTATTATTGATGCATTTTTATTTATGTCTATCAGACTAGTTGAGATCTTTTCTTAATTTTTTAAAAATCTCTTTCCAGTTTGGTAAACTATAAGAATTTTTTTTAAATGTGATGAAAAAGAGAAGAGGGCATAACAATTTTTAAAATATTTTTTAAAAAGACAATTCACACCCAGTGTTTGTGAATGTTTAGTGTGATTATATGGTGAATTAAATATTTTCTACCTTTTCCTCATAAATGCTTACTTATGTACAGATTGGGCGTGACTTCAGCAATAAACATTTCATTTGGATGACACTGAAGAATCCCCAACTTAATATATACAATAACAGGAATGATTCTAACCAGCTAATAACAGAGTGTAATATCTCTGTTGCAAATTATGGTTAACATGATTACTACTTCATTGCAGGCAGTAGATTTCTACAGTAGTTGTTAGTCCAAAGCATATATGTAGGCTGTGATGTAAGCTTATTATGTCTTATGCCAATGAGGGTAGCTATATGAATTTGAAGTTTAAACCCAAAGATAAAATATCAGCAGTGGCTGTGTGGAATTTTTTTAAATTATTAGGTGGGATGGTCACTGATTAAGACAGTTTTTTTAAGCTGAGTAGATTGTTTTTATTAACTGTGAAAAACTATGCAAAAGAAGATAGATATACTAAATACACTCAAATATTGTTGCAAATGCTCCATGAATGTTTATCCTTCTGTTTGGCTGTTGTTCCCCAATCAGTTTTGAACAGTTTACACAATTTAAAGTAGTTTAGACCATTAAACTCATGTACAACCACACATAAAACAGATGAGGCCAATAGCACTTGGTAGCACCTTTTCCAGTTGCAGCCATGAATGCAATTTCTGTCTCAGTTGTCATCATCTCTTGGTTAATGCACACTGGCTACGGAGCACATACGATGGGTTGTACTAAAAGAAGATATTTAGATGTGCTAGTGTTAATTAACCTAAGATTTTTGGGGAATTGGTTTAAGAGAATCTGTGCAGGAATAATGCTTTTGACCATCTATATATTGTATATAAATTATTTCATAAATTTTTAAGTTAATGTAATTTGTTACCTCAAAGTTAAATAAAATTATATGTGGTTTTCCTTTCCCAAGGGTTTTCTTTAAATTGGGATGGATTGGCTTGGCTTTGAAAACATACTTAATCTTTGGGACTGGCCAATATCATTTTAGTATGTCAAATGTACTGCCTTCTGTGCTCGTTGATAATTGATTTCTGGCTAGTTTGGGTTAAATCTAGTTAGTCATGTTATCTTATTTTTCTGTGGACCAAAATAGATGTTTCCAGGTTCTAAATAAACCTTTCCATTTGTTTTTGTACAGAGTGAAGATTTCCACATATATACACAGTATTGTACCAATTATCCAAGGTAGGAGCAATTGTGTGTGTCTCTGTGGGTATATCTGTCTCTATATCACTCTGTGTTCCCATTGTATATTTTCAAAAGGGCTATAGAGCTCTTTGGAACTGAAGGCAAACAGGTGCAGGGGTCTAGGTATTTATGTGCTTTCATGCTTTTCCTTCTATAGTTGCTGCAGAATTCTTAGAAAAGACACCCTTGATGTAAGGAGAGGCAGAGAGGCAAAACATTTATGGACCCATGAATGTACTTTTTTACCTTGGAATTCAAAGTCCTGAAGAAAACAAATGACTATTATATTTTTATGTTGCCTAAAATTTGAAATGATCACTTAATCAGAATTAATTCGTAAAATTTATGGAAAGTATGGGGGGGGGAGTAAATTGTGGAGAAGATGGATGTTCCTTTTTACAATGATGTCTAAACATACAAATATGCTAAGCCATTATTTTGAGTACAAGAAATTAAGGCTGCTATACTTATTAAAGTAATAATGAAATGTTTGTGGGGTTATTTCTTAAGTTTTGACATAATTGTTTATAAGCTGTTGCTTGGGACTCACCTGCATTTTATGATATCTAGTTAATGGTTAATTGTTTTAATTTTTTGTTATGTTCACTCTGTAAGCCACCCAGAGTCATGTATATGAAATGGTTGGTTATATAAATTTAATAAGTGGATAAGTAAGTAAAGGTAAAGGTAAAAGTTCCCCTTGCGCATACGTGCTAGTCGTTTCCGGCTCTAGGAAGTAAGTAAACAAAGTAAGTAAGTAAACAAATAACTAATGATGAATGATGAGAATGTATTGTGGTAGATGGGGGAATCTTTAAAGTAGCATTTCTGTTAGATATTGTTTGGTTCAACTATGGTGGCTTCTTAGGTCAATATCTTATAATTGTATGGGAGTTTCCATCTTTAAAATGTCTTCTTAATTTCCTTGTCCTTCAGCAAGTATTAATTAAGCTTCTGTACAGAACATGTGTTCTGTACAGAAGCTTAATTAGACAGTGTTTGTGAGAGGCAAATAAAAAGGAGGAAAAAAGTGAGATTCTTGTATTGATTTGCTTTTACAGACTTTTAAAAAAAAGGTTTCTGCCCTATTTTCCCCAAAAGATAAAAGCATTGGAATGGGGTGATGATTTTCCCTGAGATGATACAGAATCGATGTGGCAGAATCTAATAGTTCTAATAAAAAAGGGGAGGAAAACCCCTGTTCAGATATGTAGACAGTCCCAAATCCATCTAGTTTATAAATTGCTGAACTGTCAGACTGAATAGCAAACAAGCAAACATATCCACTGAATTGGTGGTTTTATGCATAATTAATAGGTTAACAATATTCTGTAAGCTGTGTTTGTATGCTTTACAGGTCAGTGGCTGTACTCACTGAATGCATGAGGAACAAGTCCCTAGCCAAGTTTTTCAGAGAAAGACAAGAAGCTTTACAGCATTCTCTTCCTTTGGGATCCTATCTTTTAAAGCCTGTTCAGAGAATATTGAAATATCATTTACTTTTGCATGTAAGTAAAACGCTATGTCAATGAACCTTTGTCTACACTCTACTGAACCTATAAAGGCTACGTTATACATTTATACTTTTAAAGAACTGTCTCTTTATTGGCCACTTTTGTTTCACACAGGAAAAAAAATCTTGATCTATAACGTGCTGAATTTGTACTGCTCACTTCCACTTTTACCCCCTGTTGCCTGAGTTTTCTGAAAGTCCCAGTGTGGTCTGCGTCATTTACTCACAATGTTTGTAACCTCAGCTCATGCTGAGTGACTGGTGTGTTTACAGTCTTGTAAGCCTTGTACAAAGAGTTCCACATAATATCTGAGAACTCCTGAAGTAAAAGAGTAAACAAATATTTTGAGTACATCACCATTATTTTAGTTGCTTACATAGTATTCCATCCTGTTTCTTTTCAGTAGCTTGGAAGATTCTGGTTCAAAAGTTATTGTAAATGCTAACATATAGGCTAAAAATGTGTATTTCTCTGCTTTAAAGCATGTGAATATGCACTCAAAGAACAATCTTTTTGGCATACCCTGTTTCCCCGAAAATATGATCTACCCGTAAAGTAAGCCATAGCTTAATTTTTACATGTGTGTCCAATATAAGCCCTACTCCAAAATAATCCCTAATTAAGATCCTGCCCACTCCAGAATGCACAGATAAAAATTAAGCTAGGGTGGGGTTGGGGGAGTGGAGCTGCCCTACTACTTACCTTTGGACAGTTGTAGCCAGGCCTCACACACCCTGACACTTGCCTTGCCGGCCCATTTATTCTTCAGCTGGCAAAGCTGGCAAGGCTTTTCTGAAGGCCTCTGTAGCTGATAACAAAGCTCCGGATTGATCCGGAGCTCTGTTTTTGGCTGTAGAGTCCTTCAGGAAAGCCTTGCCGGCCGCAGAGGAAATAGTTGCTGAAGGCCTTTGACAGAGATACGGGCAAGTGAGGTTAGCTAGTGGATGACATCTCCCGAAAATAAGACCTGGTGCCTTTTTTGGTGGCAAAAATGTTATAAGACAGACTTATAAGACAGTTTACCATTTAAACATTTTTCAAAAATCTGGGCTTATTTTTAATTCTTTTATCATATGCTTCCTATTAAGAAATTAAGTATAATTCAAAGCCTGGACATGTAAATTTGGAGAGGGTATATATGTTTCCAATATCTGCTATGCCTAATTATCAATGTAATTATCCAACTAAAGTTGCATCCAAATATTAAATGACTGATTCATTTCGAATGTCCATAAATACAATCCAGGCAGCTGTCAGTGTAATGCCACTGAGTGAAGAAGTGATAACTGTAGCCCCAAAGCCATATGCATTTCCTCATAATACTGTTTCCAGACTGCTACTTTTAACTCAAGAGAGATTGAGATAAATAAAGTAAAAAGGATTAAGGATATAGTCCCCTGCTTTTCATTTAATTAAATTAAAAACAAATGATATTTTGTTTAGGTTTCCCCTCTTTTCTGCAGCATACCTTTGGCTCAACCATTTAAGTGCCAATTGGTGCCCTTGACCTGAAAATATGTGCCTGGCTACTCTAAGGCATGTCTGTACATTATTAAAGGATTTACAAATTAAAACACAATCTATTATCTGTGAAGAGCAGTTAACTGAAGGCAAAATAAACCTCCTTGTTGATGCTTCCCACCAAGGATTGCATAACAAGGACATTTTCTCCCAAAGTATAGCCTATTGATCTGTTCAGCTTGGCAAGTCACAGGTTGCACATACTTTACATAAGCTGGCATGCTTGTTGTGTCTTGCTAAGGTCACTGATATAAAAGGAAACATTAATGTGTTTAAGTACTTTTTGAGCCTACCCAACAGATAATTATAATATTTTCCCAGCCAACTAAGATACTTCTTATCTAACAACTGTAATTAAGTATTTGCAGCAGTGTCATGGCTGTCAGTTCCCTCAGCAGATCCCAATGTTCATTCTAAATGGGGTGAATGATAAGAGATTAAATTTACATGTGACAAAATAGCAATTGCTTGTTACTTGATTACTGAGTACTCAAGATTCTGTTTTGACTTTGGTGGAAAACAGGCAATAGGACCAGAAAGTTGGAAGAAACGATTAACTCTCAGGTCCCAATATATTGTGACTTTTACTATTTGAACACAACAAACACAGACACACTAAATATGAAATTCAATTTCACATTTCCTATATAATCCAGCTTGGCCAAAAATGTTTTGATACAATTGTTTAGGATTACAAAGGGGTATAAAACAACCATTCCTATCTTTCATATGCTACAATATTATCTTTCTTCCTGATATATTAAGAACACTTTCATTTCAGCAGCTCCACTTTTTATTTATACCTCCAATATAAAACCATACAATCCCATTTAAAGAATATCAAATCAAGAGAAGCATGGAGAGGAAGAAAAGCTTGAGAGAAAAGGGTTATACACTTCAGATGATTTCTAGTCAGGAAGTAGAGCTGAAGAATCTTTCTTGTATAGTATGCACTGTTAGAGTTGAAATATGACTTTTTGATATAACTGAACTTGAAAATCCACAAAAACAGGCTGCAGCCAGATAATTAATTGTACTTCTCAGTTAGATCTTGTTTTCAGATGTTTAAGAGTTATAAACAACACACTCTTCAATTGATTCTTAACAGGAGATAGAAAACCATCTTGACAAGGACACTGAAGGTTATGATGTTGTGTTAGATGCCATAGATACAATGCAGAGAGTGGCATGGCATATCAATGATATGAAGAGGAAGCATGAACATGCCATTAGATTACAGGTGAGTCGAAATGCTCCCTTGATCAATTATGTTCTGTCTTTTGTTTGGATTTTGTTCATACGCTTTGGACAAATGTTTGACACAATGAAAAGGTTGTTTTCAGTATTTTGAACATCAAAATGCTCACTTGCTTAACCAATTCCAAAGCAATATTTAACATGAATTTGATTTATTCATACAAGCTTCTTCAAAGCCAGAATGAGAGTTGTATAGAAATGTTTGCTTCAACAAGACTGTAGGAAATATCTCTTTGAGCCCAATGTTTAATTATTCCTATTTTGTGCACTACTTTGGGGGTCTTGTGCAAGTGGTCCTCAGTCAATGACAGTAATAGGGACCAGAACTTTTGTCACTAAGCAATACAGTCATTAAGGACAACATGTGATTGTGCCACTTGGTGGTGGCAGTTCCAGCAGTCCAGTAAGGATTGTGCAGGTTATTAAAAGAGGACTTCACATAGATGCAACTTTTGATTTTCTGCCAGCTTCCCCAGTGACTTTGCTTGTGGAAAGCCCACAGGGAAGATTAGAATTATGATCATGTGACTACGGGAGAGCGGTTTGCCAGCCAGAACGTTGCGAACTGGTCTTAACTACCACTGAACTATTGCTGACCAAGGATTAAATCAGAAGCAACTGTAATGGTTTAGCTTAGAAAATAATTATCTTACTATTTGAAACTTATTTCAAGTGCATTTTGCTCTTTTGCTGTATCTCATGCATAAATTTGTTCAACTCATGAATATGCCTGGCTTTCGGCAAAAACTCAGATCTGCATCACTGTAACATGAGTTCAATTTTTTTAATGTGGATCAACCAAAACCAGCCAAGCTTTTAAAACTGAGGTTGATCTTTGAATAGATGCAAGAAGCAAATTAGCCTGTGGGCATAAATAATCCTTAGTCTCTTTTTTTTATCTTTTCTACCAACATTTGGTAGGAACCTTCAGCTGTGCAATTTTGTTTGGTTTCATTATAGTGGTAATTATTTCTATTGGGCTACAACATCTTTCCATTTTTCTAAAATGTTGAGGAAAGTATCAAAAGAATAATAGTTTTATTTTTAATAGTATTTGGCTTCGCTTTGCTCCACCACTGAACCAGGATTCGATTGACTGCAAGCTACATAACTCATTTTTTAGCATTATGACGTTTAGAAATAAATGTGATTGGCTTTTATCTAATCAAAAATCATCTGGTGTAATATGTTAGCCATATTCTCTAAAAGAAAGAGGTGTTTTTCCATACCTGTGGAAGCAAACACTGATGGGGGCTATTCCACTTGTTTTCCATGCTAAGATATTCTAGCACAGTCTGCTTTTAATGTGCTGAATCCTCCCGTCTCTTTCAGGAAATACAAAGCTTACTTACAAACTGGAAAGGCCCAGACCTTGCGAGCTATGGAGAGCTGGTGCTAGAAGGAACCTTCCGTATCCAGAGAGCCAAAAATGAGCGCACGTTGTTTCTCTTTGATAAGCTGCTGCTTATTACAAAGAAGAGAGAGGAGACATTTACTTACAAAGCTCATATCTTGGTATGGCAGGTTGCACTTTGGGTGAAGGTTAAGTAATGGGTGTGTATCTTACAAGGGAGCAGAAGTGGGATATTTCACTAACCCTTATTGTTTCTTTAATAGAGCTTCTGGGGTGTTTTTTTTCCCACCCCTCTCTTCTGTAAGTTTTCAGCAGAGACGGAAAAATAAAAGTTCCCTATAATGTAAATGTAGAAACAATTTAAACACAACAATAAATAAAAATAATTGACCTTTTAAAAAAATCATTCTGGCATATGTATAAGGATAGAGTTTGATGAAGAATGGGATCCATTGTTTAGTTTTCAGCTTTTAAAAATCATTTACTGCTTCCTTTCCCCCTTTTCCTGTTTCTGACTCCATCCTTTTAATTTTTTGCTTTTCCTTTATTGCTTCATTTTTTTTTGAACCTTTCTCAGGATAACTCTGAACAAGTAGCTGTTATCAAAACCCTCCATAGTTGCTCTGCTTATCAGTTTTCTTTGCTTTTAATGGTTTGTTTCTTACCTTTCCCTGGCCTCTTTTTTCCCCACTGGGCCAACTTGGTACATTTCTAAGCATTCCACAATATAATTAACATTTTTTTTGAAAAAAGAGTCTGTCAGATTTTTCCTTCTGTATCTCTTGGAACTGATGGGTTTTTATTTTTGTTATAGTGTGGAAATCTTATGCTGGTAGAAGTCATACCGAAAGAACCTCTTAGTTTCAGCGTCTTCCATTATAAAAATCCCAAGATGCAGCATACTGTTCAGGTATTTAAGATAGCCATAGATTGAATATATTAATAACTAATGCAATATTAATTAAATATAGTATTAAATCTGAATTTCTCATAATCACATATCCCATGAAGCAGCACTGTAATTAAATGCATAGATTTAATTTTATTTTTATACTTGCAGATAATTCCTGTTCCTTATCTAGATTTTTTTCTTTTTTTTCCCCTTTCTTTTGGAGAGAAATATAGCATAGTGATTCTACTTTAATGTATAAAGTTTGGGTTTTATACTAAAAGGCAAGGTAAAAATAAAATTTCCCTGCAATAATGTGGAAAGATGGTTTGTCATTGCCTTCTTTCTGCATGTATTTTAAATTTCCCTGTTTAGTTTGCAGTCCTGAGATTGTTCCGCAAGCACTCATCCAATTTACTAGTTAGAGACAATCCTGTACAACTTTCTGACATCAGCACTGATTGGTTACAGGCTACCACTTAGTTGAATCCACTTTTATCAGAAGTAGAAAAATATGGATGTATTTTCAAGCTAGTGTTGTGCCTAAAATTGTCTGTGATAGGTGGAGATCTGTGTGTAACTTTGTGGTTTGTACACTGTGCTTTAGTTTTGATGAACAAGAAAATTCTAATTATTTTTGGAAAAAGAGCCAGTTTTTCAACTTGAAGTCAGATTTTCTCCACATTCCGATAACTTTTACTGATTTTCTTTCTTTCTGGTATTTCAAGAGCTATAATTTTTTAAACTGCCTTCTCCTTTTGAAATAGGCAAAATCACAGCAAGATAAGCGCCTTTGGATTCTTCATTTGAAAAGATTAATTCTAGAAAACCATCCTGCTAAAATTCCAGCTAAGGTAAAACCTTTTCATCGTTTTGTTTTAAAAAAGCATGCATTTAACTTTTCTCTTGAAGAAACATCTGTACAGCCATGTCATTACATATAGTGTGGGATTTCATAGCATCAGTTTAACATTCCTTTGCACCAGGCCACTTCAGTTTGCCTTTCAAACTATTATTCCATTATTTTATTATGATAATTGATCTTCTGCCTAATTTATGATGAGAAAAAAATATGTTACTAAAATGTTTACAGAGAACAGGGCAGGGGAAGCATGGAGAGCATGATTTCCGGAATTCTTTCCAACCTCTTTACCACTTGCTATCAGAGCAGACATCTGAAAGAGTGAAGGAGGGATAGTGGATCTGTGTTGCATTGATGTGTATTTGAATGTACGAGGGAAAACAGGTGGTCTACCTGTATTTTGCTCTGTGTTATGTGACTGGGAGGGAAGATGACTTAGAAAGAAGCACTTGACTACTTTTTTGAACATCTGCCTAAGTCTCTCTCCCCCTCCACCATTGCACTGGGGAAATTTTTCTGGATTTTTTTTTCTTGAAGTCTAATCTGGGCCATTTTCAAACTCTCTGGCTTTGCCTGCCACCCCAGACTTGATCCCATGTTCTACTGACAGACAGATGGGGCCAGTCTCCACACCTTCTTAACATAATTTCTTTCCAATGATCTATTGAGATGGAAAGAATAAAAATGAAGTAGGTATTAATTCATTTAGCTCAGTATTTTGTACTAACATATATGGTCTCTTCTCTGTTTCAATTGGGAGTGTTTCCCTGTGATATTTAGAGGTATCTATATTTTCTACTGTTCTGCATGCCAGTAGTAGTCTTCTAAGGGCCATCCTTTCATTACCAATCTATTCTTGCAGTTCTGGAAGTAATGCAGACTGTTTTTCACTCACTAAATTTACTGCACAGTTTGAATTGTGCTGTAGATTTATGCTGTACTGAACCAGTAGTAGTATTTTCCTACAAAACTACCCAAAGCTTTCATGGGAAGCTTTCTATCTTCAGAGAAAGGAAGATCTACTCTGTTTTTCACCGATTTTATTTTCCTATCTTTTCTTTGGCTTTGACTCAGAGGTGGTAATCAGCAGGTTCTGAACAGTTCTGGAGAACCGGTAGCAGAAATTTTGAATAGTTTGAAATACCACCTCTGACTGGCCCTGCCCCCATCTATTTTCTGCCTCCCGAGTCCCAGCTGATCAGCTGGGTCTTCTTTTGTTACTCTGCACAGGAAAGCGGATCTGGAAAGCAGGTTAGTGGGGTGGGGAGGAATGGGGATTTTACAGTATCCTTCCCCTGCCACACCCATCAAGCCACGCCCACAGAACCGATAGTAAAATATTTTGAATTCCACCACTGCTTTGATTTCTGTTTACCTCACTGCTGCTATTTCAGTCAAGCAATACTGAGACATAAGAATATACCAGCAGTTTCACTCAGGAGTTCTGTCTCTAGGCCTGTAATAGTTAGTCTAGGGTCTTTAGTTTGTCAATATGTACATCAAGCAATCCTTGGAAACTTTTCCATGTCAAATTATTATTATTTTTTAGTATTTTTATCTTGCTTTTCTGTAATGGAAGAATACTTCTTGGTAACAAACAAGAAAAATAAGTTTTTATTATGCCAAGTGGAAGGTGAACAGGTCTTGAAAGGATCTATTCCGGGAAATGAAAGAGTGATTTGAAGTGATTTAAGTATAAATTCTACATTGTACACACCAAAATCTGAAATGAGTGAGTTGTCCAAAACCTGGGGAGGAAAAGGATGTGTTTCTATTTCTTATCAATTAGACACACACACACACACACACACACACACACACACGTGTATGTGTATGTAATTGCTATAGAGAGAGGTTTATCTGTAAAGTAAGCACTTTTTTGGGAGCAACCCTATCTTCATTATTACATTTTTAAATTAATCCTTTTTTAAGGATGGGAGAAAAGGATAAGTTGATTCATTCTTAACTGAACTAGGATCTGATTCCATTTCCCCCCCCTGAAAATCATTTTTCCATTTGTTGAATTGATCCACGTATTGATTAAACAACCTTGGATATAAATACAACTTTTCCATATCCCTTCTGCTTGTTTAAAAAAGGGCATCTACTTTTTGGCAGATGTTTTTCATACAAATTTGATGCAGCATATCACAATGTATCTTAAACATTCCAAATGTTATTCTCATCCTCAACTTCTTTTCAGAAGGAATGATAGTATTAGATAGCTGCTGGTACAGGCTGTGAATTTGAATTTCATGAGAGGAGTCAGCATTGAATTAATGCAGAATGTTTATTTGTGCACCTCAAATATATTGACACAGACCCTGCCTGTCACATTTGTTCTCTGACAAATGGCATTTTCTAGGACACAATGAGGAAGCACTGAATAGCAATAGCACTTAGACTTATATACCACTTCACAGTGCTTTATAGCCTTCTCTAAGCAGTTTACAGAATCAGCATATTGCCCACAACCCTGACCCTCATTTTACTGACCTTGGAAGGATAGAAGGCAACCTCGAACTGCTCACAATCGAACTCCTGGAGTGAGCAGCGAGTTAGTCCTGCAGTACTGCATTGCAACCACTGCGCTACCCACAGCTGTGAAACAATAGAGATGAAATTAATAATGATGCCAAAACATTTATATATTAGAAAAATGAATTCATAATGAGCTATAATTGTGTGTATGCTGTATGACTGTAAGACTTGGCTAAATGACAGCAATGGTATATGTGGAAAGCAACTATGGTGTGAGAAAATGTATATTTTAAAAATGTATTTTACTTATTAATATGTCAAATTTAAAATTAAATATAAATTTAATAAATAAAAATAAATTGCTCAGCTTTTCCGGATAATACTAACCAGATTATAGCTTCCATCATTTCTGACTACACAAGTTTGTTGGTTTTGAGATGACTTTTAGTTTTACAGTATTTAGAGGATCACCCATACCTGGTACATGCCATCATTTTCATAAACCAAATGTTAGCGTATAATTTTTGAGTGAGATAACATTTGTAGACAAAATAATGAAGGGTTTTTATGAATCTGTATCTGTAAGTTACTATAGTGATAGGTTAGTCTTTACATCTGAGGTTGTACATTAGCTACACCTAGTGGACAATAGGTAAAGTACTCCTTTAATCTTGCAGATATCCTTGTATACAATCTTGCTATGTAAAAACAATGTAGAACGCACTTTTTCCTACCATGTATTTTTTTAAATACACACACACACACACACACACACAGAGAGAGAGAGAGAGGATGCAAGTTCCTATGTTTGGGTTTGATGTGCAGGTTCCTTTGATTGGGTTTAGTTTATATGACTCCATTTATCCATCAACTATAGTAAATCCTGTGATAGGATTAAGAATAATGTTAATGGAGAAAATTTGTTCAGATAGCATGGTAACATAAATATGAGATTTCCAGTCCTGATCCTAGTTAAGAATGTTTATATACATTCATGCATGAAGAAGCAGTTGCAGGAAAAACATCGGGTAAGAGAGGAATTCTTCATTCTTTTTAATCTGCTGATCTTTGACAGCAATCATTCTTTATGTTTTTACTATAAAATCAGCAATAAGACTGAATGATAGGGAAATAGTCGTGAATGAAGTGTTTGGGGTGGGGGGAAGGGGCAAGAAGGAATTATGTCACACGTGTCTAAAAGTATCACTCTAAACTACATATTAGTTTGTTAAACACTATATTGGGGATGTACATATTTGTCAAGATTAATCTATGGCTTATCAGAGTCAGAAATTTATATGATTATATTCTGCTTTTCCTCCTAGGTCAAAATTCAATGTGATCTAATTAATCTTAAAGATATCACATTACTTTAAGTGTCATAGCTGGGTACAGATTTAAACTGGATCTTCACAATCCTTTTCCAATCCTGTGATAATTATTCTGAGATAATTCAGTTTTTGCTAATTGATTTTGATTCAATTCAATATTTCTACCACAATTTCAACTTTTGTTAGCAGCCTTGAAAGCCTGCAAGAGCAGGGAAAATATGGTATAAATCAAATAATTAATATCCAATGTTTCCTTTTCAGGCCAAGCAAGCAATTCTTGAAATGGATGCAATTTGTAAGTATACCTTGTTTAAATAATTAAACTGCATTGCTATTCCTAAAGGAAATAAATATTGAGATATTAAGATATTAAATCAACATACAGTAGTTGATGCTAGCTGTCACTAGGTTTCTGGGGGGCTAGGTAAAGGTCTTGACTCATGTCTCCCTTAAAATGTTGCTATTATGCAAACTCACAAATGATAACTGACTCGCTGTTTCCAGACAATGTGACTTTTGTAGGAGTCCTGTTTGTGATGTAGGCCTGCAGATCAAATTGTTTACTGCCTATGCAGCATAATAAAACTCCCACAAGCAGTCTTAATCTGCAGTATAAGTGTTACAATGTTATTATGTGAGGATATTTTATATGAACTTCAGTTAGAAGAACCATTTCAAAAGCCTGTTAAGATACTTTCTTTTTAACTTCTGTGTAGATGGGTGTATGTTATCTGTCTGTGTCTGGATCTATGGAGAGCTTTTATCATGCAGGAATTTCTTTGCAAGGAATATAGTTCAGAGACATTGTGCTTCCTGAGAAATTTGGAGAGATTACAGCTGTGCTTAACCTGTATATTTTATTTTTCCCTGTATATGTGAGTGGGATTAAATTTACTGAAGACCCTTTTAAATAATATTTCTTCTGTATTCTTGTATTACCACTTCGTTGCATAACACTGGGGCTTTGTGTGTGTGTGTGTGTGTATTGAAAGAGTTGTGCCATGATGTGGCTTGTTGCATCCAGTAGCATGTCAGATGATCAAAAATATTATGTGATACTGTTTTAATGTTCAGTCCATTTTTTTACTATAACCTGCCAATCATCTGAATGCCTTCAGAATGTCTACTTTACCAAGAGCTGTGAAATTTCCCTAAAATGATTGGGTCATTTCTGGATAATTATTATTATAAGAAAGAAAATTTTCTTGAAGGGGACAAATGAATCCTATTTTGATGTATTGTGATCTCTACCTTTAGTTGCATGTACCTATAGAAATCTCAGCATGAATCCTATTTCCTGATTGTACTTCATTGTGGCAGATCATTCAGAAGTGTAGTTGTGGCTGAACCTTATACATAAAGCATTACGTTCAAAATCAGGGAATCTTTTTTTTAATAGATCACCCAGGGTTCCATTACAGCCCAGAAGAAATGAAAGCTTCAAGTAATTTAAAAGAGGGCATGACTCCACAAAGGATAAGAAGGAAATCAGGTAATACATTTTGCCTTAGGTGTGCTTATGTTTACAACTAGAACAGAATTAAGATGAAACAGTATCAAATTACATATGAATAAAATACACATTTAAAACTTAAATAAAAACAATATGAAAGTTGCAACAAGAGCCACAATAGGAATGAACTTTAAAGAATTCATATATACATGGTGGTCATATTATAGTAAAAAAAAAAACTTTAAACTTCACATTTTAGCAGTAGCTTGCCATTATACTTAGTGGGGTTTGTTAATGAAGACACATGAGATTGCATTGCACTGCATTCATTTTGTTAAATAATCTACATCTGTGATATTTTTATGTGCAGACATATAAAGTATATAACAGATACCTTTGTGACATACTCATCTTTATAAATATGAAATATGATACATTCATTATTTCTGGTTGGATTTACAAGTCTCCCAAAATTGTTGCTTTTCCTGGTGGAAGAAATGGAGATGAGATAGACTGAAATAAATGACTCCTTGCCCTACACAAACACTTATTATACTGAATAAAACAAGCCACCTTTTCTACATACGACTTCAGCTGCCTCAAACCCACCTCTCTTGGTATCCATATAGTAATTGCTCTGTCTAGCCTAAGCTGCCTTGTACCTTCTCTTTTTAGAAGAGCCATGTTGGGCCCAAAGAACCAGATTCATATACAAAGATATCAATTAGTTATTTTATTACTTGTTCCTGTTTTGGAGGAATTTTCCCAGACTAGTGGTTTGGGTCAGACTAGATAAGGTTAAATGACAACCAAAGTGTGTTGGATCTTGCCTCTGGTGCCTATGTAAAGATTCCAGACTAATTTTCTACTTAACTCCTCACCCCGGCTTGGTCAGTCTCTCCAACAAACCATGAGGTGCCTGAAGTGCTGTTCCCACTATAGATATTAACCCCAGAATGTCTGCAGACTTGGTTTTGGCTACTGCTACCTTAGTCACTTAGCAACTTCCCTCTTGGGATGCAGCTGAGATGGAACAGCATTTGCAGGTGTTTCATCTGAGATACTAGAAGGTCTTTGATGTTCTAGGTAGGAACATAGAATGTCTATAAGCCCGTGTTCTCTATCCTATGACCTTACCTTTAAAGATCAAGTAAAACCAAGTTATCATTAACACTGTTTGTCAATCTTGCGCTAATAAAGCTCACATTTTGAAAGCGTGTAAGTTTCTCTGTTGTGCAGTTGAATGACATTGAAATTAAACATATATGTTTAATTCTTTATCTAACTAAAGGAGCCCATTGTTTAATAACTCCTTTAAATTTCAATCCATAAAGATTCCCTCCTTTGTGCAGGGATTTCTTCCTGAAATAGATTCTCTGATTTTTCAGGTAAAGTGACTGTATATAGTAAATCCGTTGAGGTTGTTTTGTTTCAGCAGCCATATATCAAGATCTAGGAATTCCATTCCCAGGAACCTTTGTAATTTCAGCTTGGTAGTGATAAAAGCTGAATGGAGCTGGGTATAAGAGGCATATAAAATTAAATATTAATACATGTTTTTACAACATTTAAAAAAATAAAGATATTCATAAATACATGTTGTTTTCCACACAGAACCTTCTTCCAGAGTTCATAAAATCACAAAATCAAGTGGTAAGTTACATAATATCAAAATACAAAAATATACTTTAGTTATAATATATATTTAAGCGTGGCACATTTCACTGTAATTATTCATGTAATTAACTGTACAAAATGCATTTATACTGGAAGTAACATCAAGTCTTAATAAAGATGTGTATCACAAATAATGCAAAATTGTGAAGAGTATCAACTTCTCAAATGAGCAGAAAAACATTTCTATACAAAAATGGTGAGCAGAGTATGACTAAGTTATATTTAGCTCCAATTGTTCATAGCGATAGCATTCATATCCAATAATAAGCATTAAATGGCTAAAGTGGTGCCATAGATGGCATCCATTCACTAATCCTTACAAATGTGACTGAACGAAAGACACCCATCTATGGTAGATTTATCCATGTGGACTGAAAGCATCATGTACACTGCTTCAGCCTGCCATATGAGACTGCATTCTGCTGTAATTATAAACTTCTGTTGTTGTTGCTTTAACTGGATCATACTGCTATTTTAAAAAAATGGGGCTGCTTTAAAGAGTTGCAGGATGGTTTTGCATTGGTGTTCCCGTACTGCATAGCCCTGAATTGTGTTATTTCCTCCTCCAAAGGAACAAGAAAACAGAGAGATGTGCATGCCTTATTAAGAGGATGATTTCTCATTGTTTGTTTTCTTTATTCACATCTTATCTTAACCCTTTTAATTCTATTGGGCATTAAAGTCACTACTGTGCCACCTATTAGTTGTTTCTGAAGCACTTTTTTCTGCAGTGAATAAATTCTATCCAATTAACTAAGCAGCTGAGTAGTTTTTCCACAGATAAAAAATATTTTCTAAAATACCTTTCCCATCTTACACCAAAACATAACTTTAAGCATTCTTAAATATCTTTTGATTCTCCTTGGATAAAACTTTTGTATACTAAAGTTAGTATAAATGCAAGTCATCAGATGATACTTACGTTTGTTTTTCCAATCATTTCAGAAATGGACCCAAATTTGCAAAAGGTAAACTATATTGTTTATTCAAGGAACTGGCAGTTTTTAAAAAAGAAACAGATACTGAATATTACCCATGACATTGAAAGCATATCTATCATCTATTTACAGTAGTCCTCAACTTACAACTACAACTGAACCCAAAATTTCTGTTGCTAAATGAGACATTTGTTAAGTGAATTTTGTCCCATTTTCAATCTTTCTTACCTCAGTTGTTGAGAATCTTTGCAGTTTTAAATTAGCAACATGGTTGTTAAGTAAATCTGATTTCCCAGTTGACTTTGTCAGTGGGTAGCAAAAGGTGATCACATGACCCCAGGACACTGCAGCCATCCTAAATTGAATCGGTTGCCAAGCATTTGAATTTTGATGACATGACCATGGGGAATGCTGCAATGGCCGTGTGAAAAATAGTCATAAGTCACTTTTTTCAGTGCCATTGTAATTTTGAACAGTCACTAAATGAACTGTTGTAAGTCAAGGATTACCTCTGTCTGTCTGTCTGTCTATCATCTGTCTATGCTCTTCAATTAAAAATTTCTATCTGGTAGCCTTACACTTTGTAAGATCTGTTTAGAAGTACATTTGGAAACAATATTTTAATGTATATATTTTAAATAACCCATGCTGCAAAAAACGGGGGAGGAGAGGAGACCAGAACAGGGGCAAACAATCAAATGTTAAAACGAAAAGAATTACAGCTATGCTGGCTGAGGAATTCTGGGAGTTGAAGTCCACAAGTCTTAAAGTTCCCAAGTTTGGAGACCTCTGAATTACAGTATGCAAAAACAGCAGAGGGGTCAAGAGGAGTTATAATGCAAATCTTCCAAGCTAATATAAAAGCTATGCATCAGAATATATGAAAAAGATTTTTTTTTAAAGTGTACAGCATGCCCTGCAAAGCACACAATATACAAGACATATTTTAAAGCAGAACTGGAGGATTTCAAAGGCCAACCCAGTCAGGGTCAAATATGAAGAACAAGAACCACAACAGACAGAATCATTGAGTTGTTCTTTTAAAAATCATTTGAAAAACAAAGACAAGAAAAAACCATTTAAAAAAGAGCATGCTTTTTAATAGCAAAGTAACAGAAAGATGAAGAGTATTGTGGGCTGCTCTGGATACCCTGCTAGGCTGTATAAAAGGTGAACTGCAATAGTAAAGAATATGGAATACTTAAAATCTGTATTTTTTTCCCCTCCCTCCCCCTAGCGGATGAGTACTGAAGGAGCCCTGCTATCTCAGGCTGAGTTGTTCGTCAGTCCCAGGAAGAATCATTCACTGAATTGCCAACGGCTGGATTCAAATGAAGCAGCCTATAGCAGTGGTCTGGAGGATAATATTCTCACAGATGTAACAGATCAGACAGATGCTGATGATGAAGAAGAGAATGAACAAGTAAGCTCCTTATTTCATGAAATGGAGGGAGAACACATTCATCCATTAATGTTCAATATCATATGTAGAATGGCTCCATTAACTATACTAAGCTGAATAAAAAATGGGGTATCCTTGCTTTAGCTTTCAGCAAACCAAATCAATTAACAGGGGTTAACATTTTCACGTATGCATCCTAACCACTGGGGGAATACAGTAGGAATTTCTGAGATCTTCAACCACTGTTGTATTCTGTCCTCTGCCAAAGGTTAGTTCGTGGTGGTGATTAGCAAGAGGGATGACTTCTCTTAAAAAGAATTTCCTTCCAATCCTCAATAGTTATAATACTGAGCTAACAGAAAGAAATTTGGTAATGTGCTGAGAGAGTGGTCACATAAAAGAATAAAAAAAAATACAAAAAGGAAGATGGAATCAGGGAAAAAGACTGAGAAACATCAGGTATAAAAAAGAGAGATGCAGTTGAAGATGTAATTTTTTGTCCTTATTGATCCCCCTTCATCCTATAAACATTCATGAATTTAACTTTTTTCATATATTTGTGTTACCAACATTTTAATACAATGATTAACAGTTCCAAAGAAATCTTGTTTGAATTTATTCCATGAGACCATCATAGTATAGATAGAAGAATCATACAAAGAGAGTTTTCCATGGTATCAGTTGAAATACAGCATCTACTTGTTGAACTCCGAAAACTGCTAGGCTCTACATTGGCTGAAATTAGACATATAGTTTAATATTCACCCATTTCCACAGAGCACTCAACATTTACAGCAAAAACCAAAGGGAGGCCGCAAAAGATTGAATAGTCAAGTTACTGAAATTTTTGAGAAACGAAGAACTTTTAATCTCAACATATGTGAAATTCAGGTAATTAAAAAAGTTGTGAAATCATCACGGCAGCACCTAACCAAACCTGGTTGAGCTAAAACAACCAGAGTAAATATGATTGGATTAACTGTTTAATATTTGGATGAGAGTTTACCAGAGATATAGCTTAGAATAAATAGCAAGTTGAAATAATATCCAAGAGAGTGTGCTAAGCCATGTCTGTAATGATATTAAGCAATGGACATGAACATGAACCCATTCAAATTCCAATAATTTTCTTTAAAATTATCATGGAAAACAGATTTTTTTTCATGTGTTGAGAGATGCACATGAAGCCAAAAAAGGGGAAAAATCAGAAGCTGAAACACAATAATCAGTAAAAACAAGAGGTTATATGGATCATTAAATAATCTCGGTGTATCCCATTATCTATATTATGTAATCACCTTATCTATGACTTATCTCTGGAAGGGAAAAATGTTGATAGCCAATAGGTTCTACTTAATGATTATTAAAACAAGCTTACCTCAAAATATGAGTCAGGGTGAAGTAGCATTATAAGATTCTCTTCTAATTCTTTGGACATATCATCAACCTTCCAAATTTTGGGTCTCAAAAGACACAAGGTGCTTATAGAAAAATACTGTTTTATGTGTACAGACATACATACAGGTTTCCATGCAAGCAAGAACTCTTCAGTATCCTGGTTCCTTGCATTATATTTAGTCCTGGTTTTCATAACAGAATTAACAAGAGTATACATCTTAAACCTTCGAACAGGAGAACTTACCAGTGCCTCCTTCCTATGCAATTTAAGGAAGTGTCATTTTGGTTACACAAGAATCAGAAACTTTAGAACTAAGTTCATGATTAGCATTGATGTGATTAAAACACAGACTAATAATATTCTGTATTTGAAAACTTCACAGAACTCCCAAAAATGTACAGATGAAGCTCCTACCCAGATGAACACAAAGCTTTCATTTTCCTGCAGTGGGGATCGTCAGTTATCTGAACAATTTACTCCCCAAAACAACTCATTTGTGGCAAATATTTTGGGGAGAACAGCTGCAGTGAGAAATATCTGGACAGACCATCAGATTCGGCAAGCATTGTTCCCAAGTAGACGTCCTCTGCAAGACAATATAGATGATGATGATGATGATTACCAAATGTTCATGCCATCAGACTCCACATCCAATTTAACTTCCATTGCATGTGAAGAAAGGATCCCATCGAACCGTCCTTGCAGCTGGCATGTGGGACTAGTTCATCAAAACGATATTTCCAACCTGAATTCTCATAGAATTATGAGGCGGGCCAGCAGCGCTGGTGAAAGTAAAACTGGAGCAAGATATAGAAAGAATTACCATGATCAAAGTGCCTCTTGGAATGAAATTAAAAACTCCAGAAGTGACATGGACAATCTTCAAGAATGTCAGGAGTCTTCAGAAGAATTGACTATAGATGACATAGATCATGTCTATGACAATATAAGTTTCGAAGATTTGAAGTTAATGGGGCTGGTTCAGAGGGAAGAGTCCATCCGTGCTCCACAAGGGTCAGCTAAAGATTCACTCTATGAGACATATGACCAAGACTATTCTTTCAAAAAAACTCAAGCATCTCAAAACAGGACTTGTATTCCTAGCAGAAATGAAGCCGTTCACAGGAGAGAGGGTTCACCTGTAAGGTCATGTGAGTTAAGGATTAGTGAGGAGAATATCTACGATACCATAGGCCTTCCAGAAGAATCAGTGTCAAATTTCAAAAGTGATCACCTTAAATGTTCCAAAAAGAGAAGTTTTCTGGGTATGGAAACAGATTTTGCATGCTGTAACCAGCTCCGACAATTTGTTTCTGAAGAAAGCCTCCAGTTCAGTGAAGATGAAAATCCCTATCATTATGTACCATTAGATCGTGGCTGCTTAAGTTTGGCGGAGAGTTCCTCAAATTCTGATTCACACTCTCACAAGTCTGTTGCAGATAAATTATCAGAGGAAGTAGATGAAATCTGGAATGACCTGGAGAATTATATCAAGAAAAATGAAGAAAAGGCACGAGATCACGTCCTTGCGGCTTTTCCTGTCTGCGAAGATGAGGTTGATGATCAAGTATCTAGCAGAACAACAACTGGGCCAAATAAAGATATAAAATATTCATTGACTATGCTCCCACTACCGGAAAAAAGTGCTTTGTCAAAAACTTTGCCAAACAAGGTAGCCAGATTAAGTGAAGCCAACATTAAGTTTGAAGAGGCAGCATCATATAAAGCAAATTCACTAATAGATCTCAACAGATCTTCCCTCTCAAATGACAGAGGTTTTGCTGATAGCCTTTATGAAACTCCCAATAATATATTTTGCACAGTAAATACAATAAATAGTAATGGTGAACTGGATTCTGTGGATAAAACAAAGAATCGTGTTTTTATGATGGCAAGACAATACAGTCAAAAAATCAAGAAAGCAAATCAGTTTTTGAAAGTAAAAAGTGCAGAGCAAGAGCAATTTCTGAGTCGGCAACAGAAATCCAAGCACAAGGACTTAGCAGCCATTTTAGAAGAGAAAAAACAAGGTGGAGCTGCCATTGGTATGCTTATATTTTCCCTCATTTTCTAAACTGATCTGTTGAATACTTGAACACAGTGATTTATGGGTATACTTTACCCATCCATTCATTGGTCAATAATTTTTGAATTGACTGAAAAATTCCAATTAATATACTTATGTTAGCATTTCTATTCATTATGAATAAGATCTATTGTTAATGCAGGACGTGGTGTGTTAATACCACTTTATAATGCTTTGGTAAGACTACATTTGGAATACTGCATCCAGTTTGGGTTGCCACAATGTAAAAAAGATGTTGAGACTCTAGAAAGAGTGCAGAGAAGAGCAACAAAGATGATTATGTATCAAACAGTTGCTGGAATTGGGTATGTCTAGTTTAATGAAAAGATGAAGTATGGGGAACATGATAGTGTTTCAATATTTCAGGGGCTGCCACGAAAAGAGGGTCAACTTATTTTCCAAAGCACCTGAGGGCAGGACAAGAAGCAATGGGTGGAAACTAATCAAGGGGAGAAGCAACCTAAAACTATGGAGAAATTTCCTGACAGTTAGAACAATTAATCAGCGGGACAACTTGCCACCAGAAGTTGTGAATGCTCCAACACTGAAGGTTCTTAGAAGAGTTTGGACAACCATTTTCTGAAATGGTATAGGGCTTCCTGCCTGAGCAGGGGGTTGGACTAGAAGACCTCCAAGGTCCCTTCCAACTCTGTTATTCTGATTTAAATTTTATAGTACTGGCTTAACTAATTAGCTTTTAAATTAAGCCACATGTCTAATTTAAATCAGAAAAGTAGTGAGTTTCTCAGTGCATTTAAGAACTTGCCTACCATAAATTCTAAACAGTTGCGTAACTTCATTTTAATTAAAAAAAGGTTAGGGGACAAAAATATAAATGCAAATGTTGTATTTTCCCCATATTTCTTGAAGTGAGAAATGTACCAATAATACTTAGTTTTATTGACTTCTGCAGACATTTTATTGTGGAAAATATATTTTTTTATATTGGGTGTGGGGAATGTTAAGAGGGCCAGCTATAGTGTCATGAAAGAGTAGTGGGTTTTCATTGTGCAAATGAAGAGAGCGCAAATGTTTTGAGAACAGATACACAGAAATGGCTTGAAAAATATTGACTGATTGATTGGACTTAATGTGGCTTCCCATCTTGTATATAATAATTCTGGTTGGCTCACAAATAAGAACAGGAGCAAAAAATATTTTTAAAAAACACATCAAAAATTCCACAAAACCTCACGGTACCCAAAGCCAGATTCTTTTCCCTTCATTGACATTCAGAGTTGCTGGGCTCTAGCCGCTCTCTATACTAATGTTTGTGGGAAGAGCCAGTTCTTCAGGGCCTTCCAGAGGCCATGTAGGGTGGGGGCCTGCCAGATCACAAGAGAGGGTGCTTCACTGGGCTGGGATCACTGCAAAAAGGTGAATTTCCTAGATACCATCATATTACTTTATTTTAGCATCAGGAGACAGAAAATTGATTGGATGTAGTTCCAGGAATAAGTATGTAGAAGAAATGATAGAAGAAATTGTGTAGCAGTAGTTGTCGGGCATGGACAATTGGACCCACACATGCACAAGCTAACTAATTATGTTCTGTCTATAATACAGGAACCTCCCCAGCCTGGCAGCCTACTCTTGGGAACAATTAGATAAGGCTTCAGAGAATTTGGGGCAGGTTAGCCTTAGCCCTTAGAAGGGACTTGGTGGCTCAGTGGCTAAGATGCTGAGCTTGTCGATTAGAAAGGCCAGCAGTTTGGCAGTTCGAATCCCTAGCTCTACGTAACGGAGTGAACTCCCGTTACTTGTCCCAGCTTCTGCCAACCCTAGCAGTTTGAAAACATGTAAAAATGCAAGTACAAAAATAGAGACCACCTTTAGTAGGAAGGTAACAGCGTTCCGTGCGCTTTTGGCATTTAGTCATGCCGGCCACATGACCACGGAGACGTCTTTAGACAGCGCTGACTCTTCGGCTTTGTATTGGAGATGAGCACCACCCCCTAGAGCCGGAAATGTCTAGCACATATGTGCAAGGGGAACCTTTACCTTTAGCCTTAGCTCTTTTGCAATTAGGCAGAGTGACTCCAGGTTAACTCCATGCTTGTTCCATCCTCCCTACAGTGGGCACACTATGTCTTCATAGATGTTACAGCCAGTTTGGTTTAGTGGTTAAAAGCATCAGTCTAGAAACTGGGAACCATAAATTCTGGCCCCACATTCGGCATGAAGCCTGCTGAGTGGCCTTGATCAGTCACTCTCAGCCCTAGAAAGTAGGCAAGGACAAATCACTTTAAAAAAGGTAACCTTGCCAAGAAAACTTAATGGACTAGTTCAAGCAGTTGCCAGAAGTAAACATTGACTTGAAGGCAATCAAAAATAAAATTAAGGGATACATATGTTATACGGATGGATTTTATTTTGGCTTCCGGTTGTACTTCATGTACCCCAGTTTGCTCTAGATACATCCTTTTTGAGAAGATGGAGAAAACATGGGAAATGGGAGAAAAAGATCTGTGTCTAAGTTCATCTATATTTGTTTTGCAGTAGTAATGCCATATTAAAATCTGTGACTCTTGACTAAAGTCAAGTCCTTATTTATTAGGAAATGTTAACTTGTACTGGTGTTGTTTGTCAAGGTTAGTTAAAACTTCCCTTTGTTTTTAGGTGCAAGAATTGCTGAATATTCTCAACTATATGATCAAATTGTATTCCGGGAAACTTCACCCAAAACACAGAAGATTACTTCTCAAGAAACAAACATAAGATATTCTTCACCTGTGTCCTCATCTCACTTAGCTGCAGAATGTTTAAAAGCTGAAAATTGGCTTTTGCACTCAACATATAGTAATGGAGAACTCTCTGATTTTTCTCCTTGGCCAGAAACGCCTCACCTGAAGACAAAAAGCTCCCTTATAGAAATGGCGCCACCGCCAAATGTGAGACCTGTAACCTGTTCGGTGCCTTCCTTTCAGACTCCTCTTTGTCCACACATTCCTGCACAAAGGTGGAGTGCTATTATAAATCAGCCCAATAAAGAGAACTTGTATCACAGCCACGTTTATCATTCTTTAGGGAGGACAGAGAGCAGTACAAAGCCACAGGAATATAGCAGATCTCACTCCTCTTGCTCCATTGTGCTTAACAAGTCTGAAGAATTGATAAATTATCCACCGGAAATGAGGAAAAAGCATTTGCATTCCAACAAAAAAATTCTGACTGATCACTGTCAAGAATCAGTATCTGTTGCCACCCCTGGCCATCTGATATCCGATGGGACAAAGCAGACCTCAGAAAATGTCTCCGATGTTATTCTACAAGATTCTCAGAAAATTCTGAGAGTTAAAAGGAATCTGCCTTCAAATGCACACATAGCAACCCACAATTATTTTAGTAATTTCAAAGATAGTGACAACGGAGAAGGAGATGACGACGACTATGTTGAAATTAAATCTGAAGATGAGGGATCCGACATAGAGACTTTCTGTAACCAAACAAAGGACTTGCATCCCAAAGCGCATCCGCACTCTACTCCTTCAGAAACTCACAGTGGCAAATTGCTGGATCCTTCTAAGCTATCAGATTCTTTCTTGACAACATGCGGCGATTCGGACAAATTGAACGATTACTTATGGAGTGTGCCATCTAGTAATCAGCCAAATATTGTCCAATCCCTTAGGGAAAAATTTCAGTGTCTCAGTTCAAGTAGTTTTGTTTAATATTGCCTTTTCCCCAATTCTATTGTTCAGCCTTAATGTGATACAGTATGACCACCAGTTCTTGTAAGTCAGATTGGTGTGTGTATACACACACACACACACCCCTATATATTTGTAATTATCATTATAGGAACAATATCTTGTATGTAGTATCTATTAGAGCTGTCCACGTACACAAGAATTTCATAGAAAGAGAAACAAGAACAGTGGGAGATCTTTAGTGGTTAAACTTTTATGTATTTGTAATTTATTTGCTTAAACACAGAAGAATGAACTGCTTTGACTCAACTGAAATGTACTAATGTGTTCTATGTATGTACTAGTTACGTTTCCACACAGTTCTAATTAAGTAAAACTGCAAATGGTACAGACCAAATGGGTCTTTGGGATCAAGCAAGAACATTTTTCAGGAATTCTAGTTTAGAAAATCCCTTTTTCCCCAATGCACTAAATACATTATTTCTATCCCACGTCCAAGCAATCATGTTTCCAACTCACAAATTTGATACCCACGAATCAACAGCAGCCTAGGACCCACCTGCAAAGTCTTCATACTGGCTTTGGCATCAATTTGAAGGAGCAGACAAGTTCCAATCTCTGGCATCCAGTCAGAGGACACGTATGCCCTTATCAGTCTTAACATCAATGATGCAAGTGGGTCTAGAGACAAATTTAAAATAAGACCAACCAACTAAATACCTTCTTCGGGTTGGAATAGGTTTTTGTTTCCTGGTCATGATGCTATACATACCCGTTTTGTAAGGCAGCTTCAGTTTGAAACACTTTGGGGGGAGTGAACACATGATCTATATCAGGGGTCTCCAACCTTGGCAACTTTAAGCCTGGTGGACTTCAACTCCAAGACTTATTGGAGTTGAAGTCCGCCAGGCTTAAAGTTGTCAAGGTTGGAGATCCATGATCTATACAACCAAACTTCACATGGACAGTATAAGTATCAACTGAAGTACATTTTACTGAGCAGGATTTGCCATCATTCCACCAAAAAGCATAATAGCAGTCAGAACGACCTGGTGATTTGGCAACACCATCAAATTAATAAGTACATAATCCCTTCTGATGCAATAAGTACTGAAAGAGACATGGTCCCTGAATTACTTTGAAATGTGTCATTCTGGTATTTTTTCTTAGAATGCTAGTTCTCTCTTATTTTTCTTACTTCAGGAAGCTGCCCCGACTTCAATAGAAAATCTGACAGCAGATCGAAGTGTGTCTAGTAGAGATGAAAAATAAGTTCATATGAATTTAGGGATTTATTTAATAAAATGTGTAAAATAATATAAATATAGTAATAGGAATCCAGATACAGTAACAAAGTCATGTCTGCTTTATTATACTGGATTTTTGTTAATCTGAAAAAATAGTGAAATATGTAACATTTAGTCATATAAGAGACAAGCGTCAGTATATTTTGTGTACTTTTTAACCTTGCTGGCAGGGAATAAAAATAGCTGAAATTCAATATGGATTGAATTCAATCACTTAAGTCATTGTTTTTGTAAAAGCAAAGGGAATGATGATGATTTTCTGGTCTGGATGAAAAAAAGCTGAGGAACCCCACCTCCCAACTTTTTTATATAGTTCGTGATTGCAGACGCTACCCCCAAATTAGAGGAAAGTATTTAATTTTTTTTGAGGGGGGGGAAACCTCCTTTATAAAATATATAAAAGTAGCCAAAATAGAAAGAAAACTGTTGTTCGTTTGTGTGAATGTTATGTTTGCATTTGGTTAGTTGAATAACTCAGATCATCACACATTTTTCTGAAAATATTTTAAATAGTTTTACAGTTTCAGAAGATTCAGATTTTCAGCCTGCTCTAAGAATATTTTTTTCTAAGTGCTTGTGTTTAAACAGAATCGAGTAGGTGCCATTTCATCCATAGAATGTACGTTACCCTTTGGGTGACTAGATAGGCCTACAAAACCACTAAGTGGACGCATTACTTCATTAATTATCATGGGCGGAATAAAAATATGGGGAATGTAAAAATGGTTGCTAAAATTAGAATATTGGGGCCAGAGAATATTATATGTAACGGGCTTGTTATCACATGTACTGTACATCCTTTGTTGTTCAATTCTAAATATGGGCATATAATTTCTTTAATAATTTACAGCTCTCCTTCAAAACTTTGAAGAGATTTTAGTGGAGCCTTATTTTATCCAGGTAATATTGTTTGTTAAAAAAAGTCTAAATGTTTTTTTTAAAATCTATTCTGTATTCATTGGTAGTACCTGCACTATACTGCCAGACAAATGGAAAATGAAGTTGCTTATTCTGTATGAATTTACACCAACTTTCCTTCAACATATCATACAATGTGTTACTGTTTTACTTCTATTGATAAGAAATAGACCCTCTATTGCACTTTTACATAACTCATTTTGTAAAGACTATGTAAAAATATATGTACATGTAGAAGAGTCCTTTTTTCTCCTTTGTTATGCTTAAAAGCTGACTTTAAAGCATGTCAAACCTGTAAGTAAATGCTGCTTAGAAAAAAATAAATACTACTTGCTCTCAGCAGTTACCTCAACAGACTTTTTAATGAACTACTTTATTTAATTCCGCAGACATAGATAGTTGCAGAAGCTCTATTTTTTTAAAGAAACTATCTTTTAAAGCTTTACTGTACCAAACCTTCAGCAATCTAGTTCTGCAATTATTGTCTTTGTCTGTCCATGCAACAGCCTGGAGAAGACAACACTAAAGTTTAAATACAGAATCAGTGCATTCAAGCCATAGCAAGAATGTGGGATTTCTATACCCAGTAAGCTAGTCAAAGTGGTGAAAAGTCTAGGCAAGATTGATATTAATATTTTCACTCAAAATAACCTTTCCTGTACCCGTAAGACATATTCAAATCACTACAACTAATTGGGAAAAAAGCCTGTCTAGACTACCAGGGGTGGAATCTAATTATGAAAAATTAAAATAACAGGCCAGGGGTACATTCTACAAAGCAGACCTACTATCAGTGTCTTTGGCCAGCTGCCAGAGCTTACAAGCAGCTACAAATACAACAAAATCCAAAACACAAAAAGGACAGCTGCCAAATTCTTTTAACACATTGGGAAAAACATTTTGCAGCTTTTGTTTGCCAACAGCAATCACTGCCTGTTGCTGGCTAACAGCTACTGCTTTAAATTTTCCAACATTCCAGATCTTTTCAACCTCAAATATAAGTAGTCTTCGACTTAACAGTTTGTTTAGTGGCCAAGTTACAATGGCACTGAAAAAGTGACTTATGACCATTTTTTTACATTTATGACCATTTCACGTAGTCATGTGGTCAAAATTCAGACGCTTGGCAACTGACTCGTTTTTATGACAGTTGCAGTATCCCAGGGTCATGTGAACACCTTTTGCAAGCTTCTGGCAAGCAAAGTCAATAAGGAAGCCAGATTCACTTAACAACTGTGTTACTAACTTAACAGCTGCAGTGATTCACTTAACAACTCTGGCAAGAAAGGTCATAAAACAGGGCAAAATTCATTTAAATGTCTCATTTGGCAACATATACTTTGGGCTCAATTGGGGTCGTAAATTGAGGACTACCTGTATTCTGACTTGTGTTGAAAACTTTAAAATCGTACCGTAGTTTGTAGCCAATGTAGGACAAAATCTGCTATCAGGAGTTAGTATACATTCAATTATAAAATACAATTTCCTAAACCCCCATTGAAGCTATTATCTAAAAAGGAAGGCTTCTCATCGAGAAATTGAAAGAACGCCTTAAATTTGCCAAGAACATATAGCAATAGCACTTGGATTTATATATCACTTCACAGTGCTTTACAGCCCTCTCTAAGCGGTTATGAGAGTCAGCCTATTGCTCCCAACAGTCTGCGTCCTCATTTTACTGACCTCGGAAGGATGGAAGGCTGAGTCAACCTTGAGCCTGGTGAGATTTGAACTGCCAAATTGCAGGTAGCCAGCAGTCAGCAGAAGTAGCCTGCAGTACTGCATCTGACCACTGAGCCACCATGGCTCTTCTATAGGTAGTCCTGGACTATTGAAAAATCTAAGTTATAATGGATTCAAAAAGACTTCACCAATAACCTGTTCTTGAAGTTACGACCATCACAACATCCTGACACGACTGCAATTTGGGGGTTTGGCAACTGGCACCAAGGTTGCAACATCTTGCAGTCAAGTGATTATGATTTGACACCTTTCTGGCCAGTTTTCCATGAGAACTCAATTGAGGAAGCCTAATCCACTTGTGTGATTCACTTAAACACTTGGATTCAGTTAATGACTGGCAATGTTCATAAAATCAGGGCTGTGCAAATGACTCACTTAATGACATCACTTAATCAAAATTCTGGTCAGTCGAAGCACTACCTCTAGTGCATAATGGACTGGCAATTTCTGTCAACAACCCTGTGCTCAACTTATTTTCCTTTGGGGGTAGATACAAAAAACCCCAACCCTTGGGGTTTATTTTTTTTCCTGGTAACTTCATCTATTTCTTAACAAAGTATAATAAGTTGGTCTAGCTTTCTCTCGGTCAGCTTTCTGATCTCCCAACCATGCCATGTTCGAACTCATACTTTGTTTCAAATGCTAATATGGCCATAGCGACACCAGGAGTGGTGTTCAACACCAAGGGCTTTATTTTTTTTAATTAATTGGTATTTTAAAATTACCGCAGCCTTTAAAGACTCAGTAGGATTTACCTCTAAATCTGCAACCTGAAAATTTTGAGACATGAACTACTTTTCCCAGAGGAGACAAGTCCTCTGCTCAGTACCAAAAAACGCAACGGGTCCTGTCCCACACATAGGATCCTGTGTGCCCAACACTGTTCTATTTTCTATGGAGATTCTCAGTCATCCGGGTCATGATTATCCCAAAGGTGCTTTTTCAAGAGGCAACTGGACTTTCTGGGAGGCACTTTTTTTTTTCATTACCAGCTTTCTGCAAGAAGTATAATTTTTTTAATTTTAATTTTTTGTTTTAAAATGGTTTTTCAAATTATTTTTGTTTTAAATATGGTTTTTCATTGTGTAAGCCGCCTCTCTCTCTCTCTCTCTCTCTCTATATACACACACACACACACACACACACACACACACACACACTATATATATATATATATATATTCTATTCCCTGGTGATCCAGTCAGAGCTGAAGAAGCTTCTTGGATGAGAAGCAAAACGTCTTCAAAGAAGAACCTTAAACTCCAATTGCCTCTTGAAGAAAAAGGAAAGGAAAGGAAAGGAAAAAAAAACTTTGCGACAACGCCGTTCTAGTCTGCAGCCCCGCCAGCGCCCTCGAGGGTCACCTGCGAGGCCTTTATTTCTCGTCCCGCAATACGGGAAGGAAGTGCAACCGACTCCTCAGCCGAGCTTGGCTCCGCCTCGCCTCCTGCAGCGGCTGGGGCCAACCCAACGCTGTCCGGCGGCCAGCAACCCTACTCCGCCTCCCTTCGAAGCCCCGCCGCGCGCGTCCTTCCCCAGAGTCCAGCTCCTCCTCCTCCTCCTCCTCGCCGGGAAGCACCGGGCACTCGTCGGCCGTCTCCTTCCCAGCAAAAATGAGGTTTTCCGCCTTACGCCGCCTGCTCTGCAGACCAGCCGGGCCAGCCAAGAAAAACGTCGGCGGCTTCCCTAGCAAAAGGCTGCGCCCCGTCGTGCCGGCCGCTTGCTCCGCGACTCTCTCGCCCCAGCGAGGGATAAGCAGCAGCACGCGGCGCTGCGGCGAGAAGCATCAAGGCACCGGCAGCGAAGGCGCTCAAAGCTCCGCGCTGAGGTAGGCGGCTGCCCCGCATGTGTATGTCTGCGTGTGTGTCTGTCTTCTGTATGTTTTGTGTGTGTGTGTGTGTATGTAATATAAATAAAAAGAAGGTGGCGCCAGCTGGCAAATCCCACCGCTGGTTCTTTCATAACTAGAAAGTGGCCGGCCGGCACCGCACGTGTGAGGATTTCCCAAGCCCCGCCTTCGCGTTGTTGGTCTGATGCAATAAAGCCTCTAAATTGTCGTGGAGAAGGAAGGAAGTGGCGGCTCTCGGAGCCAATCAGTCTGAAGGAAGGGAAAGGCGCGGGTTTTTTTCCCCCCTTCTCCCGGACCACGTGACTACCTTTCCCTCCCTCCTCCCCCCTCCCGTCAGCTTGTGTAAAAGTGTGGAATGTTAGCGGACCGGCACTGAGTGGGAAGTTGAAACGCTTTGCCACGTACGACGGCTGTCGATTCAGCTGTTTGTTGTGTGCATTGTTGTGGCTGCCATCTTCTAGGGGTTTGGTCATCTTTCATTTCTTGTCCTTTTTTTCCCTTTTAAAATCCGTGGCAATTATCGCTCGAGTTTCGCTTGTGTCCAATAGGTTTTTATAACTTTTCTTGAAAAGCTGGAGAAGGGAAATAGCACATCTTGACTTTCCTTCGGCCTTTCAGAAAATTTAGACTCTGTGCTGGTTGATAAATAAAGATTTGATTTGCACTATACTTGCTGAGTGGGGTTTTACTTGCCTTGCGGTTTTGCCTTGTAGTCCTCTTGCCTGACAGCTTAGTAGATTTGGCTTTGTTTGCAGCTGTAAATTTGCAACGATGTATGCAAACGGATCTCTTTGAACTTTAAACGCCTCGCGTTGGATATAGTATGCATTGCATTGCATTGCATTGCATTGTAAGGCAGTTATGATTTGGGAAAGACGTACTTTTAAAAACCAAAGGTTTCTTGTCAGGCAGCATCAAAAAATATGGAGCATCAAGGCTACATGACATAGAAACTGACAACAATAAATAGGGAAGATTTTTACAGATTTGTACTTTATCTTGCTAATTCTTTTTGAAATATTTTCTTCAAATTAAACATCTCTCTCTTACTTACTAAAAGTTGACCTAGAAGGTGCCTGATAAACAGCGCTCGCCAAAAAATTACAAAGGGCAAACAAAAATGAACAAAAACTCTTACGGATTATTAGTTTATGAAGTTTGTTGTCTGATGATGCAACTTGAGGCTTATTGTGGATGGTGATGTTATGCCCAGTCAATATATAATGGTTAAAAATATTACCCATTAATACATTTATTATTATTATTTCAAGAGAAATCATTGAAACCTCAAGAAAAGCCCTGTATTTACTGAAGCAAGAACACCCTAAATTTAAGCCAACACTTTCTGTTATACAGGTAAGACAAAAAATAAACCCTGCAGGATTTGTGTTTCAAAAGTGGACTGTATTTTGTGGAAGAAAGGAATATTATGGAGTCGTAATATTCATGACTCTAACTGCTGATGAAATCTATAAATATACAGTGGCATTAAAATCTGTGTGATAACTGGAAAGTTGAGATAGATTTTGTAAGAGTTTCTGTTGCATGTTGCACAGATAGCTGGTAAGAATAATATATTCTTACATTTCCTTAATAGGTGGATGTAATATATTGCAATCAAATTTCAGATGAGGTTACATTTCCATTATCTCTCAATAAGAATCACGTGGTGTTGGATCTGGTGATATCCCGTCCTTTGTAGCCCTCCTAAAAAACAGGTCTGAATTTTGGATGCTGCTTCAGAACATAACTCAGTATGGCATACCAGACAAGTTGAAAAGGGGGATTGGAACAACTTAATACAAATGCTCCACTGGTTTATGCCAGTGGCAGGCAGTCTATTGCCCTCCATTGTTTATACAGCCTTGGAGCTGTAAGAGTTGAAATCCAACACATCTTTATGGAGTCAAGAGTGAAAAGCTGCACTACACTACAATTTCTTATTGTGCTGTTTCATCTTCTGCTTAAGAAACCACCATGTATGCATAATGCCATATTTGTTGCAATAAAATTTCCCCGTATACCTAGGAGAGTCAAAATGCTAGAATATTCCTACACAGGGTCCTAGGCTTTTCTTTTTGTTTGTTTTTTGTTTTTGCTGTGCTGAAAATTATGCTACTGTGTTTCCATTTCTATCTGTTTTGCTTTTTGTACTCCTGCAAGAATACAAAAAGGTCAGATTTTGCTAAAATAATTTCAAAAATTTGTAAAGCAATTCCATATCATGGATCTTGTGAAAGATATTTGATAATCCACCCTAAATTTGCTTCTTATATGTTAGTTGTGGAATACAAGCATTTTCTATTCAGTTCAATTAATCATATACTCAATTTCAAATCTGTGATTTCTTGCCACTTTTACTTCAGTTATGACTTGCAGACCATTGCATTTTTTAGAATATTTTATTTAGCCTATTACAATTTTATATTCCTTTTCTATTTATATTCAAGGTTGGTGATGATTATTTGGGACAAGAAATTATCAGAAACGTTGCTAAAGAGGTAAAAATATGAAGAAAAAAAATTCCTCACTAAAAACAATTTAAGTATTGAAAGATGGTTGAATTTATTTGAAATCAATTTTTCCTTTTGTAGATTGGTGTGGATATTGTTCATATTTGTCTTCCCCATGACAGTACTGAAAATGAGGTAAACATTTTTAAAATTCTACTTATTTACATATTTTGTATTGTTGGATTAAATCTTTGATATCTTGGAAATCACTGGATGCCATTCATTAATATAATCTTAGAAATAATTATCTCAATCCTATGCAAGTTTACTCTATTTTTTGAAAAGCTATGGGATTTAATTAAGTTAGTGAGTAAAATAGTATTACTTGTGTATGTATATTGTAATTGCAATTGCTTAGTTCATAAACACATTCAGTCCAAATAAAATCTCATTGAGATATTTAAATATGACATTTTTAGTTCTATCCAAATAAAAACTGGTACAGTTGTTTATTTATATCTACATTGCTATCAGAAGGTACTTTACCAATCATAATCCAATAACTGTTGAATGTGAAATGTTCCAATGATCAAATAAAAAAGTTTTCAGCTCACTACTATTTGTGGAATTCTTTTCAGAGTTATCACTCCAGTGATCTCATGCTCCATTTTATGTAATTTATATGTACTGGTTTTACAATGGCATGACTACAAAATGAGCAACAACAAAAACTGTCGGTGTGGCATAAATTCAAAGATTCCTTTGTGCAAAAAGAAACATTTCTATGCACAAATAGTTATTTTTCTTAAATGTAGCTTTTCAAAAGATATCAAAAGCTACACCTGAAAAGATAAACATTTCTCTATTAGATATGGAAATTATCTGATCCAAGCTTATAATCAACCAGTAAATCAACAGAATTTTAAAAAGAAGTTAAAGCTATAATGTTATATCCAGTTATCTGGGAATAAGCCATAAAATGTAGTGGGACTTGCTTTTGTGTACAAATGTATACATAATTTTATATATTTTAACAAATATGTGGATTTATGAACGAACATATTATTGAGAATTGAATGTGAATCATAGCTGACACATATGAAAAATTATATTAATACCAAGCACAGAGTTTCCTGCAGGATTCAAAAAAAATATATATATATATTGATTATTAATGTTGTAACGTTTTCCCCTAAGGTTATGCTATGATTTCTGCCAACACAGGATTATTTTCATGTTTCAATCCCTCAAATTAAACTAGACATAAATTAATAAGTGCATCTGAAGCTTAATTACATGTTCTGGCAAGTTTACCCACAAAACTTGATCAAAGTTTTCAGATCTGGCAAGTTGGCACAGTGCAATGAAAATATAAGCTCTCTTTTGAGGTAAGCTTTATTTCTGGTACCCACATGGACATACCCACGATGGTAATCTAGAAGTAATTTATTGGTGCCTTCTTTCAGAGTGCTTTCATCAAATTACTATGCTATTCTTTCACAAAGGCTTGCTGTCAGCCTTACCAGGTAGATCAGAAAGAAACATAAGCAGATGACCTAATTCTATTTTATTGTCATGCTAACAGAATCATACAAGTTTGAAACTTGAAATCTCTCACCATCTCTTTTTATAGCCTGATAAATTAGGGAGAATCCTTTTTATTTTTGTTTCACTCTCTGTTATGTAGCTATGGGCTTACCCTCCTTATCTGATTGTTCCCACATACCCTTATACTTGCCATATCCAACCTATTAGCTTTTATCAGGATTTGCCATGGTCATCTGAATGCTGTCACTAGCTTTGTAGGTTAGCTCAAATGTATTTTTGCCTGTTTACTTATAGTTCTCTAAAATACCTTTATTCCCCCCGCGTTCCGTTCTGAGAAGTTGAAAAATGAAAGTAAGTTGAGAATATGGAGAATATGGTTATTAATAATGTCAAGTCTTAATGTTTTTTAATTGCCCCCAATACTGGTGACAAAGAGCCAGTTTGGTGTAATGCTCAAGGCAGGAGCCTAGAAAGCAAGCTAGAGACTGTAAGTTCTAGTCCTGCTTTAGGCACAAAGCCAGCTGGGTGACCTTGGGCCACTTCCACTCTCTCTGACCTAGGAAGCAGGCAGTGGCAAGCCACTTCGGAAACACCTCGGCAGGAAAACTGCATGGGCATGTCCAGACAATCATGAAGAATCATAAACTTACCCAGGATGTATTTATGAGTATGTGTGCACACCTACATACACACACACTAACAAGTAGTAAATATGGTGTATTTGAATGCCATGGGAATGCAAGTTGCTGGAGGACACAAGTAAGAAAACACAACTTGCTGTTTTTTTGCCATGTGGATTTCCCAGGCTGACGCTTATGGGAAGAAAATATTGATTGATATACATTTTTACACATACAGGTGAAACTCGAAAAAATTAGAATATCGTGCAAAAGTTCATATATTTCAGTAATGAAACTTAAAACTTTTAAGTTGCATTACTGAAATAAATGAACTTTTGCATGATATGCTAATTTTTCGAGTTTCACCTGTAACTCCTCTTCCATTTTGTAGATACTGAGTCCTTAAAAAACAAACAGCTACTTTCTTCATGTTCTTATAATGTCCTCCCTTACTATACTCCATTAAAGAATATTTAGGGAAGGACAGTAAGCTGAATGGGTAAAGGGGAAAAACGTGCATCCTATTATTTTTGCAGAGGTCTAGTATTGTTGTGGTCTGCAAGTTTGTTCATGACCTGTGGATTTTTCAGTGAAAGATGTTGTCCAGATTTCCTGTACAATATTCATTCATTTATCTGATGTGTTGGACTTTTTCCATGCTGCAATTATGATTTTATCTTTGTTGCCTTCTTTTTACTGAATAGAATAAATGTTGCTGACAGTACTTGTGCAGCCCTGCTATGACTGCTCTTTCTGTTGACTGTCTGAACTTGTGGATTGCTGCAGATTCAAGCTTTGTACTGATATCTGACTCCCACACACCTCCTTGATCTGCTTTCATGTAACCTCATTTTCATACGGTTCCTTTATCGTGGAGCACCATTCCTCAGTTGTACATTGGAATGATATAGTTCATGTAACTGCTATAAATGACATAAGTACAACAGGACCATAATGATTTTTTAAAACAAATGATCATAATTCTGAGTGTATTTTTGCAAGTGAAAGAGCATTTGCCACTAAGCAGCTTCTTAATATTTTAAACTTTCAATAACTTTATATATGATAATATTTTTATTGGTAGCATGGCTCTTTTAAAATTTGGCTTTGTTAACCTTCTTTTACCTTTTAGGTCATAGGTGAAATTGAAAAACTCAACGAGGATCCTAGAATTCATGGCCTTCTCCTCCGCCTTTGTAGAGAATCATACACAAGCAAAATATTGAATGCTGTGAAACCAGAGAAAGATGTGAATGGGTAAGTTAAACTTAGTAAATTTCGGTGAGCAGATCTGGATTTTACATCTTTAAAAAAGTTGTGCAACCATATGGATTTCATACTTCCTAAGAACAGATGAGCAAGAAAAATAAGCTAGTAGTTTTCTGAAATTAAATATAAAGCTATTCTGTAAATCATGTTGGTTAGAACATGACCTTGGCATTCTACAAACCCACAAAAGAGGGTGTTCAAAGATATCAGATGTTGTTTTTAAGGCCCTTCTTAAAGTCTTTTATCCTATTCCAAGCTGCTGAAATGTGTCTATACTGCTAAACTGTAATGACAAAAGCCAATTATTTAAACAATAAAAACAACTCAGATATATCTAATATACAAACAAATAACAGATTTCTCTCAGCTGTATCTAGATGTTTCAGGGATATTCTTCATTCCCATCTTCTTCAGGCCAAGCAAAACGGGTGTGGAAACATAGGTAGCATTGTGACAAGGGGATTAAGAGCTTCACAGCTGCTTTTAAGAGATATAGGCCATGGCTCCTTCTGAAGAACACTGGGAATAACTTGCTTATTCAGTGATTTACAGAAGTGAATTTAGATCATGAGGGACCTCACTAGACTTTGACCAGCATATACACTGCTGTACTTAAAAAGTGGACTGGGCTGCAGTTGGGGAGCGGGGAGTAGTTTTAAGAGGTAGAAATTGGAACCTAAGAAAGGTTCCACAAAAAGAGCCAAAATGCTGGTTAGAGAACCCAGAGGTAAAATAAAGGAGTTAGTGGTCGCTTGCAGGTGTTGGGGTGCAATTTTTAGTTTCCAGGTTTTAGGCCTGATTTACCACTCCTACTTTTTTCCCTCCAAATTGTATTCAGACTAATTGCCTGGGCCATTGGAACTAGGGGTGGGAGGGACAGGGAGAATGAAGGACAGAAGACACAAATAAGATACGTTCAGATATTGAAATGATTCACTGAGAGAACGTTTTTTTAACATCAGCAGACCAAGGGTAGGCAATCTAAGACTTCATGGTTTAGGACAGGGGTGGGCTACTGGGGGTTTGCAGGGGTTCAGGAGAGCCTCTAGCAAAGATTCTGTGCAGTTCAGAGAACCCCCAAATCCAGAGGTGATATTCAACAGGTTCTGACCAGTTCTGGAGAACCGGTAGCAGAAATTTTGAATAGTTCGGAGAACTGGCAAATACCACCTCTGACTGGAGATTTTACAGTGTCCTTCCCCTGCCACTCCCACCAAGCCACGGCCACAGAACCGGTAGTAAAAAAATTTGAATCCCACCACCGCCCAAATCCCACTCCTGGCTGGCCCCACCCACCTTGCTCCTCCCCTCCCAGGAGTCCCCACGTGGCCCGTTTTGGATGCAGGGTGTGCGCGGAGCCTCAGGGAGGGCAAAAATTGGGCCTTCTGGAAGTTCGGGAAGGCCGCAAATGGGCCTGTTTCCAGCTTCAGGAGAGCCTCTGGAGCCTGGGGAGGCCGTTTTCACCCACCTGGAGGCTCGAGGAAAGCCTCCGAAACCCGGGTAGAACAAAAACACCCCCGCACCGTGATGCGGAAGGCCAACTAGGCCACGCCCACCATGGCTACGCCCATCCAGCAACCAGGCAGAGAACCTTTTGCTAAAATTTTTGAAGTCCACCCCTGGTTTAGAAATATGTGGGATCATGCTGAGCAGAGCTGGACTAAGTTCTAAGCATCCACATGCTAATAAAAAAGATCAGCTTGTTACCGAATCCTTTGCATTGTCCTTGTATCATGGTTTTTCTTTTAAAAATAACACCAACTCTTTTGCTTGCATTTTCTTACCTAAATCTCTTATTTTTGTTACAGAATAACAGATTTTAATTTGGCAAGATTAGTGCATGGAGACATATGTGAATGTGTGGTTCCCCCTACTGCCAGAGCAGTGATCAAACTTCTGGAAAAGCAAGGTACAACAGTAAATTATATTTATTACCTCAGGTTACTATTCTTGGCTTGTCTTGATTCATGTTTGACCTGCCTGAATGAAATACAACTTCTCAGTGACAACTTTTCTAAATAACTAGCCAGTCTTGCAAATTCACTATTCAGCTGAATCAGAATCAGTATTATTTACTAAAATAAATGGTACAAATCTACTGTTCTACTGATTGCAATGCTCATTTTCAATGGAATTGGCAGTGGTTTCTGCTAGGCCGCTTATTTGTACTGAACTGTTAATGGGCATAAAATGTTGATGCTATTCAGATAAAAAGGAGGAGAAAGCTGTTGCTTCTACCTTCCTTTTACAATACTGACAAACAGAAAAAGAACATATAAAAAGAAGAAATAAATTGCCCAATCCTCCTTTCCTTATTGGTTTGCCTGTGAGCTTTCCATTATTTCTTTCCATTATTTGTACTGAGAGTATTTACACCAAGACAAATTGTGTGTCCAATCACACTTGACCAATAAAGTATGCTATTCTATTCTATTTCCTGCACAATCTCCACTACTAATAAATTGTGGGTTGTAAGTTTGTAAGTTTATTCATGATCATTGAAATAATCACTGACAAGGTACAATATTTAGGTGTATGCATGTCTCAGACATGATCTGAAGAAGCTGTTTGCTGTTTCTTAATGTCATCGAACATTTTTCAGATTTCCACGGAAGTCTGAAAAGCTGGTGCCATTTGTTAAAATTAATGGGACTAATGAATAGCAGAAAAGTGCTTCATGCATAAATATACACAATTTTTTTTCCTGCTTATTTACTTCTGCACAATAGAGTTCTTCATTCAGCATCTGAGCCACATGTGAGTTTACACATAATAGGCTATTAAAAATTGGCAGAGAATTAAGAATGTCTGATTATATTTTTGACTTTTCATATACCGTGATCATCAGAGTTACTATAGCATTTCATATTTGAAGCCAAAAAGATACTTTAGAGCGGGCATAGGTGCACATACAAACCTCACCTAGTGGCACCTAATAAAAAAGCTGTATGTTTTCCTGGGCTCATGAGGTAGCTGTGCAATTCCAAGGAAATACAGGTTTGAATTAAGGAGAATAGCATTTCCATATACTCTAAAAGCATCTTATTGAACTTTGCTGGCACTTAGCTCAAAGTCCTATTTTAGCCATGTTGGTTTTAAAGCACTTTTTCAAGTACTGCAGATCTCTAATGTTAAAGATGCAGATTCATGCTTGGGTGATGCTACAGTGAGAAAGGAAGAACCAAACTTCTGAATGCCCTGCACCTCAAAATGAGCTGTATGTGTTTGTGTGTGGAATAGATTGGAGGTTCTCAATCTTTATGGCTTGCCAGCCTGACAGGGGGAGGGGAGAAGGGAACTTGGCCACATGAGCAGTAAGTGCACATGTGCACATGCATTTCTCAAATTGTGGGAGCAATGGGCTGGCACGCATGTGTACCTTGACTTGTTCAAGTTGAGCTGCACACACACATGTGTGCATGCGCGCTGGCCTGTTGTTTATACAAATCGAACTGCATGCAGGTGCATGCCATCCCACCGCTTGCGGGGGCCGGTTCCAAATAGACCACAGCTCAGTAGTGGGCTGGGAACCCCTGAAGTAGGTGAATGAATGAACAAGATGACATTATAGGGTATGAAAAGGTGTGATACAGAATAACCTTAAATCACCAAGACTTCTGAGACTTTAATAGAGAGTATAGAAGTAAGAAATTGTAATTGTAAATTTAAAAAAAATGGAATACCACATGTATCTGTTTGGCACTGGATGCAATTAACGTGACTAAACAAGCAACATTAAATGTGTATTATTTTTAATGGAGCATAGTATTATATTTTTATTTCACTTCTAAATATATATATGTAATTCAAGGAGGTGAACTTGTATAATACTTCTTCCTTCTATTTTTCCCATTATATCAACCCTGTGAGTTGGGACTGGACTGAGAGAGAGTGACTGGTCCAAAGTCACCCTGCCGGCTTTTATGCCCTAAGGGAAGCCTAGAACTCAACAGTCCCTGGTTTCTTGGCCAGCCCTTTAAATTACTACACCAAACTGTATTTCATTAATGTTGTCAAAGTTGTCATTAATATTTCTGCTATTCACACCAAAACAACGTTTTTTTCATAACTGTGCATAAAAACCTACTTTTAGTCTCTCAGTCTCTCAAACTTAATCAGTGTGCTCTGTGTCCAGCTTTTTTATCAGTTTAGGAACACTAAGCTCCCATTTTAATATGTTTTGTTTCATTTTGTTTTTCTAGTAATTTGCTGTTACTGTAGATAATGAGAACAACTGTTATCTTTTGCTTTTAGCATGTACTACCCTAGATGGGAAAAAAATATTACTTTTGGGCGTCCAAGGACCTTTGGAAGTTTCCTTGCAGTGTCTTCTTCAAAGAAAAGGGGTCATGACTATGAGCTTGTCATGGAACATGAAACAACTCCAGACAATGGTAAATATATCAAGGTTGTAATACTTTTCTCTCTAGTTTGTTCGCTATCTTGTCATTATTACAGATCATTCATAATTTTGAATATGTCACAAAAGCATTCATTCTTTCAAAAAAAATGTAATGTAAAGAAATCTAAGCGAAGTGTACATTACTTCATCTCTAGATTTTCTAGCTGGGCCCACATTTCACTGTCCCAGTTTTTAAACATTTTTAATAAGTTCCATTTGGTTGAGTGCACATATTGCAGTCAATTCATCAATTATAGATTGCAAAATTCACTGCACTGTACCACTCTGTCTTTCTTCCAATCATGCTCTTTCTTTACTTAGTGTTCAAGACAACATATGAACAATCAAATGCATGTTTGATTGCATATATTGTATTCTTTTAGCACTAGAGTGTGAAACTGCTATATAGAAAAGGACCAAACTGCTATATAGAAAAGGACTAAAGCTATTAAATTATTGTTTGCAAAAAAATGTAACATCTTTCTTGGGTGTGACATTCTGTTCAAAGTGAGAGCAAGGCTAGGTTGCTGTCTTTGCTCTCTTTCTAGCTAGGAAGGCAAGTGGAGTACATATAAGTTACCAAAAAAGCCTCTTACATTAAAGTACCTGTTTTTTGGGGATGTGGGGTGGGAATCCTGTCAGCAATGGAACCCATCTAAAATCATTGATTCTAGACATTCCCAGCTTCTCACACTTTTTAGAAATGCCCCAAACTCTATAATCTATCAAATTTAATTTAAGCGCTCCATAAAATGCTTTATATTTCACTTTACATCCACATCCACAATACTATTGGAGAAGCAATGTTATGCAAAACACAGAAAAGGAAAAAGTAGTATTTCAATGGAAGTAAAGGAAAAAAGGAATCACAACTAAACCATCCTTTCTTCCGTGACATCCATGCATTGCTTGATAGATTGCTTTTTGTTTCTTCAGTTTTCATTTCTCTTTTTAAGGAACTCATCAGCTCCAACTAAATACAACTTTCATAATTTTCCTCTTGATCTCATTATATATATTTCAATTGTGTATTTATTTTGTAATTAGATCCTGATTCATTATCTTTATAAGATCAAAAATCCTTCAGTGTGCTATGTTTATACTGGTCAGTGACTTTTGTATTCGATCCACATTCATTCTTGATTTTCTCTTTTTCTAAGCAGACCCGCTTCTTAAATAACCCGCTTTCATTTCACATACCAAAAGAGGAAAAACCTCACTCTTGCACACAAGACATTTAGTTTAAATACCACTAGGTTTCTGTTGGTGCATATGCCACTAGCTTTCAATAGACATCCACACATATTATATTAAAATTTCTCTATCTTTTCCCACATCATTAGTGGATATTCCAGCAAAGTATACTGATTCACATATGTACTCTATTTTCCAACCTTTTATGTATATCTTCCTATATACAGGCAGTCCTCCTTTAGCAACCACAATTGGGACTGGCAACTTCATCACTGAGCAAAGCAGTTGTAAATGGGAAATCACGTGACCACATTTCCTTTTCCTCATTCCCAGCTCATCCCCTGAGCACTGGAGTAACCAGCTTGAAACTGACAAGATTAATCAGTTTCACACCTGCCTGGATAATGAACAAGAAGGGAATTAATCTTTCTATTTACATTTATTGGAGAAGAAGGGATTACAAGAGAGTAAGCAGGCCTATACGGGATAATACACATTACAAGCAATACACTGGGTCTAGTGGCCAGGAACAGACAACACAAACAGCCTGGGGTATTCCCCATTATGAGCATCCTTGTCTTTCTATTTCATGTTGAGCCATTCACAAAGCATTTATCTTATTCCCCTACATGCCTTGTTTCTTTCATAAACTGCTCATCTGACACTCAGCAATCAGTCTTCAATTCCATATTTCCGCAAGTCTCCACATCCTTTTTCGAAATCAACCAAAAATTTATTTTATTCATACATTTATCTTACTCTTAACCTTTTGATGGAGTCCAGACAAGAAGCATGGCAATGAATACTAACTCTGTTATTATTACAAAGCTAGAATTGTAAGAATCTTGCAAGTTGAAAGTATCTTTCCCATCCCTCATTTTTACTCTCCCCAAACAAGGGAGGGTACTTTTTGAGATGCTATTTCAACTCCTCATTCATCCTTGAGTTTGATTTTTCAGACGAGAGTCTGATTACCGTTCCCTCTATTGAGGAGAAAAATCTGATCTATTCACTACTTGCCTGGCATAAGCTGCATTGTACTTGCCAATTTTTGTTCATTGTCGCTGTCATAGTCTATCAATCAAATATGTTGAAATACCTTCCCAGAGGCACCAAATGAATCCCCTTGTTGATGTTGATGTTGATTTTCAATTCATTGGCAACAGAACCAAAGGAAGTGTCAGTGATGATGAAGCCAAGAAAATCTTTGTCATAATGGGCTTTTTTTAAAGTTTTGCCTTTAGCAACTGATTCAAGGATATTGACTGCAAATTCTGGCATACCGTAATGCAAAATAAGCATTGAAATTTCTCTGGCTTGGTCAGAATCCAGCTTCCAGTATTCCACAGATTTCCAGAAGGTGGCAGCCAAGTCAAGTAAGGTGGCTGATCTTTTTCTATTTCGAGTTCATAATTGAAATTATAAAATATGTTTTCCCTAAACTGAACAGCTGTGATGCTAAGATATGTCTCCATTGGAAAGATTCTGTTTTTACAGCTGCTGTTACCGTATCATTTTATATATGAAAATTCAGGAGAGCATAATTTTTGTCGAAACAGCCTCCATAAATTTTAAAATTCTGGCAACTGTCCTGACTTATTTACTTTTCGTGGCATCACATTGTACTTAGATATTTATTTTGATAATTGTGCAATGATAATAAAATGATAAATTTTATTTTATTACAGTAATGTACAATTAACAAAAAAGAAATTCCTGAAATGCAAAACAGTATGTATAAGAAACTTCCCAAAGCAAAGAAACTAAAATAGAAAACAAAATTATATATATATATATATATGTATGTATGTATGTGTGTGTGTGTGTGTATATATATATATATATATATATATATATATATATATATATATATATATATATATATATATAATTTTCTTAAGTTTTCACGGGTATATATATATATAGCTTTGTTTGGTATTTTCCCACGTCATTGTAATTGTACTTTTAAAGTTGTAGCACGTTTTGGCAGAATCTCATCTGCCATCATCAGGCTTCAGAAGCCTGATGATGGCAGATGAGATTCTGCCGAAACGTTGATACAACGTTTAAAGCACAACTATAATGACATGGGAAAATACCCAAACAAAGCTGAATGCCATACACACACACACACACACACACACACACACACACACCTACATGTAAGATAGTCCTCAACCTACAACCACAATTAAGCCAAAAATTTCCATTGCTAAGCAAGTAGTTAAGTCAGTTTTGCCCCATTTTACTTGCCACAGTTGTTAAGTAACTCACTGCCGTTGTTAAGTTAGTAACATGGTTCTTAAATGAATCTGGCTTTTCCCTTGATTTTACTTGGCAGAAGGTTGCCAAAAGTGATCACCTTACCCTGGGACACTGCAACCGTCATAAATATGAGTCAGTTGCCAAGTGTCTAAATTTTGATCACATGACCCTGGGGATTCCTGCAACAGTTGTAAGTGTAAAAAATGATCATATCACTTTTTCCAATACTGTTGTAATTTCAAGCAGTCACTAAACACATGGTTGTAAGTTGAGGAATACACAGACATCTTAGTAAGTCTATAACGGTGATTCAATTAATATAAAATATTTTTTGCTCATACAGGTTCCTATTGACCAGTATTACTACTGTCTTGATAAAGAGTCCGTTTAAAAGCTGAAAGTAAAAAATGTCTGCAATCCAGGATTTTAAATCTAGCAAAGCAAGTCTATCTTCTTGGCTCTGCTCCAAACTTGAGAAATTCAAATTCTTTACAAAGAAATATTGATACATTTTTTGATTTGCAAAATCATTACAATAATAGTTTTAGTATCAGCCCAAAAGGAGAGTAATGCAAAACAAATCTAAATTATATCTGATAAAATGTGAATAGCATTTTTATGAGTCATGTGTTTGAATATAGCAGAATGGGTTTATTGCTTCCCATGGTGGACTTCTGACCCTGGGAGAAGGGAGAAAAAAAAAAATTCAGGGATTTTGATAAAAACATGATGCTAAAGAGACTGCAAGTAGACTGGGTTTAATTACTCCTGCATGCAGTAGGCACACCTTCTTGTAATGATTCTTTATGTTATGTCAACTAGAACCCTCTGTGCTTGAAATAATTCTCATTAATTAATTTCCATCTCCACATGTACTCAGGGGTGGCATACAAATATTTTTACTACCAGTTCTGTGGGCGTGGCTAGGTAGGTGTGGCAATGTGACTAGGTGGGCGTGGCTTTTTTGCAGCAGCAGCCCTCCCCCCGCACACTCCTTTTTTTTTTTGCCTCCTGGGCCTCAGGGAAGTCTGCTAGGTGAAGCAGTAAGACAGTGAGAAGGATCCCGGCACAGCTGATGTCGGGAAGAAAAAAAAAGAAATATGCAAAAGGACCGACTGGGCGGAGAGGGGTGGGGCTAGCCAGGAGCATGATTTGCCGGGTCTCTGAACTTTGCATAATCTAACAACCGGTTCTATAAAACCAGTCCGAACTGGTAGAATCCCACCCCTGCATATACCCATGTAAATATTGCCCGTTTTTAGGATAACCCTGGAAAAATAGTTGTAGGCCTGTGATCTACCAATTAAATTAGAAACTTTGTCCTTTAAAATTACCGTGACCATACAGGACAGGACAGTCCTTTGCTTCAGAAAGCTGTCCTTTAGATTTATCTAATTTAATTATTTTCTTGATTTTTCTCTTGGTTTTTTTCTTTATAACGCAAAGTTATAAACATAAACAAATTTTATCTTGATAAAACTCAGATTGGCCCCTCTTTTTAGATTTATCTTTTTTTTTTTCAAGAAAATATGGTCATAATAGTAAAATCTAATTTGTTGCCTGAAAAATCTTTTGAAGGATACTTACACATTAAAATTCTTTGATGTCTAGACAGTAGCTAGAGAAATTTAAAATTAATCAAAATTGAATTCATGTGCTGAAGTTGAGTGCAAATCAAATCATATATTCTTTGACCTTAAATGCAAATTATTGTCATGCATTCCAAATTATTCAGTGCAGCTTTTTGGCATGCTGGACAGTGGTGGGATTCAAAAATTTTTACTACCGGTTCTGTGGCCATGGCAGAGAAGGGATACTTTAAAATCTCCATTCCCTCCCCGACTCCTGGGGGAAGGTTACTGCAAAATCCCATTCCCTCCCCATCCCACTAACCAGCTTTTCAGCTCCGTTCTCCTGTGCAGGGCAACAAAAGAAGACCCAGCTGATCAGCTGGGACGCGGGAGGCAGAGAATAGATGGGGGCAGGGCCAGTCAGAGGTGGTATTCATCAGTTCTCCGAATTACTCAAAATTTCCGCTACCAGTTCTCCAGAACTGGTCAGAACCTGCTGAATACAACCTCGGATGCTGGAATAGTGCCATTCTCTTAATATAGCCCAGAGGTCTCCAAACTTGGCAACTTTAAGACTTGTGGACTTCAACTCAGCTATGCTGGCTGAGGAATTCTGGGAGTTGGTCCACAAGTCTCAAAGTTACCAAGTTTGGAGATACCTGATATAGCCCATCATTTCTAGAAAAGACTGCATGAATCTCAGAGCACTTGAATCACCAAAGGTCCATGTGAATGTTTTACATAAATTGAGAAAAAATGTGAATAATTGCACTTTGAATTGTTATAATGCAATTACAATGACAGAATTTCTAAAAGAATAAACTGGTTCCACATCATGAGAAACAAAAGATTCCACATCATGAAAAATTTTCATATTGTCCTTTAAGGTGCTTGAGTTCAACACTCGTAGGTATAAAGAAGCACATATTAGATGGGAGACTACCAGGAAAAAGGGAAACATCCAAGTTCTCAGTGAGTGCTACAAATTTCTTCCCAATTCAGGTTGCAGTTTATGTATCACCATAAATAGCCTTTGATCTTAATCTCCACTTGGTTTCTTCTCATGATTGTGAGCAAAACACTATTAATGTTAAACATGTCAAGCTCTACATTTGAGCTGGCTTGATGAGGAACTTGTGAGACCTTTTCTATAGAGATGAATGATCAGAAAAGGTAATTTCTGTTGCTTCCATAAAATAAAAAATGATTTTTTTAAAAAAAAGAAGAAAAAAACATATATTTAAATAAGGTTGTTTAGTAAGCATCCATTGGAATTTATTTATTGGAATTCACTTTTCAGGGATAGGATTTACTAATATGAAAATAGTGTAGAAAAAAAATTAATCCTCTCTCCTTTTTGTACTACTTTGTTATAGGGAAATTTGCCCACATTAAAGGTGGTGCAGTGGCTCAGTGGTTAAGACACTGGGCTTTTAGGCTGGAAAGCCTGCAGCCCAGGTTCAAGACCCGAATGCCACACAATGGGGTGAGTTCCCATTCCTAGTTCCTGCTCACTTAGCAGTTTGAAAGCATGGAAATGCGAGTAGATGAATAGGACCACTTTGGTAGGAAGGTAACAGCACTTTGTGATATCATTCTGGCCACATGACCATGGAAATGTCTTTGGACAATACTGGCTCCATGGCCTTGAAACGAAAATGAGCACCGCCCCCTGTAGTCAACAACAACTAGCAGAGTAAAATCCACAGCGACTCCTTTATCTTACCTTTGGCCACCTTAAAGGAAAAATAAAACCATTGTGAAATACTATTGCAAATCCCTGCGATAGTGTGAATTTTGGTTTTGAGATTCATACTTAAATCTACATTTCTTTTAGTTTTCATGTACATGTCTCTTTAATATAAAGATCAACATTTGTCTTCAAATATAGTCAAAACTTCCAGTCTAGTAACCTTCAAATATATGGGGACTGCAAGTCCCAGAATCCCCAGTCAACAGTGTCTTCACATCTGTAGGATATCTGGTGGGAGAGGCTCCCGAATCATAATTCCCAAATCAGCTTCATATCATCCTATGTCAGCCAATTGATGTGGAACTGAATAAGGACTTAGACAGCAGGGACAGACACATTGTGGCTGTCAATGTGATGAGAACAAGAGTAAGCATTTCTTGATGACTCGTGGAATTAACAGGGCAGCAATAACTGGGTGTCCTGCCTTGCTTGAGTGGAAGTAATTCTCATTAGCACAAAGTCACTGTTGGATATCCCACTATAATAATGTTCCCAGTTTTGAAACAAGCACTCTTGTCCTGTTACGAACAGAGGAAACACCTGTGTGTGATATGCAAACATGGGGAAAAAGTTATTATTCCTTGAGTTGAAAAATATAGATATATTGATTGATTGTACTTTTATACAGTATCTCCATACTCCATAAAGACTCCAGGTGGATCACTTCCTAAAACATAAAAACAGCAAAACATAAAATCATAATAAATTAATCAAGTGCTGATATAATACAAATAGGTGCGGTGCTGTCAGCTCACTCACCAGATCCCCTCTGATAATATTTGGTCTTCAGTAACTTCTGGGAGGCCACAATCAGGTTCTGGCCCAACTTCAAGAGGGAAGCCATTCCACAATATGGGACCACAACTCAGAAACATTGTTTGGGATCTCTTTCCCCTTTGTCATTCAAAAGTTACCAATATCAAAAGACATTGACACATATCTGCACTGAAATGTTAAATGCCTAAGTGTCAAGCTTTACAGCAGAAATTACAAACTCAGTTTCACTGAGGGCCGCATCAGGGTTGTGTTTGATCTTGGGGGGGGGGGCGGAGGGGGCGTTGTCAGCTCGACATCACTTGTGTCAGGGCGCCTATGGTGGCCTGAGCGCTCTGCCAGTGAAAACAGTCTCCTGAGCTCTGTTTTTGGCTGTGACTGCCTCCTGCAACCCTCTGCCAGTGAAGATGGAGCTTGGGAATGTCGCCCGCAGCCCTTGTGAGCTCCGTTTTCAGGTGCGATGGCCTCTTGTAACCATCTGCCAACAAAAAGAGAGCTTGGGAGTGCCGCCCATGGCCCTTGGGAGCTCCATTTTTGCAACCCTCTGCCAGCAAAAACGGAGCTTGGGACGGCCACATGCAGCTCCATTTTTGTTGGCAGAGACACTGCGGGCTGGGCCTTTGCTGTTTCCAGGCCAGCCCCACAGGCCAGATCTAAGCACCCCACAGGCCGGATCTGGCCCCCAGGCCTTGAGTTTGACAGCCCTTCTTTACAGGGTTTTACAGGTTTAAACTTCAATATTGAACTGAATTGGGAACAAGGGTAGGATACTAACGGTTCTGCCCGGCTCTATAGAACCGGTAGCTTTGAAGAGCAGCAGACACCGAACCAGTTCTGTGTCTGCTGCTGTTTTGGCCCACCCGCCTACCCGGGCTCTTACCTGTCCTTTATTTTCTGCTTTTTCAACCTCAGCTGCCCTGTGTGGCACAACTGAGGTTGGAAAAGCAGGAAAAAAGAGACTTTTCAAACACTGCGCACCCACGCGCAACACTTTTCAGCTGTCTGGGCAACACAGCTTATGATTTTTTACACGCGCAAAACATAATCACCAAACCGGTAGTTACACCTGATTGGGAACCTACAGTTCCTAAATTAGCAAATCAGGATAGTAACCATATTATATGACTGTGTTGATCCTGATTTTTCCAGGAACTGTGGCACTTGGACAAATTGCCATTTCCCCATAGTTTCAAAAACAGCCCTGGCCGTAGCCTTTACTTCAATAACTAGCAGCTGAAAGTGGATCTTTAAAAATCCCACTAATTCTTACTGTTTTTAATACCTGATTTCTTTATTTCATTAGAAACCTACCATTTGTCTTAGTGAAAAACATCATATTTTTAAAAATTGTAATTATTTCATCCTGAAGTTTATGATGTCACATTAAGAAATTAATGTCAACTGTAGAGGAATGCAATTTTTATGTAGTTCTCAGTAATATGGTGTCTTGATTAGAACATACTGGATACTGGTGCGTGAATTTGTGTTGATTTAACATTTTATGTTCTTTCTGGGAATGGGAGGGTCTTCAAAGATAATATAATCTTCTAGCATAATTCTCACTGAAGTTGTGTAATGCTATGAACTAAAGATTCAGAGTTTTTATTGGATTTAATCTTGTCCAGTTTGCTGGAAGAAAATGCTATTAATTCCCATGAGAATGAGCATAAGGAATCTTTCCCCACTCATAAGAATTGATTAAGCAATTGTTTCACATGATTTTTTAATTCATTCTTTGCAGTCTGATCTCATTAATGGATTTTAAAACATTTTACAATATGTAACTAGTTGTCCTTTGGATGAGTGTTCACACTTCTGTCAGACTTTTTATCTCATTTGGTTTCAATTATAAATAGCATGTGTTTTGTGTTGGCTCTACGAACTAATTGGAAACCATAGGGTGCATTTGCAAGGAAATCGGTTTGATTATTTATTTAGTTTTCATCCTTGCTTAGTCTATGAGAGATTCTTTGTAATGTGAAATGTACACTGTTTACAAGGTGAATCAGACATTGAGACAGGTTGCTCTACTCCACCTCTTTGTGTAGTTGGGATAGTGTATTGTAGCATTCTTAATGCTCTCTGCGCTCCGTTGTTTGCTTGCAGATGCTCATTATCCACTGAACATGTTACCTAGTTGGGTAATGAAATGCCTGCAAGCAAACAACCAAGCCATATTCTCTTCTGTGTCAGGATGCTGTGATGTATTGTCTCAAGATTAAGTACCTGACAGGCAGATTGCACAAAAATATCACACTGTTAGTATTGACTAGCGATCAGTATTAATTTATAAAGAGCAAGTCCTGCCAAACTAATTTTAATTATTGTTGATTGAATTTCTTAGTAGTTTGTTGTAATATTAATGCACCTTGGACAAAGCAAGCTGATTAATAAAGCCTAGGCTCTCCTCACCTTTCATTAATGAAAAAGAGGATTTGCTTATTAAATTTCAAATAACCGAAAATATATTGAAATAACATAATAAAATACAATAGTAAAATTCAGAATGATCCTAATATCATTCTAAATGCCGGTATCATAGGAAAACAGACCTACAATGTGATTGATGGTATTTGTATTATAGCTCTTAAACTTTCAGAAACAAGATGACCCTATAACTTGCCCTGATTCAATAACCCATGTCCTTATCGCTATCCAGGTCTGCCTCTGGAGATTTTCTGTAAGTTGCAGCTGTTTTTAAAAAGCAGCAGTTAGGCTTAAGGTGGGACATATCTACCAGTGTAAAATAGCACAAATTAAATTTGATATATGGATTGCCCGTAAGTTTCCAAGCCCAATCCAAATACTGCTCATTACTTTTAAAGTTCTACCTGGTATAGCCCTAGAATATATGAGGCAACGGTTCATCAGATTTTAGTCTACTCCTCTAGTCATCTACAAAAGTCATATTGACCACCTCTGCTCCACATTGTACACATTGGGTACAGACACATGACAGATCTTGTAATGGTATGTGGGAATGACCTTGGCAGACAGGAAGAAGAACCACAGTCTAGGTGGATGCTCATATAAGAAGCAGCTGGGCTCATGAAAGGGATCGGGGCATAGCAAACATCTCAGAAGGGACCCTTCCTAGGTTGTTGGGCTATAAAGATAAGGGGAGACAGATGTACTTGAAAGATTCTGTTAATATAAGCCTACAATACAAATGGAGTTCATGTGGGTCTTTCCTAATGTGCCTCAAAAGGCTGACACTTGCCTATGATAATCTCCACCTTGTGGAGCTTACTCTCATCAGAAAATTGTGCAAAACCCCACCTTGTTGACATTATATGGAGAGAAGCCTTGAAGGGACAGGAGGAAAAACTGCTACCAAGGGACAGTCAGATAAGTGAGGCTTGAGCCTGGGCCAAGAAATAAATAGAGAAAATATATAATATCAGACAAGCCCTTCCCTATCTCAGATAAAGATCAAGGAAAGGAGGGAGGAAGCACATTTAGACTTGCATGATCCTGTTACTCCAAAGTTTACAATAAAAGTAATGCCTGGCCTACATGGCATTGGTGTTTTAGTCTGGTCTACCTTGTAGACACATTTCAAACACAAGTTTATTTCAGCAAGACCTTGTCCCGAATTAAAAGATTAAGTGTATCTCTTTTTGCTTTTTGATTGGGAATGTACTGTTAGGCTGCTCTTTTTCTTTCTTGCCACTGTATTCAAGCCAGAATCCATTGAGATCAGTGCAGGTTATCTCGCTTCTGAGGCATTTGCTATGCCCCATTCCTTTCCCAAATAAATAACCAAAATCATAGTTGAAATCTAAGTTTATATTAGATCTAAGTTCATATAATACTAAAATATAATTTAGCAAGGCACCCAGATTTGTCCACTGTGTTTAACAGATTTTTTTATTCATTTATAAAAGAAAACTTTCAGCAGTATTTAGATTTGGAAAGACAGCTGATAGCTATTGGCTCTTATTTATCCTTTTCCCCAAGATTGTTGTACGTTCAGTAGTTTGAGGAAGGAGATAGGATAATTAAGTAAAGTGTATGCTGTTGTGACTTTTTAAAATAAATTTTCAACCATGGTTTATGAGGTTGCTTAGTTTATACATATACAACACATATATGCATATTCATTTCTAAATTATGTATTTTCTGATTAAAGCTGATTAAACACAGTTCAGCACTTTGTCTTTCCAGATATATCTCATACAATCAAGTGTATGTTCTTTTATCCATCTTAGCTTCGTGATGCTGATATGATGGTCGTGGGCAGTACCAAACCTAAAGAGATCTCAGTGGCTTTGAAAAATCCTGATATCACTACGGTGGATTGTTCACAAGGCACTTTTGGGGGTGAGTTTCGGTGGAGATGTGAAGTACATTAAATGGGTGCTAAAGCTTAAAACTTGCAGGAATTAATTTCTTAATGACAAAAAAGGATGCTCTTATATCTTGACATTTAAAATAAAGGGCAGAAAGATTAATCTTCCTTTGACTGATACTGATAAATCCTATGAACAGTCCTAATTTAGCATTACTTCAGGAGGCCTTCACTTTACTGGCATCCCTGACTAATTATTCTTGCTGGCTGTTGCATAGAGCCATTAGTGCCTATGTTTCTTCTGTCTCTCTTTTTTTTCTTTCTCTCTCTGGGCATTAATTGATGTGTTGAACTCTGAGCCTCCAGGATAATAGTTGATAGATTTTCCATTTTTCAGTGTCATAATATATAGCCAGTTTGGTATACAAGTTAAGGTGCTGACCTAGAAACCAGGGGATTGTGAGTTCTAGGCCTCCCTAAGATATGAAAGCCAGCAGGGTGACTTTGGGCCAGTCACTCTCTCTCAGCCCAACCCAACTCACAGGATGGTTGTTGTGTAGAAAATAGGCGGGAAGCGTATTAGATATGTTTGCTACCTTGTATATAAAAAAGGCAGGACAAAATTAGAACAGTAGGTATAATAATAATGACCTGCACTGTCACATATTGTTGAGCCACTGTATGATGGAGAAACTTAATTCATGGGAAAAGACCTGGAGAAAAATTTGGAACTTTGTTACTATATATGTTGACAGCAGCAAGACTATTGTATTCACAAAAGTGGAAGGACACTTTCATTCCTGCCATGGACGAATGGTTGAAGAAGTTGATGGAGGTGGCTGAAATGGCAAATTGACTATTTTGATTAAAGAAAAGAATATAATTTTATTTCCACATGGAGACCGCTTCTGAACTTTGTGCTTGTAGTGGAAAAGAATGAAATTTTGATTTTGGGTTTTACCAATTAGATTGCTAGATCTTTATAGAAATGGCTTGTTTATATTATTAGGAAAAAAACCACAAAGTTGTGATTTGATGTTAACGCCTTATTTTACTGCAACAGAAAGAGTCAGAAGTCAAATGTTTCTGTTTCTTTTTCTCTCTACTCTTCTTCACTTCTCTTCCCCCTCTTCCTCCCACCGTTCTCCTATTTACTTTTGTATTTTGTATCTAATTTTATCTTAATAAAAATGTTAAATGGGAAGAGAAACTTAATTCAGAGCACAGTATCTTTCCATGGAACAGCATAGCTTGCAAGTGTAAAGGAATGAGATGCTACAGATAAAGTCTCCTCATGCCTTCAGACACAATATTTTTCAATGGACTCCATTCATACTGTCAGCTAGAAGAATGCTCCACTCTGTTACTCCTGGCATCAAATCGGCCGCTCCAGTTTCCAATCAGGGTAAATTCTGAAACTCAACTACATGTTATCTCTCAACTGATAAAAACAGTTATACGAAGCCAAATCAAATAATCTGAAGAAGCACAGAAGTTTAAGCAAAGGGGAGAAAAGAATCAAATTTGGCTTCTTTTGTTTCTTATTGTTCTGGCTGAGATCCTAGCATGGTTTCATTGTGACAGTCATTGATTTATGGCTAGGGTAGACACAGTTTTAACTTCCAGCAAAACATTCTCCACTTCTAATCTAAATTGACATTTTCCAGAAGATTGATCTTGAAGAACAAAGTGTGAACACAGTGAAAGCTGTTTGATCCCCCCGCCCCCCTTTCTTGAGTGTTTAGTGTTCAAGCTATAATCTTCTTCATGGCTCCTTTATGACTTTGTTGTCAAAACTTAAACGAATTGTGATCCAATGATATTTAAGTTGCATTGCAAGTTATACAGAATTAAAAACAACAACAGATGAAGCTAGGGGCTTCTATGGTTGTGCATGGTTTTGAATTCAAAGGTTTAAAAAAGATGCTTGGAGCATGCAAGGATACTCAAGGAAGCATCTTTCTAGTTTCTTCTAAATATGAAGTTGTGTCATTTTTTTTTCAATATTAAATTTGCCAGTTTTCAATTAAATTTCATGACAACAAGTTTCACTGAATCACAACTTCATATTTCCAAACTTGAAGAGGCCTGGGAAGATGTAACAGTGGGATGGTGGCCAGAAGTGAAGTGAAACAGATAAGTATGTTTCTTCTTGCATATTCCCGGCTTAAGGAGGGAGACAGGAAAAAGCTATATACTTGCATTTATGTCTTTCCACCATTTAAAAAAAATGTATATGGATATTTTATTTCCATAATTGTAAATACAACTTGAAGATCCTGAGGCAGAACAAAGAGGACTTCTGACCACTTCAGTTTATACTAGTTTATATGATCCATTGTGGCTTAATTAAATTGAGCTATCAGTAGGACAAAGCAGGCAGGAAAGCTGACTCAGAACCATTCTACATACAACTGGTTGCCAACTTACAACAGTTTGTTTAGTGACCATTTGAAGTTACAACAGCACTGGAAAAAGTAACATGACCATTTTTCACACTTACAACTATTGTCCCATCCCCATAATCATGTGATCAACATTCAGGTGCTTGGCAACTGACTCATATTTAGGATGGTTGCAGTGTCCCAGGGTCTTAAAATGCAGGTAGTCTTCGACTTATAATCACAATTGACCCCAAAATTTCTGTTGCTAAGTGAGACAGTTATTAAGTGAGTTTTTCTATCCTTTCATATCTTTTTTGTGACCTGACAAGCAAAATCAATACTATCTGTTACTATTTTAACAATTGCAGCAATTCACTTAAAAACTGTGGCAAGAAAGGTCGTAAAATGGGGCAAAACTCCCTTAAACAATTGTCTCACTTAGCAACAGGAATTTTGGGCTCAGTTGTGTTCGAGGAGTACCTGTATCTTACACATTTCTTTACTTGCAGTACAAGCAAAATACATAAGAATAAAAATGAGCACAATTATTTATCTGGACAGTTTTTGTGTTTTAACAATATTTTGTTTATATTTACAAAACATATTTCATTTACATCAGCCCCATGAAATAGTTTGCAAGCTGAGAAATGCAAGTTTATCCCCCAGCAATTTAGTCATTTATGCCTGGATAAATGAAGCTTGGCCTTGCTATACACATTTAATTCCTGTTGCATGCAGCTGAATTGGTCTTTGGAGATAGTAGATTTTATATTAGGCAAAGGTGAACTGCATGATATTTTGCATTTTCCTCTGTCACGATACAGGTGTACCTGAAGGTTGACTAGCTGACTTCATTAGTTACAAAGCAGTTCGCGTGTGTTTGTGTGTATATACACACACACACACTGTCAGCTGGTGCTCCATTCAAAATCCAAGAAAGAAACACTAAGACTCTGTTAATTAGAGAAAAGATATATTTTACTGGAAATCAAGTGGTAGCATCAAAGGAATTCTGAATCTGAGAAAATGAGCACATAAATCACACATACAAAGGGATGGCAACGTTCCCACCCACAATAGTTCAAACTGTCCATCCAATTAAAATTTGTATGTAATGTCATGTGGGCAGCTTCAGGTGGTGATGAGGCATCTGTCCGCTGGCCTTGGCCTATTTTGATAAAGAGCTGCAGAAGAATAAACAAGAAACTCCCCCCCCACACACACCTTATACAGTTTATTCTCTCCTGGCTCCAGTTTGCTTCCCATAACTATTTCACCCCTCCTTCCCCGTTACTTATGACAGCTGAAAGATGCAAAGCAAAGAAATCTTGAAGACACACACACACACACACACACACACATTCCATATGTGTGGCAAGCAAATAGTTCAATGTATCATCTACGTATTTTACAGGTAAACTAGATAGTGCTCAGCTATTGAATTACTACATGGCAAAAAGAAAGGAAAATATATCTGCGCTATGGCATATTTTAAATTATTTAATGACAACACTGGAAATAATTCCTTTATCCAAAAATATTTGTCCCCCTGATGAAAGTTGCACTATTTATCCTTTTTGTAAGGAGGCTTCCAAGCAACACCGTAACTTTTTTTTTAAACTTGCTGGGGACAGTCCAACCCGATGACAGACAGGAGTTATAATCCAATTGAGTTTTAATCCAACAGATTTGGAAAAGGCTGGGGAGATTATTGGGTTACTCTTCCAAGTAAAAGTCTTGCTGGTAGTGATGAGAATTTGGATGAGGCCGATGGATGAGAGGATTTCTTTTCCTTCAGAGACCCTCTAAAAACTTCCAATTTAATTGTAACTGTTAAGGTGGCAGGAGGGAAAAATTGTAAAAGCACAGAAAGTACTCATATTACAGGAATGGTATTTAGTGCAGCTGTGCAAAGCATTCAGAAAAAGCGTGTCACACAATATGTCACTGCAGTCCTTCAGAACATGTTAGCAACAGTTGTACCGTTTCTGTTTTTATTAGTGCTTTTAGTAGCAGGAGAAGCCAGGTACCGATAGTCCTTGATTTATGAAGCCTGGAATTCCTGTTGTAAATCATGATGGCCATAAGCTATTAAGCAAAAGCCATAATTATCAATAGATGCAAGTGTATTCCTATGGACATTATTACCGCAAACTGACAGAAAAGATCAGAGACCAGCAAAAAAGCATTATAAATTGTAGTTTCATGATCAGGGGGCCCTACAACCAGCCGTAAAGTTGAGCCAATTGCCAAGCCACCCAGAATGCAGCCATGTGACTGTGGAGATATGGGCAGCTATCAAAACTCCAAAACTGGGCCTTAAGTAGCCCCCCCCTTTTTTTGAGGGGGAGTTCCATCATAACTTTGAATGGTTGCTAAGCAATCAATTGTTAAGTGAGGGCTACCTATACTGGGGAGGTGATTCTGAAGTGCTGACAGAAGGCATAATTTGCTTCTAAGTCTATAAGCATCTCCTGATTCTTCCCAATCATCTCTGCAGGATTAAATTATGCAAATCTTTATGACAAACTTTATGTGAGTTTGTCAGCACCTAACGGTTTATTGTCACTGTTAGGTGGCTGAAAAAAACTTGTCAGCCAAGTTAGTGTAAGAGAAATCATCACTGCTTTGTGATAATATATGCAATCAATTGGCACTCCTACCCCCCCCAAATTCTTTACTTTTGCAATAATTATATGTTCAGGATATACAGTATTTTTCACCCCACTTTTGTCTATTTCTCTTTGTATCTATTTATTTACATGTTCATGTGTTTCTATGCTTTCTATATTGCATATGGCACCTTTGTTCAGCAGTAATTTAGCTAATGGTGTCAATTATCTTCTTGCAGCTTTTTTCCCCCAAAGATCTTCCCACAAGAAGAGGCTGCTGGATTCATGGGTGCAATTGTTTTTCATTTTCAGGACAGAACACTTTTCGTGGACATCCAACAAGAGGCAATGATTGCAATCTAGGTGAGGCTGTAGAACATCTGGCATTGGCAATATGCATGCAGGTTAGTAGGTCCCGTGGTGACGTTTTATGTAACAGGAACAAAACAAAAGATGTAGTGCAGGTTCACAGTTCAAGAATTCAACCAGCATGGAAGGAAAAAGAAAGAAAGGTATTCAAACTCAGGTTAGGATTACAAATACTAATGAAATATTCATGGTCTGAATTTGTCTGGGTACCAGTGAAAATTTATGCACATGTGCGATTTTTTTTACAACATTCTTTTTGCATCTTTACCCCCAGACACAGTACCAGCTTACAATGGTATTAAGATGCCTTTTTCTTTGTGCTGAGTCTTAACACTATGCACTGAGGAATAGTAATAACATGAAACAAGGAGGGGAAAAAATGATATATAGATTGAAAACATGGCAAAGTGCCTCAAATTTCAAAGTGATTATAAAAGTCAGCAGGCAAGTGGAACAGACTTGGAGAGCACAAGTGAGTCCTTCTTGCTTCAGGCTTCCTCCCCAATAAAATACCTTTCATATCCTCCAGTTGCGAAGAAAAAAAAATACTCTCTGGAAGTATGAATCTCAAAAAGTGAGATTGACACTATATTTTGCAACTGTACTAAAGCAAAGTATTTTTTATCTCTTTTCTTCTTGAAAGAACTTGGTAAAACTCAGTGAGCTACAGATAGCAGCCCAGCAGTCTAAGGAATGGAATCTAAGTTGCTTGAGTCTACAGCCCATTTCACCTGTTCCCAGGTAGGAACCGCATAGCAAATTATTTTCCAGCAGGGTCCTGTATATTAAAGCAAAACATTTGCTAAAACGTGAGTATAATTTTCTTGTCTTGTTCAATTTATTCTAATTTCTCTAAGGATTGCTGGTTCATTCTGCTGAAATAAAACTCTAAGGCAGAAAAGATGGCATTAGTCAAGTCATTAGTAACCTTCAGTTTTTAATCTGGCAAAATTGTATTTTTTGTAAACGTGGACTGGCCAGCACCTATCCCACCCTGAGTGATCTTTAAAAAGTTGCAGAATTGAGCCTGGTTATTGTTTTAATTGGAATCACTAGGAAATCCTAGGACTACAGATTAGATTGGGAAATTAGAAGAAGAGCTGAATAGCAAACTGCTTCCATACTGTTGCAAAGAAAACTATAGAGACATTTCATAAAGTCACCAGGAGTCAAGCCCAACTTGAGGGAGATTTTGCTTTTATGAATGAGAACTGCATGTTTGTGATAATTTCCAGCCAAACTGTTTTGCTCCATCGTAAACAGGAAGCCCTTGTGGCTGGAAAATGAAAAATGATTGAGGATGACTTAGTCAAGCAGAGTTGGGCTGAAGAGTAGGATATTTGAAAATAGAGAAGCTCCAACAAGTCTGGAGTATGCCTGAAGCTTTGACTAGATTTCTACTTTCCAAGTTTGCCTAATTTCTGGACAGATTGAAAGGAATAATCCCCTGGTCTGCATTGATAAAGAGATAAACAGGCTTATCAGCTGCCTGGTGTATATGTGTGTATGTGTGTGAGAGAGAAAGAATCTCAATCTGGGAAAGTCCAATTTCAGGATGACGTCTCTCTTTGGTTCTTCTTGTCTCAAGATTCAGGCTGTGGTGCAGGATCTTCATGGTTGAATGGAGAAAGTTCAGGAAAAGAGTACATGGTCTACATGCAATAGGTCCCAAGTTTAGTCTTCACAATTCCTGCCTGAAACTTTAGAAGCATACTGCCAGTGTCAGTCACATGACATGGAACAGTAAGGTGAAGGCAGCTCCCTATCTTCCTATGTCTAAATCTTGATTGGCCAGGGAAACATTAGCAACCATCTAGCATACTTTCTCATACATCATGTGACTGGGGGCTCATTTTGCATTGATCTTCACTCACCCTTAGAACAGGAGAGTACAGTGAGAAAGTTGCATATTAAAATTTGGCATTTTAGGTTAGACGAATGCCAGTGGTAATATGAATAGAGGAGCCCATTTCACACAGAGCACTTTGGCAAGTATAATAAGAGAAGACAGAAGAGTACAATTAATATGTGATTTGCTTAAACAAAGAGGACATTTTCTTCTTTAGCAATTACATCTATGTATGATTGTATCACATGATATGACAACATTAAAATCTTTATTATTCTCTAGAGGAATTGAATATGATCAAGGCTGGAGGGAATCTAGCATAATTTTCCTTAGTGGGAAATTTCATATGGGAATGTTTGAGAATTTCTTCAGGCAGTTGGCTTAGTTTTGTTTTTTTAATACAGAATCCTAATACTCTTGGAAATAACTACATTATCTCTCTTTTTTTAAATCCATTTTCTCTAGCATAAAAGTTCCCTATAAGTACATTCATTTCCAGATGATTATAGAGGTCTTGAAATTGCTTGTGATTTAATAAATGTATTATCAAAAATGGAAAGCATAACCAATTTTAGAACATAAATCAGAAATGTATTTGTGTGTGCGTAATACTGGTGATCAGATCTTTATTTGCTTATTTACCTACTTGCTAAAATTTATTTGCAATCCTCAAATCAATATTTGCGCTTGGAAGGGTGGTTGGGATCATTGACTATATTTAGCTTGAAGAAAAGAACATTTCAGGGAGACAAAATAACTTTCTTCAAGTATTTGAAGGCTGTCAGTAAAAGATAGAGCAAATTTGATCCATGATTCCAAAGGGAAAAGATAAGGAACAATTAAGATTAAACTTCAGGGAAAGTTTTTTTGGTTGGACATCAAAAAGATTTTCTTAATGATAAAATCTGCCCAGTAATCAAAGAAACTGCCTTGGTGGGTGTTTGATTCACTTTGGCTTGGCTTTTAATGTGTGGCTGAGTCATCTTCTCTTGGCATGTCTGTAGTAGTAGATCCCTGCACTGGGCTGGTGGTTCCATTATATATTTTTCTAAATGTCTCAGAGAAACCAAACTTACACGTAAAGGAAGTCCACTGAAAACCTTCCATCTTGATTAGCCAGCAGTGATATGTTGAGAGAGAAGAGGCAAATGACACACCTATGTAGGCATTCAGAATGTAGGCAGCTTCAGAATTCAGTTCAGCCACAGGAAAGGTCTTCTTTAGCAACTCAATATATTGTTTCTTCAACATTCTCAGAGCACACAGAGCTTCCCCCAGGATCATTTCCACAAAGATAAAATGAAGGTTGAAGATTATTTGAAAGACCTACATATCCTAAAATGTAAGTTCTTTGTGGCCAATTGTATATCCGTTCATGTATACATACCTTTTTTTTTCATTTGTTTTCTTTTGCAGTGATATTGAAATTTCCAGGGGACAGGCTCCAAAACCTATCCATATTCTTGCCAAAGAGATAGGATTGCTCACAGAAGAAATTGAAATCTATGGCCAAACCAAAGCCAAAGTACGTCTTTCTCTGCTGGAAAGGCTGAAAGATCAGCCAGATGGAAAATATGTACTGGTTGCTGGGTAAGAAATAATTTAATGAAAATACAAACATTTACAACTTTTTTCTTCCCTCTTTCTCTTGCATTATTTAACGTATGTGAATTATCCTGAACAGCCTTGCATTTCATTCATTGAGAAGAACATTTGTCATCATTCATATTTATTATTTATTTGTGTGTCTGCCTTTTGTTTAGTAGCTTAAGAAGGCAAACATACTGTGGAGCTCCACTTTCCATTTTTCCTCACACCAAAACCCCTGGCCTAAATCAACTACTGAATTTAGGTCAATGAGGAAAGACTAGAACCCGAGTCTCCCTGAAGCTAGTCCAACACTTTCACTACCATGCAATGCTTCAAAGCACTTATTAAATTTGCTACTTACAATTTAACTGTAAGTTCTCGGAGGAGCAATTCTGGAAGGGAAAGCCAAAGTTACCTCTCCCTAAGACAACAGTAATTACGGATTACTCTGATTGCTCTCATCAGCTCTCCCAAAGCAGGAGCTTAGGTCATGGCATGAGGACCTGGTTTGTCTCTTTTACAGATCAAGCCATACAACATTACTTAAGAAATAAAGAACCTACATGAATGGATGTTCATGTAAATAGGGACGCAGGGGCTAAGTGGCTAAGATGCTGAGCTTGTCGATCAGAAAGGCTGGTGGTTCGAATCCCTAGCACCGCGTAATGGAGTGAGCTCCTGTTACTTGTCCCAGATTCTGCCAACCTAGCAGTTCGAAAGCATGTAAAAATGCAAGTAGAAAAATAGGGACCACTTTGGTGGGAAGGTAGCAGCATTCCAGGTACCTTCGGCATTTAGTCATGCTGGCCATATGACCACAGAGATGTCTTCGGACAGCTCTGGCTCTTCAGCTTTGTAACAGAGATGAGCACTCTCCACTAGAGCCGGAAACGACTAGCACATATATGCAAGGGGAACCTTTATCTTTACCTTACATTCAGTTATCAATGGGTTCTTTGCGCTATTTATTAACTTAGAGCTTACTTTGGTTCCAGTCATCCAGGTAACTAGCAACACATGCTACATAGCTCTGCTTTGAGAATTATCCATGCCAGAGTTGCATCTTTTATTGTTCTCCTTTGTTTTCAACTATATCCCGTCCTGTCCTGTCTCACTGCTTTGATTACGAAGCAGTTTACACGGCTTTATATTTATATTATTATTTATGTGTTATATTTGCTGCCTATCTTGCAATGAGCTACTGAGCTATGTGTGTGTGTTTGTCTCCAGATGAGATAGGTAGCACATAAATCCAATAAATATATAAATATGCTTAATTTTTCAATACATTCTATCTTTAAATTTCTAGTAGATGCTACTTATTCCATGAATGCTGCCTTTAGCAAATAAGGAAGCTGTCAGCAATTTTTGCCATGTCACACTTAATTTTTTTCAGATGTGATAGGCTACCTGACCAGGGCTGCATAAACCCAGATAAACAGGTAGATGGCACCAAAGTGTGTATGTTTTCATTTTAGAATATTGCAGAATCTTTCAAAATTCACATATAGTTTTTTATAATCAATCAATCATAATTACAATCCTAAGTCATTGCAGCCATTAAGTTGGTGATCATGTAACCATGCCTGATTTTGCAGCCTTTTTCGTGGCAGTCGTTAGATAAATGCAGAGGTCGTAAAATAAACACAGCAGTCATTAAGTGAATCCATTTTATGCCATGGCATCTTTTTTTTTTTTTGCCAGAAACTGTTAGTCAATGCTGGAAATCAGAAAAAAAATCAAAAATTGAAATTACATGATGTAAAAGTGAGCTGGTTGCCGAGAATCCAAAATGCAATCATATGATTGTAAGGAGCAGGTATTAGAACTTCAAAATTAGGTCATAAGTACCTTTTTAGGGGTCCATCCATAACTTCAAACAGCCACTAAGCGATCGGTCATTAAGTGAGGACTACCTGTATGCTTCTTTTTTTTCTTTCATGTTCTCTTTAAGCTGTCCTCTTTGGTTCAGAATGCAAGTATAAAATGCTACATTTACATAATGTTCCTTTTCCAACATCAAGAGATCGTCAGATAGTTAAAATGTGCTGAGAGATAGGAACTGAAAAAAAAAATCTCTGACCAGGCTCCTGTGACTTGGTTCCCTTGGCCCTATTGTGAAATTCAGACTATCAGAAAACGTTGATTTTTCTGAGCTCACAAAATTATTACAAACATGTTTGTTTGTTTGTTTTTTGTTAAATAACGATAGACAAAATATTCAGTTTTTAAAAGGTAAATAAAAAATTATTTCTGATTGCATCTTTCACCCAAAGCAAAATGTAGCCTACCACGGACAGCTGGACCTTTTTGCAAAGTTTCTGCAGTTCAGGGAAATATGTTTCTAATTAGAGGTGGATTTCTAGCTTGAGTCTTTTGGAGGTCATGCAATAGGAGTTACCGCTTTTGGCTCACTTCTGCCTGAATGCTTGTATATCCCTGGGAATGAAAATGTAATCCGCAATGTCACATACCTTAAATAAACTACTTATTTCACTGCATTTGCTAAAGTACCACAGATTTAAACAGTTAAATGTAGCATATCTTGGCAAGCGTTTTCTGTTAGAAATGGAGTGGGAATGATGTGAATGAAAATGTAATTTAGTTTTGTTTGGTTTTTAACTTGAATTTTCTCTGGCTGATAAAAGAGATGCCCCAGATGAATTACTTGGGTAGTTTTGAAATCTCTCTGCAGAAATGCACTGATTGCAATGCAAATTTATGGTGGTCAGTGTTTTTACTGCTAAATGGAAACAAATCCTCTATGTGGGAATTACGGGACCGGATCTTTAACGTATCTAAACAATGGCATCTTAGAGAAAGCAGGTCTAATTCTGTTAAATAAGCACTGCTAATTTCCATAAGTGTTTTGTCAGGTAGGAAAACAACTTTTCCTTTCTACACACATCCCCCTCAATTTTGGTTCACCAAAAGACTCTTAGTCATGCACTCACTTTTATCACTTTACTCTCTGCATCATATAAGTACTTTTTAAAGTGTTATATTTCCTCCAATTTTTTTTAAACGTTCAGTCTCAGCCTTAAATTTCCTGTTATAAGTTTATAAAAATCGTAGATAGGTGGCTATTTGTACATTGCCTTTAAAACAAGAGAAACCTGCAAGCATACATTGTTTTGTTGCAGTTTGCTTTATTGTGCTTCGCTTTCACCAGCAAAATGTTGCAATTCACTGGAGGTCGGGTAATGATTAGCATATTTTAGCAATAAAGTATTTTTTTTAATTAAGACATGTACATTGAGGGATTTTTTTGAGCTAATGCTATTGCACAGTTAGTAAGCTACAGTTCACTGTATAAACATATCTTTATATTCACTGGGAAACCAAAGCATTTGTGTGACTCATTTTACTGTGATATTTGCTTTACTGTGGTAGTCTGAAACTGAACACAGTGTTTCTGAGATATGCCTGTATTGTACTCATTTTTATTACTTTGTAGTAATTAAGGATATGTTGAAAAACTATAATCTTCATGACATTATAGACCATATGATGGTCTATAATTATAGACCATGTGTTTACTTATTTCTTTCTACTCTTAATTCTCTTTATGTGTCTTTCATATATTGTGATTTATATCCTTTTCTAAAACAATTAATAAAATAATATTTAAAAAGAATCATAATCTCAAAATTACTGGGAGTAAATGATAGATTGATTGATTGATAGCTAGATAGGTATAAAAATAGACGTGGGTATGAGTGAAATTTAATTGAAACACTGACTGTGAATAATGACTTCAATGTGTCTCAGCATGCAACAGAAGAATAAACACATTTTTAACATTTTGATTAATATTAGCTAATAAAAATAAAATATCTGGAATATTTTCAATATATTTTTTAAATATAAAATATCATTTTTAGCCAAGACGGATTAAATTCTGACCATATTTTAGTGTGTGACAAAATTGATAAAATAATTTACATGATGCAGTTCCATTTTAATTCTTATTTGGAAATTAATTAGTTAGATTTTTGGAATAGACAAAAAAATCTAGTTCAAACTTAGGTTTGATTTTGAAAAGAATCTACCTTGCTTCAGAGATTAATTCATTACACTCTATAAGCTTGTATCTGAATATTTGTATATATCTTTGAATTCACTGAACTCACAAAAGATGTAAATTGTGTTTAACAGAAGAAATTTGGGGAGGCGAACTGAATATAGTCAGTTATGCTATGCTGTATATCAGGGGTCCCCAACCGCCAGTCCCCGGACCACTACCGGTCCGTGGATCATTTTGGACTGGGCTGCCTACTTTGCTTGGGCACCATCTTGTTTCGAAGTCTGCCCTCAGCAGCACCAGTCGGCGGCCTGAGGGAGAAAGGAACGCAGGGTGGGGAGAAAGCTCGCCCCAGCGGCTCCGCCACGAAGCACCTCTTTCCGCCTGGGGAAAGGGAGCGAGAGCGAAAGCAAGAGAGAGGCGTGTGAGCTGAAAGCTGGAGTGGGGTGGAATGAAGGGGCTCAGATCCAGACCCCTCGCGGGAGCCCCCAAAAGCAGCCCTGCACTTGTCTGGGGTGCCAGAGGGGCACTGGGGCCATGGCTCGGAGGTGGCGGTGGAGCTGTCAGCCGGGGGAGGATGAGGGTACACGACAAAAGGCGCCGGGCGAAGGCAGTCGCCACCCGAAACAACCGGGAGAGGAGAAGAGAAGAGAGCGAAAGAGTCGAGAATCCTAAAACACACAGGGCAGAATGTTGCTTTAGCCAAGCTACACAGTGAATATCTACTAAAAGTTTGACTGGTTTAATATGGATTTATTCCCAGGTAATTGAAAGTCTTATTTCAGCTGGAAGAATTCTAGACAATGCTCTGCTTGCCAAGGGGTTGCAGCAAAATGGGGCGAGAGAGATCCAGAAAGAAGTGGGCTCTCCAGGTATTTGGAATGAATCCCCGGAATTCCTTATATGCCTGGATTTCTGAACCTCAACAACTTTAAAATGTGTGGACTTGGACTCTCTGAATTCCCCACACACCTTACAATTGTTGAGATTGTGGAAAGCTGAAGACCATATGGGAGATCAAACCCATCCTAAATGTAAAATCTGAATTGCGGATTATTACCTTACAAAACGCTTTTGGAGAAAACATATATTTTTGCCAAACATATATTTTTGTTTGATCATGATCAACTGAATCATGATGACTTTATTGGAGTCTAGTCTTGCATTTATACACATTTTTAGTAATCCTCCAGCATTGGTTAATTTTGGTGAGTTGATAGTGTAATAGTAAATAAAATAAAAAATAAAAATAAGTACATAAATAATAAAAAATAAATAAATAAATAAAAAACCCTAACCGGTCCTTGAAAATGTGTTCCTGCGTGAAACTGGTCCCTGGTACAAAAAAGGTTGGGGACCACTGCTGTATATTAAACTAATGTACACTAATCTGAGCCAAATTGAGTCTGGCACTTTTATTTTAAAAGGAAAATACTAATCGTTGATTTCGTAATAGGCCACTGGAGAACTGAAATTTTGAGTAGTTTGGAGAACCGACAAATATCTGCATGGCGATTTTATAGTATTTGTTTATATTTCACAATCCTCTGCAAGGAACAGTATCAGTAAGATGGAGGTGGATGAAGAATAAGATGCTTGGGCAGTCTGTAAGAATGGAATATCCATCATTTTCTAAGCAAGCTCTCTAGACTGCAGTTTTTCTAAGTCCCAAAATATTGCCATTGGCCATTGGAAACTGGAAACGTCCTATATTTCCCATTGGGGGGTGAATTTATAGGGAACTTGTGAAATTAATTGTATACACTGAAAATTGTTAATTGTTAAAAAAGACAACATTGCTGTATTGTTAGCATATGATTCATGTGACTTCCTTTAACACCAGTAAAATATATTGAATTAAAATATCATTTTAAGATCATACAATTCAGAAATTTGAGGGGCTGTAGTCAGGAATATTGGGTGTGCTATTGAGCTATTAAGCTCTGTTTGATTGAGTTCTTGATAGCTGGTTAATTTGTTGAACAGATAATAGCACAGCAAAAGCTCACATTTTTATTGCTTTGCCTGAAGAAGAGGGCTTCTTCAGGCATAATGGTAAGGTAAATCTGGAGAACATCTAAAGGGAATCATTTCTTGCACGCACTGATAAAACCAGAACCTGAACAGGAGCATCACCAAGCTTTCTGGATAGCTAGTATATCCATGCAGAGCAGGAAAAATATGAGTTGGTACATTTGCTCTAATCATTCTGAAAATACTGGGATTTATTGATTAAATGAATTTACCCAGCTGTCCAGCTCAATCTTGTGTGCATAGTTCACAATGCAAAACATAAAAAAATCATAAAGGAACATTTCATTAAAACTGAGAACCCCAAAGACTATATTCTAGTCATATTATGGATACCTGGCTCTACTGACAACCTAACCTTAGCGATTGTGAGAAAAACAGCTCTTCAGCTTATGTATCCATTGAAGAATTTAACTTCTGTTTAATCATTTATAATAGAATGTTGTGCGTAATTGAGATTTATCCATGAGAATTCTTTATTATAGATATGCCTCTTTTTATTCAGTCAGATGGTAGAAGGGCATTAACAATAGCACTTAGACTTATCATAGTGCTTTACAGCCTTTTCTAAGCAGTTTACAGAGTCAGCAGATTGCCCCCAACAATCTGGGTCCTCATTTTACTGGCCTCAGAAGGATGGAAGGCTGAGTCAATCTTGAGCTGGTAAGAATCGAATTGCTGAACGGCAGTCAGCCGCCAGTCAGCAGAAGTAGCTTGCACTACTGCATTCTAACCACTCACCAATCACCACTTTAAAGTGATGGATGTCACCAGGTCATTGAAGTTCCACGCTTTATAACATATTCACATGTTAAAGGGAGGCAGAGCTTCAATCACCTAATGGTGCCTGCCATTTTGAAGCTAGTGACTCACTTCAGAAACTCTTAGGACAGTAGGCACAACTTTTGATTTACCTCAAGCCAATTCTAAGCTGAAATATTGCCAGTGAATTTTGATTGCACATGGTATCTCTCAAATGGTAATGCTTTGTATACCATATCAACTATGTTTAAAAAGAGGGAAATAATTAAAGAAAATCGCTAACTCTTGTATCTTCATTGTTCACACTCAAGAAGATTATTAAGCTGTTCTTTCATATGTCCTCAGTCATCCAAATTTCTATTTTTTTTTTATTATCAAGAAATGCCATCCAGCAAAAAGAGATTTCAGTGTATGAAAGATTTTTTTCCCTGCCAGCCTTGCATTTCAAAATCACTGCATTTCCCCAGGTTCTTAGGGGTTTAACCTTTAGTTCAATTTTATTATTTAGAGCAGATTCTTGGGTGATATCTGAATGATGATAAAGGTCAAGCCTATATGGAATTATAATGGATCATAGCACTGCAAAGCTTGAGAAATCCTTTCTTACTGATATTGTGATTCACTGTATTTTATTTTTGCTAAAACAATAATTTATAATACAAAATAATAATTTGGGTAGGAGGTATAGATGCATTGATGTATCCCTATTGTTCACAACTGTACTATGATTCAGTTCAAAGGTCTAGTATGATTAATTATCAGAACTAATTGCTGTCTAATTTATATATCATCCTAGATTATATTCTTTCTGTTTTATTCTACGATTGGCATATGTTTCTGCTTGGATGATTTTTTACATAAGAATGGTAAAATATCATTATTTGATTGAAATTTCCCTATTTAGGCTAGAACCAGCAGACCTATTGATGGAATTTGATGTATTGTTTTATATTGTTAGGATTACGCCGACACCCCTTGGAGAAGGGAAGAGCACTGTGACAATTGGCTTGGTCCAAGCACTGACAGCCCACCTTAAAATAAATTCCTTTGCCTGCCTGAGACAGCCTTCTCAAGGACCTACTTTTGGTGTTAAAGGTAAGCATTACTTTCTCAAAGAAGAGCAGGCAGTTTGAAAATCATAGGAGGGTTGGCTGGTGGCATCATGTTATTGACAGAGAAGATAGGGCCAAAAGTTGCGGACTTTTTGAAATGGCTTAACACAGGAGTTGCCAAACCTGGCAACTTTTAAGACTTGTGTTCTTCAGCTCCCAGAATTCCTTGGCCCTCCATGCTGGCTGGGGAATTCTGGGAGTTGGAAACCATAAGTCTTATAGTTGTCAAAATTAGAGAGCCCCGTTTTAGCTGTTTGTAAGGTAGTGCACACAAAAAACCAAAACCATGGCTACTAATACTACCCTTATTCTAAGTTTGCAGTAGCATCTTGCAAATTTGAAAATGAACGCACTTCTCCCCTTCCCTACCTTTACTTTCCAGAGAATTAGGAAATGTCTCTTCTAAGACACTTTTTGCACCCCATTAATCCTCTGGATTCAAATGTTGTTTGTCAGACTATTCTCTAGGCTATGACTCTTATTCTTGCCTCTCAAGGCTATTTTCACAGCTCATTACATCACCTTAAGTTTTAGACACAGTGTTTGTTTTTTTAAACTCCCCTCCCCGTATGAAAAGGAAGCCAATTTGAGAAGAATAAATTTGTTTCATTCCTTAAATCCCGGAAGCTATAGCTGAGGAAAGCTGATGCTTTTAATACAGTGTGTTAGTTTGGAAAAGGTGTTGGCAGTCTCCTGAGTTTTAACCTTCAAATGCTTGCAATCCTTCAAACCTTTCCAAATTCACCAAACGTTTACCCTGTTCCAAGGGTTTTCTGAGGTGTTCTCACAGACCCAAAAGATGCTGGAGACAATAGGCAATCCAAATCTGATATAAGAAAATTGGATTAGCTTCCTGATCATAATCCTGAGCTGAGCAAGGGAAGGAATGTCAGGTTGAAATGAGGGGAAATCATGACCTCTATCACCCACAGTTTGCTAACATGTTCTCTTCATTGTGTAGGAGGAGCAGCAGGAGGTGGATATTCTCAAGTCATACCCATGGAGGAGGTAAACAAATATTTGCCTTGGAAAACTAATTGTCCTCTGCATTGAGAAAGAGTAAAGGCACAGAAATGATTCTTCTGTGAAATTAATTTAAATAGCAACCCAACTTTAATTTTTAAATAATGACCAGTTTGGGCAAAGATAATTTGCTGCCTGAGTTGGGGTACACATTTCATCTTTGATAACATTGCAGGACATCCCAGATTCAGACACAAGAAGAACTTCCAAATACAAGGGTTAAGCCAGGCAGTCCTAGAAAGAAGTGACTCCCTAGTTTCTAGTGCCCTCCACCCCCCCAAAATCAACCTTCCTCTGCTTATACCAGGGTCTATCCTGAAAATTTCATTTTGTGTAGCGGTTTGCATGTGATCTTAGATCAAGGGGCTCTACTCATGGTCACTCATGCCCTAGTCATGTCTCAGTTAAACTACCGCAATGCAGTCCACATGGGGCTGCCTTTGAAGAGCATCTAGAAAATTCAGCTGGTGCAAAATACAGTGGAACAAGCAATTACACTTCACGAGCTGCTTTGGTATCCAATTTATTTCCAGGCCCAATTCAAGGTGGTGGTGTTGAACTTTAAAGCCCTTATGGCATGGGGCCACGTTATTTGGAAACCACCTCTGGCCAATTTCATCTGCCCGTCTCGCTAGATCTAGTAGAGAGGGCAAGTTACAGGTTTCATCATCTAGGAAGCTACTTTTAGTGGACCATAGAGAGTGGGCCTTCTCTGAAGTAGTGCCGAAATTGTGTGGACTTTTCTCCCCACTGAGGTAAGGTTGGCCTCATCTCTTTGAGCTTCTGAAGGTCACTCAAGACTCGGTTGTATCACCAGGCCTGGTGACCCAAGGGAGTGAGTGAGCTAGTCCCTTCTTCTAAATTTTATTTTAGCTTTTTTTTGTAGATGTTTTAATTGTTAATAATTGTAATAACATTTGTGGGTGTTTATTGATTGTTTTAACTTGTATCACTTGTTCTGTGAGATGTGTGGCTATATAAATTAAGTAGGTAGATGATGGACAGACACCTGAACAGACTCATTCATTCATTGGATTAATTTTCTCAGGGATATTAATTAAACATTTCAATTAAGAAAACATATGAAATGTTTTACTTGCCACCCAGATTTCTTACAGAGTCTGAGATAGATTCATAGTTATTTTAAAACACATGTCATTTTTGTTCCTCTTTATCCAAATCATAAGTCAAAATGATTTCTAAATGGATCTGTGCAAATCACCCACAGCCTGCCACATTAAAAAAGTAACATTTTCAACTTTCCTGTATGAATTTCTGCTTAGGTCATGAGAACTCAGTTATTGAACACAGAACTGGGATCATCTATAATGTAGTAAATCACTTCAATCACGACAGTTATGATTCCATAATATTTCAAACTGCTCATCTGAACTACTAATCCCAGAAGTGAATGTTTGGGTGGGTTGAAACAACTGACACTAGTTTAATGGAGTGTGCAAAAAGAATGTCTTTTTCATATTTCATTCCTATATAGTTCAACCTTCACTTAACTGGTGATATTCATGCCATTACTGCAGCAAATAATTTGCTGGCTGCTGCCATCGATGCTAGGACACTACACGAGAACACTCAGTCTGATAAGGTAAGAATAATCCTTCATTCCACGGTAATTTGCTGTGAAATGCAATTTTGAGAATATAATAATTAAAACCATTTCAAATATTTCATCATTGACCGCTAGGAGTTTGAAGGTCTGAGACTTCGAAAAGAAAAGAAAAGAAAAGTTGGTTTTTTCCCTTGCTTTGTTCCCTGTAAATCTTCCTTTCCTTCCTTCCTTCCTTCCTCCCTCCCTTCCTTCCTTCCTCCCTCCCCTCCTTCTTCTCCCTCCCTCCCTCCCTCCCTCCCTTCCTTCCTCCCTCCCCTCCTTCTTCCTTCTTTCCTATTATGAAGAGGTTTTTCTTAATGATGACAGAATGATTCAAAGCTTCAACCCCTTTCTGATCCTACCATGATTTTTAAAAACAATACATGTACAGCAGTTTTGGCCTTGGGGCTATTACTATTTTCAAAAAAAGGAGGTAGTGCCTACTCATGTTTGTAAACATTAATTGAGGGCTTCTCAACCGTGGCAAACTTTAAGACATGTGGTCTTCAACTCCCAGTATTCCCCAATCAGTATATGCTGACTGAGGAATTCTGGAAGTTGAAATCCATATGTCTTCAATTTAACCAGAGTTGAAAAACCTTGCAAATGGATTTGTTTCCCTGCCCCAGAAGTCTGATTAGGACTCAGTGAACTTGTGCTATACAGTTAGTCCTTGACTTACGCCCAAAATTTCTCTTCCTAAGTGAGACATTTGTTAAGTGAGTTGTGCCCCACTTTATGACCTTTCTTGCCACAGTTGTTAAGTTGTTAATCACTGCAATTGTGCAGTTAGTAACATGGTCATTAAGTGAATCTAGCTTCCCCATGGACTTTGTTGTCAGAAGGCCACAAAAGGTGATCAGATGACCCTGGGGCACTGCAACCATCATAAATAGGAACCACTTGCCAAGCATCTAAACCAGGATCATTTGACCATGGAGATGCTGCAATGGTCATACGTGTGAAAAATGCTCATAAATCACTTTCTTTGTAACTTTGAACAGTCATTGCCATTGTATTTGAACAGTCACTAAATTATACTGTTGTAAGTTGAGGACTACCTGTAGTGGGCAGAAATCTCTGTTTTTAGGGTAAAGGTAAAGGTGGTGCTCATCTCCGTTAGAAAGCCGAAGAACCAGCGCTGTCCAAAGATGTCTCCGTGGTTATGTGGCTGGCAAGACTAAATGCAGAAGGTGCACAGAACGCTGTTGCCTTCCCAACAAAGTGGTCCCTATTTTTCTACTTGCATTTTTACCTGCTTTCGAACTGCTAGGTTGGCAGAATCTGAGACCAGTAACGGGAGCTCACTCCATTACGCGGTGCAAGGGATTCGAACCGCCAACGTGCTGACCTTTCTGATCGACAAGCTCAGCATCTTAGCCACTGAGCCACTGTGTCCCTATTCAGATTTTTGGATTACCAACAAGAAAATAATGCCCCTAAACATTTCGCAATCAGGAAGAACACCTGTGCTGCCCTAGTGCCTTGGCTTTGAGATTTGTCAATGAAGAAAGCTTTTTTGTGGTTCAGAGGCTCATCTTTTCATTTCTGCTTGTTTAGTTTAAAAACTGTTTGTTGTGCTCATGCAATTATGTAAAGTTTGCATCAGACAGTATAATATGAAATCTGACACATTAAATTTGCTATCCTGGACCCATGATATATTATTAGAAATAGCCCAAAATTCTGGAGGGATGCAGAGGCCAAGTTGCCCGTTCAGGTATTCTTATTTTGAGAAAGATAGGTATGTAGCACCATTGATAGTGATCCCATAAATATACATAAATTTTTGAGCTGGAAAAGATACGCCCCATGACCTCCAGGACAGTCTTTTAATTGTGACATGTCACATTTAATGACTACATTTGATTGTTATACCTACTGTGTTTTCAAAAGGCATTTTGAAGTTGAAATAACTGTTGGGTCGAATATTTCTCTTGAAATGCATAGAATTTAGATAGAATTAGGCTTGACTAAGTTCTTGGTTTAGATTCAACATTACGTAAGCTTTAGTTTGATTTTCCCTTTCTCCTTTTACATCTGGCTCAAAAAAAGAATGGGAACTCCAGGGCAAAATGATGGCCACCTCTCAGTTCTGGGAGTTGCAATTCAATACTTGGGAGGGAACCAAGCTGGTGGAAACTCCATTTATGTGACTCAAAAATTAGTTCCAATCTGCTACATAAATAAGAACAGACTTAGTTTCCAGGGCCAGACTATTTAAGGTATTAGGCAAGGAAAAAAATTAGATTCCCTATCATAAATTCTCCAAGAGGACCGAGGGAGGGGTGATTAAATAAATGCTGTACTTAAGGAAAGAGTTATACTAAATGTAATTAAGGGACGGGTATAAGTGCACAATCGTGCCTACTGTCCCTGTCCTATTGTCCCCAATTATTAGTTCCTGTTTCCTATATTTAAATTTATGTTTATTCTTATTTCTATTGTGTTGGAAGCGTTTGACAAAATAAATAAATAATTCTGCCCCCTAAACCTGACACACAGTGGTATTTTCAGTTTTTTAGTCTTCAGTTCAGCTTTTCAGAGGAGTACTGGGCAGTCTGTTTGCCAAAGCCATCCTTTCCCATTCATGTGCATTTTATTAATTATGACACTTGCTTTGTTTCTTTTTAAAAAGGGGGAAATTTTTCTCAGAAGCTACAGTAAATGGAGGCATGTTTAGAAGAGCTTTGTAACATGGATATAAAGCTTGAACAGAATTATTACAGAGAAAGTTATGTCTATAATACCTGACTGGAATAACACTTCCCTTACTGATATTTACTGTTGTATTCTTTACAGGCCTTATATAATAGATTGGTTCCATTAGTCCATGGAGAAAGGAAATTTTCAGCTATACAACTTGCACGCATGAAAGTAAGTAGTTCTTTAATATCTTATAGAATATTTTGGAAAACATTGGTTTGGATTTCCCAAAGGTGCTTTTTCAAAAGACAAGTGGACTTTCTGGTTTTCCTTTGAAGTCGTTTTGCTTCTCATCCAAGAAGCTTCTTCAGCTTCTGTCCTCTTCAGTGAAGCTTCTTGGATGAGAAACAAAACATCTTCAAACAAAAACCAGAAAGTCCTCTTGAAAAAGCACCTTTGGGACAACCATGACTTGGATGGCTGAGAATCTCTATAGACAACTTATTTATTTTGAAAAGAAAAGCTTTTGGTTTGGTTTTAAAATAAATAAAGTTGATACAGACTTTAATGAGAAGAGGAGATTCTAATAAAGGCTGGCCTGGCTACACAAAAAATAGGATGAAGTAAATGTAATTGGAGAATGATTAAAGATGCTGATTTTGTCAAATGGAAAGCTGACAGCCCAGGTTCAAGACCTGAGCATTGCGCAATGAAGTGAACCCGCCGTTGCCTGCCTCAGCTCCTGTCCATCTAGCAGTTCGAAAACATGCAGATGCGAGTAGATAAATAGATATCACTTCGGTGAGAAGGTAACAGCATTCTGTGCAGCTCAGCATATAGTTATGCTGGCCACATGACCATGGAAATATCTTGGGACGATACTGGCTCCCTCAACTGAGAAATAGAGATAAGCACTGCCCCCTAGAGCAGAGGTCTCCAAACTTGGCAACTTTAAGACTTGTGGACTCCCACTCCCAGAATTCCTGAGGAGTCCACAAGTCTTAAAGTTGCCAAGTTTGGAGACCTCTGCCCTAGAGTGATACCTGACTAGACAGGGGAAACATTTACTTTTACCTTTAAATGTAACTATTTGCTTCCATTATATGGAATTCTATATGGGGTTAGGGAATTCCTCTAAAAGAGAACGGGAAAGCATTTTCATGTGCTTTCAGCAACTTACATTTTTACTGCTGTTAAAAAGTGGTTCATAGCTTTAAGTTACAACTCAAAGAACCTTGAAGTGAATAAAAATATTGACTTTTAAATACAGTATATTTATACTCTTTGGTTGTTCAACTCTAAGCAAACCACCAGGCTCTGAATCACCACATAGGGATGGGGGAAATGATTATGTATAGACTGCCCACATCTATGCAAAAAGCAAGGTAGATTCAGAATAATTATATGCTCCGGGGTTATTTAAGAAGCTGGAGAAATCTTTAAATTAATGGCACATATTACTTGGGTAGGGGATGCTGAAAAGATTATGTAGATATCTTGCTGAAATTTCTTGATTTTTCTCACTGACAGACTACAAATAGTAGACTGGAATTGTAAAACAATGGCAGGTAACTGTTTATCTTAACAGTTAAATGTCTTCCCTGGGAATTACTAAATTTGATTATGATTCTCAGTCTTGCAGAGGAAAGCAATCCAGCCATACATTTTGTATAAATTAAATGTAATTTAATTTCACGAATCAAATGCTAAAATTACTGTAGTTACTTAAAATGCTGGCCAACATATTTTTCAAAAAGTGAAGGAAAGAGAAAGAACTTAATTTAGAATGGAAATTATAATTATACAAATTGTAATACGTTTGAGACCACATCTTGATTATAATAATTGCAACATGTTGTTTTAGATAACATGAAAGCTTAATTTATGGGGCCAGCTATCACTTTTGATAACCATGGGATGGCATTGGGTGGCTGATAAGACAGTACTCCAAGAGGCAAATGTTCTTTATTTTTGATTTTCACTTGCATTTTGCACTGTCCAGTTGTTCTTCTTGAAAATAAAACAGGATAAGATGAGATCTATTTTTATATCTGCTGCAGAATACTTGGAGATACAGAATTAGGAAAGAAATTAGTCTCTTATCCCATTTTCCATTCACAATAGCCTTATCTACTTAAGCAGGTCATTCAAGATAGTTGTTTAACAACATACATTGGAGATTCAATAACTGCCTTCTATTGAGCCTCTTATTAGCAGTTCAGCTACTAGGTATACTGGGTGGCCACAGCAGGGAGATGAGCTCTGTAGGCAGCTGCATCCAGAATATTTTGTTACATTGAAGAGTCTCTGCTCCAAATATAGGGTCTTCCTTCTCATAAACTGGTTTACTGTAAAGATAGCTAAACTTCAATTTTGTGCTCCTTGGGGCAAACAGGACCTTCACCACCCAGTATCCTATAGACATATTTGTCTTCCGTTGTATGCAGTAATTACAGTAGTTTGATGGGGCTTATGATTTGTTTCATAATCTTTCAAACACTTTTGGTATGGATTGTTTCACACTTCGTTCCCAAGATATATTACTGATACTTGCTGCTGCTTTTCCTCCTGTTTCTTATTCCACTGGAAAAGAAAATTAAAACTGGAATGTCTATTGGAATGTCTGTCGCATAAACCACTGCCTGATTGATTTCTACATTAAGAAAAACTACAGTGGATCTGATCAGGCTTTGGGTGCCATGTAGGCACAATTTAGCATATATGAGAAGCAGTTATAGGCCATGAATAGGGCACAGGGGTACTATGGTCAGATGTGTAAGTTGTCAGCTCATAAAATATATCTATGGTCTTTTTAGAGTTGCCAACAGAAAGGAAGGGGGGAGCAGTGCAGCAGCTTGGAAACCGAAAGTGCATTCCATAAATAGTTTTCAAATATAGTAACTACGTGACTGAAGTTTCTGCTGTGCAAAATTCTAACTGGAGAACATGATTGATGACTCTTGGCTATGGATGTGTCCCATTGGAGAATATGAATTACAATACACCCAGGGGGTGGGGGGAAAACCAGGGTCAAGGGTGACAATGAATTATGTGTCTCAGAGTCAGCTACACCCAGGCAGTGCTGGACATTTTAACTCCCAATAAATCCTTTTGAAGTTTTGGAAATTTGGCTCAAGACTCATGATTTAAATGGGAGTAACTGCCAGAATCCTGACATAAGTTCTGTATCTGTCTCTATCTCTTTCTCTTTATTTGATTTTAGAGGCTCGGAATAACCAAAATGGATCCTAAAACATTAACTGCAGATGAGATTAACAAATTTGTGCGACTTGATATAGACACATCTACAATAACATGGCAAAGGGGTAGGTATTAAACAAAAGGTGTCTCCATCTAGTCTACTTTTCTCTTGCATAAAGTTATCGACTAGATACCTCCTGGAAAGTTTCAACCTTAACATAAACAATGACTTTTGATAGAAGCAGAGTTTTATATGCAGTTTTTGACAAAAGCTTCTTTTCAGAACTGATTCAGTTATTCAGTGAAAAGGAAAAGAAAACTGTTCATTTGCTTAACTATCTTTTGTGACCTGATAATGGTCTCTGGAAGCAGAGCAAAATCTGACATCCTGATTAATATTTTGGAAACATGTTAATAAGCATGGTCTTGATTTTTCCTGTATATTCCGTACTTTGAATTTTGAGAACTGGAAATATGATAAAAGTTCCCCTTCTTTTAACTCAGTGATTTTATTGCTCTGGGCTAAAGACCCACAAACGCCCGACATAAAAGCTATATAAATGTTCTTCCCATTCCTTAAGCTTTTTGCAATTCTTAGCGAATTTGGTGAATGTAACAATGTGAAAGATCCTGCTATAAGAATCCCACTCTCACCCAGAATAAAAGCATAGACAATTAGCATACGCAATTTGTGGTGGAAAGCTGTAGTGTAACTATCTTTGATTTCCTTAGTTTTTCATAATAATACCATAGCAACTGGAAATGGGAGAGTGTTGGTGACAATTATAAACACTGGCTTGATAATAGGTAAGCCAAAGCATGTAAATTGTGGGTCTTCCTCAAAATTATACATATCCTGTGAGTGTGTGAAAGTATTAGGATGGCGTATTTTTGTCGCAGTCCACTTATGACTTTCACAGGTCCCATTTCCTGAAAAACCTGCATTTAGAATTGGATGAAGGGATCATAAATAACAGTGTTGACTGTTTCTCCAGTAGGAATTTGTTGAAGGAGCGTACAACCCTGTGACATATTTTTTTCTGATATCAAGAAATACAAAAGGAGAGGGTTTGCCTTAAGACGTAACCACACACATTTCATTGTTTTATTGATTGCTGTAGCTAGTAGGAGATATTTATGCTATTTCCATGTAATCAGGTCCCTGACTGGCCATGACTTCTGTTTGTCTCGAAGGGGCCTAAGCAGGGGTGGGATATGACAGGGTTAACTACCGGTTCGGGATTTACGAGCTTCCCTGCACCCTGTGAGCCGCGCGCCTGTAAATCGTCATCGGCACGCTGTGTGCAGAGACGCAGCCTTTGAAACAACCCTCTTTTCCTGCTTTTTTAACTGCAGCTATGCCTCGTTCGGCAGCTGAAGTTGAAAAATCAGGAAATAAAGATCAGGTAAGAGCCCAGGTGGGCAGGTGGGCAAAAACATCAGCAGACATAGAACTGGTTCGATGTCTGCTGCTCTTCAGAGCTACCGGTTCTACAGAGGTGGACAGAACCGATAGAAACCCACCCCTGGGCCTAGGCACCTCTTCCTGGATGTGGCCCTTTGCTGTCTGCTGTCATCAAATCTAAGACTGTCACAGGCTGATTTTGGTCATAGAATAGAAGTATATTTTTGGCAGATGGAATTTAGCATACTAAGTAATTCTAGAACAAATACATAATGCACTTTGGTAAATCTAGGTTGCACTAGGGTAAATCTAGGTTACTTGTCTATGTATACATCCTATCAAAAAATTATAAACTTGTCCCCATTTTAGATGTAACATGGAACACCCTGTAAATTAGTCATTGCTTTCTTCTTCCATGATGTTGCAAGGTATAGTTTTCCTTCCAGAATGAGTAATAAAAATCAAAAGAGTCAAGAAAATATCTGTAACTCGAAGGGTTTTTTAAATGTTCTGTATTTGTGTTCTACAAAATGTTATTTTAGAAAGCTTGTTTGATTTTTGTACATTAGTGGTGGTTTTTCCATATGCATATTGAATTTAAATACCATCTAATGTCTTATAAACAAAAAGCCTTCCTTAAATGTCTGCATTCTCCATTGCAGTAGAAGAGCATGTCCTTCCAAATTTTAATTTTATTTCTTTATTGAACAAATGTATCACCCCTCTACCAGAAGGAAATTTGGGTGGTAAATAGAATAAAAACATATTACTTAAAAAGACCATTTAGAATATGCTCATTGTTCACCTAAATGTAAAGGTAAAGACTCTTTCAAGTCAATTTTAACTCCTGGTAACTTCATGGACATGTCAGTGTTGTTTTCTCCATAGCACTATGATCTTCCTTCTTCTGGGACTTTTATTTTTTATTTGTCTAACAGTCTAACCTAGAGTTTTGGTGTTCCCTGGAAATCTGTCATCCAAATATTAATAGAGTCTTTAAATTTGTTAAATTATCTTTATTTCCAACCATTATTGGCTCCAAGGGTAATTTGGATTGTTTTAATTGAAAAATGAGATTCCAATGATGAATGTTCAGAAAAATGGTCAATTTGGGGGGAATTCTAAGAAGAGGTCATTCTATCTTTGTCGCTGAAAAGTTAAGTTTTCCTATAGACAAAGTTTAGTGAAGATAATTTTATAGAAGGTTTTTTTATGTGATTTTGCTAAGCAATATTTTGAAATGCCTTTTTCTTCAGAGTTTTGCAGCATAAATTCAGCGCCAGGAAAATACACCAAGACAAATTCCTTGTGTGTCCAATCACGCTTGGCCAGTAAAGTATTCTATAATGGCTGATGGTTCATTTAACATCTTTATAAACATATTAAGTAAATTTTACAATACAAGTTGTAGATTTCTCCAACATGGAGCAAACTCAAACACAAGCAGACATGTTACAGGTTCAGAGCAGAGCTCTAATTTTCAGCAAGCAAGCTAGTTTCTCTTTCACTTTAGAGCTGTGCACTAGTTTTCAGCGAGCAAGCAGAGGAGAGAAGCAGTTTCGTTTTCAACAGACAGACTCAGAACTTAACATAGCTTCAGAGCTGCAGAGCTTAATATATAGAGCCACGCCTAGACTCTCTCTTTAAGTTTCAGCCCTCAATTCAGCTCTCATTGGCTGACCTTGTTACTAAGCTCTGTTCCAGTTCATGAATATACTCTGACACTTTTGACTTTGTGTTTATGTTAAAATATTAATAATTTACACTCCGGAATGAATATTTTAAATATTTTAATAATCGTATTGCAAAAAATGTCATTATTCTAGTCCCATGTATAAGTTTGCAGCAAAATTCAACCATGCAAAAAATTGTTATTCTGTCCTGCTACAGTTCCACGCTTCCATAGCGTTTCAAAAGAATAACATACATTAAAGATAATGAAATATGTGGATACTTAAATTATATTTATAACATATTAACAAGGTGACATGTGCAAACATTTCCCACCCAATTCTCGTAGAAAAACAGAAGCTTTGATACTTTAGTAAATATTTCAACTATTTATTTTCCTTTCAGTGGTGGATACAAATGATAGATTCCTTAGAAAAATAACAATTGGCCAAGCAAATACAGAGAAGGGATTTTCTCGCCAGGTAAGTAAAGTTCCAATACACTGTATGTTTGAGATTAAATTTCATGTAGACTTTATGATGCTCTGTTCCTGCTATTATTTCAGTAAATTGATATACGAAGGCTTAGAAATGAATAAATCTTCACCATAACTTGACATACAGTTTAAGATAATTATTTCTGTTTCTGTTAAACATAACTGATGTTAATTCCAGGAGTTCAATCCGCTTTTAATAGCATAGGAATAATTTCATTTCAGCATAGAATTAGATAGAATTTGAAAAAATATGTAGAAATAGAACTCAATGGTATTTATGTATTGATAAATTAACTCAAAAATGACATGGATGAAACGGCCACCTTGAGTATACTCTTGAGAGCACTTCAGAGCCTATTGCTAAACAAAATAGAGTGGAACCTCAGATCGCAAATGCTTCTGTTCGCAACCAAATTGGGTGACGACCAGTATTTTTGGCAAAATTGTTTCTGGTCGTGAACACATCTTCGGGTGGTGACCAGACACAGCCGCAGCGATTTTCCCCGCTGCAGTGATTTCCCCTTTAGTGCCAGGTGCCAATTTTTTTTGTCCACGCATGTGCAGAGGGTCGTGCTTCCGGTCACGACCAAATCTGGTTGCAGTCGAAGTCCTGGAACGGATTATGATCATGACCCAAGGTTCCACTGTAAATATAAGAGAAAGATATCATATGGAATATACAACCTCCTTCAAGCTTAATGTGATTGGCAGGTGGTCCTAGTTCTTTCTATAAACATAGCTAAAAAACTAACTAGATAAGGAATTGGTCTTCCAAATAACCATAAAGGCAATGTTGTCCTTTACTACGTTGAATGAGAGAGTATGTTATATAAGGTTTCCCTAGGGCTACACGGATCAAACCATTTAGCCACCATTCCTAGCACTCAGGTAGGTACTTAGCTCTTGGGATGTTACCTAGCACCATGCTGATCTTGCTGAGCTTTATAGAACAGTAGAGAACAATATAAAATAAATACAAAATAAAAACAATATAAAATATAAAAATACAAGTGAGCTAGCTATACATGGTGTCTAAAAAAACTGCAGATTGTTTTGTTGTTTTCTTAGCAAGAATATGCAAGTGGTTTCCATGATCTTCTGGGTATTATTGTTTTTTTTTTTAACTTCCCAGTCTGACAGCTGTGAGACTATGCTAGGCATGCAGGAGATCTAGTTATGAGCTTTGAATGTCTATTTTCTATAACTTTCCTTTTCTGTTCACAGACTCAGTTTGATATAGCTGTTGCAAGTGAAATAATGGCAATATTAGCATTAACCAGTAGCTTGTCTGATATGAAAGAGAGACTGGGAAAGATTGTAATTGCTAATAACACAAAAGGGCAACCTGTGACAGCAGAAGATTTGGTATGTATTATTTATTTATAATGTTTTTATAATGTTTCAGTGGTTGACAAGCAGCAACATAATATAAAATAATACAGTAATCATAAAAATAGTCAATTTTATCAAATAATAATACAAGCAAACATGAAATAGAATAGAATAGAATACTTTATTGGCCAAGTGTGATTGGACACACAAGGAATTTGTCTTGGTGTAAATACTCTCAGTATACATAAAGAAAAAATACATTCGTTAAGAATCAAGAATCATAATGTACAACACTAAAGATAGTCATAAAGTACAATCAACAATCAAATCATACTAGGAAACAGTCAATATAATTTGTAAGGATACAAGTGATAAAGTTACAGTCCTACAATCACAAGTGGGAGGGGATGGGTGATAAGGAGTGATGAGAAGATTAACAGAAATAGTAGTGCACACTTTGTAAATAGTTGAACAGTGTTGAGGGAATTATTTGTTTAGCAGAATGATGGCTTTTGGGAAAAATCTGTCCTTGTATCTAGTTGTTCTGGTGTCCAGTGCTCTATAGTGTCGTTTTGAGGGAAGGAGTTGAAACAGTTTAAGTCCGGTATATGAGGGGTCTGTAAATATTTTCACAGCCCTCTTTTTGACTTGTGCAGTATACAGGTCCTCGATTGAAGGCGGGTGGGTAGTAATTGTTTTTTCTGCAGTCCTAATTATCCTCTGAAGTCTGTGTCTTTCCTGTTGGGTTGCAGAACCAAACCAGACAGTTATAGAGGTGCAGATGACAAGGCTCAATAATTCCTCTGTAGAACTGTATCAGCAGCTCCTTGGGCAGTTTCAGCTTTCTGAGTTGGCACATAAAATCATAAAACAATACCATATATAGTGCCAGACAAAACCTCATCAGTTCCCCAATACTGCTACCTACATAGGTCTCTGTCCCCAAATGCATGCTGGAAAAGTGAGGGTAGAAATCTTATAGCTGGCAGGAGTGCAGGAGCTACTCTCCTGTTAAAAACATTTTCAAACACTGTATCTTAACAAGGAACGGAAAGCAAGCACTCTGTATAAGCACTCTATCTCTTTCGGCTTTGTTTAGAGTAATCGATCTCAATCAGCCTTTAAGGCAATGTTGGCAAACCTTTTCAGTACTGAGTGCCAAAATGAGAGTGTGCGCATAAGCATTGGAAACTGGAAGAGCATCTCCCTGGCATGCACGCAGGAGTGCCGGAAACCGGAAAAGCAGCTCCCCAGTGCACATGCATGCCAGCCACCTGGTTTTCTGGTTTCTGGCATACATGCGTGCATGAAAAGCATGTGGCTGGCACTCATGGACACACCAGAAACTGAAAACTCAGCTTCCTGGTGCACGCATGCAACTGCTCTTCCGGTTTCCTGCGCTCACGCACGTAAAGAACACGCGCGCCGGAACCCAGAAGAGAAATGGAAAACAGCTGGCATGTCCAGAGAGATGGCTCTGCGTACTACTTCCAGCACGCGTGCCATAGGTTCTAAAGCATGTAGGATTTGAAAGGGAATCCCAACATCTTGAAATGCACCTGAAAATATATCAGCAACGGATATAGGATCCATGGTGGAAAATGCCAAGACTACTGCAAATAGTAAAGAACACAGGACACTGGTTCCCACAGTATTGTGTTTTGTGGCCATTTTGAGTTTTCCCTATTAACGTGCAGAGCATTCCATTTTGCTTTTTTTTTTTTTGCATGAGCTTTAAGCATGCAGTGTTTTTTGAAAATGTTTTTGGGGGTTTAGAAATACAGTGCAGCAGGGGATAACATGCTACCTACCTATTCATGAACCAGTTGCTCAGACAAACCAAACATTAATCTGCATGCATGCATTCTTCTTGCCTTTTTTTTTTTGAAAAGGACTTTAATCACTTTGCTTTCCTGTTGCTTTCATCCCTCTTGGGGTGGAGAACATGGGAGAGCTATCACAAGTAACTATTTGTAGAACACTAATAACGGTATCCTCAATGTGTATATTTTGATTAATAGAAAAGTAAAGGTTTCCTTGTCCAGTCATGTCTATCTCTAGGGGAGTAGGGCTTAACTCTGTTTCTTGGCCAAAGGAGCCAGCATTGTCTGAATACATTTTCCATGGTAATGTGGCCAGCATGGCTATTCTCCAAAGTCACATAGAACACTATTATGTTCCTACTGAAGTGGTACTTATTAATCTACTCGCATGTGCATGCTTTCAAACTGCTAAGTGGGCAGGAGCTGGGGCAAGTAACAGGAGCTCATCCCATTTTGGAGCACTCGGGTCTCAAAACTGGACTGCCAGCTTTGCAGCTGACAAGCTCTGTATCTTTAACCACTGACCCATTGCAAACCCCTCCCCATTTTAATTAATATTAGCATATATTCAAATGCTAATTGAATATTATTTTTTAAAATTACTTTGCTCTATAATCTTTTTCATAAGTTTTTACAATTCCTAATTTAATATTCAGCCAAAACCACTAATTCCTTCTTTCTTTTATTTCATTCGGATATGAATAATATTTAATATATCCAGCAACTCTCTTTGTTCTGAATTTTTAAGAGTGCTATATCACATGTTGAGTATAATGTAATGAAATCTAAAATACACATTGGCCGATGAAAACCAGATGCTGCAAAGAATGGAGATGGGAGGAGGCAGAGAAGGGAAAGATAAACTTAAATGTTTCATAAATGCAGAAGCTCTTTTCAAAAGTGTAATGGTTTTTTAGAAAGCCTGCCTCAGTAATGGCACACCACAGGGTTTGTTGCCAAAATATGATGTTCATTGAGCACAGTCTTAAAGACTAGATTGCAATTTGGCTGCTATATCATAACAAAAATGTTTGATGGATTGATGCTATATCTTCATGGTAAATTAAACTGGCACCCTCAAGATTAGTATTTCAGCAGCTTTAAGGAATATTAAATAAATATGTAGCTATTTATATAGTAATGGCATTTATCAAGTTACGTATTTTAGAAAAATATAGAAATACATCTACTTAGTAATTTATTCGTTTTACAAAGAATGTACAGATAAGAATATTTCTGCAACCAAAAAACGTGAGGATCAGTCGTAAGCCACTTTTTTTCAGCCCCACCATATCTAAATGGTTGTTAAATGAATGGCTATAAGTTAAGGGCTCTTAACTCTTTACGATTAATCTAAGATAATCTTTGAAAATTTCATTAAAAGTTGAAACTCAGCTTTAATCTAAAAGGCCCAGTGTTGGACAATTACTAAATCATCAGACCAATTATCTATATATGAAAGCACCTGCAAAAAAGTTGGGCAGCCTGGAAGTCAGTTGCAGATTTTAAAATTAATATTGTTTGTTTATGTGCTATCAAGAAATTGTCATCTCTTATTGATCACATAAACATGGCAAACTTTCAGATTGCTACTATTTGAACAACTTATAGCGGAAGGAAGGAAGGAAGGAAGGAAGGAAGGGAAGGAGGGAGGAAGGAAGGAAGGAAAGAAGGAAGGCAGTCTGCTCTTAGATTTCAGCCAGCTATTTTTAAAAACGTGCAGATTAATGCAATGCCCTATTCGTCTTACAGCTTTTCAGCTAATGTTGAAAGTATGCTACTTCTATGCTTGAATTTGCATAAATCAATAGCAGCTATTGAGAGAATTAATTAATTGTCTTTACTGTAAACTGTGGCAATGAATTCAATTTAATTCTGTTCTGAGTGAAAAAGACCATCCATTTGTATAGCCTATATTTCTTGTATTACATTGGACGACCATAGGTTCTGTCATTATAGGAGATTGAGAAATAAATTTTTCCAAACTAGGTATGATTTTAGTGATCCAACTGCCTTTTAAGAAAAATGATTAAAAGCCCCAATGTTGCTGGTAACTGTTATTAATTAATTAATTAATTAATTCTTTATGGCCAAGTGTGATTAGACACACAAGGAATTTGTCTTGGTGCATATGCTCTCAGTGTACATAAAAAGAAAAGATACTTTCGTCAAGAATCATAAGATACAACACTTAATGTAGTCATGGGGTACGAATAGGCAATCAACTCATACTAGGAAACAGTCAATATAAATTGTAAGGATACAAGGAAACAAAGTTACAGTCATATAGTCACAAGTGGGAAGGGATGGTGATAGCAGTAATGAAAAGATTAATAGTGATAGTAATGCAGACTTAAATAGTTGAACAGTGTTGAGGGAATTATTTGTTTAGTAGAGCGATGGCGTTTGGGGAAAAACTGTTCTGGTGTCTAGTTGTTTTGGTGTGCAGTGCTCTATAGCGTCGTTTTGAGGGAAGGAGTTGAAACAGTTTATGTCTGGGATGTGAGGGGTCTGTAAATATTTTCACAGCCCTCTTTTTGACTCGTGCAGTATACAAGTCCTCAATGCAAGGCAGGTTGCTAGTAATTGTTTTTTCTGTAATCCTAACTATCTGTTGAAGTCTGTGTCTGTCCTGTTGGGCTGCAGAACCAAACCAGACAGTTATAGAGGTGCAGATGACAGACTCAATAATTCCTCCGTAGAAAGTTATATAACTTCCCAATCCTTATTTCTCTTTCCCATCTCTACAGCGTCCATTTCAAAATGGGGCATAATCCAGGTTCCAAATCTTTCCTCACATTTTAATAGGAAGAGCAGTAAGGCTTTAACAATTGTAATATTGTAATACGCTGATAATTTCAGTAGTAGCTGCTCCCCTCCCCACTCCTCAAAAATAAAATTTGTTAGGAGAGACTGGTTGGTGGAATCTTCTGGTTCTTCCAGATTTTCTTCTGCTGGTAGTTTAGAAGTGCCCTCACAATATCTGCTGGAGGTGCTTGCTCATTAATAAAATGCTGGCATGGGAGGCAAAGAGTTACATACTACTAATTTATCAGAATCTTAGCTGCTACCTCCTTCACACACATACTTACCTAGCAGGATGCTCCGTATTGTCCTTATTTACTTTTGTCCTTTTTAATAGTAGAAGGTGAATTGTTCAACTCCAAAGTTTGAATACAAATCCCCATCGTTTTTATTTCCTCTGAAAACTTGCAGGGCCCATTTATGTTCCCGAGACACTGACAGTTTTACAGTATAGATAGGCTGATGTTCTATAGGCGGGACAAGAAACTTGCTAGACGTTTTTTGAAAGGTCCAATGTACATTCAAAATCCGGAACATCAGGTTGAAGACATCAGCAATACAGATTATAGAAGGCAGCATGAATGAGCTAGACAACTATTTTTCTTCAAAAGAAGCACGCACACCCCTTGAGTTTACAAACACTACTTTTGATTTCTCCTGAGCCCAACACAATCTAAGGAAGATCTTGGGATCTTGGGAAAAGTAATAGTCTTAAATAATGTCAAGTAATTTAGCCACATAATAATGTCAAGTTATTGTGCCTTGACATATTTTAACATTTTGGTACAGGTTATTTCTTTGAAAGTATAATGTTTAAATGTTGTAAATCAGAAATTTATTTGCGGTTTATAGAAATTGAGGCCATTTTTTGTCTTGTTTCTTTTAAGTTGTGATACCTTCATACTGTAAAGCTAGAATAATAAATTTATCCATTCTAGGTTTTTTGTTTTTAGCTAAATTACTTGATGCCTTGGGTTAGTTTGCTTGAACTTCTTCTTAGTTCCAAATAACATTAACCTTAAAAATAAAACAAAAATCTCTTTGTTTTAGGGAGTAACTGGTGCTTTGGCAGTTTTGATGAAGGATGCAATTAAACCAACACTGATGCAGACTTTGGAGGTGAGTCCAGTCACCTGTAATCCAAGGTTCATTTCTTTTTTTCATAAGTCTAAGTTGCCAACCTATGTTTTCAAAGTTTTGAATATCGTAAGTGTGCAATCACTGCTATTCATCCCCTAGAAAAATGGGGTTCACTCACAGTACAAATAGTGTTGAAATAATAATATGAATCCTTAGTTACATGCACAAAATAAAACATAAAAAGCTAGGAAATACAAATGCCATTTGCCTGCAAACCCCATCTTCAGTTATAGCATTCCTGCTGTGCTATAGTTCAACAGTTTTCTTCAACAAGAGGGTTGAAACTGAGCAGATTTTATTGGTGTGATGATCCAAAGAGTGAGGTAAATTATATTGAAAATGGCTACTTCGGAGGCCTGACAACTGACAGAATCATACAGATGAGATCAGAAAGGAATTGAATCTGTTTAATCTGGCTGGATGGGCAGATAAATATAGGAGAAGATGGTCCAGGTCCAGAGTCAAATAGGACATTAAAAATGACAGCCAGCACCTTTAATTACACCTGACATCAATGCATGTCCTGAAGCAATGAAAAGTGAAGCATCCAAGCTTTGCCCAGGCTGCCATATTTCGGACCAGATGTAGCTTCCAAAAGCTCTTCAGTGGCCCTTTGTAAAAAATGTTATGGCACTTGAAATGGAAGATGAGTAGGCTTGAGTGACCCTGAATAGGTCCTCTTGGTCCAGGAATAGTTTCAAATAGCACACAGTGTGTAGTTGTGCAAGAGCCCTCCAGCCACAGTTGCTTTTTGTTCTTGAAGTAGGAGCTTTGAATCTACGTGAACCTCTAGTTTGTAAACAACCCCTGTGTGAGAGAAAGTATAATCCCATTCAGATGGACTTTCTCTGGGATCATATCATTCTATCATGGAGATATTTAGTTGGAATCTGCTCCTCCCACAGAAGAAGGATCCTGGCCCCCATCTACAAGCACAACCAATTTGCTTTCCATGTTGTGCCCCACCTGCAACCTGCAGAGAGCTCCAGAGACAGCAGATTATTTAAGGATCTAACTGGGCTACTTTTAGAGCTGTCTGCAGTTGCATTCCTCTCAGAGGAATTTTACATCAATGGAATCAGTTGAGAACCCTGCAGATCTAAGAGTGAAAAAGAGTTAGCAGGTACTCTATTACATTTTTACTGTAAATGCACATTTTACATTTTGACTTTCTATCTGTGAGAGTCAATGTATGCATCCAAAGAAGGAAAATTCATTTTATTATGTGATGTTTACTCCTATATAAGATGGTACACGTTACAGCCTGGTGTACATGGTCTAATTTTAAAAATCTTGAGTTATGACAATGAGTTGATTGAAGGAAAGGGCTTAGTTGCAGTTCATAGCAGTTCTGTACAAAGAGAACCAGATGGTGGCGAGGCTGCAGTTATGGATTATAAAGTAAGATAATGAATTCTACACATTAATAATGAAATTGTTATGACATAACTCAATAAATGAACCTGGATTTGCAACAAGAAAGTTTAATTATGTGTTTAATAATACACCACATATGACACAATCAGTAACATGGGATTGCTCTAGAACAGAGTTGTCAAACTGGCAGTCTGCGGGCCGGATGCGTTACGTGCAGGCCACGCCCACCCTAGCTCCACCAATGGGGAAAACATTGCAAAATGTTATGTGACAGCAACATGATGGCACGAGTTTGACATCCATTTTCTAGAAGATTGATTTATTATACCAGTAAGAAGATTGATTATATTCTATCAATAAACTACCTCCTTATCCACGTCAGTTGTTGTAAAATTTAACTAAATGATTGCTCTCTTGTTCTTAATGTCATGTTGATTTATACTTTAGTATAGAATTCAGTATGTCGATCTGTTCTTATTATTTTCTTCTAGGGTACTCCAGTTTTTGTGCATGCAGGACCTTTTGCAAATATTGCACATGGCAATTCTTCAGTTTTGGCAGACAAGCTTGCCTTGAAATTGGTTGGCAAAGAAGGATTTGTAGGTGAGAAAACTAATATTATTTTAGCATACTGCTGTAGGTCTGGAATAATTTAGTCTGAAATGTATTCTTAGGGATGAATGTCCAACTATATATTATCTAACAGCATTTGTTTGTGAAATTTTCAGTTTGGTTTATTTATTTATTTGGGATTCTATATTAAAACATTAAAATTCTGCTGACATTAGGGACAGTAAAATTAATGTTATCAAAACAGTTTTTATAAGAACATGGAATACACATTAAAGAAATACTTTCTAAACACTTCCATTGTGCTCCAGAGCAAACCAGAGGAAAAGAGGACTGTGAATTCCACTGTTTCATGTAGTCTTAGTGAAAGGGAAGATAATATTTCTGCTTAGATAGACATTTTCGGTTAATGATAGATCGTAGGCTTTGTTTTCTGGGAACCAACATGGCAGATACCTTCTCTGGAATAGATCTCTCCATTAGTAACTCTCCCATACATAAGAAACCCCTACCCCCCATGAGATAACTTTCTTAGGATGGCTAGGACGTTAGGTTTTCTAACATCCCTTGAAAGCTTTGGGCTTTCAACTAGTTTTATGTCTGGTGTTTTTAGCCTCTGCTGCTTTTAGCACCTTTTTAAATTGACACTGTGTTATTATGTGTTTCTATTGATTTTAGCTATGTTTTACTGCTTGCTACTCTGAAAGCTCATTCTATATGTATCTGCAACAATCTGTACTGATAATTTGTAGGCGCCTGCTATGATTTGGGGGTTTACTTATTTTGCTGGCATAAAATATTCATTGGTTTAAACTAAGAAGGTTTGAGAAAATAATAACAAGATAAATCATTCTGCAACTATTCTGAATTTCCAGTGGATTCCTGATTTACTAAGTTGTTCTCTGGAGTTTTCCCTAACATAGTAAGATATTTCCTTATTTAAAAAAATTCAGAGGAGTGGATTCACACATGAAATAAATATGATAAATCAATTCTTCTTTTGCAACTGAAAATAAAATGTATTGGCTCATGGTATCCATGTTACTGAAACACTGCATATAGCCTTACAATTATTTCACCCTTATAAAGTCTGTTGGAATGGTCTGTAACTGAAGAATAGTGATGCCATGAATCAAGAACAGGAATAGACATATAAATGAAACCAAATAAAAACAGAGAAAAACAGTCACTATTTAGAATTTAGGTAAGTGTATTGTATTTTGTCCTGACCTGTTTGCTTTTTATCACAACCTTTGTCAAGGGGAGTAAATTACAGATTTGATTATTTTAATATGGACTTTAATATAGAAGTGAAGGGCGTTGTATTATTTGTATAAAGCATACAAAGATCCATAACTTCTCCTCTTCCCTTGACTCCTTTGGCACACAGGCCTTTTCTGTTATTATGACAGCAGATAACTGGATAACTTTTGGCAAACTTTTTCAGCATTGTAAACATCAGTAGAACTGAGCCTTTTTGGGCTGTCCAAATAATTTATTTGCTTTATGATACAGTTAAATTGATCATTGAAATAAAATACCTCATGATAGTTGCTGAGATATCTATGTAGCATGCATATAGTTTATTATGCCTACCCGCACTCCAAAATCCGCAACAGGTTTATAAATTACCTTGTAAAAAAAACACTGCAGCCTCAATGTTTAAGTGAAATGGATGCTATCCAAAACATTCTTAGAAATGTAAATGGGTTTGCTGTATTTCTTTTGTGATGGCTCTTTCTCCAAAAAAGGAAACAAAATCTCAGTTGTTCAGCAGTAAACCTCTTTTGGCAACCTAAACACAAGTCTTAATATTTGCATTGTCCTAAGTTGTTTATAGCTGTTTGTGTTTGCCTGACTTCACAGAAAATTCACTATGCGATGAGTATTCCAAAGAGAGAATAGAATACTTGTATTGGACACACAAGGAATTTGTCTTGGTGTAAATATTCTCAGTATACATAAAAGAACTCCTAGCTAGAGTATATTGTGGTGTAACAGTGCCTCTCTACTATTTCTTTTTCTAATTAATAAAATATCTAATGATTTCTTAGCATTATTTTATCTTAAATTAAGTTCTCATTTCCTGGCTTTTGGATCAAATATTAATTAAGAATTGTGTGTAAGGAGAATCATTGCTCTCAGTATTTAGCTGCAATTTAATCTCATTTCCCATTGCATTTCAGATAATAGGTGATATGAAAAAATACTCCATAATCTACAGAGAGATAGTACTACAATGTTGATGACGACTAGTAACTCCCGTCCAATTATAACATATAAATGATTTTAATTATTATTCAAAAATACACATAAATGTACTATGTAAAAAAAACAAACCCTTAAGATTGGAAGACTGTTTCCTTTGTCTCTGTAATATGTAATGAACCTCAAGCTTGAAAGTCATTTCCATGTGACCCACAAAATTCAGGCAAAAATCACACCATTGTGTCTATTGAGAGGATTTGGTTCTGAGGAGAGAGAATTTGGAAAGTAAAACTAAATTCAGATTCAGGAAGATGTATTTCCATATATTTCCTTGCTCCCTGGATATGTCCAGAGACACAGTCACCATAAGGGCTGTTAAAAAAAATCTTATTTGAGGATTTAGTATAGCTTTCCCTTGGAGAAAAGATGAACTGTTTTGCTCTGTAGCAACCCGTCATTTAAGCAGAGGCAGGAAATCATGTCTCTTGGTAAGACAGCACGCTAAACCTTTTAGAAGAGGTTGATTAAATGTATAGCTTACTTAGCTATCAGTGGTGTACAGCTATTAAAATTGATGCCAGCCACATATCCGAGGGAGATGGGCAATTAAGAAACATGAATGAATAAATAAATAAATAATTAAATAGAATTGTAAAAAGGGGGAAATTGAAGGAATATAGATTTTTTTTCTCTGTCTATATTCTATTTTCTATGCTTATTTGAATTGCTGGTCCTTAAGAAACAGTGTAGTGTTGAAAGGACCAGTTTAGAAACAGTATATCACGAAACAATAGAAAAGATTGCAAATGAAGAAAGAAAACATAGAATTTTATCTGAAGACTAGCAATTATTTATAAAGGCAGTGGTTTATTTTCTTTTGTTTCTTTGCCATCCACTTCCCTAATAAGTCATGAATAAATGTCTGCAAATAATTATTTCTTTTAGGAAATAATCTTTCCAGAATACAGGGCTATAATTTGGAATTACATCATATTTTAAACAAAGATTTCCCAAACAACCTTATCTCTTCTCGGGCCAAACACCATAAAAAGCTGGATTATTCCTTGAAAAAAATGTTAATAACTGTATTTTTTGAGAGACAAAAAAAGAAGGCCACAGCTTGATGATCCCTGTGGAACATTGGGGTTTTTATGGCTGCTATTGTTCTGTCTGTTTTGAAGGCAGTCTTGATGTGATGCCTGTGTAATATCTTCTTATAATATATAGACTTAATATAAGAAGAAAAATAGCAGCCATCCTAAGAAACCCCAAAGATAAAATTGACTTGGAAAACCAAGGCATATATGAAGTCCCCTGTGCATCATGGACAGACCAATAGAAGAATAAGTACCCGCCTAGATGAACACAAAAATGCAGTAAAAAAGCTGGAACACACTTCCTCACTAGTCCAACACATGAAAGCCACAGGTCATAGCATCGACTTCAATGGCACCAAAACCCTAGCCATTATAGAAAACCCCAGCTACAGAATTATCAGAGAAGCCATAGAGATTGAAAAAAGACCTGAAAGCATGAATAGAAAAGATGACTCCACCAGACTGTCAATTATCTGGAAGCCTGTACTCTCAAAGAAAAAAATGTCCACACCACAAGCCAGGCAAACACCTGGGCACAGACAGATCCCCCCTGATACCTCCAGCCCAAACACACCCCAACCAGGCACCCAGATGAAACCTAGCTTCCTAATAAATGATAGCCGCCCGTTTACTTGGAGCCAAGCCACACTAAAAGCCTCCAATACAGGAAACACAATGTTGCCAGCCAATCAAGACAAAAAAGCTACAAAACAGACAGAAGATATTAGAAACACCAATCAAGCAGAACACAGCAAACTCCAAGACCAATAAACACAGACCAAGACTCTCAACCAATCAGGATGAAGAAGAAACCATTCTGGCACAGCGTAGGCTAGCACCAAATTTAAAACTGAAACGGCTGTGAAAGTCTGACTCACAGACAAACACTATACAGAAGCCTGATGATAGCAGATGAGATTCTGCCGAAACGTTGCTACAACTTTAAAAGCACAACTATAATGACGTGGGAAAATACCCGAACAAAGCTGAATACCATACACACACACACACACACACATTTTTACACATATATATCCTCACTAGAACTTCCTCTGGGCAGTCTACAACAATAAAATAAAAATATTAAATAAATATTATTTAAAAAATCATTGTAACTGGGACCCATCAAATGTAGATCCCTTGAAGATGGTGCCCTCCCATGGCCGGAAGGGTTTTAAAAATCAACAACGTACATACATAACTTTCTGGCCCACTGTATTCTGCATTAGCTGAAGTTTAGAAAGCTAAATAGAAAATAAAACTAATACAGAACTAATTTTCAGCCATAGACAAAATATTATAGATCCATCCTTCCCTCCCTCTGTCCTTCCCTCCTTCCTTCCTCCCTCCCTCAGTCAGATTTAGCATATTGTCAAAAGAGCTACTTCTCACAACTCATACCCATCCATTCACAAAATAGAGGGATTCTCCAGTTCAAGTTAAATATACAGAAGGCAGGAAATGGTAACAGTTGGACCCCAGGATACTGCAACCGTCATAAATATGAATCAGTTGCCAAGCATCTGAATTTTGACTGCATGATCATGGGGATTCAGGAAAGGTCATAATTGTGAAAAATGGCCAGAAGTCACTTTTTTTCAGTGCCGTTGTAACTTTGTAGGGTCACTATACAAACTGTTGTAAGTCAAGGACTACCTGTATACCGTATTTCCCATGTATAAGCACCCCCTTTGTATAAGCCACCCCCAATTTTTGGACTGTGAAGTTTTGAAAAAAATATTTTATTAGAGAAACAAGTTATGAAGAAAGAAAATTTACAAAGAAACAAAATTCGACGTCTAGATCTACAACTTCGGTCATGACGCCGAAAGCGGTGCGGCGACGCTAGCAATCACGCATCGGAACGAGAGTAGGAACGAAGCATTCAGGCCGATGCCAGCGTATGCATTTCTATCGCGTACTCGCACTCGTAATCGTATCATCACGTACAATTTTACAAAAAGTATAGCATACTGCTGGAAAACCAGTTTATTCCTACTTTATTATTTTATGCATCTTTCACGTATAAAAAGTGTACCTGCTTTGTATATGCCACCCCCTACTTTTGGGCTTGAAAATTTTGGAAAAAAGGGGTGGCTTATACATGGGGAAATACGGTACATAATTTGAAAACAAATATTTGATGTGTCAGTTACTTGAACTGCTCTCTCAATTCCCTCTCTTTCTCTCTCCCATTTTTTTCTCCAAAATTGTTCTTTTAAACCGAAAAGAGCTTCAGATGACAATATATTTGAATGAAGAGAGGTCCATCCTCTGTAGCCATCCTCTATAATTCCATATGGACACAGTCTCTCTATAGTCCAGTTGCTATTCCTGGAAAGATTTGCTCAATTATTTTAGAATGTTGAATGGTTTGAATCCTCAAACAGCATTCTATAAAGATAAAGTAATACCTGTAAATTATATGTGTCTTTTTTTTACTTCCAGCCCAGGCTTGTATGATTTAAAACATGCCTTATTATAGGACCACGAACATCTGAAATATATTAGAAATGTACAGAACAGAGCAAGTTTATGGAATCATTTGGAACACATGGAAAGATCTGAGAGTAGTACATTCCACAACTGCTCATTTAGGAAGAGATGTGGGGTCAGGTTGTAAAAACATCTAGTTCATTTACCCTTGCTGTTCTAACAAAAAAATGTGGGCATCCTTTCAGATGGATCTTGATCCATCCTGGTTTATTTTGGCAGCTGTTGTGTTTAGCGATGTGCTCTTTTACAAGAAACACTGAGCCTTGCTCCCCCAATCAAAATGCCTTGGATCCCTGGGGTTAAAGTTCATGTGCTTCTGTAACTTTGAACTCGATAGTTTCCCTGCTGACAGCTGCAGAAGGAGAGCTATGTTTACATCGTAGAATTATATGGCCACCAGCAATTCAGAATTTCCATTTCCTCTTGCATTGTTCTGGAATTTGGCGTCCACTATTGCATGTCCTAAAACTTAGCCTAGTGTGCATATTTTCTAGTGCTCTCTTCCAATGTGCTGTTTTGGTTTTTGGTTTTTATGTGTTGGCCCTAAATGCTTACTCTGCAAAGATTTGTTTTGTTGAAATCTACCTGTTCATGAGATTTTAATAGTAGATAATTTTCTTATGTTTCATTTTGTGTCCTTACAAGTAAAAACGTCTGATTTTTTTAAAGGTTTCTTGCTATATTAATTTTGACTATTGGATACAGACCCCATATGGAACTGTGTTAACTGTGTTAAGTTAACTGTGTTAGTGGCGGCTTTCTTCTGTTTGTATATTGTTCTGAGTTTTAGTTTATAATTTAGTAGTCTGTAAAAAATATTTTCTGAAAGCGTGTTCCATGTTAATAATTGCACCAAGAATGTGGGGGATGTATATCATAAATGCTGAATTGTCAGAATGTCTTGAGTTCTTTTTTTTAATTCCCCAGATACATAAGTGGGATTATATGCATTCACATATGTTATCTACTTTAGTGAAAAGAAAAATAAAGGCATTTCCTTTAATTTGTCTTTCCTCCCTTGTCTTATATATCTGTCTCATTATCTCTCTCTGTCTCTCTCTCTCTCTGTCTCTCTCTCTCTCTCCCTCCCTCCCTCCCTCCCCCACACACACACACACACACACACACACACACACACACACAGCTTTGTTAAAGGATTGTAATAACTGAGATAAGCCAATGACAGGAGTCAAATGTAGTTTTCATTCTTATTGTTACACTTTTTTCATATGGAAAGAGAGCTCTTGTGGATTGCAAGAGCCTTCTTTTGGAATGATAATTTTAATTTACACAAAAGATACTCCTTCTATTTTACACTCTACTCTTGTAAAGCAAAAAGGATGGTGTGGGAGCCAAGCTGACCTAATAGGCTTGCTGTGGTTTCTTCTCCTTATATGTAGAATTACATATAGTATGAATGCCTGAAGAGCTTTATACAAACACAGAGCCTTGAAATAGAACATTTATTTAGTTATATCTACATAACCAGCCTCCAGAGTTACATGATTATTAAACAAAGACTACTTGGAATCATTTTTGTCCTACTGGCCTCTATTTGGTTTTATTTTCATTGGCACTCTGATTTGCCAGCAGGAAATAATACAAAAGTGATTGTGTTGAATATTTGAGCACAAACAAGGGTCAAAGTACATGACTTTGGCACATGGCTTTATCTTTAAGTTTACTCTCTAATTTATTTCCTTTGCAGTTGGTTACCTTCATCCTAGTGGCCTTTACACTGCATCCTGTTTCCTTCCTCTCCCACTAGTCAGAGTGTCTGTACTCCTGATTTTGTGTTTGTCAGACTTGTGATGTTTTCAGTTCCCAGATTCATTGCATGAAATATTTCTGATGTTTTGTACCTCAGTTTTTCCCAATTCAAGCTAAAGTAAATGAGGAAACAAGAAAATGGGTAATAATATAAAAAGATATAAATGTGGATTGGCTGTCTGAATTTTTTTTACCCCAAGTCTTATATTAATTTGTTTTCTGAAAATAACTGTATTTTAAAATGTGCAGCAATAATGTTTTCTTTAAATTATATATATGGGAAGTAAGTAAATATCAGTTCACTGATGAACCATAAGCAAATGTTCCTTGAGCATATTATGACAGCTACTTACTTACATAGAATACTAATCTTATAGTTCATTATCTGATCCATAGGTTTCAGTTATTAACAGCTATTTTAATCAGGTTATTTTTAATCATACATTTTTAAACTTATCATTATTAGGGTAGTAGATGTATTATAGTAATAGAAGTGCAAATGTAATATCATGTGATTTGTCTTTTAGCATATGCGGCATTAGTTTGTTTTACTTTATAATTGCTCTTTTAAAATTGATAAAATTTCATTGACTAAATAAATACATCCTCATATTTACATTTTGAGTATGACGGTGATATTTATTAATGGCGTAGCATATTCATACCATATCTTTTATTCAGAAGCAATTAGCCTGTTTTTAAAAGAATATAATGTTGATGCAGGAATAGGGAAGGGAAAAAAACAGAAACTCAGTCCTGGGAAAGTATGAGAAAGAAGCTCAAAATAACATTGCTTTGAATCTGTTTGGTATAAAATGGAGTGGAAAGAAAATCTGGCAGGCTTTCCAGATTCTGTTGTTATATGTTACAATAATAAACAACTTTCCTGTAATCTTTTTCCTGAACTGATCTGCCTTAAAAGGCTGACATTGTTTTTACGACAGCTTCTTCCTATTGCTTTCTATATATTATGCAGTGTATAATCCTGCATGAGGATTAGAATTCTTTGCATATGGGTATGAGCTGATGGGTAGGTGAGGCAAAATCGGCAAGATGGCAGACACAGCAATTGCAGCCTATTCTGAAGATGCAATGTTGACACGTACAAAAGGGTTGCATTGTGATGCCTCATTTGCCATTTGGCCAGTTTTGAAGCTCCCCAAAGGTCACACGCACACCAAGAATTCCATGATGTGGCTTTAGCTAAGATTCTTTCTTGGCCACAAGCCCTCAGCCATCAATATAAGACCGTTTCAGAGTTAATGTCGTGAAGTTTTCACCAAAGAGTAATGGGTTAGAATCCTTGCTTTGAACAGATGCATTAAAATAATTAAACTTGTATTAATAAGTCCATGTGGTTTCAATAATTCTGTTTAAGGCTTAACTAGATTGCAGCTGATGTATGATGGACTTTTAAGGCAGTTTATCATGTGAACATCATGTTTCTGATCATGTAGAGATTTTCCAAACTGTGTGAAGATTTGGTAAAGTCTCTGGCATGTGAAAGTGGACTGAATTGGCAAACTTTGTGCAAAAGAGGTTTCTCATGATGTGAAAAGAGCTTTCTAGTCTGGCCTTAATGATGAGTGTACATCTTCAAGTTGTAGCTAAAGTCTGGTTTTAAAAATCACTCTCTGTGCAGGCTTGTTGTCGTGGGGATGAGGGTAGGGAAAGAGAGGGTAAAAATCCATTTATGTTTTTCTGAAGGAAAAGAGAGGTATAAATCTAAGAAGTAAGCAACAAATAACTATTTGCACTAACTAATTATTTGGCTGTATAATACCAAAACTGCTGTAATAGCACATTAATTTTAACAGTTGGATGATTTCCCCCGCTTAGGAATGGGTACATGATATATGGACATTGTGTAAATGTGTACAACACAAATGCTTTTTTTAAGGCTTTGATTGAAATTTCTAGTTTGGGAGAATCTCCCACTCTTCTTTAAAAATAAAAGCACTGCCTATTCCTGTGAAAACATGGTCATTCATGATGAGGTGTCTGTATAGATGAAGCTACTTGTGTATATACTAAACTGTGATAGCTCTCAAATAGCTACATTTCCTGGGTTCACTGATCCACCCTAACTTAAATTAACCCTTTAATCTTAATAGTAACTGAAGCCGGTTTCGGTGCTGATATCGGAATGGAGAAATTCTTCAACATCAAATGCAGAGCTTCTGGCTTGATTCCCAATGTGGTTGTGCTTGTGGCTACAGTGAGGGCTTTGAAGATGCATGGAGGTGGGCCAAATGTAAGTGTCTCTACCTCTCAAATAATAGAATAAATCTTCAGAACTTTTTAAACCCCTTATCATTTGAAATAAGTATAAACATTTCAGTTCTGGAAGTGGTTGAAATGACTCCTAGCGCATTGCAAGCCAATTAACAGTCTCTTTCTCTGAATTGTCAAGAGACAATAGTTTTAGAGCTAATTAAAGGAAGGCTCTCTACATGACTTAAGAAGTTTAGGAAATGGAATAAAATCTGCTTGCTATTTTTTTACTTTTTTCCCCCACCCTTGTAGTTCATCCTTCACATTGCAATAACTGGCTCATGGTCCTACAGTTTGAACCCACTGCTAGTTCCTAAGGCTGTTTCCTACATCCTCTTAATTATTTCTTTATTTAAGCCAACTATGGGTACATTCCAATCAAAGTTAAGAACCTTGATCTGTTAAATTCATTGGGAGGGAATTATTAACTGTATGGAATTTTAAAATACTCAACTTGACTAAATTGCACCCAATTTCTTTATCTTTTTTTAATTCTGATTGTAGCAATACTTGGAGGCACATATATATTAGAGCTTATATTTTCTGTCTTCCCTCCCAAAATTCTTGTGTCTTCTTTCATCCTGTCATCCAGGCATGCAGTCTGGCTTTTATCTTTTGATTCCTCACTTTTTTCTTTCATTTAATTTTAATTTCTTGTTTGAGCTTGATCCTTTCCCCCCTCCCGTTTACCAATATTTTTCAAATTTCTGTGCCACTGGATGCTGATGTTTAACTACAAATACTAATTGTTCTAAGATTATATGCTAACTACTTTGGTTATAATCCACCATTGCCTTTACATCTACATCTTGTCTCTATTTTTGTTTCTCCTTTAGTAGTACTTTTTTAATTCACTTCTTTATTCTTCATTCCTAAAGCTACTATGTCTGAGCTGAAGATGCCAAAGAATTACAGAAAACTCTAACTCTACCTTCTAATGTTTGCCCAGATTTGTCCAACAGCAATCTTTCACGTTAATACTTTAATTTTGTGCTAAAAGTACCACGTCTTGGTTTTTACATCCTTATTTTTAACATCTTTCTTCAAATTACCTTTTCTTGATTCTTCCCTCTCCTCTCTGTTGAAAATGTTAACATTTTGCAAATGTGCCCCGTTGCTTCCACATTGGGAAGTATAAAGTTCATTCAACTTGGTGGCATGCAGCTGTAATATATAATGTTATTCTGGATGCAGCCTTAATCTTTGTACTCTCTTCACTTTTTTGGGTACAGAGGTTTGCAGGCTCAGTTAAAAAATATTAATAATTCTATGCCTGACAACCCTGTTGTTTGTATGGGAAATGCATTTCTTTGAGACCTCAAGGAGACTACACAATTGAATTTTTTTTAAGTGTAGTTTCAACATTTTTCCACTAAATAAAATATTCAGTTGAAGTAAGAAAAATAACTGACCAACAAATAAGCCAAAACCTAAATGTTTTTTGCTGAACATTTTCAGTTCACTTTCCAAGGATTAGTTTTCTTTTTTTTTAACTTTACTTTTTTCTTTCTCTCTTTTTGTATTTCCACTGATTACCAGGTGTAGTTTGTTAGATTTATACTTTTTAGTAATTGTTTTTGAGTAATAGGATTATTTAGGATTTGGCAAGAACATGGTTTCTTAGTAGAGAACTGGAATTTATTAACTGGATTGACATACTGTAGTAATCTGTTAGGTTGATTTTAAAGGGCTTATGTGATGGGCAAACAGAGTTAGGGAAAAGTCATCTTTAGTCATACTTAGGATTAGTCTGTAAATCACAGTTCGAAGCTATGGTTTATTATTGTCTTTTCCAAACTCTGGCTTTATGAATGAGCAAATGAAGGAATGTAGTTTGTTCCATTTGTTTTTGTGCCCACTGAAACTTCTAACCAGTTCACAGAATATAATAAAAAAGCAGAGATCCCTTAACGTTTCCTTCATATGGTTTCTCTTGCTTGCCTATGTTGCTTGCCTATATTTTTCTTAAGTTGATTTAATCACCTAGGAAATCTGAAGGATGGATGACTGACGTGAATTGGAGCACAGATGGGAAGCAGGGGAGTACTTCTCAAGGCAAAAAGAAAGATCTAAGACTTCCTCCTCCAATTGTTTCTCTTCTTCAAATTCCCATGCAAACATTGGGTTAGAAATCTTTATTTTCTAACACAAAAAATATGGTCAATTATTAAGTATTATAACTTCAAAACATTTTGCTTAAAATTCACTGAAATAGTGAATTTCACTGGATATTTTCAGGTTTAAAAACTAGATTCAGAACTTGAGTCTAGTATTATCTAGTTGCAAAATATAGAGATTTGTTTAGTCAGATATACAATAGTATCAATATAAGAGGAGAAAACACTATTCCAAAATCCCCTGGTAATTAAAATCCTGGTTATTAAAAATATATGTGCAAAGTAACAATGGTTTTTATATAAATATTCAAATAAAATTTTTGCAGGGTTTCTCCATTCTAGAAATCATGAAGATCACATATTTTAGGTGTTTCTAAATATCTGTCTATTCTTTAATTATTTGTTTGTAATTTCAGGTTATAGCTGGTGTACCTCTTAAGAAAGAATATACGGAAGAGGTGAGAACATTTCCTGTCCCTATTAAAATCCATTTTTAGGAATATTTCCTCCAAATAGCTATAACTAAATGGCTTAATCCAATGTATTGAAAAATCTTTTTCTCCCAATGCCATCCAACTCATCCAATAAGGTTACCTATGGAGGCCGTCCTCATAGTTCCAGAAAGTAAAGTTCACAATCCTTTGGGAATATGTGTTTATTTGTTCAATTATTTTGTTCAATTACATACTGCAAGCTTCCAACCATAGGCTGACCCAAAGCAGTTAACAAGGAAAAAATATCAGACCTAATAAAACTCACCCAAAGTAACCATCATATAATTATCAAAAACATCAACAAAAAATCAAAATAATAAGTAGAAAAGTTGTAAAATAAAATTAAATATGCAATTATGCATAAAATGTATACATGCATAAAACACAGATCAGCAATAAAAATAGGTAGCAAGTAGAGCTGCCATGAGGTGAAAGGTAACAGATAAAAATATATTTTGAGGGATTTTTTTCTTTAAAAAGAAGAGGTTTATTGAATAGACTGGACCATTCAGGGTTGACATTAGTTTTTCGAGATAGTCCAGAAACTCAGGAATACCAGTAGTATTTTTATTGTAAGGCTGCATCAACAGAATCGTCATGTGCTAATGTGCCCTTTGCAACTTTTGTATGTATTATTTTTAACAGGTGATGATATTAGTATGATGATTTATTTAAATCTGTTTTTTCTTATTGTTTTCTTGTAAATTGCTCTGGGTTACAATTAGCAGCATTAATTAGCAGTGAAAGGATCATACGTCTTGTCTTTCAGAAACACACACTCATATTTACATAATCTATTGCTAATATTTCTCTTCTCTGTTTTCACATGCTTCACATGTTTTCATATTCCAACATTGATTCTTTTTTTTTTTTACTTCCCTGGATTCCTGACCTAACTAATTTTTAAAAAAAAATGTATTGTGAGCATGTGCACATGCACTTTTTAAGTGGGGCTCCCAAAAATGTTGAAGATAGCGATAGCCTCAAAATGCTCTGAAAATCTCATATAGCAAGTCCACATGACCAGTGATGTGAATTCACTCAAACATCTTGATCAGCCAGTAATAACATTAAAAATATTGTTATGTAGATATTATCAGTGAATATAATTTCATTTATGTATCAGCCATAGTGGACTTGAAAGGTTTTCAGTAGAAGTTTCATATTCTAGTTCATATTTCAAGTATCCCTCAGCTATGGAAATTAATTGAGTGACTTTGGGTCAGTCATTGCGTCTCAGCCCAATCTACTTCAAATGGTTGCTGCTACAGGAAGAAAATGAATGGAGATCCCTATGTAAGCCACTTGACACTTCTAGAAGGTAGAAAAATATCATCAACATAACGGGAAAGAAAATAATTAATATATAAGATTCAATTCAATTTCCCTTACCTTTTTTTTCCTCTTAGCACATTTTCGTTTGTTTATAGGGAGTTTGACAGGCATTTCTGCAGAAACCATAAAACTGTTTTAAGGTACTTGGACATAAGAATTAATGTAGGTGGACAGAATTAACTGCGCTGATCCATATTGTATATTAAAAGCACAGTAATAAAACATTTTTCTGAATAAACAAACAGAACAAATGTATATTTGTTGTTGGTTTTCTTTCATTTCCCATACAGAATCTCAAGTTGGTGTCAGATGGTTGCAGCAACTTGCTGAAGCAAATTCAAATTACTCAGCAGTTTGGGGTTCCTGTTGTTCTGGCTCTTAATGTTTTTAGGTAAAATAATTTGTTTTTCCACACCTAAGAAAAAAAAGTGAGATTGTTTTTTATATGAACTAGATATGAATATTCTATTTCTTCTGAAATCTATTTCTTATTAGTTAACTTTTGTGAGATGTGGGTGGATTATTACCTTTATTGTCAGAGTACAACATGTGTACAATGAGATTGGCTGAGCCCAGGGGTGGGATTCAAACTTTTTAACAACCGGTTCTGTGGGCATGGCTTAGTTGGTGGGTGTGGCTTGGTGGTCATATGACTGGCTAGGTGTGGCCAACTCAACATCACTAACATTGAGGCATCTCCTCGCCTCTCATGACTGTGGGGATGCTGCAACAGTTGTAAATGTGAAAAATGGTCATGTCACTTTTTTCAGTGCCATTGTAACTTTGAATGGTCACTACACACAAGCAAAGTACTAGCAAAGGAGGGGAAAACAAACTCCAGAGAAGTTCCTGAGACAAGAAGTCTAGTCCTGCCAAGAATGTAATAAGGGTTAACGAAGAGGCAGTTTCTGTAAGCAACACCAGAATGTTTCCTTCCTGCCTTCCTTACAGGATTAGGCCAGTAATTTCTTCTAACAACCGGTTCTCTGAACTGCTTAGAATGTTAACAGCCGGTTCTAGCGAATAGGTGCAAACTGGTAGAATCCCACCCTGGCTGAGCCTCACTTCGTTCACCCCCCCCCCCAACACAACTCACAGTGAGGACAGACGTCCCTAACCCAGTCCCAATCTTATTACACTATGTGACCTTGTTGCACAACTCAAGTCTATCATACTATGTTGACATGAAGTTATTTTCCGTTCAGAAGTCTGACAACCCATGGATAGAAACTGTTCTTCAGCCTGTTGATGTGGCTGGCTATGCTTCTATATCTCCTACCTGATGGTAGGACAGTGAAGAAGTGCTGACTGGGATGTGAGTTGTCCGTAAGAATTTTCCTCACTCTTCTAAGGCAGCGAGCCCTAGTGATGTCATCTAGTGATATCAGGGAACAGCTCACAGTGTTTTGTGCTGTGCTCACCACCCTCTTTAATGTCTTTCTATCCGTGGCTGTCAAGCCAGCATACCACACCATAATACAATATGTGAGGACGCTTTCTATTGTGGACCGGTAAAAGGAGGTCATCAGTCGTTGTTCCACTTTATTTTTTCGCAAGACCCTAAGGAAATGGAATCTCTATTGGGCCCTTCTGGCCACCTGGGTTGTGTTGATTTTCCAGGTAAGATCTAGACTCCCAGGAATTTAAAGGAGGAAACTCTCTCCACACAGCCTCCCTTGATGTAAAGTGGGGAGGTAGGCTGCCGGTGTTGCCTCATTAAAATATAATTTCAGCATTAAAGAATTATTGGGATATTGATATGAAAGCCAGCAGATGGGCCTAAGTAACAGATATGGCATTAGAAGTGATGAAGAAGAAGCAGCCCAAAGGATGTAGAAATAGAGAAACTGAGAAGAACTAAGGCAAAGTAGCAGCTTCCTGAGTATGAGTTATTCAGCCCTCACCATATCACAGACATTCTATGTTGGTTCAAGGTTTTATCCATGAGAAAGTTTTTTGCAAACATATGTAAAATTCAAAGTTCTAGCCATCTTTGACCTTTACAAAGCAGACACTGTAGAATGGGATTTTTGAAGTAAACCTCTTTTCAACTTCCTCTGCTTTCTTGAGACCAATGGCATCCTCAGTTATACCAAAACTCAAGTGCAATGCAGTGACATCATAGAGCAAGTACCACCATTACATTCTTGCATCCCAAATGCCAGTAGATAAGGCATGGTATGGTGATGTCATCATGCACATGTTGTGATTTTTAGTTTCTTGCCCTTGCCCTTTCTTTTCCCCTCTCCCTTGCAGACATCCATCCTGAAATTCTTACATTTATTTCAACCGTAATATGAAAAGTGTACTGAAAATGTCATATGTCCTTTCTTTTTTACATTCTTTTTTTCTTAAATTTGTAATTTGTTTAATGATACTCTATAGTTTATGTTAAAAGCCATTTCTGAAAAAGGGACAACCTATCTATTCGAATTATTTATTTGGAATTTCCCCGTGTTTTAAAACCCCCCAAAGCAGCCTTGTGAAGAGAATGAAACGACTGGGGCTGCATTCTTCTTCTCCTTCTGCTTTCATTTTTCCTGAAGCTGTTCTTTGCTATTAGTGAATATTCATTAACTATTCAATTTGTAGGAAAAATGGAAGATTTATTTCAAGGTATGCATGCAGAATTTTGTTTTTTTGTTTTTGCAAGTCTGTGAAGATACTGCCTCTAACATCATAGAGTATGCAATTATCTTGTTCTGTCTTTCCTACCAAAAAAAACAAAACAAAACAAATGAGAGAAGCTGAGCTTCTGCTTGGATTGACACTATAAACTTTTGGACTTCAGACTTGAGTAGATGGTAGCTCTTTCATCCAGCCACCTGTTGAATGCATCTAATCAAATACCAGTTTTACAGGTTCTTTTTGATTATACAGGTGTAGATAATTTTCTAAAGTACAGAATAGTTGTCCAAATGCTTAAGATGCCAAATCTTGCATTGAGACATAGTTCTTATTATTAAGATGATAATATCCTAATAATTATTATTAATAATATCCTAATAATAATTAGGATAATAATATATGAATATTAATAACATTAACATGGATACAGATTTTTTCTTTTTAAAAGCTGATGAAAATCATACTGAATTTATTCAATAATAATAATGGCAATAAAAGTGGAAATTCCAGTAATTCTATTTAAAGCTATATGATACTGGAGGCAAGAAGTCCCACCCTGTATGTAACAATTCAGGTCTTAATTTGTGCCAGACATGAGTTATATCCAGTCCTAGGGATAGGTCTATGGGAAAGAAAGTTGAAAGTGACCTGAAATGAGTATGTCTGTCTCATAAAGAAGTAACTATAGCAACCGGTCATATAGCGGATATAAGAACAGAAAACACCTTTGTATTAGAGTATATTCTTTCCTAATAAATTTGAATAGCCTTATGACTTCCAACTTTAAACCACTGAATGTAGGTAACAACTTAATTAGGGAGATTGATTAATTGATATCAGCCCAGCCCAGCAAGTTAGACCAGATTCAAAAACCAATACCATATAGTTCATAATTACTTTTATTGTAAGTGTTATAGTAACAGAATGTTGCAATTCTGAAAGTGCTTCCCTCTTCCTCACTTATGCAGATGAATTCTGCCTATGATCAATAAATATTATCACAAATGAAATAATTCAGTAAATATTTTGTGGGCAGAATGGACTTTCCTGCTGAGATTAATTTATTCTGTGAGAGGGCCCGTATTTTCTCACATTATTTTCTTGGCCCAGGTTCAAGATCCTCTTATCTGACCATTGCCTTGCTATCAGCTCTTTCTCCGGTCCTTCAAGACCATTCTTTATTCTCTCTACAGTTATGTATCATTAAGTCAGTGTCAACTCTTAGTGACCACGAAGATAGATTTTTTTTCTCCAGTATGATCTATTCCCTGATCTTCAGCTCTTCCAATGGTACACCATCTAGAATCGAATAGAATTCTTCATTGACCAAATGTGGTTGGACACACAAGGAATTTGTCTTGGTGCAAATACTCTCAGTATACATAAAAGAAAAGATGCATTTGTCAAGAATCATAAGGTACAATACTTAATGATAGTCATAAGGTACAATAAGCGATCAAATCATACTAGGAAACAGTCAGTATAGATCATAAGGATACAAGAGACAAAGTTACAGTCATACAGTCACAAGTGATAGGTGATGAGTAATGAGAAGATTAACAGTAATCTTCACTTTAACTGAGTCCACTCACGCTGGTCATCCTGGTTTGTTTTTTCCTTCCACATTCCCCATCATTAAAGCCTTCTCCAGAATTAAGGAGAATGACTAAATTTTAAATATTTTGTTTACTTCATGCATGCAACCAGTCAAAATAATATTCAAAGCAAACCTTCAATTATATCAAAGAAACCCCTTCAGCATAAAAATATTGGTGTGTATTGTACATACTGAAGGCTTTTGCAAAAAGATGATGGAATTCGAACGAGCAGCATGATCTTATTTTTGCTGGCATCTTCTGCTCCCACTTCCTGGAAACCATCTCTTCCTTCGAGTCAGGTCTGAATGGGAAGAAGCGGAAGCTGAAGTCAACCTTAAAAGCTCTGCCTGTGATTTAGGATCCATTCGTCCAGGGGCTAATTCTTAGTTAATTAGGAGGAACAGGAAAATTACTAGGAATTGGATGCTCAGAGGTGGAGGATGGCGGAAAGGGAGAAAAAAGATCAGCTCCTGACCTTTTCAGCAAACCAGTCTTTTGCTATGATTAATTTGTAGGTATTGCTAGATATTTGAGCTCATCGTATGTATATAAATTACTTTGCTCTTGCTGGGATTGCTTACTTGTCATGGCATTAAAAATGAAACAGTGCAGAGTTTGTGTGCATAAGTATCCAATGACATTTATTAATAGAATTAATTTTTCCAAATCTACTTGTTGTGATTGGAAGGACCAATCCTGTTAGGAACTTTGAATCTGATGACTGTTAGATCGTGGATTGACGTCAGAACCAGGAAACGTTAATCTGATGGGCAAGCCAGTTAATTAGCACGTTACTACAAAGAGCTCTGTCTGTTTGAATTTCAAAGGGGAGTCCTAACAGTTTTGCTTGCAGTTTTGAATGAGGACGTTACTGCAAAGAGCTCTGTCTGTTTGAATTTCAAAGGGGAGTCCTAACAGTTTTGCCTGCAGTTTTGAATGAGGACGTTACTGCAAAGAGCTCTGTCTGTTTGAATTTCGAAGAGGAGTCCTAACAGTTCCTGTCAGCAGTGATAATAAATATTTTGAATGAGGACACATTTGATTTGCAGGACCGGCCTGAACCTTCAACCTCCTCTGCTTCTCAATCAGGTTATCAGCCGGGAACGGCTGACAATGAGGAACTTATGGAGACTTCAGGTGAAGGTAATAATTTAGATGATTGCTGGGTGGATGTCAGAAGCAGGCGTCTCCTTACGAGAAGAAACCAACGGGAGCACAGGAGGAGGGCAGATCAGTAATTAGACTAATTATATGCTGCTCTATAAAGGGAGAGAGATGACTTTGCACATTGTCCGGAACAAAGTGTTTGTTTGCAAGGAGAACCGAAGATTTTGGCTTGGAGGATTTAAACCTGAAATATCTTGTTGGGACTTGGATTTATTTCGTTGGAACTATTAACTTGGACTATCTTGTGGAGGCTATCTACAGCTGTTATCAGTGAAGATTCCTGTTTGCTGCCTTTATTTGCGAGGACTGCTGCTTTCAGCCTTATCTGTTTATTTTGGAAGGTGGGACATAACATCTACAATTGTCATCCTGGAGAACCTTTAAGTGTACAGTTAGTCCTCCATTTACAACAGTACATTTACCGACTATTCAAAGTTGCAATAGCACTGATAAAAGTGACTTATTTATGACTATTTTTCACACTTATGATCATTGCAGCATCCCCAATGGTCAGAGGTGGGATTCAGCAGGTTCTGACCAGTTCTGGAGAATCGGTAATGGAAATTTTGAGTAGTTCAGAGAACCAGCAAATACCACCTTAGACTGGAGATTTTACAGTTTCCTTCCCCTGCCACGCCCACCAAGCCACGCCCACAGAACCAGTAGTAAAAAAAAATTGAATCCCACCATGGTCATGTGATTTATATTCGGATGCTTAACAACTGGTTCATATTTATGACGGTCGCAATGTCCTGGGGTCATGAGATCATCTTTTGCAAACTTCTGGCAAGCAAAGTCAATGGGGAAGCCAGATTCCCCTTAACAACCGTGTGACTAATTTAACAGCTCCAGGGATTCACTTAACAAATGTGGCAAGAAAGTTGTAAAATGGGGTAAAACTCACTTAACAGTTTCCTTACTTAGCAACATAAATTCTGGGCTCAATTGTGGACATAAGTCAAGGAGTACTTGTATGTGCCCGTTTAAAGGGGCCATAGCATATGGAGCTAGTCCAGAAAATGGTTCCTCTCAAGTGGAATAGCAGGCAAAAGCAAGCTATAGGTATATGAGTTACATGCATAAAAATGAAGAAGGCACAGCTGCTTGTCTATGTAGCTGGGTTTTGAGTAGACAGGCCCACCCAGAGGGCTAAGCAGAGTTTTCCTGCATGGTGAATGGTGCTGACAGCAGCAGAAACCTCCATCTCCTCTAAAGCACACTGTCCTTCCTCCTCCTCCTCCACTATTCTGCAGGAGTCCATATCTGTGATAGTACTCTAAGTCTGGGTGGGAGGCTCCAAACCTGAGGTTGCATTGAACCCCCCACATTCCTTAAACCAACCCTGCCTATGATTAATGAATACCATTACAAATGAAATAATCCAAAATTCTTTTGTTGGCAGAACGGACTCGCCTGCTGAGATTAATTTAGTCTGTGAGATAGCCAAACAGTCTGGAGCTTTTGATGCGGTCCCTTGCCGGCACTGGTCAGAGGGGGGCAGAGGAGCTATGGAGTTGGCTGAAGCTGTAAGGAAAGCTGCTAACCAACAGAACAACTTCAGATATCTGTATGACCTGGAGGTAAGCAAGGATGCAAGAGGCAACACGTGATAATACCTGTAATCATTCAGTCATTATATCTATCAGTACTGTGTGTGTGTGTGTGCGTGTGTGGGTGCACGCATGCCTTTGAGTAAGGTTTATTCCTTGTGGTTGCCTTGACAAGTCCCTGGAGTTTTCTTGGCAAGCTTTTTCAGAAATGGACTGTTCTATTTTGAGTTCAGAACACTATTTTGAAATTAAAACACTACAATAATGGTTGAAACAGACCACTTCAACTGTAAAACAACTGTTTTGATCTCAAAATGTGGCATGTCAGATTGGCAACAGTTTGAATTAAAACATTTTGTGCTCCCTTTTTCAGTAAATACGTTCAGTGTCCCTTTCCACTCTTACAGTATGTAGCTCAAGTGTGTTTCTATTTAGGATAATATTTTGGATAAGCATGAGGTCTTTACCTTCCCCTTCATCCAATTGCCAAAAGTCAAAAGGAAACTCTCATTTTTTTTCAACTCCTTGATAGCAGCAATGTCATTTTTAATATGTGACGTAATGTAAAATATTGTATAATCTTTGTTCAGAAGTTAGGGTGGGGGGTTGCTCTCACAAGGAATAAAATGGGAGGCACCCTGATTGAGGTTGTTGCTTCAAAAAGCCCTGCAAGATCCTACCAGAGCAGTAGAGACTTTTCCACCTGCTCTTTCTAATACAGCCTCCTCAAAAGCATAAACGTTTCTATGTTAAAGATGCATTTAAATGGAGAATTGACCCCCCCCCGCAAAAAAAAGAAACCACCTCTCTGTTCACACGGGGCTAGAGTACCATCCTTCTTAATCCCAGCCAATAGTTCTTTTTCTCATAAAGGTCGATGTATGTAAACCCACCAACCTCCTCCAAAAAATTTTAAAATTTGTTCCTGGTGTGATCTATAGTTGACACATTTGTCAACTCCATGGAATTTTGTAACACAATCATCTCGCATATTTTTATTCTAAGATGTGTATAAAGGAATAAAGAACCCCCTCGTGTACCATTTATTTTCTATGTGATAAGTTACTACTTAACAATTCTTATGTCACACTTTCGGCTCCCAGTTCGTATTGTTATCCAGCGCTTGTATGGTAAGATAGCAAAGCTGTATGAGTCTAGGAGAAGCATGTTCAGCTTAGATATTATATCACTTATGTAGCAAATAGAAAAGAGGAATCATTCTTTTCATTCTATGGTTGGTTCACACCTTCTGACATGGATAAATCTAAGTATGACCATCCTTTCTGGAGAATTGTAGCATTTTTATCTTTTTGCTGTACTTAGCAAAGTCCCATGAGATTGGCTACAAAGAAATGATTTAGTGTGAACCTTGACTTAGTTTAGGGTTTGTTTTTTTAAACAGGGTTCTTGAAAGAGGCTGCATAGGTCTATGAGTATCTAGATAGGGGATATTGAGACAAGGCCTTAGTTATTCAATTTATATTCTGAAGATATGAGGGAAGCTGGATTGTAAGAAAATGGGTATGGTTTCAAAATTGGAGGAAGACACATCAATAATCTGTACTATGCTAATTATTGTGTTCTGATAGCTGAACATGCATATTATTCAGAAATTCTAGAAATGAAAATCAACCAGCATAGTGAAAACATAGGTTTAAATTTAAAACCATAGAAGACCAAAGTAATTACAATAAGTACAGATTTAGAATTGACAGTGAAGATGTTAAAGGGATAAATAGCAAGGAAACCAATAATCAAAAATACAGTATGTGACTGATTAGCATTTGGAAGGGTAGCGTTGAAAATCTTGAAAAGGATATTGATATGATGATGGGTCTACACCTACAAACGTCAAGAGTTGTGCATGCAATAGTTTTACCTCTAAGCCTCTATGAAGAAAGGAAAAGTTGAACTTTGAAGAATCGGATCAGAAAAAGTATCGATGCTTTTGAACCTTGGAGCAGACTCCCAAGAATAGTATGGATAATCAAGAAAAAAAGTAGATCAACAAATCAGCCCAGGGTTCTCACTCAAGATACAAATATCCAGACCCAAACTATCCTATTTCAGATACATTATGCAAAGTTCTAACTCTGTTAAGAAGTCCTTAATGTTTTGGAAAGGCGAAAGGAAAACAAACATGAGAATTCCGTTACAGAGGAGGTGAAAGACATAAAGGACAGGTACAGATTGTCCTGGAGAAAATGTATCTATGTGATTGGTAACAGTTGACATAAACTTGATGGCAAAACCATTTCTAAAGTTCTGCATTTCCATCAGTTTACTATCAGAATGTAGTTTTGAAATTAAGATTTGTAAGAATAGTGATTCTTCCAAAAAGTAATTGTGTTGTCAACAGTCTTCCCAACCCCTTCCCTTCCTCCTCTCCGTTATTCCCCATGGCCTTTTCCTTCTCTTACTCTTCCCACCCCTCCACCTCAAACTTCTCCTGTGATTCAGAACAACTTCATTTAAGACTGGATCTGGAACAAAAGAGACTTTACGTGATAGCTATTATTTGTCTTTCTGAACTATTTCTTTCATGTGCTTAAGCACCAGGTGGGAAGTGGCTGGATATTGCTAGATGGAAATAAATCTTTTTTTTTTAACCACAGGTGGAGGTGTAGATTCATGTTACAGTTAAACTTTCATAAGCTCTTTATTCCTTATATTATGAAACCAGATCTGCCTAAGACGGGTGCTTTGAGTGTAAGAATCTCTCTGTGATCCACATGGCTTGTAAAGTAAAAAGAAAAAGATGAAATTACAAACAGATTTATGAAAGGGTAATAGAAAAGTGACAACAAAAAGAAATGAAAGCTGCAAACTGCTGAATCAGCTGCTGTTTTAGCACCAGGCCATTTCAATCCAGAACACCTTGAACTTTGCTCTGTCTTGGCTCAGTGCCTGACAGTAGATGTAAGGAAGATATAAGGTGGCTTCACTGAGCCTCTGACAGGGGGCTATTTATTATTTCTCCCAGCCTACATGGAAATGGAAATGCTAATTTCCAAGCTCAAGGCTATTTTACAAAAATGCATGCATGTGTGCGTCTATGTATAGACCACTCTTGTTGCTGTGATACTGTACTACAGATTAATAAAAGAAACATAACCATCAAAAACAGTCAACTTCACTCTAATCAAAGTGTTTTAATCTGAAAGCATCCAGGAAGGTGCTCACCTTATACAATGATTCAGTTGCTATTTTTCACACAAACGTGGCTCCTTGAAGTTCCTTTGTGCAGAAAATAATCCTTTTTTTCCAGCACTTGGAATATTGGGGTTCTATCTTTGGCCCATGTAGAGAAGGAAGGAGGTAAGGAACGAAAGAAAGCATCCAGATTTGAGGTGTGTAGAGATGTAATATCTAAATAACCATGAGATTATAACAGCAAAGATGGATAACCCTCAGCCTTAAGCCTTCATACATCTGCTCCTTTCTGGACAGCCAATAGAGAAATGCAGTGTGAAAAGGCAAAGAATATATAATCCCATCCACGGTGCAATAAGAAAAAATAATTAATTAATCTCCTATGACAAATGTTACATCACAGATCCAAAAGAAAGTCATTGGATTGTACAACACGGTCTCTCTTTTTCTTACACTTTGAAATCTTTTCTTTCTATTGAAATAAAGCAAAACTGTAGGCATTTTTTTTAAAAAAGGTAAATTTGATTAAACTCTGGTGGTGTTATCAGGGGTTACCTATAAGTGTCTCAGAGCTAAGGCTAGACTAAGAATCAGGCAGGTCCCGGTTTTAAAATTGGGATATGTTTTTGTTGTCAAATAATGAAGGCAATGGTTCTTTGCTGCTGGTATTTCTGGAAAGAGCTGATGCTGTTATGGCTTATAGTGCTGTGGAGAAATAAATTCTATGTCTGCCTTCAATGGCTGACAGTTTGAATGAATCCGTTTCAACACAATGCATACATATGCGGGAAATGCATGGAAGTTAGATTGCTTTTAACCTATTAGTCTCAGGTCTTATGATTCAGAGTAAACTCAAAAGGGGCTTATTGTTCTACAGAATGAGCATCAGTTTGCATGTAGTGGTAATTCCATAATATCATACGTCATATGCCATTCAAACATACATTGTTGCACGTTCAAATTTATCTGGAACACTTTAATTGATGAAACAGACTAGATTCAGGACTACAGTACACATAAATCAACAGTACAATCTTTAAAGCCACATCAAGTTTCCTAAATGAGGGGATTTAAAAGGAAAATACACATATATAAATTTAGATCAAAGAACACAAAGATATAATTTTTAGAGGGTAACCCTCAAAAATGGGGGCAAGGTAAGAGCTTTTGAAAAGTACATGCTATTTAATTTTTCCATATATTATACAATAATTACTTTCATTTATTTAATGAAGCAGTACAAAGAAAAATAGGGAAAAAGCAATACAACAAAAATCTGATACGCATATTTACATACAATATGTTTATCAAAATGTATTTGTTTATATATATTTTACACAGTATAAAGGATAACCCGATGTCACAATAATTGTCCATAAGTGACCTACTGCTATACGCAACTCATTCATACATCACAAGTAATTTTAGATTTACAATCCACTGAGTAATAAGGGCCATAAATTTGTCTTTCCAGTGTTGAAGGACTAATGAGAAGGTCATAATTTTTCATGTTATAGTATACAGTTTTTAAAAACTATGGACTTCGGAAAATATTAAAATTTATCTCAAAGTCAAATTAATTTATGTAATGACTTAATAACAGCACTTGAAAAGGAGGCAAAATCCATAGTATAAGCAAAAGGCTCTACTAAAATTATTTGTCATGTATACCTATCAATATGGTGAATTCCAGACCATGTCTAAATGAATGTCAAATCAAATTTTTCTTTTGTTTGTATTTGCCTTCATTTTCATAATTACTGTGGACTTAAAATACTCTTAGGATGTTATAGAGCTGCAAAAATAATTCATCTGGCACATTCAAATTATGGCAAAAAAACCAACTTCTTAATCCTCAGTTTGTATACTGTTGTGTTTATACAACTGCCAATAAACGTGGGTCACTGAAATCTATTATCATGTTAGTTGGTGTCACATCACATTCATCTATAAATGGCCTGTTCACTATGTGTTTAATATACTGTGAAAACTGTAATGAAATCCTCTTTACCCTGTCCTGGGAGATTCTGTAATTTAGTTAATATTTTGTTTAGAAAGGGAGTAAATGCACATTATTTCCTTCTCACAGAGGCTTAACTGATTAGTCTGCTTCCCTGCAATTTTTGAAACATTAATGATGCTTTGTTGCTGGGTCTCCCTTGTGCTTGGAAAAACCCACTGCAGGCATAATTGGAATAAATATTAGGATGCTTGAATATTTAAACAGAGCTCAAACAGCAACCCACACACTTTTGTACTGGATAAAAAATATTAAATATAATTGAGCAGTCTCAAAATAAATCCCTTAAGAAATATATCTATTATGCTAACTAGGATTGATTTTGACAGTCTAGAACTTTATATAAAAAGTAATAGCTATTGTCCATGTTGTCTCTGTAAACAAACATGAAGGAGAATTGGGAGCTGTCCTTAATGTTCATGTGGATGAAAATTAGAAGATTGGTTTTAACCAGAGCAGTCTGACTCCAATTATAAGGTCATATGTTTCAGTAGCATTGGTTTTGAATGAATTAGTCCATGTTTCTGATATCCTGTAGCTTGTGATTTTTATTTAGCTGTTTAGAAATTAAACTAAAACAAGTTACTTTTGTCTCATTGCAATTGTTACAATGGACACAAAATATTTTGCATTTATTCCCATCTGAGGAACAAAAATGTTTGGTTCTCTTTAGTTGTGTCACTGTTGTTTTTCTATATACAGATAGTCCTCGGCTTATGACCGCAACTAAGTTCCAAAATGTTTGTTGCTAAGCAAGACAGTTAAGTAAGTTTTGTCCCATTTTACAGCCTTTTAATAACTGCCACAGTTATTAAATGAATCACTGCAGTTAAGTTTGATCAAAATCTGGCTTCCTTATTCACTTTGGTTGTCAGAAGGTCTCAAAAGGTGATTACATGACCCTGGAACACTGCAACCATCATAAATACACTACATGCTAAGAATGTACCAAGCAGAATCTGAATGGAAGTTATGTATTATATTGAATGTTACAACTTTAGGGAAAAGATATAAAGGCGTCATACTCCAATCAGTAACTACAGGAGAAATTTTGTTTAATGAGAAAAGATAATAGATAATTGAAACAGGACAGACAAAAAATATAAATACAATGATTTGAATTGAGATGAGATAATTAAAATAAAATTGAGAAAATTAAAAGAGGGGAAAAGCTATATCGAAAATGTAAAATAGTAATAAGATATGGAATAGAATATAAAAATGAGCATGAACCTGAATTTGTGTCTGTACGAAGAAATGTAACCCGGGATTACGCTACTTTCAAAAAAGATGTTTTATTTGTATTTTTTTTCTTTTTGTGAAAACTCAAATAAAATTTACAAAAAAAAAATATTATCCTGGAAGACTTATACAGTTTATTTTGAAAGTCCCGTCTGAACTGGAATTTGATATAACAAGCCACCAGTGAGCAGCTTTCTGCTAAAAATGTTAGTATGACCTTTTGAGACTGCTTAAAATTCAAAATGTCAATTCTCTTTGATCTGGCTTATAGAAATCTGGATAGCTTTTGGGAATTCCTTGAATTATCACAAGCCCCACAACCATGTTCTATGTTATCTGGGAACAACCAGAGAGAAAACAGAGTAGTCCTGGAAGTGAACTTTCACTGAGCCACACCATTGCAACTCTTCTAATTCTTTGGAAACTCTTTGAACAAAGTAAAAAGCAGTATCATCACTGAAAAGAGCTTTTTTGAGTATTTTTAAAATAAAAGAGAAACTAATCATTTATATTACTTTTTGTGCTGTTGGTTGCCCCAAGTTATTTGCTTAAGGTGGGTGGCCATATAAATGTTCTAAATAAATAAGCAATGGAGAAAAAAAATCCTACATTAAACACAACTATATTGGAATAAAAAATATGATTTGAAAAAAAAGAGAGAGACATTAAGTAGAGCAAAGGAACCCAGCCCAATTTCAACTTCCATAATTACTACCTCTAATACATAGAAGACTTGGAATACTGTAGTATCCAGCCATCAAAAATTTCTGGAAATTAGATTGGCGTTTCTATGCAAACATCCATCTCAGAGTTTGAGGCTTAAAATATAGCACATGTACTGAAGCACCAACCATGCTATTGAGAATTGTAGGCCGGGGGTACAAGGCTACCCAATGAAAATACAATCATGAACATAGTGTTAATGGATAAAAGAAACGAACAGAGAAGGTCCAAAACATTCAGTATTGTCACAGAGTGATAAATGTGTCTTGGATTTAATGTGAGGTCTAAGGTTACCTTCCTCCTACCTTGTTTTTTTTAAATAAAAAGTGTGATAATAAGACTCTTTCCAGAACTGAAGGATGAGGTTGAGCTTTGTCATTTGGTACCAAAGCAGTGAATCACTACATTTCCATGGCAATTTTTTGCTGTAGAGATAGCACAAAGCTAGGGCACCAAAAGCCCAGCACCACTCAATCAATGAATGCACTATTGATTTCAAAGGCATCCGGTGGCAAAATGCTCTCTGCTCCAGGCATTTGGGATGGGTGTTTCTTAATCATAGAAGGAAATGTTGCGGCAGTAGTTGTGGTTAATTGTGTGTGTGTGCTGAATGTGTTAATTCTGCTGTACAGATGGGACAGGCAAGAATCTTTCGGTCATTCATTCTGTCCTTTTTAAAAATATATTTTCATTGTTCTTCCACATCTTTCCAGGCTCCAGCATGATTAGTGCAAAAATTAGCAGTGTAACTTTATACACGATTCCATTATAAAAAAGATAAGATAACATTACCTCATACTTACTGAATTTCAATTGTTGCAATCCAGTCTAGGCAGAAAAATCTAGGACTTAGATTGGGGCAGGACTATCTACAGAGGGAACAGGATGTGCAGAGCAGACCCTTTTAAAATCAAGGCTCAGCCTAGCCTTATGCTTCTTTACATATCCTGGCAATTGAACAGTATATTGATCATTTAGTAAAGAACATATTTTTGACTGCTATGGCAAAGGGGAAAAAAAGCTGAGAGCTGTTTCTGAGGTAATCCATTAGAGGTTTCCTAGAGTCGTTTCAATAATAGAAGCTTATGCTGAGCTTGTGATAAATTTTCCAGGCCTGGTTTACTTCAGCAAGACTTTTCCAAGGGCATCTACGTGCTTTAAAACTGCACATCTTTGGGTGTTGTATAGATATGTTCCACTTGGAGCTTAAGAAGAATCTTACAACTCAGGCCATCTGTACATCTTGTGATGATCCCACAGTTGGTACCTGCCAGATATGGAACTTGGACTTGTCTTTGTGAATTGTTTATGAGAGAACAATTCACTGAGCATATAGAAAAAAAACAAGAGTGGCCTTTTCCAGTTATGAGCGTACAATATATGTACAGTCTGGTTTAACCAGAACTAAGTTTTGGGTGAGTGACTGCAATATATTTTTGCCTAAGCAAAACAAAACTCTGAAATACAGGTGGTCCTCACCTTATGACCACAATTGAGCCCAGAATTTCTGTTGCTAACTGAGAACAGTTTTTAATCCCACTTTACAACTTTTCTTGCCACATTTGTTAAGTGAATCATTGCAATAATTAAATTAGAAACACGATCGTTAGATGAATCTGGCTTCCCCATTGATTTTGCTTGTCAGACGGTCGCAAAAGGGAGTCACCTGACCCCGGAACACTGCAAGCGTCATAAATATGAACCAGATGTCAAGTATCTGAATGTAAATCACATGTTCATGGGGATGCTACAATGGTTGTAAGTGTGAAAAATGCTCATAAGTCACTTTTTTCAGTGCCGTTGTAAGTTCAAATGGTCACTAAATGAACTGTTGTAAGTCAAGGACTATCTGTACACTTCAGAATGCATGATTACAGGAAGTTGATATACATAAACTTGTTTTTTCTCTGTCTGCATTGTAGAAAAGAGAAGGTTAATGATGATTTCTGAATGGAAGGCAACAGAGGCTATCTTTTACATGTATGTTTTTTTTTTAATGAAACAATGTATAACTGAATGTTTAGTATAAATTTGTAATAAATTCACTGCCAGTGAGAACTAGGCAATCCTGATATAAAGGAAAGTATCTTGGGACTCTTCAAATTAACGTTCTGTCATCCTGTTTTGTTTTCGCAGCTTCCCATAGTTGAAAAAATAAGAATCATAGCTCAGAAGATCTATGGAGCTCAGGATATAGAGCTGTCTCCTGCAGCACAGTCTCAAATAAATTGTTACACCCAACAGGTAAAAACAAGAATATATGCAAACAGATATATTGTGAGCAGTGGTGGGATTCAAAAACTTTTACCATCGGTTCGGTGGGCATGGCTTGGTGGGTGCGCTTTTCGCGCGTGCACACCAAACACACACTTTGCGCAGGTACGGAGGCATTTGTGCAGGTGCAGAGGTGTCCAAACTCACCTCCTGCAAGTCTGCACTCTCCTGGTTGCTTCAGCAGCTGCGCTTCAAAAGCAGAGGTTAAAGGTGAGTATAGGAGTCCGGGTGGGCGGGCCCAACAGCAGAGCAACGGAGAGAATCGGTTTGGTCTCCGCTGCTTATTGCTGCTACCGGCTCGGCAGAACCAAGACAAACCGGTAGAATACCACCACTGATTGTGAGTGCTGTTCCTATTTTAAAATATACCAGTATCTGTTTAAAATACTGGATAAAACCTGCCCAGAATATAATGCTGCTTTGGGCCAGGACCCAATCTTTCTATAACTGCCTTTAAACCCAAAGGTGTTTTTCAAAATGCAACTAAACCTGTGGGATATAACTATGACCTGGATGCTACCTGCCTTCAACTTTTCTTGCCTTTTCCCATCCTATATGGCCTACTACTGCTGGCCCTTTCAGTGACTTGTTTATTACTATCACCAAGGTCTTTTTGAATCAGAATGCTGTCCTGCCCCCACAATCATGGATTTGCATAGCCCTGAGAAAAGAAAGGCTCCTGGTTAAATGACTAGAAAAGTGCATTGGACCTTCTATGCCATTTTCATATCTCATAATTACTCAAGGCTCTGTCCTGGCTCTCTATTTGAACCAGACCTTATGGTTGATGCTTATGTTTAGGGCACTCTGGTCTCTAAAACCACGGTCTTCCTGATGTCCTGAGTACTTCCTGCAGTTCTATTTGTTACACTACCTAGAAAGTCCTCTGTTTTTGCCCCTCACTCCAGAGTTCAAGACTCCAGGCCTTGAGACTATAGTCTTAGCTGCCTAATTCCCTTCATCCCTATGAAAATTCAAAAACTTTAAAAATGATTTAAATATCTTTTTATTTAGTTGCTGGGTGAATGGAAGGACTTGTTATCTTATTTTACTCTAATTAATCTTAGCAATTCCTAGATTAATCCCTTTTAATTATGGATGTATATAAGCTCAGTCCTATCACAGGGTATCATTTTAAGCATATGCAGTTGTGTTTGGTTTGTCTCAATAGTTAAGGTATTGTTTATTGGTTTGACTATTGAGCTGAAAATTGTTGAGTTATTGGATAAGATGTTGCAATTGCTCTCTTTGTGATCTGTACTGGGCTTTGAGAAAAGCATTAAAGAAATTATTATTAATTAAGATGTATACTTATAACCTCTTGCCACAATCTATTGAAGCTTGAGCCAAAGACTTATTCCTAGAAGTCACCAATGTACTGGTAATAAAATTTAGCTTTTTTTATTGTACAGCATGCAAAACCTTGGAAAGGAAACTTGTTATTATTTCAGTGCGGTATAGATACATTGTATCTCTTTCTTGTTTCTTTTTTTGGCAGGGATTTGGAAATTTACCTATTTGTATGGCAAAAACCCACCTGTCCCTTTCCCACATGCCTGAGAAGAAAGGTGTTCCCACTGGGTTTGTTCTGCCTATCAGCGACGTGAGAGCTAGTATTGGAGCTGGATTTATTTATCCACTGGTGGGAACGGTGAGTAGTGTCTGTATATCACATTCGAAAAATTTGTAAAATTATGTTTGAAACCCTGTGGGACCTTTCTTGCCACAGTTGTTAAGTGAATCACTGCAGATGTTAAGTTAGTAACACAGTTAAGTGGATCTGGATTTCCCCATTGACTCTGTTTGTCAGAAGGTCGCAAAAGGTGATTATATGACATGCAACCATCGTAAATATGAGCCTCTGATTTTTTAAATACATAACCATGGGGATGATCCGATGGTCACAAGTATGAAAAAGCAGTCATAAGTCATTTTCTCAGTGACATTGTAACTTTGAATGATCACTAAGCAAACTCTTGTAAGTAAAAGACTATCTGTATGTATGTATTTGCTTGTTTATTATTTCATTATGCATGGTTACCTATCTCAAATTAATAATCTGGGATCTAAACCCATTACAAGAAAATTTTAAAAGGAAAGTTGAAAAATAGAAAAACAAATATAGAACACGTATAGAAACAGCAGCCAGGGTGTTGGGTATATGAATACTCCAACTGGTTTGGGTTGAATAAATATGTAAACCTAGGATTAAGTGCTATGTAGCTTTAAGCACAAGAAACTGCAATGTCATTGTGGGTGCGGTTGCAGGCAGCCATATAGGTAGGAGGGGAAACGTAATAGCCCCGGCTTCTGGATGCAACTGTCTGAGTCCGGTTTCTGGATGCACCTGGTTACTGTTCCTGGTCTGCTGTGTGCTGGAACGTCTATCTGCTTACTTTGGAGGCTACTGTGCCAGATACCATTTCACCTGAACACAAGGACTGTTTGCCTAGTGAGCTGAGGATTCAGCATTGTCTTGGTGAGAAAGGTATCTTAAGAAGAAGATATACAAGCAGATAAAGACATTGTATTTACTGTTTAAAAGACTAGGTAACTGGATAGATATACTGGATACTGACATATGGACTGAATGACTATTCTTAATCTCTGTATGAATTAAATACCTATTTAAAACCACAAACAGTGTTTTTGTCTCAAGTGTGTGTATACTCTTGGGCCCAGCCTCTCTCTCATTTGGCTGCCTGGCTTGACTGCTGCTGTGCACTCAGCTAAGGGGTTTATCCCCAAACACTAACATTGGTTATGGGCCTAGCAGTGTGCACAGTCTAGCTAACCATGATATACCAGTGAGATTTTGGTCAAGAGTTACACATTACTGTAAGGACAAACTGTTTGTTAAATAGTTATTTTTCTGCAAGAGAAATGGCACAAGTAAATTTGCCAAGTCTGTCCATGATATCCAGACTAGATGGAACAAACTATGTTTCATGGTCAATGAATTGTAGTTTACTGCTACGAAGAGAAGGCTTGTGGGACATAATTACAAACCCACCAGATGTATCAAACTTAAATCCCAATGATGAAGAGGATTATAAACTGATACAGGATTATGAAAGAAAGAATGAACAGGCTTTGTGCATCATAGGTCTCACCCTGTCTGACCAGCAACTCATTCATATCCGTGGAGTGGAAAATGCTGCAGAATGCTGGGATAATCTTAAAAGGATTTATGTTCGAGACAGTGTAGGAGCTCATATTAATCTTACACGGAAGCTGTTTAGAACACATCTTGAGATAAATGGAGACATGTTGACTCATTTAAACTGTATGAAAAGCATTTTTCAAGAACTGCAAGAAAAAGAGCTTATATTTAATGAGTTGCAACAAGTATACATCATATTGTCTTCTTTGGATCCAACCTATGATGATTTTGTGACTGCATTAGAGGTATTGCCTAAAGACAGTTTATCAGTAACTGAGATAACTGGCAGGCTATTAGAGGAAGCCAGGAGAAGGAGTGAACGTGAACAGCTGAGGGAAGATAAGTCTAAGGAAGAGAAATTATCTTCAAAGCTTGAAGGAAACCAGCTGTGTAAAGGAAAGCACTCGGAAGAAGAGAAGTTATCTTCAACGGCACATACAATTAAAAAGTGTTTTAATTGTGGAGGCAGAGGACATTTGGCAAGATTCTGCAAAAAAGGAAAAAGCCAGAATTTAAAGAAGCCAAAGAAATCCTTTGAACTGGCCATGTTTAGCAATTGTGATATTAAGAAATATAAGTGCACACTGGAAAGAGATAACAAAAAGGTAACTGCAGCTTTAAATGGAGCATTGTATGTCTTACATGATAGTAAGAAAGGGGAGGCACAAACTGTATTTAATAATATCAAGCCTCATGATGAATGTATCCATTTATTGCATAGGCGTTTGGGGCATATAAATTTTAAAATGCTAAAACGTACAGTGGAGTTATCTGAAGGAATAAGGTTAAAACCCTGTGATAAGTATTTGCGTTGTAATGTTTGTTGTGAAGATAAGAGTAAAATATTGCCTGCAAATAGGCTAAATGGTTTTAAAACCACAGAACCTTTAGAGGTAGTATTTGCAGACATTATAGGTCCAAAGAAACCCAGTATGGGGGGTGCTCGATATATACTGAGCATTATGGACCATTACTCTAGATATGGGTTTTGCTACCTAATGAAAAGCAAAACTGAAACATATCAACATTTCTTCAACTGGTTAAGGTTTGCTGAAAGAAAAACCAAACGGCAACTTATAACCCTGGTGACAGATAATGGTACGGAATTTGTTAATAGCAAATTCCAGAATAGGTTAAAGGCAGCTGGAATAGCTCATAAGACATCTGCACCATACAGACCACAACACAATGCATTTGTTGAAAGGCGAGGCCAAACATTGCAGGCGATGACCCGTACTATGCTAACTGATTCTGGGTTACCTGATTCTTTGTGGGGGGAGGCCATAATGTGTGCTAATCATTTATTAAATAATGTGGTTAACTCAACCACTGGTGAAATACCATTCACCATGTGGCATGGCAGGAAGCCTGATCTGAGTTACCTGCACACATTTGGTGCACCAGCATGGGTGCATATCCCTACACAACTCAGGCGTAAAGGGCAACATAGAGCTAAACAATTTTTCTTTGTTGGTTACCAAGCTAACCATAGGGCATATAGATTTTGGGAGAAAGGCACATCTAGGGTGTTATGTAGTGCCAATGCCCAATTTCTAGAGCACGTAGGATGGGATAAGTTAGAGCAGGATAGCAATAACGAGGTGATTATTGAATCATACAGAAATCCCATTAAGTATCCCTGTAACTTTAAAAATAAAGTAAAGAGAGAAGTACAGGAAGAAATAGTGCCCATAGAAGAAGTAAAGGAAGAAATAGCTGAAGATGAGGAACAGGTAGTAACTCAACCAAGCCCTGTAATTCCCAGAAGGACTACATGTATTTCTAGACCGCCTGATAGATACCAGGCTAACACAGTGTGCCAGGAAAATAGAATTCCATCTACTGTGGATGAGATAAAAAGGTATCCTTCTAAAGAGAAAGAAAATTGGTATGCAGCAATTAATAAAGAATTGAAGTCTCTGAAGGATATGCAGGTGTATGAAAATGTGAGATTACCTAGTAATGAAAAACCCATTGGCTGCAAATGGATTTTTAAAATAAAAACAGATAAGGATGGAAACACAATCCATAAGGCAAGGCTAGTAGCCCAAGGCTTTAGACAAAGTGCAAAAGACTATGATGAAGTATTTGCACCTAGTCTGAAAGCAGCAACGTTAAGGGCAGCATTAGTGTGGGCAGCAAGCAAGCAATATATAGTTAACCATCTAGATGTGGAAACTGCTTACTTGCATGCTCCACTAAGACATACTGTTTATATGAAAAGGCCTAATGGATTTAAAGGAGACAATAATAATGATAATGATTGTTGGTTATTAAAGAAGAGCCTCTATGGTCTTAAACAATCGGGCTATGAATGGAACCAGTATATTGTGAAGGAACTGAACAATATAGGATTTAAAGCTGGTTTAGCTGACCCATGTCTATTTAAGAGAGAAAAGAATGGGAAGATATCATTATTATTGTTGTTTACTGATGATATTGCTCTGATAACTAAAACTAATGATGAAGCAAATGAAATAATAACATCATTAGCCAAGAAGGTAAAAATCAAGCAATTAGGGGAGATAAAGAGATATCTAGGATTGAATATAATGAAAACACAGAAAGGTTTTAAGATATCTCAGGAAGATAAGATATCGAAATTGCTAATGGATTATAAGATGGAACTTTGTAAGCCTGCAAAGACTCCAATGAGTCAGGATATTTGCAAAATGGATACTCAAAGTCCCAAGTTTGATAAGGAACTGTATCAATCTTTGATTGGTAGCTTATCATATATTAGCAATTGGTCAAGGCCAGATATTGCTTTTAGTATTAATCAGCTGGCTCGACACAATAATGATCCGCTTCAATGTCACTGGATAGCATTGAAAAGAATCCTAAGATATCTTAAAGGAACATTACACCATGCACTGTATTTAGAACCAGAAGGTGATCTCATATTGAGTGCTTATGCAGATGCTAGTTTTGCATCAGAAAGAGACACAAGAAAGTCGACTTCAGGAACAGCCATAATGCTGGGTAAGACATTAATTGGCTGGAAGTCAATTAGACAACAGCATATAAGTTTGTCTACTATGGAGGCAGAATTCTCCTGTTTATCATTTTTGTGTACTGAGTTGATCATGTACAAACAAATGTTGAAGGATATGGGTATAACTGTAAATTACCCTATAGTTGTACATGAAGATAATCAGGCAGCAATTAAAATGGCCACTAATATTGCAGTTAAAACGAGAAGTAAACATACAGATTTGAGGTATCTTAATGTAAGAGAATCTGTACAGAGTAAATTGATACAGCTGGAGTACTGCGTGTCGGAGGACAATGTAGCTGATCATTTTACTAAAGCCCAAGGTGCTATTAAGCATCTAGAGAGTTGTGGAAAATATGGGTTTAGAATGTAAAGGTTATATATTTATATCACCCAAAAGGGGAGAATGTTGGGTATATGAATACTCCAACTGGTTTGGGTTGAATAAATATGTAAACCTAGGATTAAGTGCTATGTAGCTTTAAGCACAAGAAACTGCAATGTCATTGTGGGTGCGGTTGCAGGCAGCCATATAGGTAGGAGGGGAAACGTAATAGCCCCGGCTTCTGGATGCAACTGTCTGAGTCCGGTTTCTGGATGCACCTGGTTACTGTTCCTGGTCTGCTGTGTGCTGGAACGTCTATCTGCTTACTTTGGAGGCTACTGTGCCAGATACCATTTCACCTGAACACAAGGACTGTTTGCCTAGTGAGCTGAGGATTCAGCATTGTCTTGGTGAGAAAGGTATCTTAAGAAGAAGATATACAAGCAGATAAAGACATTGTATTTACTGTTTAAAAGACTAGGTAACTGGATAGATATACTGGATACTGACATATGGACTGAATGACTATTCTTAATCTCTGTATGAATTAAATACCTATTTAAAACCACAAACAGTGTTTTTGTCTCAAGTGTGTGTATACTCTTGGGCCCAGCCTCTCTCTCATTTGGCTGCCTGGCTTGACTGCTGCTGTGCACTCAGCTAAGGGGTTTATCCCCAAACACTAACACAGGGTGAAAACAGACCAATCATAAGTTAACATCAATAGTGTAGAGCAGAGGTCTCCAAACTTGGCAACTTTAAGACTTGTGGACTTCAACTCCCAGAATTCCTCAGACAGCATAGCTGGCTAGAGAATTCTGGGAGTTGAAATCCACAAATCTTAAAGTTGCCAAGTTTGGAGACCTCTGGTGTAGAGGTTCAGTCCTACCTTTTGACCTCCAGGATTGGGGTCAGTCTAAAACTCTGGTCAGTAATTGGTCAACTCTGATCTTCTTTCAAATTGATACACAAGTCTAGTGTTCAGACTTCCTTTTCTAGGCTAGATTGTTGGGAGAAGAAGAACCATATTCATATATTGATTTTGAACATTTCTGTCAGAAACAAATGAAAACCTTTCTAATATTTTGAAACTCAGTTTTATAATTTGTTTTGCAATAAAATTCCTATGTGACATGTAAGTCTATTTAGGGGGTAAAAACTGCGCACAGCTTTTCCCAAATGTTGGCATAGTTTTCAGGTCATCTTGCAGTAACTCTGACTATTGTACGTTCACAGGTGGGCTTGTGACATGATGACCTGGTTATATGGCAAGCAGGCAGGAAGGCTTGTTAAATTTGTTTAGGAAGTTGGTGAGGTCACTAGTGAGTTATGCATGGGTGGGGAATGATTGGATTCTCTTGTGCTTGTGAGAGATTCAGACCCACCCAAAAGTTATTGCAGCTTTGTACTTTCCCACATATTAGTTAATCTGCTTTAGTGAGAGTGCTCTGTGCGACACAATGCAGAGGAATTCCACTTTGACTTATTCCAAGGACAACAATGATTTAGAGACAATACAGAGCTGCATTCTTTGCCTCTATACAAAGTTGAGATAAACATAATCTTATTCAGCCAGTGTGTGAAGCTTCAAGGTTTTTTTATTGATTTGTTTCTTTACAAAATGATAAACCAGCCCTGTGTTCATAATGTTAATTTCTAATTAATACTGTTTTGAATAGAAAATGTTTCCATTAAAAATGTACATTATTTTAACAGTCACATACATTTTGGATTACTGAAGGTTATTGGTCTTGTTGACTCACACTCCCTAAAATATTTTCTGACCTTTAGCTGAAAGCTGATGACTGAACATTTAAGTCACAACAAGGTCTTAGGCATTCCAGAAAAAAGTCTATAAATATTAAGAGGGTTCCCCCCCCCTCTCTAAATGAACGGTTTAGGATTGCTGCTTGTTCCCTGTTTGCAGAGTTTAACTCTTTTTATTCATATGCTAGTCTCGGCTTTCTGGATCTCTTTAGGCATCAACCATTTTAGCATTGTTATAAAATCTATTTGATAACCCAAGAAATTTTTCAAGGCTGGATATAAATGAAGGAAGGATTTTTCCTCTCTCTTTTGTGAAGCTATAGGTATGCTGTTCTGCTTTTGAAGAATGAATTCTTCGCTACTTGTTGCTTTCTAGTGGTTTATTTGTTGAACCAGGGTCTTTCAGTGAAGGCACAGATTGCGTGTGATGTTAGGTGTGGTCACCAATGGTTAAGCAGAAGTTCTGGTACAACATTTTCAGTTGCATCATGTCATTTTGGGTAGAAAAGGTTGGCAAGCAGCAGGAGAGGTGCCCTTTCTCATTGTCACAATATAGTGAAATAAAAGCTATTGTGCACATGGCTTATAATTTCAACCTCCATCTTCATGTCATTCTTTTTCACATTTATTCTGAGATAATTTATGAGACACTCCAGAAGCAATATTGAAACTTTTGAGATACTGTAGATCAGGGGTGTCAAATTCACGAGGACATGTTGTCGTCACGTGACGTATCACAACTTTTTCCCCCTCTGCCAAAATGGGGGTGGGGGTAGCCAGCATGTGATGTTTGACACCCATGCTGTAGATAGATGACAGATGGATGGGTGAACAGACAGATAGAGTATGTATACACAGACGCACACACACACATCCATATACGTATATGATGTTGGCCAATTCATGATATGGTAGATAGTTTTAAATTTAGAATACCCTGAGAAGAGGTGGTATTCAACAGGTTCTGACCAGTTCTGGAGAACTGGTAGAGGAAATTCTGAGTAGTTTGGAGAACTGACAAATACAACCTCTGAGTGGCCCTGCCCCCAGCTATTCTCTGCCTCCCAAGTCCCAGCTGATCGGCTTCTTTTGTTGCCCTGCACAGGAGAACGGAGCTGGAAAGCTGGTTGGTGGGGTGGGGAGGGAATGGGATTTTGCAGTATCCTTCCTCTGCCACACCCACCAAGCCATGTCCAAAGAACCAGTAGTAAAGAAATTTGAATCCCACCCTGACCCTGAGGCAACATTGGATCTATTCATCTAGATAAATCACAGTTCTAGTCTAGAATAATTCACATTGTTTTTGGTGTGGAATGGTGGTTAAGGATGAAAATAGAAATGGATTCTTTTGAGAGGCTACTTACTCCAATTTATATCTTATTTGGAATGGAAAAAGATCCTAAAGGTGCTACTGAAAAACGTCTGTTTCATTGATGAATTTCAGCTGTGTGATGTTGGGGTACTGTGGGTGCAAATGGGTTGCTCAGGGACAACATAAAGCCCCCAGGACACAAGTTACAAACCCTTGGGCTGAACAAAACTCAATGTACATATAGTCTTTTTTCCTCCTTGGAATTTTATGTCATTTTTAGTTTGTATACTTTGAACAAATTTAAAAAAGATAACGGGAAAAATTTCAATTCAAGTAGCATTTTTATGTGTGAAAATGTAGTTCAAGATAAATCACAAACACAAGAGCAGAATCAACACAAGAGAGAATAGGTTATATAGTATATCAATATCTTTGGATTATGAAGATAATTTGTCTTTAGACTAATAGGTCAAGCCTATTTCTTGCTTTGCATACTTGCCTTCTTTCAGTTGATTCTGACAATTGGTTTTAATTATACAGTGTGTGAGGAAAGCATATATGTTTACTATTATAATTGCCACATCTACTGTACTACAAATGGATAAGGGAAAAATCTTCAGCTTGCTAAAAGCACTATATAATATAATAACATTTTCCCTTATAGCTATTTTGGCAGCTGGAAATAGTTTAATTTTGATAAGTTTGACGTAAAGAATGGAATGTGTCCTTTTTAGAGGCCAGAAATATATAGGATAAAGTTTAAAGGAAAATGGAACTATGAAACTATGAAACAACTGAAAAGTTGTTGGTTGCTTTTCCTCCAATCAATGGTAGCTATGTATTGTTCCATTAAACTGCATTGCAAGAAAATATTACATTAATAAATAATAGTAGAAAAAATACAGCTTCTGTATTTCACTATATCTAAAGAATGACAGGAATCTCCAAGGGGGTTAATATATTTTTCTAGAATCACTGTTAGATTTTTTTTTTAAGTGCATGGGCAAAACTTTATAAAATTATTTGCCAGTTCTTTCAAATTTATCAAATGTTGGCTTCTTAAATTGTCTAGAACTTAGCTGTATCAGGAAAAGTAACAGAAAAGGTATTCAGAATATAATTCATGATCTGGATGACTTCTAAATCAGTAGAGATATAAATCACTTCAGGCTTTCGTAGCTCAGTATATTTTTAAGCATCTTTATACTCATTGTATGGATCTCTTGAAAGAATGATAGGAACCTGAGAAGGAAATTGGGAGATACTTTTTAAAAATTGAATCTGAGATATAGTTTTTGTTGCAAAGTTTCATTCACAGATTACAATAGAAAACAGAAAACTTGAAGAATATAAATGATAACAAAAGAAAAGGAATGCACTATCTTCATTCAATAGCTTTCATTTTAAGAGTATTTCTATGTAAAATACTTTTACATTTTTGGAAAAAGAAATTCAGGACAAGTAGGACACCTGTCTGTTACAATCTTCTTTTGTTTTTCTTTATTCTCTGAGATAACATTTCCCTTCCAATACTTCTCATATAATGCAGAATGAGAAATTACGAATTCATTTCAGTCAAATGATATTGATTTCAGTGAGATCATTAAGGATGAGTAAATTACAGGACAAGTATATTGGAGACAGAACATGATGTAATCAATACATTTTAAGGATGGATCGAGTTGTCTCTTTAAATCCCAGCCAGCTACTATTAACCAATTAAGATTAATGAGACGACAAAGGGAAGGGGCAAATTGGATGGGAATACTATTTGCTTTCATATTAAAGTTTTTCATTTTAGGTAGTCTCTGGTGGAAAGAGTGGCTGAATCATTTACAAGCTTTCATAAAACTCTGCGGTCTTTCTGCTTTCTTCTGATCATATCTTACTCTTTGTTCTCCTTTCTCTGCCTGCCAGGAAAACTGTCAGCTTACTCTCTTTATCTAATCCATTGCTAGGAATGTTTGGCACGCCTTGAGCAGATGGGAACACTTCCTTCCCCTTGAGCGTCTCTCTTCATGATTAGTCGGCCATATTTGTTTTTATTGAGTTAACTCAAGGAAGAAATATAAGAAAGGAGTTTGAAGGGGCAACTTATACGGTGAATTATCTAAAAAATAAATGCTTAAGAAAATTAGACGTTCAAACCAAGCATATATTCCACATAATTATATGATAGATGTTCTAATCTAATTCCACTGTGATGAAATAACTTGAGTCCAGAGACATGACTGATATGCATTTTCTTGTTGGCTGATTTTTAATCATTTTCTTTTCTTTTTTAATTTTTTCTTTAAATATTCCATTTAGTAATAGTGGGTTTCGTATTCTCTAAGCAATGGAAGTATCCATTGTCTTTTGCAGATTGGTATCCACAAGGGCATAAGGGAAGGAGCCTTCATTATCCAAAAGATTGCTTTCTTTCCCCTGTCTGAAAGTATTTACTCTATTGTCTATACAATGGAGGAGAGAGAATTGTGTTTGCCTCCCTCAGCCTCAAAATTGCAACTTGTTTTGATGCCCTTGGGAATGTAATTGTTTCTTATTAAAATGTTAGTATTTTTTCTTCATCATTTATTTGCATTAGCAAATGCTACAAAGAAAATGCATTCTCCCCCACCCAAAGAGATTCTAATAGGTATCCAATTCCATAAAGGAACTTCTTCCTTGCACAGATATCTCTCTGAGCTGGATTCATGAGGTGAAATTCAGGAAGATAATAGCAATAGTATTGGATGTAGTTAAATGATCTGCCTATATTTTGTGGATTCAGTATGTAGAAGTACATGAAGGTGAATCTACACAAAATCAGTCCGTATGTTGAGTCTACCAAATGCTGTTGCAACTTGCATTATCATTCTGGTTTTAGTGTATACGTGCAAAGCTGCCCTAAACTTCCAGCAGCAATATTTGTTATCTTCAGATCAATAGTAATACATTTGGTGCTCCATTCTTCATTCTGCAAAAACTATCCTCACAGCTAATTGAAATATTCCAAACACATCTTGCAAACTTTTGTTTCCACATGGTGGCACTCCAACATGAATCTCAAATTTGCTTACCAGATGGGTGGTTCTGAATCTTCTCAGAATTATCTGTTAGGATCGTGGTTCTTAACCTGGGCGATATTGCCCCCCAGGGGGTGATTTCATTTTTCAGGGGGGCGATGCAACGAAAAGGGGCGACATGGGGGCGAAGGAATGGAAGGGAGGCGATATGGGGGTGATGGAGTAAGAAGTTTGGGGGACACTTTTGAGACTTTTTTTTCATACAGTGAACCACTGTATATCTGTCGTACAAAAACATCAGATCGCTCGCTATTAGTGAATTGAACTGTGTTTTAAAATGTTCCTCCAGCTAGCTTCAGTACAGAATGCCGCACATATGTGAATACGCATCGCTCATCTTCATGCGCGTTGCGCAGCAGCCTCTATCACTCTACCCATTAAATTCGTTGCTCTGATTTTTGTTGCTTTCCTTCTGTAAAAATTTTCTTTGTGTCTTTTTAACCCTTTTTACAGTGTGCACAAATATATATTTTCCTCGAATCTTAATTTAGTTTCAGAGTTTTCGTGTTGAAATTCTTAGTTCCTGCATTGCGGTTTGTTCTTGTGCCCTTTTTATATTTCTTTTTGCGTCTTAAAATTCACTTGTAATTAAATCATTAAGTGTTACTGTTTTTTTCAGGCATTCATTTTCTTGCAATTGAATTTTGTTTTCAATGGTCATTTAAGTGTCTTGAATAAATAAGATAATAATGAAATACTTGTATCACAAAGTTTGGGAGTAAAGTGATGGGTGGCATCAGAATTTTTCACACAGTTGAGATATGGGAAAAAGACTGGAAATAAATTATTTGCATCGATATGTCCTGATGACAATTTTAAAGAAAACAAATTTGCATAAATTGAAGAATTATTTCCCTGTGTTGTGATTGAGCGGTTATGTTGGGGGAGGGGGGGCGATGATAACTTCCTCAATGGCTCAAGGAGGCAATTCTTTCAAAAAGGTTAAGAACCACTGTGTTTGGATCATTACGAGATAAGTTGATGTCTTTTGCAACTCTCAGGTGTGTTTGTCAAACTTCTAAAAGTATTTGTTTTTTAGAGAATGTTTTGATATTGTTTGTAAGAATGCAAGCCAAATAGCTCTTGTTTAGAACATCTTTCAAAATTTGCAGGCTATAGGAAGAAAAATGTTATTGTAGAATGCCAAATTCATGTTCTGCAACATAGATTGAATTTCCACAGTTTTCTCTTTTTAAAAATAGATATTTCTATTTTGTACAGTTGATGCACTGACCACTATGAAACCACCATGTGATGTTTTCAAAAATATTTAGGCAACGTCATAATTTTGATTTAAATTGAGATTAGGCAGTTTATTCAATTGCTTTGAGACCTGAGTGCAATGGATGACATTAATTTTGGTCTCAAGCATGTGTCATTCACCACAGAAATATGTGAGATCAAAGTAAAAAGGCATCTAAACACTTTGTGTATAATCAGGATCTTCATTTTCATCAATCCAGTCTTCCTTTTTTTGTACAAAAAGGAGGGACATGTGTTTGAAATATTGGCAGCAAGGGACAGCATATGGATAAACGCTGTTAAAACAAAGTATAGGACTCAGTGCTGACTAGCTTCCCACCCCATTACATTATTTCCAGGCTGACACCTTTGAAGATACACAATCCAATGGGTAGTGGTGTGTGTGTGTGTGTGTAAAAATGGATTAGGGATTTCAGAATTCAGAACATTGCAAGATGCGTTGCACTGGGCCTCCTTTTTTTCCATCTTTCTTCTCATTGTGGGGCTTTTTATTGGTTTTCTATTGAGGAAGCTTCTCATTCTGATGTTTAAGTTGGAATGGAACAAATTGCTGCAGCCAACTCATCACGACCAATTCACTGCAGGACAATTCGCCATGGTCAACTTGCTGCAGGACAATTTAACAATTCTATTTAATTATTTAAAATAAACAAACATATTTTTTTTATTTTTTGCCATTCACATTTCACATTCTCCTTTTGCATCCTTTATTTAATGATTCTGTTCCACGATTTCATTTTAGTGAAACTCTTGGCCTGCAGAGAGTTGTCCTGAAGCAAGTTGGCTGTGGCGAGTTGGCCATGGCAAATTGTCATAATTATTTTCCACCACCAATCCCAGTGCCTATCTTGGTATAAGCTTTTGTATCCAATGTAATCTATAAGACTGGGGGTAGGTGGTGTTCCCTTCTCTTTTCATGAGTTACTCCAACGCATTTGCATGCATTTCAGGAGCTGGTTCCTCCATTATGGAATTCTGTTTCTTGCAACACATCATTTTAAAAGGATTTGGAGATTTACTTACAAAGTAAATATACTGATGGGACTTGGAATGGCAGTAGGGCTGCTTTGCTATCATTCTTATTAGTACTGGTACATGATAGATGGGTTTCAAACTCTGCGTACGTTTTATTTTTATTGTGTTTCTCAGTATAGGGATTCCTTGTGTGTAATTTTAACTGTGGTTATTTCTTATTTATAAAAATATTACTGTGATTGGTGGAGGGATGTCATGTAAAAGCATTTTGGTTTGGTTTTGGTTGTTTCTTACTTAAATTTTACAGGAAGTTCTTGATTAACAACCACTTGTCCAGCTGCCATTTGAAGTTGCAAAAGCGCAAAACAGGTGGTACTTACAACTGGTCCATAAAATTCTGGCCATCTCAGCGTCCCTGTGTTCATGTGATTGTGATCTGGGTGCCTGGCAACCAGCTTGCACTCAGGATAATTGTAATATTGTGTGGTCATGTAATCACCATTTGCAACTTCCCTGTTGGCTTCCCATAAAATCAATGGGGAAGATGGCAGGGCAGGTCACAAATTAGTCCAATAAATTGCTCTCACTCTACCTCATCTGGCAGCACCAACCCTGGCCCCACTGTACTCATGCCATCTCTCCAACCAATCCTTGCTTAACAATGGCAACAAGGAGTGCCAAGATTACCATCACTAAACAATGCACTTGTGTGATGTCATCCTTTACTACCTCATCCCTTAGCAATGGAAACTGCAGTCTCAGTTACTGTTGTTAGCCAAGGAATATCTGTATATATCATATTATACATGATATGGTTGTCTAAGCACGTGTAAAGTTATAGATGTTAATTTTATTATTTTCACTTTAAAACTGTGTAATTGTCTTTATGAGAAACACAAGTCATTAGCATTAACACAGTATAAGTAAACTTTGAGTTATCCCTATGGGAACCATAGTGCTAGCGTTTTAGTGAGTTTTAATGCAAAACTGTACATATTTAGATAATTTATTTGTTTAATTACAACTGGCAAAGAGATTACTTCCCCCAAAACACATGCAGAATGTAGAGGCAATTGTAAAACAGGAAACAGGGAAGAATAGGAGAGAAAGGCAAATTCTACTTTGATTCTTCACAACTTGAATCATAAAGTAGGGTCATTCTGAAACACAACCACCAATAAGCCATTAGTCCAGGGTCTACAATTACCCATTAGAATTACCGCTGCCTGGAAACAATTACATATGGCCTTTGAAAGTCTTTCCAAAGGTTAATGAGAGTTAAAAACCTTTCTCCACTGTTTAACTTATAAAGAAAAGAAAAATAGTGTTCAAAATATCGGAAACAGTATATAAAAGCTTAAAAATTACATTAAATTACATTACAATAAATTGGACCTTATGATTCTTGACGAATGTATCTTTTCGTTTTATGTACACTGAGAGCATATGCACCAAGACAAATTCCTTGTGTGTCTAATAATACTTGGCCAATAATGAATTCATTCATTCATTCTTTCAAATACTAAAAATATTCACACACTGTTCATATATGTCTAAACAACAGGGTGAGTACTTTGAAATCCATTATTTGAATTGGTTTGATATAAAGCAGAGTTCCCCAAAGTCAGTATTAATAATATCCATGGCTTAATGGGACTATCAAAGGGGTTGGTGCTAGTAATATTAATACTATCAAATAAAGTATCATTTAATAAGTCATTTTCATATAATAAAACTTCGGAGGTCAATGAGCAATTTGAATCTCATAAAAGGGTTGATGAGCTGAACATTTTGGGCACCTTTAATATAAAGCATATTAAAAAATATGGAAAGCATCTGGATTGCCCTAATGATAAATTAACACAAGCACTGACTTTCTAGCAGTTTTTGATATTTGATTTGTTCATTCTTATAAATGAACAATATCTTACCCTATTACATTGTCTGATTTATTAGAAAAATAAAAACACATTTGGGACATTTCTTTACAACCTTGATAAATGATTTATTTTAAATAAAATTTTATTTAAAAATTTTAAATAGTGGGTTAGAATGTTAATTTATTCCTTGTACCAATAGCTTTATAGATCTAACATATCTTTATGGCATCTTACTTCATTAATTTCTTCCTCTGTTCTTCAAAGCCAATATACCTAAACAAATTTTACTTGCATCTTTCTTGGTCTTTCCAATGATAAAGAACCATGCTTAGTTAAAGATTCAGAATATAGAGACAACATCATCCTCACAAATCTGTTGGCTTTTTTAAAAGATTTGCATATATATCCTATATATGTTTTTTGTGAATAATAACACAGAAAATAATGGAACACTTTGGGCTCTCCAATTGGTCTTAAATTCCAGCATACATTCAACAATGTTAGTTGGCTATTGATTATTGACTGTTCCTGTTTATTTATCAAAGGTATATTGAAATGTAAAATATTTCCCTTAGTTTTTTGACATACTAACTTTATTATGAAAATGAAGACAGCTACATAATTAGAATTCAGAAACTGCAATTAAGCTTATTCAGAAATTAACTATTAACTAATTAACTAAGTAAACTAATTATTCAGAAAATAATTAGAATTCAGCAAAATCTGTTTAGGGATGCTATATTAAACTTCCATATCGGAAGCATTGAAACACTTTTGTGTTAAAAGGATCAACCAATGACATCACCATTGCCCAGGGGATTCCTAATTGGGGGCTCCTTTCAAATCCCCATTAAGTTGCCCACCAAAGTGATAACTCATCTTATTTATTCACAGTTGCCTGCTTTCAAACTGCTGGTCGGCAGGTGCTGGAATTAGTGATGGGAGCTCCTCCCACCCCACATGGCAGCAACCGGGTCTCAAATGGGAGCCTGCCTATCGTCAGCCCAGTGCCCTACCCACATGAGTCATCATGCTCATCTGTCTAGGGAAACAAAACAGAACACAGAATCATGATTATATTAGAAATGAATAATTTCAGGGAATAAATTACCTAAAATAAGGAATATATCTACTGATAGGGAACGAGCACAGCAGATCTAAGGTTAAGATATTTAGGTTGTGATGATTAATCTTGAAACACATAGCTCATTGAATGTTGACAGTATATGCATAAATATGCTAAATATTATATTTAAATTACCCAGTTGATTTTAATTCCCCTGAAATAGAAAATAGTGAATTTTGCCCAATTTTGGATATGATCAGTGGTAGGATTCAAAAGTTTTTGCTATCGGTTCTGTGGGTGTGGCATGGCTTAGTGGGTGTGGCATGGCTTAGTTGGTGTGGCTTGGTGGGCATGGCAGGAGAAGTATACTGTAAAATCTTCATTCTTTCCCCACTCCTGGGCTAAGGTTACCACTGGTTCTCCGAACTACTCAAAATTTCCACTGCCGGTTCTCCAGAACTGGTCAGAACCTGCTGAATACCACCTCTGGATATGATGCTTTTAAAAAATGGACTAGGGAGAGAGACACTAAAATAGCTGAATAAGAGAATGGTAAGGATGAGATGGGATTTAAGAATAAATGCCTTGCAAGAAAATTACTGAAACAGAAGCATGTTTAGGCTCTGCAGTATCTTGTGGGTGTGTACAGTACCACAGAGAAAGAGAATTTACAATATTAACAATTATAAATATTAAATTCCACATATAAAACCACAAAAATGCAAAGCTCACAGAGAATGTGCAATAGTCTTAAATTATTACACAATGCATATAAAAGGGCTATCAGTAAAATGATACCAAGAATTTAAGAGCAATTTTATCATTTCGGCTTAACTGTGTTCTACTGAATATTCCATTCCACTGGATGATCTTGATGAAGTTTAAGTTAGTTTATTTTTATTAGCTTTCATTTAACCAAATTTTAGGAGAAAGCTCTGATTGCAAACACAGTATAGATATGCATTACATAGCTCTCCAAGTAAATGCTTTACTTTCAATCTACCTCTCCATTGTGCAGGAGCTTATAGCTAAAGTATCTATTGAGTAAGGTGAAGTAAATAGATTGTATGTTGACCTAAGGAAATATATGACCATCTCCCATGGAAAAACTATGCATAGCTATACTTTTCAGGTTAGAATCAAATGCTGTCATTCAGAAAAGGAAAATAGGAACACATTTCTCTGCATTTTTCTCATTAAACGAAGGAAGAATTAAAATGATTTAACATTTCATTGTCCTGGCTGCTTTTATATAGAGAATACGTATATTTTTGCATTTAAATAAATGCTTAAAAATATGCTATTTGAATTATGCATGTCTTAAATATATATAAAGTTGTTATAAATCATGCCGTGGTATACATTACTCTTTTATTAGTCATAAAACATTGTGAAAGGATTTAATGGAAACAAAGACAAATTAAGGGAATGTTTTACTACAATAGCATGTAGAAACTATCAGGGGTTGGTTTGCTTTTATACATGTCAGTTTCTTTATATGGCCAAAATTAGTGGACAATTTAAGACAGTCCATTAATGGAAATGCTTTCTGCAGTGAAAGTGCATAAGAGATGGAATATTTAGATGGATGCTATTAATGCAAATACAGGAGAGGACATCAAATCTCAATGGTGCAATTAGCATGGAAATTTGGTAGAATTGCAAAAATTCAAAAACTAGAAGGTAATAAGAAAAATATATAAATAAAATCCATCATTTTCTACCATTTTCTACTGGTTATTAGTATTTTTTGCAACCAATCTATAGTGATCCTAGATTGGTGCTACTATTAAGTAAAGTGTTTACTTCAGCTGATCATTTCCTAAATTATTCTTACTGGCACTTCAAGCTATTCCTTACACTTGAAAAATAGGGGTGGCACACACTTTATGGCACACGTTTTATTGTGGTATGGCACACACTTTATTGGATATCTCCTGAAGTAGTCCGATCGATGCCTTGTAGATGGAAATGCTATTTTCTGTTTGCTTCAGGCTGCAAAATGTCTTAGTTATCCCTGAGTTTGCAACCATATTAGCATACTGTAAGGATATTTGCCTCAGAGGAAAATGGTAAGACAAGAATTAAATAGTCACAACTCTAATTCTTGTAATTTTTGGCAAGACAATAAGCCCTGCTGTTTACAACATTTTCTTCTGTTTTATTTCTTCTAATCAAAATGCACCTCAAAGCAAATAGAGTATAACTGAAATCTCTGGATAGCTGTGAACCTTGTAAATTTGCCAGCAAGGCAGAGAGAATTGTTAGAAGTTGCTGCAAAATTTCATGTACGCCTTTAGTGGGGAAATATTTTAATAGGTTAATAGTATCACCTTACTTAAATATATTGCAGAAAGCTATACATTCTTGAGCTATTTGTTTAAGAATTGCTCAGGTGAAGAAACTTTGATTTACTTGAAGTTGCAGAAAAGAGGGAATAAGAAGAGGTGAAATGTTCAACAATATATATCCCTGACTGAACAATGAAACCTAAATGTTTCAGTAAAAATTAACTTATTTTAATAAAAGAAAATTCAATCAAGTTTTAGATTTGATTGTACGGCTTGGATCTTCCTAACATGAATACTTTTTCTTAATCATTAAACATTTGCTAGACCAATACTTGAATACAGCTCATCAGTCTGGAACCCGCATTACGTATCTGATATTAATACAGTTGAGAAAGTGCAGAAATATTTCACAAAAAGAGTTCTCCACTCCTCTACTCGTTGCAGAATACCTTATGCCACCAGACTCGAAATTCTAGACCTAGAAAACCTAGAACTACACCGCCTTCGGTCCAATCTAAGTATAGTACATAAAATTATATATTGCAATGTCCTACCAGTCAATGAATACTTCAGCTTCAACCATAACAACACAAGAGCACACAATAGATACAAACTCAAGGTAAACCGCACCAAACTTGATTGCAGGAAATACGACTTCAGCAACAGAGTGGTCAATGTCTGGAATACTCTACCTGACTCTGTGGTTTCTTCCCCAAACCCCAAAAACTTTAACCTTAGGCTGTTTAGTATTGAGCTCACCCCTTTCCTAAGAGGTCTGCATAAGCACAGTAACGTGCCTACTGTCCCTGTCCTATTGTTTCTTTCTATTTTTCTTATGCGTATCCATTTCATGTATTCATAACTATGTTTATATTTATACCTTTTATCTTATAATCGCTTGACCGATTAAATAAATAAATAAATAAGATCTCGGCGACCAGGCATGGACTCTGTATATATCCAATTAGAACTTATAATTAAAATGCAGTAACAAGAATACAATTTCAACTTATTTAGAACAAAGTTATTTTAGGGAATAATATCATTCATAGCATATTAAATGTTCTGTTTTCAAATCTAATAATTTTCATTTATGTAATTTTGAACCAAGAATGCAGCAAAAGTAACAGAAGCATTTATTCAGTTTCTCCAAGTTGGACAATAATTTTTTATTGTAATCTTCGGTTTTATTTTATACTTCTTAAAAACTGTATATTGTCAAATATAAAAAGAGCAATATTACTAGTAATATTTTAGGTATATCTATGTGGAATTTTGTGTATTAGGAAGCCACATATTCAGAATATTAAATCTACAGAAACCTCTTTTGTTTCAAGTTAATTCTTGTGCAAACTAGTCAGCCTTTCATTTGGTGATCTACTTTTCAATTGCTGTTGAATTAATTGCAGTATTTCTGTAAAACAGGGGTGTCAAACTCACGTTGTCACATTATGACTTTTTTCCCCTTTGCTTACCTGAGCATGGATGTGACCAATGCATGACGCATCTGGCCCTCAGGTCACATGTTTGAAAGCCCTGCTGTAAAACACTCCAGCAATATGTGAAGAGTGGCTTGGATCAAGCAAGAGCCTTCCATGAATGGAAATCTGATATCTTCATTGGGAAGGTGGCAATTTTCTGCTAGTTGTAGGGGGAAGAAGACCCTCTCCATCAATTTTTATTCCAAGTGTTAGAAATTTTTACCAATTAGTTTTTCACAGGACTTTGAAAACCTGTTTCCCTAGGCTTTGCGGCCAGAGGGTTAGGAAAACTCTGCTGCTGATGTGGTTTTCATAATTAGGCTTTATTGTTTGTCTTGGATATCATGGATCATAGTATGATTTTAATCTTTCTATGAGTCATCGTTGTAGATGGACAGCCATATAATATGTATGTATGTTCTTGGATGTTATAAAAAGGAGAGGAGAAGCTTGCCTAACCTGCATTTCCAACACTGGAAAAATTATTTGCAATTTTAATGCTGCCAAATGAATGGCATTTACTACTGATCCTCAAAGTTCTGGCATCCCTGCAATCATGTGATTGTGATTTCTGACATTCCCTGCTGACTTCCCACAAGGTAATGGGTAAACCACCAGGAACTCATAAATCAGGGTCAGGTGAAGTCCTTGCTTAACAACCAACATAGTTCTTGCTTAATGAGGGCAACCAGGACTGATGGTCTTGCCATCACTAAGCAATACAGTCAGATGATGTCATGCTTTCCAGCTACATCACTTAGCAGTAGAAATTCTGGTCCCAATTGCCATTATAAGCCAAAGACTTCCTATAGAGCTTGTGGATGTAGACTACTGTAAAACATAGAGTAGTAGAATAGAAAAATTCAGTGTAACAGTAATAAGTATATCTGCCCAGTATTTTAAATCTATATACATACAAATCTTTTCATGAAGTCTCTGGTTTTTCTTCGGGCAATATATGATTGATAGACTTGAAGGCATTGTGAGACAATGAAAGTATGCAGAATTTTGTTCTTGGTTTCAAGCTCCTATACTTAACACTGGGAATGAATATTTTCTGTCTATGGAATGAATGGCTTGATTATTTTGTGCCTTACTGGTGAATTTTTATTTTGAAGTTTGAAAATTCCTGCCATGTTGAAGATAACATTTTATAATGTTGTTTGGAATATTTAAACTTCATAAATACTGTCCTGATTTCAATTGTTGATTATATCGTTTAAAGAACAGATACATTTTCTTCTCAGAGAGAATAAAATGTCCTTGTTTGTATTCAAGAGAGATTGCCTAATTTGAATGGAAGCCAGTCTTAATTCTGTATATGCGGCCTTATCATTCACATGATGCTATAAACAAGTAGCAGCACATAAAGAGGAAGTAAAATGAATATATTTTTCTAGTTATGGGTATATAGGAAAATAATGCATATGTGTGTTTAATATTAGCGTTGCTTTTAATTTTAAAAAATCAAATTATCAATAGAGTAATATCTTTTTTTAAATGCCATATTAACAAACATTTAAAATTGTAGTAGTTATTACATTTTAATTCTCATATTTATGTAAATATAAAATATATTTTCATAAACTTGTTCGTCTCTAAATTTTATTTAATGTGATCCTAAACCATTTTTGAGATACTGATGTATATATGGATAGTCAGCATTTATGCCCTTGAAACAAAATATAATTATTTCATTTATTTTTAAAAAGACTATTGCTACCCAAATTTGTTCTTATTACAAATTTTAGAATGTTAATTGATCTCCAAGCTAACTCCATCTTGCTCCCTGCAGGCATCAAATCACATCAAATCTATTGCAGCCCTAAGGCCAAATACGAATAAAATACCTACTAATAGAAGTACTACATCCTTGTACAATCTTTCCCAGTTCTTAAAAAACCCTGTCCTCTTTGTGGATATTGTTCAATGGCATAACCTGGGCACTTTCACAAGCATTGGTATCTGTGTAATTCTACTTTTCTGTGTTAATTTAAAAAGAAATAAGTTGCAAACTATTTATGCGTAACTGTGACCACAGTTCCTTAGGTTCTTTGGTAGCTGCCGTTTTAAAAATATTTCTTTTAGGCACAAGAAAAGCAATTGCTATGTAGGTGTATTGAGACATTTAGTAGATGGGCCACCATATTCAATATCAACTGCTGTTTATGAGTGGTCTTCAGAAGCAGATCCAGGTGGAATGAATTACAGTAGTCAACCAATGCCTCTTTGCTCTAGAAATGGCCAAAACTGATAGACCAGCCAAGGCTGGGCAAATATTTTTCTGGCCACAGACTACCTCTTGACTTATTGGGAATTGTGAGTCCAGAAAGACCCGCACATTGTGAACCACCTCCTTTTGGGGGAACATTTCTCTATCCAGAACAGATCAAACAATCATTTGATGTCTGAAAGAAGCTCTCCCCGCAGTAGTTGTCTTATTTCTGCTTTTAAAATATTTTCACTGCCTTTACATTTTTCAGAAGGGTGTTGTCTTATATCTGAAGTTTGCAGATGACACAACAGTCATTGGTCTCATTTGAGATGATGGTGTGTCTGCATATAGCAGCTGGGATAATCTGGAGCTGAACACTTTTAAAACTGTAGGGATTATAGTAGATTTTAGGAGAAGCCCTCCTATTCTACCACCTCTTACAATATTACACAACACAGTACCAACAGTAGAGACCTTCCAAGTTTCTGGGTTCTATACGAACACCTAACATTAGAACCATCATTAAAAGGGCACAACAAAGAATGTTCTCCCGGTGTCAACTCAGAAAGCTCAGATTGCCCAAGGATCTGCTAATAATAAAGTTCTACAGAGGAATTATTTAGTCTGTCATTTGTACCTCTATATCTGTTTGGTTTGGCACAGCAACCAAACAGGAAAGGTACAGAATTCAACAGACAGTTAGGACTGCAGGAAAAAAAAAAGTTGCAACCAGCCTACCTTCCACTGAGGACCTGCATACTGCATGAATCAGAACAAGGGCTGAGAAAATATCTACAGACCCCTCACATTCTGGATATAAACTGTTTCAACTTCTCCCCTCAAGACCCTACTATAGGGCATTCCATGCCAAAATAACTAGACACAAAGGTAGTTTCTTCCCCCATGCCATCCCTCTGCTAAATACCTAGCTACAGCACCGTCTTCTTCCTAAAGATGTTTACCCATGTAAATGGCTGTACTGCTATATTATCCTTGCCATCTTTTCATCCTTCTCATCTTCTCGTCTTTCTCACCTCTCACCTTTCCTACTACCTTCTCCTATTGGTATATATATGATGTATCAATTTTTGTTGTGTCTTATGATTTATTGTGTCTTATGATTTATGACTTAGCACTTTGTTGTTTGTATGTATACTGAGAACTTATTCACCAGAGACAAATTCCTTGTGATTCCAATCATACTTGCCCAATAAAGAATTCTATCTACAAGTTGCTGAATAAGGCAATTTATGAAATCAACTGGTTCTGTGTGTGTGTGTGTTTGTGTACAGAGAGAATGTCAATTGGATGAGCTGTTTCCAGTTTGGGAAATTGTAATGAATAATGTCACAAACCTTCCTCTGTTTTCATAATTTTCTCAGATAATAATATGTTTTGCTATGATTTTTGTCTTCCTGTCAGGAAGACATAAATATTTCTAAATATTAGCTCTATTAGCCCTTCCTACGACCTTTCCCTCCATAGATTGATTAAACTATCACTTCTCTGTTATGTTTATGTGAATTTCCACAAAATGATTTACAATTGGATATCCCAAACTGATGTTTTCTGTAGAGGCTTCATAACACTTGGATGAGAAATTCAGATTCAGAAAATGTCATACAGAGGAAAGGATTTGTGCCTCCTTTTCCTAGTATTTGAGTTCATGATGACAAATAACACTTTTTAAGAATCAGAGGAGATATAATTATGAATTTCTTGCCATCATGTTTAATTAGAATGAGATCATAACCTTCTGCACTGTTATTTTCTTGGCAAAATATATCTTGGCTCATTTAATTATTGCAATTTTCCTCTTTGGTCTGCCTGTGTCACATTTTGGGCAGGCTTGATTTGGAGAAAAAGTACTGTACCTTATAATTGGTTCTGCTTTGTAACTGTACAATGAATTCAAGCACCCTAGTTCTTGTTACCTGTTGTTAAGATGTTTGTTTTCATATTTGTTGTCAAAGCAGCCTGCCAGGATATGAGAACATTTACAATAAACTTTTGTCATGGCACTTGTTTTTTCATAGGCTATAATCAGCTTGTTTTAATTACATCAAGACGGATGCTGACATTTCTTTTAATTAGCTGCCTATAGCTAATTCTTTTAAGGTCTTATTAAGATGCAAGCTGCATAGTCTCTGTATAATTTTTGTATGTATTTAGCTTTACGTAAAGCAATATATCCAGAATAGCATGCAAACAAAGTCTTGTTTCTTCATTAAGAATCAGGAGGAAGATTTTGAGGAGAGAAAACTAGAAGTTGATGAGGCTTCCCTTAATTGTTAGTCAATAGCAATTTACTGAGTTCATGGAAATACAAGAATACTGGGAAAGAAAGCTTAGAGGGAGAAAAGAATCATGGAAAGGGAAAAGAATGTACAGATCCAAATTTGCTGAGTGTATTTTTGTACTGGGAATCTTATTCTTCCCCACAAATTTTCTGCAATATTTTATTATGGTGATCTTTTTTCTTTGGGTTTATGATGAACACCTATCTTTCTTTCTCTCTTTGGGAAGAGGGACATTTGTCCTGTAGATTTGTGGGAACAGTTCAAACACTCTCCTCAGTCTGTAGAATATTATATACAGGAGTCTTTGTCTAACAACCTCATTTCCATTGCTAAGTGAAGATGTTGTTAGGCAAAACATCATGTGACTGCACTACTTAGCAATAGTAGTTCCAAAGCTACTAGGCAAGGACAGTGTCATTAAGTGAGAACCTCGTGTCTCCTGCCCTGCTCAATCTGCTGCCCTCACCCTGCGGCTTCCTCCCTAGCCAGGCCTGGCAAGCTCCCTTCAGCAGACAAGACTCCACTGTCTTGCCACACTTGCCACTGTCAGCTAGAGGAGGTTTGGGCTGGCAAAATGGCAGAGGTAGGATGGGGAGATGGGGGGAGCTGAAGCACATGCTGCAGTCTAGGCTGGTTATCAAGTACCCACATTTTGATCACATGACCATGGGGCACTGCAAATGCCATAACTTTGGGGAGAAGTCATAAATACCATTCGTTCAAACCTGTGGTCACTTCAAATGGTCACCGAATGTTGTTGTTAATCAAGGACTGCCTATTTAGAAGCATATTTAGAATTTGTACCCCAAAAAAGTATGAAATCAGATGCTTCACTTGCATTCCCTCTTTATCGGCTACAGAAATATCCACCCAATCTTTGTAATATCCAGGCTAAAATTATTTTCAATTAATTATTCAGTGTATTGCAGCAGTATGATTCATGCCAAATTATTTCTGTAATCGATAACAACCATAATTTTGGAAATGCTTTTACTACTAAATGGGTCCTAAAAATAAAAAGAAATAAGCTGGTCATAACAGACTTCTTTCAGATGCAAACTAGATATACATGAAGTTTGGCATTTATAAAGTTTATACTTTCAATCCACTGTAGTTAACTATTTACATTCCATATGTATTCCTTTGCTTTATATCTCTTAGAACACGGAACTTTTTATAAGCTTAGTCCCATAAGGTTTGGGATATTATAGCCTTTTATTTCCTTTCCCAGAAATTCTTTGCAATCGTTTAAGGGATTTGGCTTAGCAAAAGGAACTGGAGTAGAACTGGGTTAGTTCTTTTCTATGGGCCATAAAGAATATTGTGGTCTTCTACTTCATCCTATCTGTGGTTTCCAGATAACAAATGTTGAAGTGTAACTCCTGGTTCTTTGATCCCTTAGATGACCACTATGCCTGGATTGCCCACAAGGCCTTGCTTCTATGATATTGACCTGGACCCTGATACAGAACAAGTAAAAGGGTTGTTTTGAATGTTCAAGCTAAAACACAGCATCAGGTGAGTGGCTTACAGAAATGCTACAACTCCCTTTTTTGAGAATGTTCTCCATTTAGACTTTGCTTCAAAGCTCCTTGATAAAATAAGAAAAGGGCAAAGTAAAAATATAGGTTGTATTTTCCAGATAATTACAGCAACTATTTTAGCAGCAAATATATGCTTTTCTCTTAAGTTTAATATAACTTATTTTAAAAAGATTCTCAGAACCACTTAAAGTCAGTGACAAAACAGCTGTTAATTTTAACAACTTTGCATTGCACATGAAGTGTTTGTTTGCAAAAGAGTTAATGCTTGCTATTTTTTTCTACTCCATGGCTTTTATGTATTTGTCTTATTACAAACAAACACAAAATTGATTATACATATAAGGTTATAAAGTGAAACCTACTTATTTATTTATGAGATATATTCTATATTTATGCTCCAGAGCAGAATGTACAACTAAATCTGGCAGGTCCCGCATCTTCTTGATGAGTCAGATAATATCAGATGCAGAACCAAGGGGGGGGAAGTCCACCTCTGATATATTAGGAAGTAGTAAGAGAGCGCAATGGCTCTCCACCTGTTCCAATATTACGCAAGTTCCAGATACTAAGTTTATCTTCCAAAATCCAGCAGAAGTGACTGATCTTCACCGTGTTATGTATCTGCCCTTCAGAAAAGGTGTGTGCTAACTAAAACATAATAAGGCGCAAGGTATTACCACTGACACATGCAAAAGCAGCTTTGGACATTCTTAGCTGTAATTTGTACTTTGTGATGAACAAAAACACTAAGTAGGTGAAGCAGAATTAAACTGTCAGGTGTTCTTGTTGGGTTGTTAGCAATGTCAATCCTACATTTCAGGGAAGGTGCAGGGCAGCCAACAAACACATACACATTGTAAACAAACAGAACAAAACTTTCTGCTGCACCAATGTGTTGATCATAGAATCATAACATTGGAAAGGACTATGTAAGACCACAATCTGAAGAGTCCATGCTTAAATCTAAACTGAACTCTTCCTGACAAAATGGCTGCCCAACTTCTGCATAATTACATTCAATGAAGGAGAGTCCACTAGCTCTCCAGATGACAGGTTTTCCATTCAGACAGCTCTTTCTGCTGAATATATTACTAAATTGCCTTCCTGAAATTTCAACCCATTTTTGGGGGTGTCTCATTCTTTGGAGTGATAGAAAACAAATGTTGACTTTCTTTTGTGTGATATTCTTTCAGATATTTCAAGAGTACTATAAAATTATTGCAACAATTCTTTATTCTTTCTCTTCACAGAGCTATAGCAATAGACTTACCTTACAAGTTGTACAGAAATACATGGTGAAAAATAACTATGTGATAGATTATGTGAAACTTTGTTACATGAATACATGTATCACACACACACACACACTCACACACATCCATCTCCCTTAACATTTTACAAGTCTCTAAAGCTGGCTGTGCCATTAGGCCTGAATATCCCAGGGGACCAAGAAAATCTTACAAAGGCTTGCTTACTGCAATTAATATCATCCTTTCTGTGTTCATGTGCTTTTTATACTTTTAATAATGACTGTTTTTATATATTTGTTTTTTAATTAAATATTATACAGTACCAGAGTTCTTTTTTGGCAGGTGGGCAGCCATACAAATTTGATGAATGGAATAAGGAACAAATAATTAAATCAATATTATCCATATTTCCTGCATCATTAGTAATAAAATGATTCTATCCATACATTTACATTTATTCTTTGAACTTGGTAATTGTTCAATGTTTGCGACGTTATTGTGGAATTGTATGAAACAAGAAAAAAATATTTTTCTTAAACAAAATGATATATATATATATATCTTATAAACCACCCTGGAATTTTAAAAATAAGTGATATATGAATATGACAAATAAATATGTAAAAATTAATAGCTGGAATAGTTAAAAGTTTGTTTTGATTAATTGTAACACAATCATATTAACTCATAACACAATCTCAGTACAGGAAAGTTAATTTCCGACATCTTTTTTAGAAAACCAAAAGATTCAATTATTTATACAATGAAAAAAAGAATCTTTAATGCTTTGTTTTTCCTTCTATTTTCTAGAGTCTTGAGAGAAAAATATTGCAGTTTCTATACTTCCTGAACCAAGAACCAAGAACGAATCTGAAAGACAGTTAAAACTTACCTTGGAAGAATATTGTGCTAGACTGAAGCAGGGTGAATAAGTTCATCTCTAAAGAATTTTATATTGAAAAACCAAAGCCAGAACAACCAAAAAAAAAACCTGTTTCATACAACCCATGCAATGAACTGTTTTGCCGAACATGCAGTTGCACTAATTGTTTACTGTAGTAGATGTGGGGTCTGAAAGAGGGATGTATGCATAGTGATGGAGGGGGAAGTAATCACTCTTAAGATATATTTGAACCAATGTGCAAAATGTTGAGGTTAATGTCAATTAGGAAAGCAACGTTAAGAAATGATGCCTTTTGATATATTTCTTCCATTGCATAGCCACAATGCCGCTTTTTTGCATTCAGCCATGGAAACATCGTAAAAATTATGATGGAAATGTGTAACTTTGGGCATTGATACCTAAGCAGAAGTAAGAGGCAATCAAGTTAAGGTTTCAAATGAGCACCGTACTCATAATCTCCCGTCTCTCATCAGCACTGCTTTCTGTCAAATCAGTTTGGACTTCGTGCCTTAAGCTATTTTGCTTGACTCTTCTAGATATTCCAAAGGATAACAAGCATTCTTTCATTTTACAGTCAATGGAAGTAAACAACAGTTTATTGTGCAGCCTCCAACTTTAAAGAAATGTGCCATAGGTTCAGTCTGTCTCCTGGTAGAAGTTTTTGCCCTTTTTTGGACAGAACTTTCAACTGAGCATTTGAGATCTGAAAATAAAGACACAGAACTGTTATGTAAATTTAAGGAACACCGAAATTAACAAAACTGCCCTGCTCTATATAGTACTTAGTGTAAGACAAGTTAAAATGATTTTTTTATTGGAAAAATAATTTTTCCATGCCATTCAAGGAGCTGATAATCAAAATTCTTTGAGCTGCACCCAGTGCTATAGAAGTAGATACACCATGAAGCCTGGAATGATTGAGGCTCTCTGGACTGAGGCTAATCAGTTAACCCTTCATTGTGTCTGTAATTGACAATACAGGGAGTCATCAACTTACAGCATTCATTTAGTGACTGTTTGAAGTTACAATGGCAATAAAAAAGTGACTTATGACCATTTTTCACACTTACGACTGTTGCAACATCCCCATGGTCACATGATCAAAATTCAGACATGTGGCAACTGACTCATATGTATGACGTTTGCAGTGTCCCGGAGTCATGCGATCACCTTTTGTGACTTTCTGTCAAGGAAAGTCAGTGGGGAAGCCAGATTTACTTAACAACTGTATTACTAACTTAACAACTGCAGAGATTCACGTAACTGGGGCAAGAAAGGTCATAAATGGAGCAAAATTTACTTAGTCTCGCTTAACAACCAAAATGTTGGGCTCAGTAGAGGTTGTAAGTTGAGAACTACCTGTATTCTTTCTCTATTGCTGTGAACTGCTTTTGCTGGGGATTAATACCAAGGAGAAGCGGACGCTTCTGTCTTATACTTAAAGCAAATGATATTGCATCTAAGTTCACATGTCAATTACATGCAAATAGAAGACATTTTAAATCAGAGGTGAAAAACCTCTGGCCATTGGGAAAGATGTAGCTAATAAAACACCCACTTTTGGCTTGCAGAGGGTCTGCCTCATGCCTGAAACCCATCCTAAATTTATTAACTTTCTCCTTTCCAAAAATGGAAGGAAGTGTTTGCTCCACTGTACTGTACTGAGGAAAGTCTGCTTTTCCCCATATGCCTAGGAAGAGAAATAAACTAAAATTCAATTTGCTTCAGCCGATTCCTGCTGCATCATTATATAAGTATTAGGGATTCAATGTCCTTTGTAAACAAGGCAGAAACAACTGAACATTCATGTTTTGTCATGTTGATTAAAGTTTATTTAAACAAACCAGGAATTTACTGCAGAATAAAATAATTCTTCTTTGAAGAATAGAGAGGAAGAAGTCCAAGATTTCATATGGAACCCTTTCTGCTCATGCATATAGTTTAGAATAAATGATTTAGCATTATGTTCGCAGAAAATACTTCAGACTACAATGAATTTTAACAGAGACTTATTATTCCTCATTGCTGCTGATTATTATCCGAGAATTACAAATTGTACTAGTTTTACTGTATGTAGAAAACAAACTGCATTTCTTCCAGGAAGGTACTTTCTTCTTTCGTTCAATCAGATGCTCTACAGTGTGGAGTAGGATTTTTAACTTATTAAGTGCCTGAAAATAAATTTCTTTTAATCCTCAAAACTGGGTTTACTGGTATTTCTGACTGCTGAAATACATCCATTTTGTCATTAATAACTTCATCTGATTACAAAACCATAACTCTGAGACAGAGTAGATAATTTTCTTCATGTTAAGTAGTATTAAATTTATTAGTGGGCCCCATTGTATAAAAATATGACTTATAAAATATGACTTTGTCTAGTGACAATCCACTACAGTGTTTCTCAACCTTGGAAACCTTTAAGAAATGTGGAGTTCAACTCCTAGAATTCCCCAAGAGAATGCTGCCTGAAGAATTCTGGAACATGAAGTCCACAGACCTTAAGTTTACCAAGGTTGAGGAAGATAGTCTGTAATATAATAATATGTAAACCTGTATTAGGGAAATGAAAGCAGATATTAGAATGCAAATACCTCCTGAGCAACAACATATATTTTAAAAACCCTAACGTTTCACTTGCTGGTAGTTTTAACTCAGACAGACACTAACTAAATCTTCACTTACTCCTTCAGAACAGGCAGTGATAGGGAGAAACACAAAATGGAGTTGTGGGCTATACAAGCTACAGTTGAGTGAGGAGCACCAGTGCGCATCCAGGTTGAAAAGATTAGCCAGTGACATCACAGTTGCCTGGGTTCCTTCCATTAAGCTTCCCAGCGAAGTGGGAATTCATTTACTCATAGTTGCTCACTTTTGAACTGCTGGATCCACAAGAGCTGGAACAAGTGATGTGAGCTGTGGGTAAAACTGCCGTCTTAAATACACCTGCAAGAGAATGAGCACCAATGGGTATTTCTGAGCATATACCTTCAGTAAATTGTGCCAGTGAGGGCTACTCAGTTACTTTTAAGAGCCTGTAGACATGTTTAAGACTGAACTGCATCTTTAACTTCAGCTGTTATTGCTTACTAAATGATAACAATAAACCATCCTGCATAGTTAAAACATTTAATTTTTAGTAGGAGAATATATGAAAATTAAATCATTATATTTTTCATAAAGTAGAGCCACAATGACTGATTTGTTTAAAAGCCACTCTCAAATTCCAGACTTTTATTAAACTAATTTGTTTTATGGTATATACATCTACCTCACTAGTAAACAATGAAATAAAAATGTAATAAAAATAATATAGTAACATAAATTTCATTACATTCAGTTAAAAAAGTAAAGATTGAATTTTACAGGAATAAAGCTGGTATATAAGGCTACTGGTTTAGAAGAATATGGTGACAAAACAAAGGCTGTGGGACAGTTGCCTAATTGCACAACGCGAGTTTCCAGTCATTTTGTTTATCTAACAAATCAGCTAAACTGAAATATTTCTGTAACCACGGCCATAATAGCAATTCCTGGTTCTTTAATCCAAACTGTAGCATTTTTATATACACATTTAAATATGAGTGAGTTCATGAACATTTTAAAAAAGGAGGAGAGTTTTGTGCGTAAAAGGTCAAATATTTATTCAAAAAGTAAACTTTTTTCATTCAAAATGTTTTAAGGACATTTGGAAGAAATCAGTCATATGTCAAAGACTACTTGTATGGAAGGACACTACATTGGAAAGAGATGAGTGTGATTTTAAAACAGGAGGGAGGGAAATGTAAGTAATTTGCACTATCCTGATATACTCTTGATGGCTGAAAATGCAATGCAAACTCTAGTAACGAAAGTCAAGGAGCATAGTGGGAGAAAATGGGACCAAAATTAAATATAAAGTAGATCATAATAATTGAAGCTACCACAGCAACCAGTCTTAGATCTCACTTAGACCAGTCTTAGATCTGACAATGAAGATACTGAAGAGGTAGATAGCTTCTGCCTTTTAGGATAAACAATCAATTACAGGAACTGACAGTCAAGAAATATTCAGTTGTTTGGATGTGTCCAATATGTGGACTATAAAGATCAGAATGGTTCACGCAGTGATTTTTCCCTATGACACTTTCTGGAAGCGAAATTTGAATTTTAAAGAATTAGGATTAAAAAAAAGTATTGATGCTTTTGAACATTAATATTTGGAGAAAACTCCTGACAACACCACAGACAACCAAGAACATTTTAAAAATCAATCATTTTATCTGGCATCCTTCCTCAACTCAACTGAAGTATCATTCTGATTTAGGATATAGATGGCATACTCTTCCAAGAGTATTCAAAAATAATGCAAAAAGGAGAGGTGATCAGTGCAGAGAACTACATGGATAGTTTGAAAAGTGGCTAAAACTTCCCTTCCAGGAACTTGTGTTGAAACCACACCTGAACCCCCACAGCAACAATAGCATATGATACTTGGTGGAGAGAGAAATGCAGGTAGTAAAATCTACCCATCCCTGCCCTTTAATTCCCCAAACAGCAACACTTCCTCACCTCAACACTGAGGTAAGAGAGGCCTTGAGCACCAGGTCAGTGCAATTTATATTGATATGATTTTCTGCCTATCAAGGACTGGAAGAAAGAATATTAACACAGTTAAATATAGTTCTAGGACAGATAGCCACTGCCTCTGAGAGAATGCTATCAGGTGTCTATGTTTTTGAACTGAGTATGTCCCTGCTCGGCCAAATATGAAAGAATGCTGCCATCACTGTTTTCCACCGCAGACCCCCAGATGGGCTCAATCAAGGACCAACAACCACAACTGTACTATATACAGAATGCCATTCTGTGACCCAGGAGAACAGTAACACTCAAGATCCTGCAGAAATTAACTGCCCTATTCTTGTCCTGCCGATTACACAAAGGTGGTATTCAATAGGTTCTGACCAGTTCTGGACAATCGGTAGTGGAAATTTAGAGTAATTCAGAGAACTGGCAAATACCACCTCTGACTGGCCCCGCCCCCATCTATTCCCTGCCTCCCGAGTCCCAGCCGATCAGCTGGGTCTCCTTTTGTTGCCCTGCACAGGAGGACAGAGCTGGAAAGCAGGTTAGTGGGGTGGGGAGAGAATGGAGATTTTGCAGTATCCTTCCCCTGCCACACCTACGAAGCCATACCACACCCACCAAGCCATGCCCACAGAACTGGTAGTTTTAAAAAAATGAATCCCACCACTGTGATTACCGGATTTCCTTCCTCAGCTTGTAGTCAGGAGGATGTGTTGGATGGATTTCCAGGCTTCCAAATCTTTATGTTTCAACAGTTGAATGTAATTGCCATTTTGTAAATTATTAGAAAGGATAGCATTTCATTTAACCAAATGGAGTAAAAGCAGCTAATAATGTATGCTGTGTTACACTGGGTACCATTTAAAGTGTTACAACATTTATTGCTACTGTAAAATGGTCCTATTAAAGAAAGAAGGGGAGATAAGTGGAAAGCTTGTAAACAATAAGCTCATAAACAATATTTTGTATGCTTGCATGTTTGTAGCAAATATAAATAGCCCTTTACCCTAATGGCAGATTACTTGGCAGACATGCCTATAATGTGTGCTAGCATGAAAATAACTGTCAGATTTAAAGTTTCTAAAGCTTGGATAACTACAAGGAAAACTGCAGAAACCAACTGCACAATTGCTTCCAACTTTGTTTAAACATAAATGTGTATTGGCCTCAGTATACAAATGGTGGCTGTTGATATATATTTTTTCAAATCAGACACTGGCATTTGTCAGATTTACACTTAGGTCATTCTATATAGTTGTACAGAAACCTTGAAGCTATGCCAAAATCCTGCAGCTGTCACTAGTGCAAAATAAACACCCATGATAAATGGCTTATTCACAGATAGCTACTATGGAGCATATATCTTGCTTAGGAGTGGATTAATATGGAAAAGTCAAGTTCTAAGTGTATAGTTATAATTCTATGGGGACATCACAAAAATAGTTGCATTGCTAAAACATTGTGGTTCCTCTTCTAAATGTTGGCTTAAATTACAACTCATGATGAAAACATTTAGCCCTAATATAAAAAAATTAAATAATATAAAATAATATAATATTAAAAAAAGTTAAATAAAGAAGTAAAAGAAAAGTAAAAGAAGGCATGAGATCTTTAAAGTAAAGATCTCAAGTACTTGACAGCCAATCACACACATCTATGCATTAAGTTTTGGACATTCATTAAAGAGTGTATAGCTTGGATGTCAGGGAATTGATGCTGTAGCCCATAAACTATAGGATAAAAGGCTATCTACTCTGCTTTTATCGAAAACCAACTCTTCCAAAAAAATGAAGCCTAAGTAAAATATTTTATCTGATATTTGAAGTTTTTTAATCTGAACAAACTCTTCTTTCTGAACTGTTAAACCTACAGAGGGACTGTATCCCTTCAAAACGTAGGTAAGGCATCTTTCCAGGAAAAACACATAAAATATTCTGGTTTATAAACAATAAACATTAACATTTTAAAAGACATTTAAGAACAGGCTTCATTCATTATTGCAATCTCACTTGCTGTTATGAGGAAAGGACAAGGGTGGGTTTCTACTGATTCGCACTGGTTCTATAGAACCGGTTGTTAACATCACCCGTAGTTCTAAGAACTGGTAAAACCGACCCCTGCTTGGCCCCGCCCCCTCTGCTGCTCCTATGGGCCAAAAACCGGGACTTTTTTTTACTGCGCATGCATTAAAATCCCTTCCTCATTCTCCCCCGCCCACTCCACCCTTCGCTGGCCCCGGCCCCTTCCCTATCCGCTGCTTCAATTTTTCTAAAAAAAGGTTTTTTAAAAATGGGTTTTTTTACTGCGCATGTGCTAAAATCCCTTTCTCATTCTCCCCCGCCTGCCCCTCCCTTTGCTGGCTCTGGCCCCCACCCCTATCCGCCCCTCCAAAGTAACAAAAACCATTTAAAAAAACAGTTTTTTTACTGCACATGCATTAAAATCCTTTCCTCATTCTCCCCTGCCCGCCCCGCCCTGCCCCTACGTATAGCACATGTATGCTATGTACATTTTCCTGCCCAGCACCATCGCTCACACCAGTAGCAACAGCAGCAACAGTAGCAGCAGCAGCAGCAGAGCCAGCCACCTAGCCTGCCACCCAGCCACCCAGCCGTTGCTGCCTGCCTTCTGCCGCCCTGCTGAGTGATTGAGGGCAAGCTGCAAGCCCTGCTCACCACCGCTGCTAACACCCTCACCCAGCCAGCCTGCCTCCCAACCTCAGGTCTGCCTGCCTGCCTTGCCTGGCCTGCCTCCTGCAGCAGCTGCTGTTAGACACAAGCCCCGGTGCTGCCACCCCTAGATGTCCTCGCCAGCCCAGACTGCCTACCTCGCTAGCCTCCAAAGACATTGATCGGTAAGTAGGACCTCCAACTCAGTAAATAACCTACCAACGCCAGTCCTGGTCAATTGCCGACTCCCGGGATGCCCACCACCCTTGCTGATGCTCCCTGCCTCGCCCGCCTCCATCTTCCCTCGCCCGTGGCCCTCCATTGTTACTGCCTTGCCTTCCCACCACTGATTGGTAATGAGGAGTCAAAGCAGCAAGTCCTGGTGCGGTCCCCTACCTCCTCCTGCCACTGCTGCTGCCAGCCCAGTTGAGAATTGACTCCCGGGCCGGCTGTCCTCGCCGCAACAAGCTTGACGACTGAGGAGGACCCTGGCATAGCTGGCTAGCCAAGTTGACTGTCTCATTTTTGGTAAGTTGCTTTTTTATTTAGGTATTTATTTATTTTTTATTATCTGTTTTTGTTTTTATTAATCATAAAAATCATAAAAACAAAACATATACTAAATAAATAAATAAATACATACATAAATAAAAATTATTTTACTATTTATTTTATTTTTCTTTCTCCTTTGCTTAAAGAAACATCAAAATGAATACTAAAATAATTTTTATATATTTATTTCTTTAGTATCTGTTTTGTTTCTTATTATTAATAAAAACAAAATGAGATAGTAAAAAAATAAATAATTACATAAATAAAGAAGCAACTTAACCAAAAATGAGGCAGGCAACTTCTTGTTACATTGATGTTGTTATACATTATCTGTTTCTGCTTAAATCAATATATAGCAACATCAATGTAACATGAAGTTGCATGCATACATAAATGGATTTTTTTAAAAATAAAAGTGTTTATTTTTTTAAAACATAAAAAAAACATAAAACATAAACCTTCTTCAGTTACATATAGTGTGTTGGTACAAATCATTTGTGCACAATCTCTGCAATCTTTCCCTTCCAATTTCCATTAATTCTTATATCATAAATCCACTATATATTGTATAATTATATTATTGCTATTATTAATTACTTACTAGACTTTACTAATATTACATCATTTTATGTGAGCAAATCACCATTTTTACTTAATCTACTTTATAATCTTCATTTCATAATCACCAGTCTATTCTATAACAATATATCCTTACTTTACCTTACCTCTGTAATTCTATTATATTATAAAGTATTATAAAATATTTCATAAATGAAAAAGCAAAGCAGAAACAAATATCAATAAGTACAGCAGTGTAACAGAAAAATTATTTAAATTTCTTTGTATTGACTTATTTCTAATTTTGTTAATTATATCAACATGTTTATACTTATCAACCTTCTGTATTTAATTCATACATAGCTGTTGTGCCTCGGAGGTTTGAGCCTGCTTTGTCAGAGGTCAAGGACTTGGTAAATGAGGAAGAGGAGGATTTGGCTCTGAGGTTTGAGCCTGCTTTGCTAGAGGACACAGACTTGGACGATGAGGAAGGGAAGGATTTGGCTCTGAGGTTTGACCCTGCTTTGCTAGAGGACACAGACTTGGGCGGTGAGGAAGGGGAGGATTTGGCTCTGAGGTTTGAGCCTGCTTTGCAAGAGGATACAGACTTGGATGGTGAGGAAGGGGAAGATTTGGCTCTGAGGTTTGAGCCTGCTTTGTTGGAGGATTTGGAATTGCCTTCCTCCCCAGGACTGTCCTCCTCAGCAGGATCTTCCACCCTGATTGTGCCTCAGGTGTCGGCAGATAATCAGGAGAACGTATTAGAGCCTCTGACTGAGGATCAAGCCGAGGAATGCTGGTTTGATGCAAGGCAAAGGAGCAGGCAAAAGCGTGAAATGCAACATAAAAAAGAAAGGACAAATCAGAGACTGAGATGAAAGACTGACACGCCCCACAGGGAATAAAAGTGGGTGTGTTAGCTCTGGTTTCTTGTTTGGGACAACATGTTTTGTGAGAGAAGCTTCTGAATTTTTCCTGTGCGTGGCGTCAGCTTGTGATTTATGCTTCCTTATCGGACTTGGCAGACAGCTGGTGTGAGATTGCCAAGAATGTTTTCGGATTAAGGAAGTTAACCCTGTAATTACCAGACTTGCCTGCTTATTTGTGTTTCAGTTGGAAATTTGGACTTATTACTTTGTTTGTCCAGGTGAGACATAATACATAGCAATGATCATCCTCCAGCTAATTTCTATCTCTTATCTCTATCCATTTCTGCACATTGCAATTTTTTTAATTTCATTTTCAACTATGGGGATCTCGTTTTTCCACTGTTGTGCAAACATAATTCGAGCCACTGTTAACATGCGTAACATTAAATATGTATTGTACTCCCTTTATTTATGTGGGTACCAACAAAAATATTTCTGGTTTTAAAATTTAAATCTATATGTTGCTTTACCATTTTTGCTAACCTTGACACTATATCCTCTTGAATAGCTACACTAGCAGTGCTCAATACCAAATTCATATATTCCAGTTTTTTAAACTGAGGAATAAATGTCAAAAAAGAATTCAGTATTGCTCTGTGAATGTGCCTATCAATTCCATTTGTAATCTAACTTCTTGGATGATTTTGTACTATTATCTTTTTTTTTTGGTACTATATGTATCTGCATCAGGCTGTAAAAAGCTCCAGTATATTTTTAAGCTGCATTCCAAAAGGGTTAGGTGACCAAACATGGCTTCCCCTGGCCTCTCTGTCTCTGTTATAGAGAGAGCATTCCATCCTGGACTGTTGGTCCAGGTAAGTAGTCTTGGCTAGGAAAGATTTTGGTGCTACTACTAGCACAAAATAACAAATTCCCTTGGTTTCTTAATAGTATTTCCATTTTAAGTGTTTCTTTTTCAATTAATGAATTTAATTATGAAAATATCAGCCATTCTTTTATATACATAGTGCAACATCTTTTTTATAGACTGTCATTTTCAAATCCACGTTCAGTTCCGTCTCATTCTTGTCTGGTGAAACTTGTTCCTCTTCCATAACATCTTTTAAATACTAATTAGCTATAGTGTCAGGGACTCTTAAAAGGAGCTTCATATTACTGATCTCCATTCCTCACCTGCTTTCTTCGCTTGCCACTGCCCTCACCACTCAACTTACAACAACAATCGAGTCCAAATCACTACATTGTTGATTTTTTTTTTTTGCAGCATATTGCCAAGATGAAAAGGCAAATGAGTTTGTCTGCTTTCTTCAGCAAGAAAACAAAAGGAGATCCAAAAGAGTCACAACCACAACCATTGGAGTCTTAGGAAAGCAGAGCCAGCACATCAGAGGTGGGATTCTTCCAGTTGGCACCTATTCACTAGAACCGGTTGTTAACATTCTAAGCAGTTCGGAGAACCGGTTCTTAGAAGAAATCACTGGCCTAATCCTGTAAGGAAGGCAGAAAAGAATCATTCTGGTGTTGCTTACAGAAACTGCCTCTCCATTAACCCTTATTACATTCTTGGCAGGACTAGACTTCCTGGTACTTTGCTTGCGTGGAGTGACCATTTAAAGTTACAATGGCCCTGAAAAAAGTGACTTATGACCATTTTTCACACTTACGACTGTTGCAGCATCCCCACAGTCATGAGCGGCCAGGCAAGGAGATGCGTGCCTTGATGTGAGTGATATTGAGTTGGCCACATAACATGACCACCAAGCCATGTCCACCACCTAAGCCATGCCCAAAGAAAGGGTTGTTAAAATTTTTGAATCCCACCCCGGCAGCACATCATCCATCGAAGAAAGCAGAGCCACCACATCATCCACAGCAGGACCAGAGGAAAGGGACAGCAAATCATCAGGTACTTGAAGAGCTGAATGAGACATTGAAGGGAACCTTCCTGATTGCTGGACACTGCAGCAGTACAATAATTTTAGAGAAAAATATGATGGACTGGTTGTTTCCCAGAAAAAATTAGGTTGCAAGCATTGCAGAAGATTTGAAATTTCGACCAAAGAAAAAAGTGTCCATGGAGTTAAAGAGTGGAAGAATTACCAAATTGAACCATCAGGAAGGAGTAAAGAAATCCAACAAGCTTCCCTGAGAAAGAAATTGAAGGAACATTTCTCATCTAAGGCTCACAATATCTGTACAAAGAAGTTGAAGCAATGTGAGCAGGATGTCATAAGCAAAGGACTGGAGAAGATGACAGAGAAATATCTGGGTAGTACATGTAGAGTGTTTACTACAGTGTATAGTCTGGCACAAATGTGCAGATCATTTTCATATGTAGAAGATCTGACTGAATTACAAATAACAAATGGTTTAGATTTGGGGACAGAGTTGCATTCACGTAGAACTGCAGTTGCAATAGTAGATTTCATTGCAAAAGATATCAGGAAACATTTATTTCCCAAAATTATTGAGAACGCTCGCAAAATCTGTTTGATTATTGAATAAGTCTCAACAATATCTTCCAACCAGTTCTTATATTGTACTTAAAAGTTGAGGGTCCAGCTTTCTCACCAACAATTTTCCTTGAACTACTAGAATTAGATAAACAAGATGCAGAGACGATATATTGTTCGGTTATAGAAAGTTTGAATAAAGTTGGGTTTAATAGAAACTATCTGGAGAAACATTTAATTGGCTTTTGCTCTGATAGAGCCAGTGTTATGCTTGGGAGAAAATCTGGGGTAAGCACTAGGATAGCCAAAGTGTTTCCAAATATTATAATATGGCACTGTCTGCAGCTGGTTTTAGATGATTTTATTAGGAAAATAAAGAAATCAATCATTAACAAATTTTTATTGATAAAATATATTCTATTTTCCATCAATCGAATAAGAACCTAATTGAACTTAACAAAATTTCCGAACAACTTGAGATTGAAATTGTAAAATTTGGTAGAGATTTTGGACCAAGATGGGCTGCCTGTGGTTTAAGATCAACCCTAGCTGTGTGGCAGGCTTATCCAGCGCTACATCAGTTTTTCGGTTCAAATAAAAAATACTCCGGCATGGCTTCCCGTCTTGAAAACTCATATTTTCTCGCTGATTTGGCCTTGATGATTGATGTGCTAACTGAAATATCTCTCCTTTCTAATGCATTGCAAGCGAGAAACATAGACATTATAAAGGCTGAAAAACCTGTAATAAGTTCAATTAGATCATTTGAAATGCTTATAGAGGAAAAGGGTTCATATGAGAATAAGGTTGATGAATTAATTACTTCAGAAACCTTTAAAAATATAAATTTTATACAAAATCATCAATTTGTGGGACTTCCTCATGAAAAACTTATAGAAAGCATTGTAACTAATTTGAAGAAAAGATTGATGGATTGCAAACATTTAAAAACAGGCTTCCAATTTAAAGAAATTGATCAATTAAAATTTCTAAATTATTTTGAGCCAGATTATTGGAACATTGAAGAAGTGGTGGTTCCATGGAGAGCAGCTGAAGGACAATTGGTTGCATTTGGTCAAATTTTTAATTATGAAATCAATATTAAAGATTATCGTGATTTCATAGAAAATGTACTAAAAGATTCTAAAAATTATACAATTCCTTGCAGCCTTAAAAAGGCTAGAGATATTATTAAAACCATTGCAGTCAGTTCAGCAGAGGCGGAAAGGGGCTTCTCGCAGACGGACATAATATGTTCAGAGGGTAGAAGTCGCCTTACAGTTTCCAATATTGCAAACCTCCTAACCCTCCGTCTAATTGGCTTACCTGTGCAAGAATGGAACCCTGTTCCTATAGTAAAGAAGTGATTATGGGCACATCATCCCACAGCTGATGATGCTCATGTTAAACACAAGAAAACTGTAACTTGGGACGATAATAGAAAAGCAATTAGGGAGTACTTTCAATAAGTTTTATTGTTTTTTTGTAAAGTTTTCTTATGTAATAGTTTTCGATTAATAATTTAAAATGTTGTAACAATACAGTTTTATGTACCTTTTTATTATTTAAGCATTAAAAACATGAGATAATAAACTACCTTTTGTTTTGGTATATCTTTTTTAATACTTAGTCATTAGGGCAAATAAGTGATGTTGACTTGGCCTCGCCCAGCCCTCTGCAGACCTCCCCGTAGCTGCCCGCGCCTCACTTTGCCCTCTCCAGGGTTCCCCAGGCCTTGGAAACTGGCAAAAGTACCTGCTAAGCAATTGGCCATGAAGCAAGGACCTGGTCATTAAGCGAAGACCACTTAACTTTGGGTTGGCAGCCACATGGCCACCTGCTCAGGCCTTGTCTGGGCCTCTCCAGGCCTTGGAAACTGGCAAAAAGCACATGCTAAGCAATTGGCCACGAAGCGAGGATCTGGTCATTAAGCGAGATCCACTTAAATTTGGGTTGCCAGCCACATGGCCACGCCCACCACAGTCACATGACCACCTAGCCATGCCCAGTCAGCAAGCCACTCCCATCCCATTACATGACCACCAAACCACGCCCACAAATTAGGCCATGCCCACAGAACCAGTGGTGGGATTCAATTTTTTTTACTACCGGTTCTGTGGGCGTGGCTTGGTGGACGTGGCATGGCTTGGTGAGCATGGCAGGGGAAGGATACCGTAAAATCATTCCCTCCCCACTCCAGCAGAAGGTTACTGCAAAATCCTATTCCCTCCCCACTCCACTAACTTGCTTTCCAGCTCTATTCTCCTGTGCATGGCAACAAAAGAAGACCCAGCCAATCAGCTGGGACTCGGGAGGCACAGAAACGATGGGGCCGGGGCCAGTCAGAGGTGGTATTCTGAACTACTCAAAATTTCTACTACCAGTTCTCCGAACTGTTCGAAATTTCTGCTACCAGTTCTCCAGAACTGGTCAGAACCTGCTGAATACCACCTCTGATACAAAGGTCTTCGCACCTGTCTACTTGACTTACGCAATTCCAATTGTCCATGTTCAAATTCGGGTTCAGATGGACTGCTTGCTGGATCAAACAGGAACGGTGAACCGGTGTCATAGTTAGGGCTCTCCTCTGATGCCCCTGGGGTGATAGAGTCCTCAGCTTCGTTGTTACTGCTATTTCTCCCCTGGCTCACTGAACCTGCTTGGCTGCTGCTTCTCAGTGAAGTGTTCGTCTGCCCCAGTTCAACTACAGCTGGTGAGTATTGCAAGCTATGGTGTGGTGATCTCGGTGTTAATTCAGAATAAACAGGTGTTGGTTCTATTTCCGGGCTCACCGCTTCCCCTCCCCCCCTGGTGTCGAGGTTGGGGTCAGGGATGGAAGTGGTGGTCAGTCTGGAGCGTAGCTGGTCAATATGGCGTTTCCACGCTCTGCCATCAGTGGTGAGTAGACGGTAGGAGCAGGGACCCATGACTTGAGTTACTTGGTCAGGAATCCAGAGGGGATCTCCAGAAATTTTTTTTGCAAATACAAGGTCTCCTTCCTTAAAGGTACGGTGCTTGCTGCTGGAACCCAGGGGCTTTTCCGGGGTGTAGGCAGGGTGCAAACGGTCTAGAGGCGATCTGAGTTTCCTGGCCATCAGGAGTTCAGCTGGGCTCTTGTTGGTCGTGCTGTTTGGTGTGATGTGTTGCAGGAGCAGCATTCTAGTGACTTTGTCGTGGATGTTGCCTTGTTCCATTTTCTGCAGGGTTTTCTTTGTAAACTGAACCATTCATTCAGCCCTACCATTCGCCGCCGGATGAGCCGGCGATGTGAGTGTGTGTCGGATGCCCCATTCCGCTAAATACTGTTCAAAGGCTAAGGCAGTAAATTGGGGCCCATTGTCAGAGACCAGGACATCTGGTAGGCCGTGTGTGGCAAAGAGTCTGTTCAGTTTTTTGATGACTGCCTCAGTAGTGGATGCTTTCATTTTATTGACCTCAAGCCAGTTAGAATATGCATCTACAGTTATTAAGAAAGTGTGGCCTCTTGTAGGTCCTGCAAAGTCAATATGAATGCGAGACCAGGGACCCCTGGGTGTTTCCCATTCTGCTGGTGGAGCTTTTGGTGGGGCTGAGTGGTTTTCCTGGCATCTGTTACAAGAGGCGACCCAGGTTTTGATTTGTTTGTCCATACCTGGCCACCAGGCGTAACTTCTTGCCAGCGCTTTCATACGCACGATGCCCAGGTGTCCATCGTGTAGCATTTGCAGGACCTTTTTTTGTAACTTAGTTGGTACAACAACTCGGTCTCCCCACAAAATGCACCCTCTTTGTGAAAAAAGTTCTGTTTGTCTGTTTTTAAATGGCTTAAATATTTCCTTAGGGTCGTAATCTGGCCATCCCCTCTCCACCCAGCCAAGAACTCGTGCCAAACAAGAGTCTCTTTTGGTTTTAAAGGCGATGTCCTGGGCCGTTAGTGGAGGCGAGGGCATTGTCTCTATTTGAAGTACTGGGAGCGTGGGAGCTGGGTCTTCCTGTGGCTCGGGTAGTGGCGAGTGGCTCAAGGCATCTGCGTGAGGAATAGATTTCCCTGGGTGATACTTTGATAGTCATAGGCAGCGAGAAATTCTGACCATCACGTTATTCTGGGGGAGAGAATGTGTGGAGTAGGTTTGTCGCCCACCAGAATGCCAAGTAGTGGCTTATGATCCGTTATAATAGAAAATGGTCTCCCATACACATATTCATGAAACCTTTTAATTGCAGAGACAATAGCAAGGGCTTCCTTATCTAAATGGCTATAGTTTCTTTCTGTTTTTGATAGAGTTCTTGAAAAAAATGCAATTGGTGCCTCTGAGCCATTTGGTAGGACGTGGCTCAGGATGGCCCCCACCCCAAATGGTGAGGCATCACAAGTAACAGTCAAAGGGAGCGTCTCATTATATTGAATTAGCACTGCTTTAGAGGTAAGGAGGTCTTTTACTTGCTGGAAGGCGTGTTCCTCCCGACGTCCCCAAATCCAGGAGGCCCTTTTATCGAGTAGTCTATGAAGGGGCTCAGCAACAGTCGCCTTCTGGGGTAGGAAGATGTTATAAAAGTTAATAAGTCCCAGGAAGGCTTGGAGGTCAGTTTTGTTTTTGGGTCTTGGGGCATTTTTGACAGCTGCCAATTTCTTTTCTGTAGGGTGGATTCCTTGTTTGTCAAGGAGGTAGCCAAGAAACTCCACCCTTTCTGTGCAAAGCTGGCACTTTTCCTTCTTAACCTTGAGGCCAGCATCTTTGAACCTCTGTAGGACTGTTCTGAGGCATTTCTCTAATTGACTTTTTGTGGGTGCTGCTATTAATACGTCATCAAAATAGGGCATGACTCCTTTTATACCTTGTAATAGTCTCTCCATCAAGCTTTGAAAGATGCCTGGGGCTACGCTTACGCCAAACTGGAGCCTGTTGCATTTGAATGCACCACGATGTGTGACTATAGTTTGGACTTCTGCAGTCTCGGGATCAACTGGCAGCTGTTGATACGCTTGGGCCAGATCTAATTTTGCGAATATTTTGCCACCCCCAAGTGAATGCAGGAGATGTTGAACAACTGGTACTGGGTAGGCGCTCTGCTGTAGCGCGTGATTGAGGGTGGCCTCGTAGTCACCGCAGATTCTTATGGACCCGTCTGGCTTTATGGGAGTGACAATATGTGTCTCCCATCGGGCGTGGTCAATGGGTTCTAACACACCTTGTGCAATTAATTTGTCCAGTTGCTCATCAATTTTGGATTTGAGAGCAAAGGGAACTCGGCGTGGCTTTAGGCGAATGGGTGCAATGTCAGGGCGAAGATTAAACGAAATAGGGGACCCCTTGTACTTGCCTAGGCTTTCGTTGAACACTTCTCGGAAGTCGTGGATGAGGGCCGCCTCCCAGTCATCGTCTTCAGTATGATGGATGCCAGCCATTCCGATTCCTAATGGCGCGAACCACTGAAGACCCAATAGACTTGGCCGGTCTCTGTCTACGATGGTGAGCGGTAGAATTGCATTATGTCCCTTGAAAGAGACCTGGAAATGGTGGGTACCTATGACTGGGATCCGGTTACCTTTATAGTCTTTCAGTATGAGTCTTTGACTGCTGAGGTCTTGACGTCGGATGTTGGGAATCAGCTGCTTGAGTGTATGACCCAGAGTTGACTTCCATGATGCACGGTTTGTTTTCAATGGTGACCTTTACTCGGATTTTTTTAGCGTCAAGTGATGAAGCGTGGCCGACGGTGATGGTTTGATGAGCCTCCTCTCGTCTGGTTGTGCCGTTAAACCTTCGGGGTCTGCTGTACTGGTTCCACTGGATGCTAGGGCGGTCCCTCTGTGTGGTGGAGTTGCCATCATTCCTCTTTGGACTGCTCCCTCTCCGTCTGGGGCTAGAATTTCTCTTGTTTCTGCATACCTTCACGATGTGCCCTCGTTTCTCGCAAAAATGACACATGGCGTCTAAAAATCTGCATTCGGATCGAGGATGGTTTCCCCTGCATCTGGCACATTGGTAGTTGGCTTTACGACCCCACTGGCCCTGTTGCTCATGTTCTGACCGAAGTCTGTGGACTTCTTTTTCCTCGCTGTCTGAGGATGACTCGACATCTTCATGATGGGTGGTCGTTGTGTACTTGTCTGGAGGTTTCCCAGCATCGTTGGTGGGTTGGCGGTTGGTTCCGCTGGTTCGACACATTCGTGCTGCTGATTTACGAGTGGCTTCAGCTGCAGTGGTGTCTGCTATGGCATCTGCAAGCGAGATGTCTCCCTTGGCCATGATCTTGCTCTGGACGGTTGGGTCTCTGAGGCCAAGGACGATGCGGTCTCTAATGGCTTCTTTGAGATTGGCAAAGCCACATAAACCGCCCAGGTTCCTCAGGTCTGCCACAAAATCTCCAACGCTCTCACCTTCATGCTGGTCCCTCTGGTAGAACTCATGTCTGTGAATGAGAGTTGGTACGGCTGGGGCGTAATGGTTGCGCAGGATGGGAGCAAGGGTGTCCCAATCCATGGTTTTAACCTCAGCTGGCTTCACTAAGGCTTTAGCCATCTTAAAAATGGCTGGCCCACAATGGGTTAGAAAAACGGCTTGTTTCTTGCTGGGCATGGCATCTTTGAGGTTGTTGGACTCCAGGAACATTTGAAATCTGTCCATATATGAGTCCCAGTCCTCGCTAGCTGGATCGAATGGGGCGGGTGGTATAGCGCTGCTGGCCATGTCGCCGTCGTTGCGCTCTTCCAGCCATGTGCTCCTTCAGCTAGTTCAAATCAATAGACTTCGTTGCCTCTGCATCCCACCCTCGTGGCCAGTGTTAGATCTGGGAGGATGGTTCAAGAATGGAGGCAAGACTCAGATAGAAACAACAGCTCTTTATTAGTGACTTCAGATTTGAGCAAACTATCCTAGCCGCAGCAGCCCCTTATATAGGGCTGGCTGTGAGTAGGCAGCCAATGAAGGCGATTTGAGTTTGCTGCTCTTGGCAGGGCCAATCGCGGCAGCCCGGTTACTGACCAATCGCATCAGTCTATGGTGACCAATCACGATCGGCTATTCACGGGCCAATCAGAGTTGCAGACCTTCGAGTCTGCTAGTCCGGAACAGAAACATTCTGGTGTTGCTTACAGAAACTGCCTCTCCATTAACCCTTATTACATTCTTGGCAGGACTAGACTTCCTGGTACTTTGCTTGTGTGGAGTGACCATTTAAAGTTACAATGGCCCTAAAAAAAGGGACTTATGACCATTTTTCACACTTACGACTGTTGCAGCATCCCCACAGTCATGAGCAGCCAGGCAAGGAGATGCGTGCCTTGATGTGAGTGATATTGAGTTAGCCACATAACATGAACACCAAGCCATGTCCATCACCTAAGCCATGCCCAAAGAAAGGGTTGTTAAAATTTTTGAATCCCACCCCTGCAGCACATCATCCATTGAAGAAAGCGGAGTTAGCACATCATCCACACCAGGACCAGAGGAAAGAGCCAGCACATCATCAGGTACTTGGAGCGCTGAATCAGACATTGAAGGGAACCTTCCTGACTGCTGGACACTGCAGCAGTTCAATAATTTTAGAGAAAAATATGATGGACTGGACGTTTCCCAGAAAAAATTAGGTTGCAAGCATTGCAGAAGATTTGAAATTTCGACCAAAGAAAAAAGTGTCCATGGAGCTAAAGAGTGGAAGAATTACCAAATTGAACCATCAGGAAGGAGTAAAGAAATCCAATAAGCTTCCCTGAGAAAGAAATTGAAGGAACATTTCTCATCTAAGGCTCACGATATCTGTACAGAGAAGGTGAAGCAATGTGAGCAGGATGTCATAAGCAAAGGACTGGAGAAGATGACAGAGAAATATCTGGGGAGTCTATGTAGAGTGTTTACTACAGTGTATAGTCTGCCACAAATGTGCAGATCATTTTCATATATAGAAGATCTGATTGAATTACAAATAACGAATGGTTTAGATTTGGGGACAGAGTTGCATTCACGTAGAACTGCAGTTGCAATAGTAGATTTCATTGCAAAAGATATCAGGAAACATTTATTTCCCAAAATTATTGAGAAAGCTTGCAAAATCTGTTTGATTATTGAAGAAGCCTCAGCAATATCTTCTAAACCAGTTCTTATTCTGTACTTAAAAGTTGAGGGTCCAGCTTTCTCACCAACAATTTTCCTTGAACTAGTAGAATTAGATAAACAAGATGCAGAGACGATATATTGTTCGGTTATGGAAAGTTTGAATAAAGTTGGGTTTAACAGAAAATAACTGGAGAAACATTTAATTGGCTTTTGCTCTGATGGAGCCAGTGTTAGGCTTGGGAGAAAATCTGGGGTAACCACTAGGATAGCCAAAGATTTTCCAGATATGATAATATGGCACTGTTTAAACCATCATTTGCAGCTGGTTTTAGATGATTCTATTAGGAAAATAAAGAAATCAATCATTAACAAATTTTTATTGATAAAATATATTCTATTTTCCATCAATCGAATAAGAACCTAATTGAACTTAACAAAATTTCCGACCAACTTGAGATTGAAATTGTAAAATTTGGTAGAGTTTTTGGACCAAGATGGGCTGCCTGTAGTTTAAGATCAACCCTAGCTGTGTGGCAGGCTTATCCAGTGCTACATCAGTTTTTCGGTTCAAATAAAAAATACTCCGGTATGGCTTCCCGTCTTGAAAACTCATATTTTCTCGCTGATTTGGCCTTGATGATTGATGTGCTAGCTGAAATATTTCTCCTTTCTAATGCATTGCAAGCGAGAAACATAGAGATTATAAAGGCTGAAAAACCTGTAATAAGTTCAATTAGATCATTTGAAATGCTTATAGAGGAAAAGGGTTCATATGAAAATAAGGTTGATAAATAAATTACTTCTGAAAACTTTAAAAATATAAATTTTATACAAAATCATCAATTTGTGGGTCTTCCTCTAGAAAAACCTATACAAAGCATTGTAACTAATTTGAAGAAAAGATTGATGGATTGCAAACATTTAAAAACAGGCTTCCAATTTAAAGACATTGGTCAATTAAAATTTCTAAATTATTTTGAGCCAGATTATTGGAACATTGAAGAAGTGGTGGTTCCATGGAGAGCAGCTGAAGGACAATTGGTTGCATTTGGTCAAATTTTTAATTATGAAATCAATATTAAAGATTATGGTGATTTCATCGAAAATGTGCTAAAAGATTCTAAAAATTATACAATTCCTTGCAGCCTTAAAAAGGCTAGAGATATTATTAAAACTATTGCAGTCAGTTCAGCAGAGGCGGAAAGGGGCTTCTCGCAGATGAACATAATATGTTCAGAGGGTAGAAGTCGCCTTACAGTTTCCAATATTGCAAACCTCCTGACCATCAGTCTAATTGGCTTACCTGTGCAAGAATGGAACCCTGTTCCTATAGTAAAGAAGTGATTATGGGCACATCATCCCACAGCTGATGATGCTCATGTTAAACACAAGAAAACTGAAACTTGGGACGATAATGGAAAAGCAATTTGGGAGTACTTTCAATAAGTTTTGTTCTTTTTTGTAAAGTTTTCTTATGTAATAGTTTTCGATTAATATTTTAAAATGTTGTAACAATACAGTTTTATGTACCTTTTTATTATTTAAGCATTAAAAACATGAGAAAATAAACTACCTTTTGTTTTGGTATATCTTTTTTAATACTTAGTCATTAGGGCAAATGAGTGATGTTGAGTTGGCCTCGCCCAGCCCTCTGCAGACCTCCCCGTAGCTGCTCGCGCCTCACCTTGCCCTCTCCAGGTTTCCCCAGGCCTTGGAAACTGGCAAAAAGTACCTGCTAAGCAATTGGCCACGAAGCGAGGACCTGGTCATTAAGCGAGGACCACTTAAATTTGGGTTGCCAGCCACATGGCTGTCAGTGTTGTCCTTCCAGGACCCATCCTCTCTGCCACGTGTGAACCAGCTCGTGTGGGAGGATACACCGCGTGTGCTTCTGGGTTTTCTCATCCTCACTCAAGGTCCCGATGCTGGTAACCCATGTGGTCTCTGTAAATAGTAAGGTGGTGTCTGCTGCCAGGGGGACCACTGGCAAACAGACTCTTGTGACCTGAGTTTACGATGAAGATCTCATAGACCTGGGTGCCCGTAATCTCAAGCATCCATACGTCGATCCCTCCAAAATGTCCAAAACTCTGTGCTAATCCAATAACCCAAATCCTCCCCTGTTCTTCAAGCTTTATTTATTTCAATGCTTCTTTCGATCTTTGCTTTCATTTACCTCCTGGTGATAGCCCCCTCTGAAACATGAAGAAAAACTCACATGGATTCTCTTTCCCTTCCTCCTCGGGCTTGTTAAAGTTGTAGTGCCAAATCTGGTTCTGATCTTTCTCTTCTGCTTCCAACATCTCCTTGTCTTGATTTCCTGGCCTCTGATGGATTCCACTCCTCTTTAGGGTTTGACCACAATTTCAGGGCAAATGTTCTCAAAATTTCTATCTATTAAAGATTCACTGCAGCATCCACACATGTTTCTTTTGTGGTTCTTTCTTGTTAGCTCCTCCTTGGAGGATCCAAGTTCCTGGTTATGTCAGATTTCCTGCTCTGTCCTAACCCAGGCTTTCCTTGCTAGTGTTGTGGCCCATCGGCTGCCAGCAGAGATAGCAGCAGAGTCAGAGGAGGAGGAGGGAGTGCCTGGGCCTTCTGGTGGAGAGGCAGCTATTTTGGGGCCTGGCGTGAGTGAGGGGGAGGGGCAGATAGGGCCCATCCCAGATACGTGTATGCAGGGAGAGGAGAGGAGAGCAAAGGAAAGCAATAAGCCGGCTCTCAGGGAAAGGCAGACATAGATGCTAGCCAGCCCCTCCCTGGGAAATAAATAGGAGAGGTTTGGGAGGGGCCAGTTGTCACAGACAACCATTTATTTCTAGTCCACACCAAGCAATTCAGATTTCTTGGCTAAACCCAGACTTGTTGGGACTAATTACATTTGATATTTTGTTTATCCCCATGAATAAAAGACTGTTACTGCCCTGTTATAAAAAGGGGGTTGTTTTACTTGTGAGTAAACAGCTTATCATTACTTCTGAAGGCTGGGTCAGAACAGATAGACCTATCTGCAGGAGAAGAGTAGGCAAAGCCGAAGGGAGGAGTAAGACATTTCATCAGTTTGGAATCGTTGTGTTGCCACAAGAGACACAAGCCATTGACCCTTATCTGGCACTTCATTTAGCACTGATGGTTAGTGGACCAGATTCTTGTGTAAAGGCCACAACAATATAAAGTCTTCTGCACTTTTAACCCAACAAACAATCCTGATTATTTGCTCCTGACATCATCCTTATGAAAGCAATGGGGTTTTTCTGATCCTGTAGAGGGCAGAGTGGGGTCTTGACAGGAGGTAGAGTCCCTGCCAAGACCTTGCAATAATAATGTCATAATAAGACATCAGTATGGATTTTGTAGTCTGAAATACCAGGAAATGATGAAGGAACCTGAACATTCTGACATAGGTGCTGATTTTCAAAGATACACCACCAATAGATGGCAAAACTACTAATTTTAGCTGGTCAAATTTATGCAGAAGAGGAACTCATTGGCCTGGGAATGGTGTCCTCTAGGAAGCCTTGGTTGGAAAAATGGATGGATGGATGGATGGAACCCACACTGCATATCAGATATTAATATAATCAAGAGAGTCCAGAGATACTTCACAAGAAGAATCCTCCACTCTTCTGCTCGTAACAGAATACCTTATACCACCAGACTTGAAATACCTCCTCCTGTCACAGCTGCCGCCAGCCCAGTTGAGAATTGACTCCCGGGCCGGCCGGCCTTGCCGATGAAAGCTTGAAGACTGAGGAGGACCCTGGCGTAGCTGGCTAGCCAAGTTTCCTGTCTCATTTTTGGTAAGTTGCTTTTTTATTTAGGTATTGATTTATTTTTTATTATCTGTTTTTGTTTTTATTAATCATAAAAACAAAACATATACTAAAGAAATAAATAAATACATGAATAAAAATTATTTTACTATTTATCTTGATTTTTCTTTCTCCTTTGCTTAAAGAAACATCAAAATGAACAGTAAAATAATTTTTATTTATGTATTTATTTATTTCTTTAGTATCTGTTTTGTTTCTTATTATTAATAAAAACAAAACAGATAGTAAAAAAATAAATAATTACATTAATAAAGAAGCAACTTAACCAAAAATGAGGCAGGCAACTTCTTGTTACATTGATATTGTTATACATTATCTGTTTCTGCTTAAATCAATATATAGCAACATCGATGTAACATGAAGTTGCATGCATACATAAATGGATTTTTTTTTAAAATAAAAGTGTTTTATTTTTTTAAAACATAAAAAAAAACATAAAACATAAACCTTCTTCAGTTACATACAGTGTGTTGGTACAAATCATTTGTGCACAATCTCTGCAGTCTTTCCCTTCCAATTTCCATTAATTCTTATATCATAAATCCACTACATACTGTATATTTATATTATTACTATTATTAATTACTTACTAGACTTTACTAATATTACATCATTTTATGTGAGCAAATCACCATTTTTACTTAATCTACTTTATAATCTTCATTTCATAATCACCAGTCTATTCTATAACAATATATCCTTACTTTACCTTACCTCTGTAATTCTATTATACTTATAAAGTATTATAAAATATTTCATAAATGAAAAAGCAAAGCAGAAACAAATATGAATAAGTACAGCAGTGTAACAGAAAAATTATTTAAATTTCTTTGTATTGACTTATTTCTAATTTTGTTAATTATATCAACATGTTTATACTTAATAAACCTTCTGTATTTAATTCATACATAGCAATGATCATTCTCCGCCTAATTTCTATCTCTTATCTCTATCCATTTCTGCACATTGTAATTTTTTAAATTTCATTTTCATCTATGGGGATCTCGTTTTTCCACTGTTTTGCAAACATAATTCGAGCAGCTGTTAACATGCGTAACATTAAATATGTATTGTACTCCCTTTATTTATGTGGGTACCAACAAAAATATTTCTGGTTTTAAGATTTAAATCTATATGTTGCTTTACCATTTTTGCTAACCTTGACACTATATCCTCTTGAATAGCTACACTAGGAGTGCTCAATACCGAATTCATATATTCCAGTTTTTTAAACTGAGGAATAAATGTCAGAAAAAGAATTCAGTATTGCTCTGTGAATGTGCCTATCAATTCCATTTGTAATCTAACTTCTTAGATGATTTTGTACTATTATCTTTTTTTTTGTACTATATGTATCTGCATAAGGCTGTAAAAAGCTCCAGTATATTTTTGAGCTGCATTCTAAAAAGGTTAGGTGACCAAACATGGCTTCCCCTGGCCTCTCTCTCTCTGTTATAGAGAGAGCATTCCATCCTGGACTGTTGGTCCAGGTAAGTAGTCCTGGCTAGGAAAGATTTTTGTGCTACTACTAGCACAAAATAACAAACTCCCTTGGTTTGTTAATAGTATTTCCATTTTAAGTGTTTCTTTTTCAATTAATGAATTGTAATTATGAAAATATCAGCCATTCTTTTATATACACAGTGCAACATCGTTTTTATAGACTGTCATTTTCAAATCCACGTTCAGTTCCGTCTCATTCTTGTCTGGTGAAACTTGTTCCTCTTCCATAACATCTTTTAAACACTAACTAGCTATAGTGTCAGGGACTCTTAAAAGTAGCTTCATATTACTGATGTCCATTCCTCACCTGCTTTCTTCTCTTGCCACTGCCCTCACCAGTCAACTTACAACAACAATCGAGTCCAAACCACTACATTGTTGATTATTTTTTTTTGCAGCATATTGCCAGGATGAAAAGGCAAATGAGTTTGTCTGCTTTCTTCAGCAAGAAAACAAAAGGAGATCCAAAAGAGTCACAACCACAACTATTGGAGTCTGAGGAAAGCAGAGCCAGCACATCAGAGGTGGGATTCTTCCAGTTGGCACCTATTCACTAGAACTGGTTGTTAACATTCTAAGCAGTTCGGAGAACCGGTTGTTAGAAGAAATTACTTGCCTGATCCTGTAAGGAAGGCAGGAAGGAAACATTCTGGTGTTGCTTACAGAAACTGCCTTTTCATTAACCCTTATTACATTCTTGGCAGGACTAAGACTTCCTGGTACTTTGCTTGTGTGGAGTGACCATTTAAAGTTACAATGGCCCTGAAAAAAGTGACTTATGACCATTTTTCACACTTACGACTGTTGCAGCATCCCCACAGTCATGAGAGGCCAGGCAAGGAGATGCGTGCCTTGATGTGAGTGATATTGAGTTGGTCACATAACATGACCACCAAGCCATGTCCACCACCTAAGCCACGCCCAAAGAACCAGTTGTTAAAATTTTTGAATCCCAACCCTGCAGCACATCATCCATTGAAGAAAGCGGAGCTAGGACATCATCCACACCAGGACCAGAGGAAAGAGCCAGCACATCATCCACACTATGACCAGAGGAAGGAGCCAGCACATCATCAGGTACTTGGAGAGCTGAATCAGACATTGAAGGGAACCTTCCTGACTGCTGGACACCGCAGCAGTTCAATAATTTTAGAGAAAAATATGATGGACTGGACGTTTTCCAGAAAAAATTAGGTTGCAAGCATTGCAGAAGATTTGAAATTTCGACCAAAGAAAAAAGTGTCCATGGAGCTAAAGAGTGGAAGAATTACCAAATTGAACCATCAGGAAGGAGTAAAGAAATCCAACAAGCTTCCCTGAGAAAGAAATTGAAGGAACATTTCTCATCTAAGGCTCACAATATCTGTACAGAGAAGGTGAAGCAATGTGAGCAGGATGTCATAAGCAAAGGACTGGAGAAGATGACAGAGAAATATCTGGGTAGTCCATGTAGAGTGTTTACTACAGTGTATAGTCTGGCACAAATGTGCAGATCATTTTCATATATAGAAGATCTGACTGAATTACAAATAACAAATGGTTTAGATTTGGGGACAGAGTTGCATTCACGTAGAACTGCAGTTGCAATAGTAGATTTCATTGCAAAAGATATCAAGAAACATTTATTTCCCAAAATTATTGAGAAAGCTCGCAAAATCTGTTTGATTATTGACGAAGCCTCAACAATGTCTTCCAAACCAATTCTTATTCTGTACTTAAAAGTTGAGGGTCCAGCTTTCTCACCAACAATTTTCCTTGAACTACTAGAATTAGATAAACAAGATGCAGAGACGATATATTGTTCGGTTATAGAAAGTTTGAATAAAGTTGGGTTTAACAGAAAATAACTGGAGAAACATTTAATTGGCTTTTGCTCTGATAGAGCCAATGTTATACTTGGGAGAAAATCTGGGGTAACCACTAGGATAGCCAAAGAGTTTCCAAATATTATAATATGGCACACATCATCTGCAGCTGGTTTTAGATGATTCTATTAGGAAAATAAAGAAATCAATCATTAACAAATTTTTATAGATAAAATATATTCTATTTTCTATCAATCGAATAACAATCTAATTGAACTTAACAAAATTTCCAAACAACTTGAGATTGAAATTGTAAAATTTGGTAGAGTTTTTGGACCAAGATGGGCTGCCTGTAGTTTAAGATCAATCCTAGCTGTGTGGCAGGCTTATCCAACGCTACATCGGTTTTTCGGTTCAAATAAAAAATACTCCGGTATGGCTTCCCGTCTTGAAAACTCATATTTTCTTGCTGATTTGGCCTTGATGATTGATGTGCTAACTGAAATATCTCTCCTTTCTAATGCATTGCAAGCGAGAAACATAGAGATTATAAAGGCTGAAAAACCTGTAATAAGTTCAATTAGATCATTTGAAATGGTTATAGAAGAAAAGGGTTCATATGAAAATAAGGTTGATGAATTAATTACTTCAGAAACCTTTAAAAATATAAATTTTATACAAAATCATCAATTTGTGGGACTTCCTCAAGAAAAACTTATAGAAAGCATTGTAATTAATTTGAAGAAAAGATTGATGGATTGCAAACATTTAAAAACAGGCTTCCAATTTTAAGACATTGATCAATTAAAATTTCTAAATCATTTGGAGCCAGATTATTGGAACATTGAAGAAGTGGTGGTTCCATGGAGAGCAGCTGAAGGACAATTGGTTGCATTTGGTCAAATTTTTAATTATGAAATCAATATTAAAGATTATGGTGATTTCATCGAAAATGTGCTAAAAGATTCTAAAAATTATACAATTCCTTGCAGCCTTAAAAAGGCTAGAGATATTATTAAAACTATTGCAGTCAGTTCAGCAGAGGCGGAAAGGGGCTTCTCACAGATGAAGATAATATGTTCAGAGGGTAGAAGTCGCCTTACAGTTTCCAATATTGCAAACCTCCTGACCCTCAGTTTAATTGGCTTATCTGTACAAGAATGGAACCCTGTTCCTATAGTAAAGAAGTGATTATGGGCACATCATCCCACAGCTGATGATACTCATGTTAAACAGAAGAAAACTGTAACTTGGGATGATAATAGAAAAGCAATTTGGGAGTACTTTTTTTTTTTTAAGAACAAGGTTTATTGATTTTTAAAGACAAACAAAACATAACACATAGAAGTATAAAACCTCCTTTCTAAGAATTACTTATAAATTTCAACAAGACAAATAAAGCATTATTTTTTAAAACATGGTTCCACATTATCACACTTCCGTTTACACATATATATCTTTTCCAAATTTCTCATTATTTCTCCCTTCACTTTCATTCAATCATATTTCCTTCTATCAAAGTTTCAGTAATTCTCAATCAGTCATAAAGACACAAAATACATAACCTAAAGCAAAACATTGGAGAAAAAAAACCTCCTTAGTTATCATTTATGCATATCTTTTCCCAATTTCTCTCCCTTTAATTTCATTTCTCCGAGATTTTATTAATTTAGAATCAAACATAGATAATCCACACACTAAACATAAAACATAAAACTTCTTTTGAAAAGTGACTTGGCCCCAGGTTACATCTTTTTTGACAGACCTAAATCAAATTCATGCCCACCTTATATACCCTTCATATCTTATTAACCATTTTGTATTTTCTATATAACTTCTCCCATCTTTTCACTCTCTTAATTATATTTTATTTATTTCATCTTATTTCAAAGTCATTATACTTGTGTCTTTTGTCCGTTCTTTACCAAACATCTATGTATCTCTTCCCTTTAACAAAAAATTTCCCCTGTAATCACTTTTGAAGTATGACGCCTTCTCCTAAAATAAAGCTTAAAATAATACATAATTTCCATCCTGATTCTGCTTAGTACCTTCTACATATTAAATCTTAAAATAAAAGAATAGTAAACTTATAGTATAATTAAATATATAATTTCTATTCTAATTCTAATTCTGATAAGTACATTGTTTTAAAATAGAAAAAATAAAATACTAAAGTTATAATAATATTAAAACACTAACAAATTAAACTTTAACTAAGCATTAATCATTTAACAAGTCTCCTAATATTTAATCAAATATCAACATCCATCATTATTAAACATTAATATTCCAATAAACTGTTTCAAATACAAATACTACAATACTATCTTATGCACTCTTGCAGAATCTTCTTTAATGATAAGCTATCTATCATCCTTCATCTCTAAAAAAAAACTTTTTTAGAAAAAATCTTGTCCTAACCCGTGGCTTTTTTTTTTCTTTTTCCCTCCCTTTCTTCTCCAATCTGGTCTTTTTGCCCCCTCCTATCCTCTCCCCCTTTTTAAGTTTCCCTCTCTGTTGTAATTCTCTTTTCAATTGCTTTCTAACATTGTACCTTCTTTTCACCCTATTTTTCTTTTTCTTGGTTGTTTTATTAAATCTTAAATTCTCCTTTTCCCTTCCTCCCTTCCCATTTTCTTTCTTAATCAAACTTTTTAGTCCATTAAAGATGGCTTCTTCCTTTTCTTCTTCTTCTTCTCCTTCTCCTTCCTCCAGTGTTTGCTGGTACATAGAAACCACCGTTTCTAAAAAATGGAAGGCAGCTCCCAGAGAATCCTTGCCACTTTGTTGTCTTTCTTTTAATTTTTCATATTCCATTTTCAGTTCATCAACCGGTGGTACCATTATAGGTTTTTTTTTTAAAAAAACAACCTCTTGAAGTAGTTTCCAAATGTCAGAGTTATCAAACAATCCCAAACAAACAAAACTTTTTTCCTCTTCTTCTCTTTACAGTTTTTTCTCCAGAGGCAAAATCCCAGATGTATTTTAAGAGCCTTATTACCATTAATTAATGGTCTTGTAATCTTCAAGGCGTCTCCTCCAGCAAAGTTTAAAAAAAAATTTTTTTTTAATCCTCCCCTTCCCACTTATGACAAAGAGCTTATTTTTACCTTTAGAGAGCAAGTTTTTCTGTGCTCCTTTGCTTTCTCCGTAGGGAGGGGGAGTGAGCTTTCCTTCAGCACTTTCACCGATGTAACAGATTATTTTGGAAACAAATGTATCAATCCAAAGTCAGGTTTCCAGGGTGTTTTAAAAGTAACATAATGTCGTGGTTTAGCCAAGAAAACATCTCCTTCTAAGACTTCCTCCTGCGCAAACTTATCCGGTTGAAGAATCCTTTATGGCTGCCATGGAGACAGCCGCTCATCCGTCTCAGGAAAAAGGAGTCTAGCCGGCTGGGGAAGGGGGGTGCGATGTTCCCAGACCCCTGCCCGGATCTCCTCTGTCTTCCGCTGCCCCTTCAGGGCAATGACAACCACCAAATCCAGTTGCATCGGGGGTACCTTGACGGCGAGCGCAGCAGGGACCCGCAGAGAAGCGGATTCCTGCCGCTGCCGAAGCCTTACAACCGGAAGCAGCTGAAGGACAATTGGTTGCATTTGGTCAAATTTTTAATTATGAAATCAATATTAAAGATTATGGTGATTTCATCGAAAATGTGCTAAAAGATTCTAAAAATTATACAATTCCTTGCAGCCTTATAAAGGCTAGAGATATTATTAAAACTATTGCAGTCAGTTCAGCAGAGGCGGAAAGGGGCTTCTCGCAGATGAACATAATATGTTCAGAGGGTAGAAGTCGCCTTACAGTTTCCAATATTGCAAACCTCTTGACCCTCAGTCTAATTGGCTTACCTGTGGAAGAATGGAACCCTGTTCCTATAGTAAAGAAGTGATTATGGGCACATCATCCCACAGCTGATGATGGTCATGTTAAACACAAGAAAACTGAAACTTGGGACGATAATGGAAAAGCAATTTGGGAGTACTTTCAATAAGTTTTATTGTTTTTTGTAAAGTTTTCTTATGTAATAGTTTTCGATTAATATTTTAAAATGTTGTAACAATACAGTTTTATGTACCTTTTTATTATTTAAGCATTAAAAACATGAGAAAATAAACTACCTTTTGTTTTGGTATATCTTTTTTAATACTTAGTCAATAGGGCAAATAAGTGATGTTGACTTGGCCTCGCCCAGCCCTCTGCAGATCTCCCCGTAGCTGCCCGCGCCTCACCTTGCCCTTTCCAGGTTTCCCCAGGCCTTGGAAACTGGCAAAAAGTACCTGCTAAGCAATTGGCCACGAAGCGAGGACCTGGTCATTAAGCGAAGACCACTTAAATTTGGGGTTCCAGCCACATGGCCACGCCCACCCCAGTCACATGACTACCTAGCCATGCCCAGTCAGCAAGCCACTCCCATCCCATCCCATGACCAACAAACCACACCCACAAATTAGGCCACGCTCGCAGAACCAGTGGTGGGATTCAATTGTTTTTACTACCAGTTCTGTGGGCGTGGCTTGGTGGAGGTGGTGTGGCTTGGTGGGCATGGCAGGGGAAGGATACTGTAAAATCTCCTTTCCCTCCCCACTCCACTAACTTGCTTTCCAGCTCCGGTCTCCTGTGCATGGCAACAAAAGAAGACCCAGCCAATCAGCTGGGACTCGGGAGGCAGAGAATAGATGGGGCCGGGGCCAGTCAGAGGTGGTATTCTGAACTACTCAAAATTTCCACTACCAGTTCTCCGAACTGCTCGAAATTTCTGCTACCAGTTCTCCAGAACTGGTCAGAACCTGCTGAATACCACCTCTGATACAAACTGTAACTAAAAATCCAAACAAACCAAGCTGCACTAATTAACCTGACAGGGCAGAAGAAGAAATTTCAGACTTGAAAGCACGGCAAAACTCACACAGTTGGGAAGACGCCAGGAACACAGATAAGCCACGATGAGACCAGAAAAAAAAATCACAGTTTGCTCCCAACAGTTTGCTGTGCGCAGCTTCCCTTTGTAAACACTGTGTTCCCAGCTGCAGCTAATGAAGGAAATCAGGGCCCTTTCCTCCCCCGTAACCCCCGTAATTCATGTTGCTCCCTTCTCCGTTCCTCCCTGCATGCCCTAGGATGAAGAGGGGGTGGCCCTGGGACTTCCTCTGAATGTCCAGCTGGACTGTGCCCTTCCCCAGTTTCTTCCATAATCAACCGAGCCACACTCCCACCCCCTGTCAGCTGTTCAGTCTCTTCCTCCGAATCAGATTTTGACAGGGGCATGACACAATAGCACTTAGACTTATATGCTGCTTTACAGAGCTTTACAGCCCTCTTTAAGCGGTTTACTGAGTCAGCCTATTGCCCCCAACAATCCTTGTTTTACTGATCTTGGAAAGGTGGAAGGCTGAGTCAATTTTGAGCATGGTAAGATTTGAACTGCCAAATTGCAGGCAGCTGGCAGTCAGCAGAAGTAGCCTGCAGTACTGCACTCTAACTACTGTGCCACCAAGGCTCATAATCCTTGACTTAGAACTACAATTAAAGTCCAGAATTTTGAGGGGCTATGTCATCACTACAAACAGTCATTGTGACCACTGTAAGTTCACATGTAAACACAACAGCAGGCAGGTCAACTCTCAAAGTGAACAAATTCCCAAATTGGGACATGTCCTTCTGTAGAAGAGTTGCACCAAATTAGCTCTTCACCATTTTGAAATCTCTTCACAAAGATATTGGGAGATACCACCATGATGTTCCACCAAACTCTATGAAATTTAACATTAGCACCACTCAAATTGGAGAGCAGGTGCTGCATCCGTAGGTTTCAAACTCTTGATTATATTTCTACACCAGGGGAAATAAAGGGGATGAGTCAAGAATTTGAAAGGCCATTGAAGCTATGACAAAAAGATGTGGTAGGCCTAATAGGCACCATGCAGAAATAAATTATATAGATCTGAATTGGGGTTGCACATTAATGAGTCGTGCACTTTAGTTAATTATTGCTTTTTATGGTCACTTGTGAGGCTCAGGGGCCGCTCCTCAACTTCTGCATGGTATATAAGGATGTTTCGTCCTCAGGTTTTTCATCAGCTCATCTCTGCTTCTCCATTCTTCTCCTTGCAGAACTTGGTAAGTGATGGAATTGACTCTGTTGGTTTCTCCCTTCAGAAATCCTTGACTCTCCGTCTCTCTCTTTTCTCTCTCTGCTTCTCTACTTGGATTCCTTCCGACCTTACTTTATTCTATCGGGATGTTGTGTAGGTGCTTAACATAATCTCAAAGGACATTTGACCAAAAGACATTGAAAGCAGAAATTAAGAATGACTCGATGGAGGTATATTGTCCATTTAGGATAGCACAGAAAGACAAAGGGATGGCGAGGGATGGCGAGGGATGGCATATTACTATGCTGAAGATTGCTGTTTCTTCTCTTTGAACAGAGGTCTATCTTCAGTAATCAATGTTTTCCATGATTTTCAATGATCGTATAGTACACGAGACATGGATCTACCAGTTGTGGAGGGTTCCATAGTTTCCAAAATGGGCAAGCTATAAAGGGACATTAGAAATAAGAAGCAAAAAGTTTAGCATGATGGGGTAGCATGTAGCCAATGGCCAAGAGGGGCTAGAATGATGTTCTCAAAAGAGGTTGAGGGAACTAGATGGAACCCCACAAAAGGAACCTTTCTCCATGCTCTGCTTGACATTTTCCATGTCACGTTTGACAATGGTCTTCCCTGCCCCCCAACTACCCTGAATAAAATGATGTTGTATTTCTTTTCAGACATTCCTCCATCTTTCTAGAGATGTCCTGCTGTGCCCCAGCCTGTGCCAAAGCCACCTGTATCCCTGCTTGCAGCTCTCCCATTTGCTACCCAGTGGGCGGCTTGGGGTCTCTGACCTCGTGTGGTGTTGGCTCCTATGGGATTGGCTCAGCAGGTGGTTCGATGTCAGCGGCCAGCCTGGGCATAGCCCCTGGGGCCAATGTGAGCTGTGTCAACCAGACCCCTCCGTCTGAAGTTGTGATCCAGCCACCTTCTTTCAATGTTGTCCTTCCGGGACCCATCCTCTCTGCCACGGGTGAACCAGCTCGTGTGGGAGGATACACCGCGTGTGCTTCTGGGTTTTCTCGTCTACACTCAAGGTCCCGATTCTGGTAACCCATGTGGTCTCTGTAAATAGTAAGGTGGTGTCTGCTGCCAGGGGGACCACTGGCAAACAGACTCTTGTGACCTGAGTTTACGATGAAGATCTCATAGACCTGGGTGCCCGTAATCTCAAGCATCCATACGTCGATCCCTCCAAAATGTCCAAAACTCTGTGCTAATCCACAGAGATAGCCCACTCTGAAACATGAAGAAAAACTCAGATGGATTCTCTTTCCCTTCCTCCTCGGGCTTGTTAAAGTTGTAGTGCCAAATCTGGTTCTGATCTTTCTCTTCTGCTTCCAACATCTCCTTGTCTTGATTTCCTGGCCTCTGATGGATTCCACTCCTCCTTGGGGTTGGACCACAATTTCATGGCAAATGTTCTCAAAATTTCTATCTATTAAAGATTCACTGCAGCATCCACACATGTTTCTTTTGTGGTTCTTTCTTGTTAGCTCCTCCTTCGAGGATCCAAGTTCCTGGTTATGTCAGATTTCCTGCTCTGTCCTAACCCAAGCTTTCCTTGCTAGTGTTGTGGCCGATCGGCTGCCAGCAGAGATAGCAGCAGAGTCAGAGGAGGAGGAGGGAGTGCCTGGGCCTTCTGGTGGAGAGGCAGCTATTTTGGGGCCTGGCGTGAGGGAGGGGGAGGGGCAGATAGGCCCATCCCAGATACGTATAAGCAGGGAAAGGAGAGGAGAGCAAAGGAAAGCAATAAGCCAGCTCTCAGGGAAAGGCAGACATAGATGCTAGCCAGCCCCTCCCTTTTAAATAAATAGAGGTTTGGGAGGGGCCAGTTGTCACAGACAACCATTTATTTCTAGTCCACACCAAGCAATTCAGATTTCTTGGCTAAACCCAGACTTGTTGGGACTAATTACATTTGATATTTTGTTTATCCCCATGAATAAAAGACTGTTACTGCCCTGTTATAAAAAGGGGGTTGTTTTACTTGTGAGTAAACAGCTTATCATTACTTCTGAAGGCTGGGTCAGAACAGCTAGACCTATCTGCGGTAGAAGAGTAGGCAAAGCCGAAGGGAGGAGTAAAACATGTCATCAGTTTGGAATCGTTGTGTTGCCACAAGAGACACAAGCCATTGACCCTTATCTGGCACTTCATTTAGCACTGATGGTTAGTGGACCAGATTCTTGTGTAAAGGCCACAACAATATAAAGTCTTCTGCACTTTTAACCCAACAAACAATCCTGATTATTTGCTCCTGATATCATCCTATTGAAAGCAATGGAGTTTTTCTGATCCTGTAGAGGGCAGAGTGGGGTCTTGACAGGAGGTAGAGTCCTTGTCAAGACCTTGCAATAATAATTTCTTAATAAGACATCAGTATAGATTTTGTAGTCTGAAATACCTGGAAATGATGAAGGAACCTGAACATTGTGACATAGGTGCTGATTTTCAAAGATACACCACCAATAGATGGCAAAACTACTCATTTTAGCTGGTCAAATTTATGCAGAAGAGGAACTCATTGGCCTGGGAATGGTGTCCTCTAGGAAGCCTTGGTTGGAAAAATGGATGGATGGATGGATGGAACCCACACTGCATATCAGATATTAATATAATCAAGAGAGTCCAGAGATACTTCACAAGAAGAATCCTCCACTCTTCTGCTCGTAACAGAATACCTTATACCACCAGACTTGAAATACCTCCTCCTATCACAGCTGCCGCCAGCCCAGTTGAGAATTGACTCCCGGGCCGGCCGTCCTCCCCGCAGAAAGCTTGAAGACTGAGGAGGACCCTGGCGTAGCTGGCTAGCCAAGTTTCCTGTCTCATTTTTGGTAAGTTGCTTTTTTATTTAGGTATTCATTTATTTTTTATTATCTGTTTTTGTTTTTATTAATGATAAAAACAAAACATATACTAAAGAAATAAATAAATACATGAATAAAAATTATTTTACTATTTATCTTGATTTTTCTTTCTCCTTTAGCTTAAAGAAACATCAAAATGAACAGTAAAATAATTTTTGTTTATGTATTTCTTTCTTTCTTTAGTATCTGTTTTGTTTCTTATTATTAATAAAAAAACAGATAGTAAAAAAATAAATAATAACATTAATAAAGAAGCAACTTAACCAAAAATGAGGCAGGCAACTTCTTGTTACACTGATGTTGTTATACATTATCTGTTTCTGCTTAAATCAATATATAGCAACATCGATGTAACATGAAGTTGCATGCATACATAAATGGATTTTTTTTAAAATAAAAGTGTTTCATTTTTTAAAAACATAAAAAAAAACATAAAACATAAACCTTCTTCAGTTACATACAGTGTGTTGGTACAAATCATTTGTGCACAATCTCTGCAGTCTTTCCCTTCCAATTTCCATTAATTCTTATATCATAAATCCACTACATACTGTATATTTATATTATTACTATTATTAATTACTTACTAGACTTTACTAATATTACATCATTTTATGTGAGCAAATCACCATTTTTACTTAATCTATTTTATAATGTTCATTTCATAATCACCAGTCTATTCTATAACAATATATCCTTACTGTTATGTCCTGAGGACTCAAGGAGTTCTCACTCAGGTCCACTCACTTGTGTGGGCGTTATTTCCCCCATTCCCATTGGTCAGTTCTCCCCAGCAGCCAGCTATAAAAGCAGGCTGCGGGGTCCAACTGGCTGCTGATTGCTGCGAGCCAGTTCCAGGCGTGGCAAGCACGGTCAGCCCTTTATTTGTAAATAAAGTACTGTTGCACTCATGCTCTGGTTCAGCCTCTCATTGCTCAAACTTAACACTGGCGACGAGGATGGGATGGCTACCAAAAGCTCCTTGCAACTGCTGAGTCACTAGCCACCGATCTACAGCCCAGAGAGAGCGATCGGTTGGCAACAGGGGAAACGCTGATCCGCAGCCAGAGAGAGCGGTCAGCTAGCGAAACGAGCGATCAAAAAGAGCAAACGCAGATCCGCAGCCAGAGAAAGCGGTCTGAGTCAAATAGTTAGAAGCGTCTGTAGCCGCTTGTTAGCCTCGCTACGGGAAAGTGAAGCGCTGCGAGCCGCAGCCGCTCTGCATTTGGCGCGAAATTCAAACGGGTGTCATTTGAATTTCGGGCCAGTAGGAATCACAGCACAGCGCTGTAGAGAGTCACTAACGCCCACTTTTTGGCGCGAATCAAGACACCTCCAACGGCTAGCAGCCAACGTGGTAACCCAGAGAGAGAGAAAGAGAGGGTAGCAAAAACCTCTCCAGAGCTGATATCACTTGTAACTCACGAGCGTTCGTAGTCCCAGAGAGATTTCTCCCGCAGGTAGCCCAGCCGTTCCAGCACCATGAGTTCCAATCCAGTATTCCCGGCGTTTAAACCAGACGAAGAGAAGTGGGAATCGTATAAGAACCGTTTCAATCATTACATCGATGCGGTCGGCCTGTCGGATGCGGGAGAGCACCGGAAAAATCCTATTTCCTAATCTACTGCGGAGCCACCGTTTTACGATACCGCTGCAGCACTCGTGGCGCCGAGAGAATTAAAAAACGTTCCGTGGTCCGAGTTGCTTGAGATCCTCACAAACCACTACGCTCCCAGACCTTCACAAATCGCCAGGAGGTTCACGTTCCGAATGAGGAAGCAATCAAGTAAGGAGACCATCAACCAATATATGGCCCCCCTCAGAACAGCAGCCCTGCACTGCGGGTTTGGAACATACCTAGAGGACATGCTCCTCGATCAATTGGTTTGTGGGGTCAAGGATCTCAACCTACAGAGGCGACTGCTAGCTAAGAAAGACCTCAACCTCGCGCAAGCGGTAGAGGAGGCCCTAGCAGCCGAGCTAGCTACGAACGCAGCCACCGAAATTCAGGGCCCAAGCGCCAAGCTAGCAGCGTTCCCAGTCCATTCCGAAGAGGTGGAAGCGGAGGAAGGCCACAACGATGAGAACGATGTCCATCGCCTCACCAATGACAGACGGTCGCAGGTAGGGGCCAAACAAGAATACACCGGTCCACCCAAGCACATCACCCTGTGCCTAGCCTGTGGGGATCACATCAAAGGGCCACCTGCAAGTTTAAAGGAGCCGTTTGCAACAACTGCCATAAGAGGGGCACATTGCGAGAGTCTGCCAAGCCCCCAAAGCGCTGCACAAAGACCCCGTCCTCGCACTCGGGACCACAGAGGCAAGTATTAAACTGTCGCACGCACCGCCTTGCCAGGCGTACTTGCCACTCTGTTAGTAAAATTTCTCTCTCCGTTTCCCTAGAAGGTAAACCGTGCCACATGGAGGTTGACACAGGGTCAGCGCTCTCAATAATCTCGTGGAACACCCTCAAGAGACTCCACCCCAGCCTATCTACTACCCGGCTTCAGAGATGCCAGTTCGGTCTGAAGGACTACCAGGGAAGGCCATTCCCGTGATCGGCAGAGGCAAGTTCTTTGTCAGTTTTAGAGCTTTTAAAGGCCACCTACCTCTAGTGGTAGTTAACGGCAACCTACCCACCTTATTGGGGCTCGATTGGTTTCCCCACCTCGGCCTAGGGTTAACAGGAGTCCATGCTGTCTCAACCTCAGACACTGACTCCTTATTCGCTGACTACGCAGATGTGTTCAGTGAGGAGCTGGGGTGTTATAATGGAACCCCATCTCATTCACCGTTGACCCCCAGGCAGCCCCAATCAGATTAAAACCACGTAGAGTTCCATTTGCTATTCGACCAAAACTAGACGCTGAATTGGATAAACTACTAAAACAAGGGGTCATTGAGCCAACAGATTTCGCCAAGTGGGAGACGCCCATTGTCACACCCTAAAAAAGATGGTAGCCTGAGAATTTGCTCGGACTACAAGACAACAATCAATAAATATTTACAAGTTAGCGCCTATCCGTGCCCGTCATTCAGCATTTATTGCATACATTCGAACTGGGCAGTATTTTTGCTAAATTGGACATGTCTCAAGCATATCAACAGTTCCCTGTTGATAACCAAACAGCGGAACTTCAGACCATCGTCACTCACAGGGTGCCTTCCGATGCAAGCGTCTCCAATTTGGCGTAAGTGTTGCCCCGGGCATTTTTCAATCCCTCATGGAGCGGATTTTACAGGGCCTCCCTGGTGTAGTACCCTACTTCGACGACATCTTGGTCTCGGCCAGGGACAGACCCCAACTCTTCCAGAGAGTGCGAGCAGTGTTAGAGAGGTTCAGACAGCATGGCCTCAAGTTAAAAAAAAGAAAAATGCGCCATTGCCACTAGACAGGTGGACTTTCTGGGTTATAAAATTGACGCCTCTGGCATTCACCCCTGGAGTCCAAGGTCAGGGCAATCCACGAAGCTCCCACACCAACCTCCAAAACGGAGCTACAAGCTTTCTTGGGACTCCTAAACTTTTATGCATCCTTCTTGCCCCATAAAGCCTCAGTAGCCGAACCCCTACACAGATTACTAGACAAAAAGTCACCGTGGCACTGGGGGCACAAAGAAGACCAGGCGTTTAACGCCGTCAAATCACTACTTACGTCAGAGGCAGTGCTCATCCAATTCGACCCCAACCTTCCTTTAGTACTGGCAGCAGACGCATCCCCTTTTGGAATTGGGGCGGTCCTTAGTCACCGACTCGCCAATGGCGCCGAGGCCCCATCGCCTTTTTCTCCAGGACGCTCTCGGCCACGGAGCGAAATTACAGCCAAATAGACAAGGAAGCCCTAGCAGCTGTTGCAGCCGTGAAAAATTTTCACGAATTCCTTTTGGCCACTTCTTGAACTGGTCACCGACCATAAACCCCTCCTGGGCCTACTGGCCGCGACAAACAGACACCTCAAGTCCTCTCCCCTCGGATGACACGGTGGACGCTTTTTCTAGCGGCCTACTCATACAAACTTATCCACCGCCCGGGCAAAACTCTATCCCACGCTGACGCACTCAGTCGCTGCCCCTTACCCGCTCCGGCTGAAGACCCAGCTCCTGTCAATGCCATTTTTGAAATCACCCAGTTGGACCTGCCCATCACCGCCCTTGACATCGCCGCCAAAACCAAGGCAGACCAAACGCTCGCCCAGGTGCTCGACTGGGTGAGGGGGGTGGCCGGGAGGCAATGTTGATAACAAATTCGCACCCTTTAAGACTCGCATGCAGGAGCTGTCCAGTTTGCAGGGTTGTCTACTGTGGGGCATTCGAGTGATCATTCCGACCTCGCTGCGACCCGAGTCCTGGAGGCATTGCACGAGGACACCCGGCATTGTGAGAATGAAGGCGTTGGCACGCAGCTACGTATGGTGGCCGGGTCTAGACGAGGACATTGTCAATTGGGTAAGTTCCTGCAGCATTTGCCAGGAATCCCGTCCTGCTCCCCCATCGCCACCCCTACCAGATGGGAGAGCCAGCGCCCTTGGTCTAGAATCCATATCGATCTGGCCGGCCCGTGCATGGAAAGATGTTCCTAGTGGTCGTGGACGCTTATTCCAAGTGGATAGACGTGGCGCAGCTATCCACGACAACCACACTAGCAATCACCAACGTGTTAACGCGCCTGTTCGTTACCCATGGACTACCCGACTCCTTGGTCTCCGATAATGGCCCACAGTTCGCATCAGTAGAATTCAGCCGTTTTGCAGCCAACCTAGGCATTCGCCACATTTTAACAGCCCCATTCCACCCTGCGAGTAATGGGTTGGCTGAAAGGGCCGTCAGGACCACCAAAGAGGCCCTCGCTAGGTTTGGCAGAGATGACTGGCACCACAAACTCTCACGGTTCCTGATGAGCCAGCACTCAACCCCCTGTGCAGTCACCAATAAGTCCCCAGCGGAACTTCTGATGGGCCGACGCCTGAGGACTGTATTGGATAGACTGCACCCACAATACTGCCCTGACTCTCCCCTCGCTTCCACTTCGGGGTTAGACATTTTATGTTACAGGAGCCGATATTCGCCAGGAATTTCGCTGGGGACCCACTTTGGATTCCGGGCGAAGTCATCGCCGTCACCGGGCCGAGATCATATAGAGTCAGGCTGGAGGACGGTCGCGTCTGGAGGAGACACATAGACCAACTCAGAAGGCGCCTCAGCAACCTCGCAAACAAGGATCCAGAGTCTCCAGTCGAGGGGAACCGTCCCATCCGCCACCCAGCCACATCGCACCCAGTGACCAGTCTGCGCCAGCGGTCGTTCCGGTCAGCCCAAACCCGGACAACAGCGCCCAGAGAGTTGATCAACCGGATCCAACCCACGAGAGTTTGACTCCAGAAACCAACCCGGTGGTTTCCGAGGATGCCCAGTCCAGAGAGAGTGTTGGTGACACTATGCCAGCTCAACCGTCACAGGCTGATGCCGAACAGTCAGACAATGTTCCCGAGTTGCGCCGCTCCGGGCGCCAACACAAACCCCCCATCTACCTCAAGGACTATGCGTGTTCGCATCTGGGGGGAAGGGGTGTTATGTCCTGAGGACTCAAGGAGTTCTCACTCAGGTCCACTCACTTGTGTGGGCGTTATTTCCCCCATTCCCATTGGTCAGTTCTCCCCAGCAGCCAGCTATAAAAGCAGGCTGCGGGGTCCAACTGGCTGCTGATTGCTGCGAGCCAGTTCCAGGCGTGGCAAGCACGGTCAGCCCTTTATTTGTAAATAAAGTACTGTTGCACTCATGCTCTGGTTCAGCCTCTCATTGCTCAAACTTAACACTTACTTTACCTTACCTCTGTAATTCTATTATACTTATATTATAAAGTATTATAAAATATTTCATAAATGAAAAAGCAAAGCAGAAACAAATATCAATAAGTACAGCAGTGTAACAGAAAAATTATTTAAATTTCTTTGTATTGACTTATTTCTAATTTTGTTAATTATATCAACATGTTTATACTTATCAACCTTCTGTATTTAATTCATACATAGCAATGATCATTCTCCGCCTAATTTCTATCTCTTATCTCTATCCATTTCTGCACATTGTAATTTTTTAAATTTCATTTTCATCTATGGGGATCTCATTTTTCCACTGTTGTGCAAACATAATTTGAGCCGCTGTTAACATGCGTAACATTAAACATGTATTGTACTCCCTTTATTTGTGTGGGTACCAATAAAAATATTTCTGATTTTAAAATTTAAATCTATATGTTGCTTTACCATTTTTGCTAACCTTGACACTATATCCTCTTCATAGCTACACTAGCAGTGCTCAATACCGAATTCATATATTGCAGTTTTTTTAAACTGAGGAATAAATGTCAGAAAAAGAATTCAGTATTGCTCTGTGAATGTGCCTATCAATTCCATTTGTAATCTAACTTCTTAGATGATTTTGTACTATTATCTTTTCTTTGTACTATATGTATCTGCATATGGCTGTAAAAAGCTCCAGTATATTTTTAAGCTGCATTCTAAAAAGGTTAGGTGACCAAACATGGCTTCCCCTGGCCTCTCTGTCTCTGTTATAGAGAGAGCATTCCATCCTGGACTGTTGGTCCAGGTAAGTAGTCTTGGCTAGGAAAGGTTTTTGTGCTACTACTAGCACAAAATAACAAACTCCCTTGGTTTGTTAATAGTATTTCCATTTTAAGTGTTTCTTTTTCAATTAATGAATTGTAATTATGAAAATATCAGCCATTCTTTTATATACACAGTGCAACATATTTTTTATAGACTGTCATTTTCAAATCCACGTTCAGTTCCGTCTCATTCTTGTCTGGTGAAACTTGTTCCTCTTCCATAACATCTTTTAAACAGTAACTAGCTATAGTGTCAGGGACACTTAAAAGGAGCTTCATATTACTGATCTCCATTCCTCACCTGTTTCTTCGCTTGCCACTGCCCTCACCACTCAACTTACAACAACAATCGAGTCCAAACCACTACATTGTTGATTTTTTTTTTTTTGCAGCATATTGCCAGGATGAAAAGGTAAATGAGTTTGTCTGCTTTCTTCAGCGAGAAAACAAAAGGAGATCCAAAAGAGTCACAACCACAACTATTGGAGTCTGAGGAAAGCAGAGCCAGCACATCAGAGGTGGGATTCTTCCAGTTGGCACCTATTCACTAGAACCGGTTGTTAACATTCTAAGCAGTTCGGAGAACCAGTTGTAAGAAGAAATTACTGGCCTAATCCTGTAAGGAAGGCAGGAAGGAAACATTCTGGTGTTGCTTACAGAAACTGCCTCTCCATTAACCCTTATTACATTCTTGGCAGGACTAGACTTCCTGGTACTTTGCTTGCATGGAGTGACCATTTAAAGTTACAATGGCCCTGAAAAAAGTGACTTATGACCATTTTTCACACTTACGACTGTTGCAGCATCCCCACACTCATGAGCGGCCAGGCAAGGAGATGCGTGCCTTGATGTGAGTGATATTGAGTTGGCCACATAACATGAACACCAAGCCATGTCCACCACCTAAGCCATGCCCAAAGAAAGGGTTGCTAAAATTTTTGAATCCCACCCCTGCAGCACATCATTCATTGAAGAAAGCAGAGCTAGCACATCATCCACACCATGACCAGAGGAAGGAGCCAGCACATCATCAGGTACTTGGAGAGCTGAATCAGACATTGAAGGGAACCTTCCTGACTTCTGGACACTGCAGCAGTACAATAATTTTAGAGAAAAATATGATGGACTGGATGTTTCCCAGAAAAAATTAGGTTTCAAGTGTTCTGTATTAACATTCTTGAAGACTCGCATTCTGATTGGTCCTTATTTTCAGATGCTACAATAAAGAGCTGATTGTTCACTTTCGCGTCTCGCCTCTTATGTGACCCGATCCACCGATCTAACACTGGCGACGAGGATGGGATCGTGAGGCAAGGACCAACTAGCACGTGGCAAACGGTGGCCAGCGCCCTGCAGGATGGCCAGCACCCTGCCGCCCGCTCCGTTCGACCCAGCAACCGAAGACTGGGAGTCCTACATCGATCACTTCCAGATGTTTCTGGAATGCAGCAACCTCAAGGATGCCAACGGCCAGAGGAAACGGGCAGTATTCCTAACACACTGCGGGCCCGCGGTGTTCAAAATGGCCAAGGCGTTGGCGAAACCCACCGACGTCAAGGAGATGGACTGGGCTGACCTCGAGCCCATCCTGCGCCGCCATTACGCCCCTACCGTGCCCATCCTCATTCGTAGGCACGACTTCTACTGCCGAGATCAGCACGAAGGTGAGACCATCGGCGACTTCGTGGCCCAGCTGCGGAACCTGGGAGGCCCCTGCGAATTCCCCGACCTGGACAAGGCGCTTCGGGACCGAGTCGTCCTCGGACTCCGAGACCCCGTGCTGCAGAGCCGGCTGATGGCCAGAGGCAACATCTCCCTCGCCGACGCCCTCGCCGAGGCTACCGCCCCCGAGGCCACCTGCCAGTCAGCAGCCCGGATGAGGCAAGCCAACACGACCGAACGGCCACCGACCAACGAAGCGACCCCAGCCACCGCGAAGCCCGGGGAACCCAACCGTCGAGAAACGACCACGCATCATGGCGACTTCGAACCCCAATCCGACACCGAGGACGAGGATGAGGAAATCCATTGGCTGCAGACCGAGCGCGACCGCCGGGATCGTAGGGGACGTAAGTCGAGTTTCCATTGCGCCGGTTGCGGCGGCGATCACCCCCGCTCCGAATGCCGTTTTCTCGATGCCATCTGCAGGCACTGTGAGAAGCAGGGGCACATCGCCAAGGTGTGCCGCAACAAAAAGAGCTACAGCCCGCAGCGACGAGGAAACAACCCACGACGACGAGATGGCACCCCCCCAGGCACCGAGACCAACCGACTGAGAGCCGGTGGAGCCGCGACAGCCGCAGCAGACGACTCAGCGAAGCACAGCGGCGCGAGGAAACCCACCAGATGGTCGTCATCGGCCATTCATCAACCATGGACGCCCGAAAGGTACACGTGGCCCTGTGCATCGAGGACCAGCCCTGCAAGATGGAAGTGGACTCCGGGTCCTACCTCTCAATGGTTTCTTGGCGCACAATCAAGCGCCTAGTCCCTACCATCCGCCGCAACGAACTAGACGACCAGAAGCTAATCCTGAAAGACTATCAGGGAAATCGCATCCCTGTGGTCGGCATCGGGCACTTTAAGGTCACGTTCAAGGACCACACCGACATCTTGCCACTCATAATCGTTGACCGGGACCGCCCCAGCTTGCTCGGCCTGCAATGGTTCGCCCCGCTGGGCATCGAGGTGACGGGCATTCATCACACAGACGAGGCCGACTGGGAAGCGACGCTCGTAAAAGAATTCCAGGAGGTCTTCGACAACTCGCTAGGCAAGTACCGAGGGCCCCCTATATCTTTCAACCTTAACCCTAACATCGCCCCAATCCGCCTCAAACCCCGACGAGTGCCTTTTGCGCTCAAGCCGAAAATCGACGGGCAACTAGACAAGCTTGTCGCGCAAGGGGTACTAGAGCCCATCGACCATGCCCGTTGGGAAACGCCCATAGTCACCCCCATCAAACCCGATGGCTCCATAAGAATTTGCGGGGACTACAAGGCCACCCTCAATCACGCGCTGCAGCAAAGCGCCTACCCAGTCCCAGTATACAGCACCTTCTGCACTCACTGGGGGGAGGCCGGGTCTTCGCAAAACTCAACTTGGCACAAGCGTATCAGCAATTGCCGGTCAATGCGGAGACAGCTGAAGCGCAAACGATTGTTACACACCGGGGGGCTTTTCGGTGCAACCGACTCCAATTTGGAGTCAGCGTCGCCCCAGGAGTCTTCCAAAGTCTCATGGAGAGGCTCCTCCAGGGAATAAAAGGGGTGGTTCCCTACTTCGATTACGTGCTGACCGCAGCCGCCAACAGAGAACAATTGGAGACCCGTTTAAGGGCGGTGCTTAACAAATTCAAAGACGCCGGCCTTAAAGTCAAAAGAAACAAATGCCAACTCCACACCGAGAGGGTCAAGTTCCTGGGGTACCTCCTGGACCGGCACGGAATACACCCAACCGGGAAGAAACTCAGAGCCATCAAGGAAGCCCCCACACCAACGAACAAGGCGGAACTACAGGCATTTTTGGGACTGCTTAACTTTTACAATGTTTTCCTACCCCAAAAGGCGACCGTGGCGGAACCCCTGCACCGGTTACTAGATAAAGCAGCCATCTGGACCTGGGGGAAGCGGGAGGAGACTGCGTTCCAACGAACAAAAAACCTGCTGACATCGGACGCAGTCCTGATCCAGTATAGCGAGACCCTCCCGCTCACGGTAACGTGCGACGCATCACCTTTCGGCATCGGAGCAGTCCTCAGCCACACCCTACCCGACGGGAAGGAAGCACCCATCGCCTTTTTCTCCCGAACGCTGGCCAAGCCGGAAAGAAATTACAGTCAACTGGACAAAGAAGCCCTCGCCATTGTCGCCGGGGTGAAAAGGTTCCACAAATACCTTTACGGTAGGAACTTTTCAATCATAACAGACCACAAGCCCCTGCTCAGGATACTTGCAGGGAACAAGGCCACCCCGAACATCCTGTCACCCCGGATGACGCGGTGGTCCGAGTTCCTTGCCGCATACTCATATGAACTGTCACACCGGCCCGGCAAAAACATTCCGCACGCTGACACACTAAGCCGGTCACCACTACCCAACCTAGACGACGACCCAGCGCCCACAACGACGACCCTGCAAATCGAGACCCTACCCAGCACACTCTTAACCGCGCCAGACATTGCCCATGAAACAAATAAAGACAAACGGCTGGCGCGGGTATTGAGCTGGGTAGAGCGGGGGTGGCCAGAAAATGATGGCGGCGAGCAGTTCAAAGCCTTCCAAAACCGCCAAACTGAGCTGTTCTCACAAAGGGGGTGCATACTCTGGGGCGACCGGGTAGTCATACCAGAAGCGCTGCAAAACAGAGTGTTGGCAATGCTGCATGAGGAACACCCGGGGATCGTCAAGATGAAAGCCCTGGCCAGAAGCTACGCTTGGTGGCCAGGGATGGACAAACAAATCGAGACATGGGTCGCCGGCTGCAGCAGGCGCCAAGAGTCGAGAGCCAACCCCCCCGCCGCCCCGGTCCTGGAATGGGAGACCCCGAGAGGACCATGGTCGCGAATACAAATAGACTTCGCCGGGCCACCAAGGGGCATACATTCCTCATCACTGTAGACGCTTACTCCAACTGGCTGGAGGTAAGCACTATGAGGGCAACCACAACAGAAGCGGTCATCGACAAGCTCAACAAACTCTTTGCAACGCATGGGCTACCGGATGTCATAGTGTCGGACAACGGGCCACAGTTCACGGCACTGGAATTTGAGAAATACCTGGCCGAACGAGGCATCCGACACGCCTTAACCTCGACAGCTCACCCGGCGGCGAATGGTAGGGCGGAACGGATGGTCCAATACACAAAAAAGCCATCCAAAAATCGAAACCGGCGACATCCAGGAAAAATAAACAAACTACTCTTCATACAGCACATCACGCCGAGCCCGACCACGAACAAGAGCCCAGCGGAGTTACTAATGGGAAGGAAACTGAGGTCCCCACTGGACCGCCTACACCCCACCTACAACCCAGAGAAACCCCCGGATTTGAAATTTCGACCAAAGAAAAAAGTGTCCATGGAGCTAAAGAGTGGAAGAATTACCAAATTGAACCATCAGGAAGGAGTAAAGAAATCCAACAAGCTTCCCTGAGAAAGAAATTGAAGGAACATTTCTCATCTAAGGCTCACAATATCTGTACAGAGAAGGTGAAGCAATGTGAGCAGGATGTCATAAGCAAAGGACTGGAGAAGATGACAGAGAAATATCTGGGTAGTCCATGTAGAGTGTTTACTACAGTGTATAGTCTGGCACAAATGTGCAGATCATTTTCATATATAGAAGATCTGACTGAATTACAAATAACAAATGGTTTAGATTTGGGGACAGAGTTGCATTCACGTAGAACGGCAGTTGCAATAGTAGATTTCATTGCAAAAGATATCAGGAAATATTTATTTCCCAAAATTATTGAGAAAGCTCGCAAAATCTGTTTGATTATTGACGAAGCCTCAACAATATCTTCCAAACCAGTTCTTATACTGTACTTAAAAGTTGAGGGTACAGCTTTCTCACCAACAATTTTCCTTGAACTAGTAGAATTAGATAAACAAGATGCAGAGACGATATATTGTTCGGTTATAGAAAGTTTGAATAAAGTTGGGTTTAACAGAAAATAACTGGAGAATCATTTAATTAGCTTTTGCTCTGATAGAGCCAATGTTATACTTGGGAGAAAATCTGGGGTAACCACTAGGATAGCCAAAGAGTTTCCAAATATTATAATATGGCACACATCATCTGCAGCTGGTTTTAGATGATTCTATTAGGAAAATAAAGAAATCAATCATTAACAAATTTTTATTGATAAAATATATTCTATTTTCCATCAATCGAATAAGAACCTAATTGAACTTAACAAAATTTCCGAACAATTTGAGATTGAAATTGTAAAATTTGGTAGAGTTTTTGGACCAAGATGGGCTGCCTGTAGTTTAAGATCAACCCTAGCTGTGTGGCAGGCTTATCCAATGCTACATCGGTTTTTCGTTTCAAATAAAAAATACTCCGGTATGGCTTCCCGTCTTGAAAACTCATATTTTCTCGCTGATTTGGCCTTGATGATTGATGTGCTAGCTGAAATATTTCTCCTTTCTAATGCATTGTAAGCGAGAAACATAGACATTATAAAGGCTGAAAAACCTGTAATAAGTTCAATTAGATCATTTGAAATGCTTATAGAGAAAAAGGGTTCATATGAAAATAAGGTTGATGAATTAATTACTTCAGAAACCTTTAAAAACATAAATTTTATACAAAATCATCAATGTGTGGGACTTCCTCATGAAAAACTTATACAAAGCATTGTAACTAATTTGAAGAAAAGATTGATGGATTGCAAACATTTAAAAACAGGCTTCCAATTTTAAGACATTGATCAATTAAAATTTCTAAATTATTTGGAGCCAGATTATTGGAATATTGAAGAAGTGATGGTTCCATGGAGAGCAGCTGAAGGACAATTGGTTGCATTGGGTCAAATTTTTAATTATGAAATCAATATTAAAGATTATGGTGATTTCATCGAAAATGTGCTAAAAGATTCTAAAAATTATACAATTCCTTGCAGCCTTAAAAAGGCTAGAGATATTATTAAAACTATTGCAGTCAGTTCAGCAGAGGCGGAAAGGGGCTTCTCGCAGATGAACATAATATGTTCAGAGGGCAGAAGTCGCCTTACAGTTTCCAATATTGCAAACCTCCTGACCCTCAGTCTAATTGGCTTACCTGTGCAAGAATGGAACCCTGTTTCTATAGTAAAGAAGTGATTATGGACACATCATCCCACAGCTGATGATGATGATGCTCATGTTAAACACAAGAAAACTGTAATTTGGGACGATAATGGAAAAGCAATTTGGGAGTACTTTCAATAAGTTTTATTGTTTTTTGTAAAGTTTTGTTATGTAATAGTTTTCGATTAATATTTTAAAATGTTGTAACAATACAGTTTAATGTATCTTTTTATTATTTAAGCATTAAAAACATGAGATAATAAACTACCTTTTGTTTTGGTATATCTTTTTTAATACTTAGTCATTAGGGCAAATAAGTGATGTTGAGTTGGCCTCGCCCAGCCCTCTGCAGACCTCCCCGTAGCTGCCCGCACTTCACTTTGCCCTCTCAAGGTTTCCGCAGGCCTTGGAAACTGGCAAAAAGCACTTGGTAAGCAATTGGCCACGAAGCGAGGACCTGGTCATTAAGCGAGGACCACTTAAATTTGGGTTGCCAGCCACATGGCCACGCCCACCCCAGTCACATGACCACCTAGCCATGCCCAGTCAGCAAGCCACTCCCATCCCATCCCATGACCAACAAACCACACCCACAAATTAGGCCACGCCCACAGAACCAGTGGTGGCATTCAATTGTTTTTACTACCGGTTCTGTGGGCGTGGCTTGGTGGATGTGGCGTGGCTTGGTGGGCATGGCAGGGGAAGGATGCTGTAAAATCTCCATTCCCTCCCCACTCCAGCAGAAGGTTACTGCAAAATCCCATTCCCTCCCCACTCCACTAACTTGCTTTCCAGCTCCGTTCTCCTGTGCATGGCAACAAAAGAAGACCCAGCCAATCAGCTGGGACTCGGGACGCAGAGAATAGATGGGGCCGGGGCCAGTCAGAGGTGGTATTCTGAACTACTCAAAATTTCCACTACCGGTTCTCCGAACTGCTCGAAAGTTCTGCTACTAGTTCTCCAGAACTGGTCACAACCTGCTGAATACCACCTCTGATACAAACTGTAACTAAAAATCCAAACAAACCAAGCTGCACTAATTAACATGACAGGGCAGAAGAAGGAATTTCAGACTTGAAAGCACGGCAAAACTCACACAGTTGGGAAGACGCCAGGAACACAGATAAGCCACGATGAGACCAGAAAAAAAATCACAATTTGCTCCCAACAGTTTGCTGTGCGCAGCTTCCCTTTGTAAACACTGTGTTCCCAGCTGCAGCTAATGAAGGAAATCAGGGCCCTTTCCTCCCCCCTAACCCCCGTAATTCATGTTGCTCCCTTCTCCGTTCCTCCCTGCATGCCCTAGGATGAAGAGGGGGTGGCCCTGGGACTTCCTCTGAATGTGGAGCTGGTCTGTGCCCTTCCCCAGTTTCTTCCATAATCAACCGAGGCACACTCCCACCCCCTGTCAGCTGTTCAGTCTCTCCCTCCGAATCAGATTCTGACAGGGGCATGACACAATAGCACTTAGACTTATATGCTGCTTTACAGAGCTTTACAGCCCTCTTTAAGCGGTTTACTGAGTCAGCCTATTGCCCCCAACAATCCTTGTTTTACTGATCTTGGAAAGGTAGGAGGCTGAGTCAATTTTGAGCCTGGTAAGATTTGAACTGTCAAATTGCAGGCAGCTGGCAATCAGCAGAAGTAGCCTGCAGTACTGCACTCTAACTACTGTGCCACCAAGGCTCATAATCCTTGACTTAGAACTACAATTAAAGTCCAGAAATTTGAGGGGCTATGTCATAACTACAAACAGTCATTGTGACCACTGTAAGTTCACATGTAAACACAACAGCAGGCAGGTCAACTCTCAAAGTGAACAAATTCCCAAATTGGGACATGTCCTTCTGTAGAAGTGTTGCACCAAATTAGCTCTTCACCATTTTGAAATCTCTTCACAAAGATATTGGGAGATACCACCATGATGTTCCCCCAAACTCTATGAAATTTAACATTAGCACCACCCAAACTGGAGAGCAGGTGCTGCATCCGTAGGTTTCAAACTCTTGATTATATTTCTACACCAGGGGAAATAAAGGGGATGAGTCAAGAATTCGAAAGGCCATTGAAGCTATGACAAAAAGATGTGGTAGGCCTAATAGGCACCATGCAGAAATAAATTATATAGATCTGAATTGGGGTTGCACATTAATGAGTTGTGCACTTTAGTTAATTATTGCTTTTTATGGTCACTTGTGAGGCTCACGGGCCGTTCCTCAACATTTGCATGGTATATAAGGATGTTTCGTCCTCAGGTTTTTCATCAGCTCATCTCTGCTTCTCCATTCTTCTCCTTGCAGAACTTGGTAAGTGATGGAATTGACTCTGTTGGTTTCTCCCTTCAGAAATCCTTGACTCTCCGTCTCTCTCTTTTCTCTCTCTGCTTCTCTACTTGGATTCCTTCCGACCTTACTTTATTCTATCGGGATGTTGTGTAGGTGCTTAACATAATCTCAAAAGACATTTGACCAAAAGACATTGAAAGCAGAAGTTAAGAATGACTCGATGGAGGTATATTGTCCATTTAGGATAGCACAGAAAGACAAAGGGATGGCGAGGGATGGCGAGGGATGGCATATTACTATGCTGAAGATTGCTGTTTGTTCTCTTTGAACAGAGGTCTATCTTCAGTAATCAATGTTTTCCATGATTTTCAATGATCATATAGTACACGAGACATGGATCTACCAGTTGTGGAGGGTTCCATAGTTTCCAAAATGGGCAAGCTATAAAGGGATATTAGAAATAAGAAGCAAAAAAATTAGCATGATGGGGTAGCATGTAGCCAATGGCCAAGAGGGGCTAGAATGATGTTCTCCAAAGAGGTTGAGGGAACTAGATGGAACCCCACAAAAGGAACCTTTCTCCATGCTCTGCTTGACATTTTCCATGTCACGTTTGACAATGGTCTTCCCTGCCCCCCAACTACCCTGAATAAAATGGTGTTGTATTTCTTTTCAGACATTCCTCCATCTTTCTCAAGATGTCCTGCTGTGCCCCAGCCTGTGCCGTACCCACCTGTATCCCTGCTTGCAGCTCTCCCATTTGCTACCCAGTGGGCGGCTTGGGGTCTCTGACCTCGTGTGATGTTGGCTCCTATGGTATTGGCTCAGCAGGTGGTTCGATGTCAGCGGCCAGCCTGGGCATAGCCCCTGGGGCCAATGTGAGCTGTGTCAACCAGACTCCTCCGTCTGAAGTTGTGATCCAGCCACCTTCTTTCAATGTTGTCCTTCCGGGACCCATCCTCTCTGCCACGGGTGAACCAGCTCGTGTGGGAGGATACACCGCGTGTGCTTCTGGGTTTTCTCGTCTATACTCAAGATTCTGGTAAAACATGTGGTCTCTGTAAATAGGAAGGTGGTGTCTGCTGCCAGGGGGACCTCTGGTAAACAGACCCTTGTGACCTGAGTTTACGATGAAGATCTCATAGACTTGGGTGCCCGTAATCTCAAGCATCCATACGTCGATCCCTCCAAAATGTCCAAAACTCTGTGCTAATCCACAGAGATAGCCCACTCTGAAACATGAAGAAAAACTCAGATGGATTCTCTTTCCCTTCCTCCTCGGGCTTGTTAAAGTTGTAGTGCCAAATCTGGTTCTGATCTTTCTCTTCTGCTTCCAACATCTCCTTGTCTTGATTTCCTGGCCTCTGATGGATTCCACTCCTCCTTGGGGTTGGACCACAATTTCATGGCAAATGTTCTCAAAATTTCTATCTATTAAAGATTCACTGCAGCATCCACACATGTTTCTTTTGTGGTTCTTTCTTGTTAGCTCCTCCTTGGAGGATCCAAGTTCCTGGTTATGTCAGATTTCCTGCTCTGTCCTAACCCAAGCTTTCCTTGCTAGTGTTGTGGCCCATCGGCTGCCAGCGGAGATAGCAGCAGAGTCAGAGGAGGAGGAGGGAGTGCCTGGGCCTTCTGGTGGAGAGGCAGCTATTTTGGGGCCTGGCGTGAGGGAGGGGGAGGGGCAGATAGGCCCATCCCAGATACGTATAAGCAGGGAAAGGAGAGGAGAGCAAAGGAAAGCAATAAGCCGGCTCTCAGGGAAAGGCAGACATAGATGCTAGCCAGCCCCTCCCTTTTAAATAAATAGGAGAGGTTTGGGAGGGGCCAGTTGTCACAGACAACCATTTATTTCTAGTCCACACCAAGCAATTCAGATTTCTTGGCTAAACCCAGACTTGTTGGGACTAATTACATTTGATATTTTGTTTATCCCCATGAATAAAAGACTGTTACTGCCCTGTTATAAAAAGGGGGTTGTTTTACTTGTGAGTAAACAGCTTATCATTACTTCTGAAGGCTGGGTCAGAACAGCTAGACCTATCTGCGGAAGAAGAGTAGGCAAAGCCGAAGGGAGGAGTAAAACATGTCATCAGTTTGGAATCGTTGTGTTGCCACAAGAGACACAAGCCATTGACCCTTATCTGGCACTTCATTTAGCACTGTTGGTTAGTGGACCAGATTCTTGTGTAAAGGCCACAACAATATAAAGTCTTCTGCACTTTTAACCCAACAAACAATCCTGATTATTTGCTCCTGACATCATCCTAATGAAAGCAATGGGGTTTTTCTGATCCTGTAGAGGGCAGAGTGGGGTCTTGACAGGAGGTAGAGTCCCTGCCAAGACCTTGCAATAATAATGATGTCTTAATAAGACATCAGTATAGATTTTGTAGTCTGAAATACCAGAAAATGATGAAGGAATCTGAACATTGTGACATAGGTGCTGATTTTCAAAGATACACCACCAATAGATGGCAAAACTACTAATTTTAGCTGGTCAAATTTATGCAGAAGAGGAACTCATTGGCCTGGGAATGGTGACCTCTAGGAAGCCTTGGTTGGAAAAATGGATGGATGGATGGATGGAACCCACACTGCATATCAGACAATAATATAATCAAGAGAGTCCAGAGATACTTCACAAGAAGAATCCTCCTCCCTTTTTTTTTTATATAATAATTATATAACAACATTTTTTTTTTTTTTTTTTTTTTAAATTTTAAATTTTTTTTTTTTTTTTTTTTTTTTTTTTTTTGTTTATTAAATTTTTTTTTATAAAGTCCTACCTGTCAATGAATACTTCAGCTTCAAACACAACAACACACAAGCACACAATAGATATAAACTTAAGGTAAAACGCACCAAACTCCATTGCAGAAAATACGACTTCAGGAACGGAGTGATAAATGCCTGGAATGCCCTACCTGACTCTGTGATCTCTTCCCCAAGCCCCCCAAACTTTAACCTTAGATAGTTGACCTCAACCCATTCCTAAGAGGTGTATAAGGGGCGTGCCTAAGAGCACCAATGTGCCTACCATTCCTGTCCTAATGTCCCCTGTTATTCGTACCTATTTCATGTACTCTTAATCATGTTTTCGATTATATCTGTTACCTAAAACATGCTTGACAAAATAAATAAATAAAATAAATAAGAAAGACTCCCATTCAGGGCAGATTAAAAAAATGGATGGATGGATTTTGTCTTGTTTGAGACACTTTAATTTTTGGATTGTAATATCATAATGGCAACCACTGGCAAAGTGGTAAAAATACAGGAGAGAAGAGGAGTGGTAGAGCAACATGCAGAAAGGAAAATTACACCAGATTTTCTTTAGAAAATGTTTGAGCAGCTGGGCAAGGAATGAGCAAAGGAATTTTAATTGAAGAACAAAAGAAATTTCCAGAGGCGATAAATGTTTCTCAACAAGTCAAGTTTTTTCATGGCAATGATAGATGCTAACCAAAAGAGAAATGGAAATAATGAAATTATGTAAAGCCAAAAACTTTTGAGTTTGTGGATAAACCAAGGAAACGGCCTGGTTAAAAAAAAAAAGTCAAATGGATTCACTTAACAATGGTAGTGCTCACTTAAGGACTGAGATGTATCTTTTATGACCGCCACATCTGCTTAATGACTGCTGCAAAAGCTGTGGTAAAACTGGGTGCAAGGCATGGTGAACCATTGAATGACCAGTGGGACGTATGACCCATGAAGCTCCAAAATGAAGCCAAAGTTAATAAATGAAGGTTAATGGGATATTGGGGTTTTTCCTGAGTTCCTTGGAAGAGCCAATTGGGAAACTGGATGAAACTTGGGGAGATTCTTTGCCAAAATTTAGAGTATCTTTTTTTTAAAAAGAAACATTTTTGCATTCCTCAGTTTGACCCTGATAATCTTGACTTCACAAATTAGAATAGAACAGAATAGAGATGGAAGGGACCTCGAAAGTCTTCTAGTCCAGCCCCCTGCTCAAGCAGGAGAACTATACTGGGGTCGGCAACCTTAAATACTCAAAGAGCCAACAAAGGTTTTAATCAGAAGCCCCCTGTTCAATTCTGGAGCTGACTGGAAGTCTGGTTCCCCCCACCACAGAGTCTCCTCCTAGTGCGGCATCCTTTTCCTCTACCTGTCCTAACTAAAAGCTCTATCCATTGTGGAGCTGACCGGCAACAGGGAACCATAGCGGAGGGATGAAAGAGCCACATGTGGCTCCAGAGCAGCGGGTTGCCGACTCCTGCCTTATACCATCTCAGACAAGTGGTTGTCCAGCCTTCTCTTTAAAACCTCCAGTGGTGGAGCACCCACAACTTCTGGTGGCAAGCTGTTCCACTGATTAATTGTCCTCACTGTTAGGAACTTTCTCCTTAATTCCAGGTTGCTTCTCTCCTTGATCAGTTTCCAACCATTGTTTCTTGTCCTGCCTTCAGGTGCTTTGGAGAATAATTTGACCCCCTCTCCTTTGCGGCAGCCCCTCAAATACTGAAATATTGCTATCACGTCACCCCCAATTCTTCTTTTCTTTAGACTAGCCAGACCCAAAACCTGCAGCCATTCTTCATATGTTTTAGTCTCCAGGCCTTTTGATCATCTTAGCTGCTCTCTGAACTTTCCCCAAAGCCTCAACATCTTTTTTTGCAGTAAAGTGATCAAAATTAGTTGCAGTATTCCAGGTGTGGTCTTACAAGGGTTTTGCAACACGGCATGAATACTTCACGTGATCTCGATTCTATGCCTCTGTTAGTACAACCCAGGATTGTATTAGCTGGCTAGGAGGTTCTCTCTACTGGTCAACCATGCCACACATTGGTGGGTTTCAAAACTTTTTCTTACCGGTTTGGTGAGAGTGCGCGCTTTGTGCATGCATGCATGCTTCATGCGCTTTGCATGTGTGCAGCATTTGCAACTCACCTTCTCCTGCAAGCCCTGTGTGTAAAACAGTGGAGGTGTGGCAATCCACTATGCCGTGCGAAGCAGCTGAGATTGAAAAGCAGGAAATAAAGGTAAATAGAGTCGGGGCAGGTGGGCAGGCCCAGCAGCTAATTGTCGGACCAAACCAGTTTGTTCACAGATGATCTTTGGAGCAACTGGTTCAGTCAACCCGGGCCAAACCGGTAGAATACCACCACTGATGCCAGGTGATCCAACTGTTCTCTAGCTTTGAGACATTTTCTTCCCCTCAAAGTTGACGTGCTTGTCAACTTTTTTTTTTTTAATTTCCAGGATGGCTTCATTGCTTCCAGCCACTGTCCCAAATCCAGTCTCCTCCAGGATGGAATAAGAAGAGCCAAACCTTTCCAGCAAGGGGCATCATGAAATATCCAAATGCTAGGGTTGGATTGCTTGGATAAACATACGATGTGGCCTCCTTTTCATCTTAGTTTTACATTGGAAACTGAGGCCATCTAGTTAAGAACATCTGCCTTCTTGTAACCTTTTAATTATTTTGACGTTATGAAACCTCCCCTCGGCAAAGATTCTTTCACATGAGTGATGCCTTCATAAGGTTCTGAGCCATCCACTTGCTTTATAATTGCAGGAAACTTCCTTTCATGGGTGGAAATAAGAAAGAACAACTCTTGTGTCACCCAACACTTTAAGGCTGAATGTTTGGGTTGACCACTCACATTCAGGAAATGAAACAGGAAGGCCAAACAAAAAATGGCTCACTTGAGAAGCCAAATAATCTTCACCTTCATGACCATCTAAGCTGATCAATGCAAATATTTGTGTAGACATATCTATTTACGATGACCCTGGACAAAGGGTGTCAAACTTGATTTCATTGAGGGCTACATCAGGGTTGTGTTTGACCTCGGGGGCAGTGGTGGGATTCAAATTTTTTACTATTGGTTCTGTGGCTTGGTGGGTGTGGCAGGGGAAGGAGACTGTAAAATCTCCAGTCAGAGATGGCATTTGCCAGTTCTCCAAACTACTCAAAATTTCCACTACCAGAACTGGTCAGAACCTGTTGAATACCACCTCTGCTTGGGGAGCTGAATGGGCATGGCAGGGATGGACATGCCCAGGGTGAGTGTAGACAGCTTGACGTCCTGCAGAACCTCTGCCAGTGAAAACGGAGCCCGGGAGGGCCACAGGCCTCCCTCCCAAGCTCCATTTTCACTGGCAGAGGCATCACGGGCCAATCCTTCACTGTTTCCAGGGTAGCCCCATGGGCCAGATCCAGGGGTGAGCTGCTGGGAGCTCACAGGGGTTCAGAAGAGCCCCTAGTTAAGATTCTGTGGAGTTGAGAGAACTCCCAAATCCCACTCCTAGCTGACCCCACCCAACCTTCCCCTCCCCTCCCTGGAGTCCCCACACAGCCCGTTTTGGATGCAGATGAATGCAAAGCCCGCATGGAGGCTCGGGGAGGGTGAAAAACAGGCCTCCTGGAAGTTTGGGAAGGTTGGAGATGAGCCCGTTTCCAGCTTCCAGAGAACCTCTGGAGCCCAGGGAGGGCAAACACACACACATACACACACACACTGCCACGGTGCAGGAGGCTGACTAGGCCATGCCAACCCAGCAACCGGGCAGAGAACCCTTTGCTAAAATCTTTGAATCCTACCCCTGGGAAAGGACCTTGGCTCCTCCACATGAGGTAGATCCCTGAGTGGCCCTGGGAGAAGAGTCAGCTGGCATATATTGATACGTGTGGAAAACTCCTCAAAGTTGTGAACTCATCTTTGTGAGAGGCCCATGTGTGGAGAGGTAGATCTAAAATCCACAAACTTACCCCACCCTTAATAATAATTTGAACAATTTGCTAACAAGAAATCCTGGCTAAGCTCTCTTTCCCAACATGCTAGCAATTTATGTATAAGATTCAATTATTTAAAATTATTTTTACAGAAGAATCTTTAGCCACAAATGTGTTCCTGCTTACAGTCTGCACAGTACAGACTGGATGTTGTTATACTCTCTGTGAGAAACTGGGCTTTGAAATGCTGGACTATTAGATAAACCAAGCATTCATTCTTCTTAAGGTGTTTATGACATAGGGCCTGCAACAGAATATTCTTATCCTTTTTTGTAAGTTTCACTGTTTGTTGCAAAAGGGAAACAAAATGATGCTCGCAATAGTTTTGATCAATATTGGTGAATTTCTATCATTTTATAAAATGGAAGAAGGTCAATTCCATAGTCATGACAATTATCCAAATAATTTCAGAAGTAAAGGTTGTCCCCCTAATTATTTATGACATAAATGTAATCCCTAAAGATTGATGTGGACAACTAAAAGAATTAGCAGCCTCACAGTGGCTATATTCATACAACTGGGTCAGTGGTGAGATTCAACAATTTTTACTACCGGTCCTGTGGGCGTGACTTGGTGGGCGTGACTTGGTGGGCATGGCAGGGGAAGGATACTGTAAAATCTCCATTCCCTCCCTACTCCTGGGGGAAGGTTACTCCAAAATCCCCATTCCTTCCGTACCCCACTAATCTGCTTTCCAGCTCTGTTCTCCTGTGCAGAGCAACAAAAGAAGACTCAGCCAATCAGCTGGGACTCAGGAGGCAGAGAATAGATGGGGGCAGGGCCTGTCAGAGGTGGTATTTGCCAGTTCTCCAAACTACTTAAAATTTCTGCTACTAGTTCTCCAGAACTGGTCAATATCACCTGCTGAATATCACCTCTGAACTGGGTAGCCCATGATTTGCTTAGCAATTTTGTGAACCCAGCTTACATATTGAATGAAGAATAGGATTAATTATAAGGGAGCCTTTTAAAGATGCTAATCAAGCCTAAAGCAGGATTCACATTCTTCAAAGCATATAATCACTTTTATTTTGCCATCCTTGAACTCAGGAATGAGAAAATATTTTGTTCTCAAGCCTCTACATAGGTAATACTATTAACTAGGACTCAGGATAAACTGTATTATGTTGTAACCTTGACAAGATTGTTTTATCCTAAAAGCATACAAAACAAAGCAGCCTTTACAATTACTTTATTATTAAAGCAACAACTTCAGTTAGGTTTTAATGGAGAGACATTTGGTTCCCAAACAGAAGATTCATGTTCTAGTAATCTAAGTCAAGATAGAAGAAAAGATATAGTAGAACAGTGTGTACATATTAGATATTTTTATGTACAAAACCCAGAATTATTTGGAGTTGGATATTTTAAAATCTATGTAAGTAAAAAAAATTTAAATGCACAACAAATACATTTTTACGGTTAGATGGTACGAAAGCAACCAACAACGACTCATTTTTTTTTAAAGCTGCCATTTTAATGCTAATTAAATTTTATTGACATGGCATCTAGAAAGCATAAACTTTCAGAAGAGAGATTAATCCTGGTGCTTCTTTATTTTCTAAGTCTGACGAAGAATTAGTAAGATACAAATGTTTGGTTTATTTGCTGCTGGCAGTCTTCACACTACCCATCTTACCTAAGTAACTCTGGGCAATTTATAAACATAATAAAACAATATAAAACATGATTAAAAACACAGTTAAGCATTCTGTACCAGCATGTACGCTCCAAGTAGCCTGAGAAATAGACCTGTTTTGGAAGAAAATATCACCCCATGAGGTGAAGCTATGTGCTATGCATCTTACTTTTATTGAATTATTTTACTATATTTAATTTTAATCACATGTTCGTTAGATTACTAAACACCTTTAAACAGGGGTGGGCTTCAAAAATATCAGCAACCAGTTCTCTGCCTGGTTGCTGAGTGGCCATGGCCATGGTCGGTGTGGCCAAGTCAGCCTCCTGCACCATGGTGGGAGGGGAGCTGTTTTTCTTTGTCCCGAGGCTCTGGAGGCTTTCCTGGAGCCTCTGGGAGGACGAAAATGACCTCCCCTGGGCTCCAGAGGCCCTCTGGAGGCTGGAAACTATTTCTGGACTTCCAGAACTTCCAGGAGGCCCGTTTTTCACCCTCCCCGAGCCTCTGTGCAGGCCCTGTACTTACCTGGCAAAACTGGCTGTGTGGGGACTCCTGGGAGGGAAGGGGTGAGTGGGGCCAGCCAGAGGTGGGATTTGTGGGTTCACTGAACTGCACAGAATCTTAGCTAGAGGATCACTTGAGCCCGTGCAAACCCACCGCAGCCCACCCCTGCCTTTGAATGGGGACCAGAAGAAACAGAGAGCATGTGAAGAAAATATGGTTGGGATTGGTTGTAGCCTAATTCATGTAACATTCCTTCTTTTTCCTAAAGAAGATGTATGGCCACTATCAAAAGGCTATTGTGTTCTAGTTCTGAGTGAGAGAAAACAAAAGCAGTTTTTAAAATGTTTCTTTGGAATTATAGTAGTAAAATATTTTCAGTCTTTGTAGTGGTATCTCTTAAATAAATGGGATTTTTAACATAAAAGCTAGCCAATTCCTCCTGGACCTAGATAAATGCTCTAAAACACATTAACTGTATCTCCATGCTTAAATATGTACCTGTAATGATCGCTGATATTGAGCAGTGAGAATCAAAATGGTTGATGGTTATGACAAGATGGTTAAGGCAGAAGTACAACCAAATCCTATCACTTTATATTGCATGAAATACCAATGCACATACAGAAATGATTGGGGCTTGGACTGCATCACATAAGTAGTCCTCAACTTACAACTACAATTAAGCCTAAAATTTCTGCTGCTAAGTGAGACATTTGTTAAGTGAATTTTGCCACACTTTATGACTTTTGTTGCCACAGTTGTTAAGTGAATCACTGCAGTTATTAAATTAGTAACTGTTGTGGAGCGGCGGAATAACCTGAGGCGAACATGGAGTGAACTTCAGCTTTTACTTTATTGTAACAATAAAGGGTTGCCGTGGCTGCCGTGTTAACAAGGCAGCCAGCTGGTGGACAACAGCTGATGCCGTTTGACAGCTCCCTTTTATAGCCGGCTCTCAAACGGCATCAGCCAGTAGGAACGGTCCGTGTTCCCACTGGAAACACGGACTGGAGTGAAGACTTCAGCTCAGTCTTTTCCGAATGCCACACTCCTTTCCCCAGAACGGAGCATGCATAGTCCTTCAGATAACTCAGGCGCTTGCGCAGGCAGCGAGATCTTCTAGGTTCTGACAAAGCTGCTGCTAGAAGGAACTTTTCTGCTTGTTGGGCAACTTCTAGTGCTGACGAAGCTGGCATCTCGGCTTCAGGCATCTCTGGGCGAGGGACAGACGGCTGCTCAGGTAGGCTTGCGTTCCTGTCAGGTTTGTGGGAAGTTTCTTTGGGCGCTGGCGGTTTCTCTGTCGCAGGAACATCTTGAGGGCCATCTGCAGACGAACTCCAACGCCTTCTGAGTTGATCGATATGGCAGCGCCAAATGTGCCCATCTTGCAGTTGGACCCTGTAAGACTTAGGACCAGTTACCGCCACAATCTGCCCAGGCATCCACAAAGGGTGTCCCGCATAATTCCGGGCATAGACCTGGTCATTTTTAGCAAACTCCCTTGCCTGGCTATTTGATCCTAGGGGCATGACTGGGGCATAATATGGATGGAGTCTGTCTAAAGTAGTCCTCAGACGTCTACCCATGAGAAGTTCAGCCGGAGACCTATTAGTGGTGACACAGGGAGTCGTGTGCTGGGTTAGAAGATACTTAGCAAGCCTAGAGTGCCAATCTATGGGCCCAAGCCTTTCCAGGACCTCCTTAGCAGATCTGATTGCTCTTTCAGCCAGGCCATTACTGGCAGGATGAAAAGGAGCTGTAGGTGCATGCCTGATTCCCAGGTAAGCTAGGAAGACCTCAAACTCACAGGAAGTAAACTGGGGGCCGTTATCAGACACGATAGTGTCAGGGAGGCCATGGGTAGCAAATATCCTTGATAGAGCCTTAGTGATAGCTTCTGAAGTTGTGGTGGTCATCAAGGTCAGCTCTACCTATTTAGAAAAAGAATCAACCATCATCAGGAATGTACGCCCATAAAAAGGGCCAGCCAGATCAATATGCACTCAGGACCAAGGGGTCCCAGAATCTTCCCACCTGCCTGGAGTGGATGTGGGTGGAGCAGGTCTGGTAATTTGGCATGGCTGACAAGCATTTACCCAACTTGTAATCTGAGCATCCATGCCCAACCACCATACATAACTGCGAGCTAGGGCTTTCATTCTGACAATGCTGGAATGCTCTTCATGCAGGACCTTTAAAACTGAGGCTTGCAACTTGGAAGGGATAACTACCCTAGTTCCCCAAAGTAAATAGCCTTGCAAAGAAGACAGTTCTTGCTGGCGAGTTTTGAAAGGCATGAATTCGGGGGCATAAGGAATTGCGGGCCACCCCCTTCCCACCCAGTCAAGGACTTGGGCGATTACCTTGTCCCTGGCAGAGTGGGCAGCGATATCAAGGGCAGTGATGGGAAGTGTGAGATCGTTGATCAGGAACACAGCGCTAGTTGGTGCAGGATCCTCCACAGGAACAGGCAGGGGCAGCGACTAAGAGCATCAGCGTGGCAGAGACTCTTGCCAGCTTGATGAATCAGTGTATAGGAATAGGCAGCCAGAAATAAAGTCCACCTGGTCATCCTTGGAGACAAAATCTGAGGAGTTTGTCTATCGCCTGACAGAGGCTTGTGATCTGTAACCAACTCGAAATAGTGTCCATATAGAAACTCATGGAATTTTTTGACAAGCAACTGCAGCCAAAGCCTCCTTGTCAATTGGGCTGTAGTTGAGCTCAGCTGGGGAAAAATTTCTGGAGAAAAAGGCAATGGGTGCCTCAGAACCATTAGGCAGTCTATGACTTAAAACGGCACCTATGCCAAAAGGAGAAGCATCTGCTACTAAAACTAAAGGTAAATGCTCATTAAATTGGATCAGAACAGCATCGGATGTGAGCAATGATTTGACTGCAAGGAAAGCATGGGCTTCCTTAGGTCCCCAGTGCCAGGGGGATTGCTTAGCCAAGAGTCTGTGCAGAGGCTCTGCAATGGAAGCTTTATGTGGCAAAAATGAAGCGTAAAAATTAAGAAGTCCTAAAAAGGCCTCCAATTGCAATTACATGATGAATTCACAAAACAAGGGAGAAAATGCATTATGGTTCTTTCTAATGGAGCCTTTGTTAAACCTACCTTAAATTTAAATGATGCTATTAATCCTTCTAATGTTACAAATCACAAACCAGGAACTCAGACTTCATATATGGTATCAGATTACTGCACTGGACTACATAAACTTTTGGTTTAATATTTAAACTCAAATTTGGTGGATTTTTTTTCTTTTTTGGTAAAAAAAAATATTAAAGGTTAAAAGATAAGTATGCAATTGTCCTTCTTCAGCCTTTGAATACACTCCTCTGAAAGAACTATTGTCCATACTCTTGATAATAAGTTTATATATCTATATTGATATTTGTAGAAAACCCCAGGGGAATTTTCCAATGGAATTTTCACTTTCCACTGCAAGGTATATTCTGATTCAGTCTTTATGTTTTAAGTACCTTGTTTATAAAATAGCAGCTCTACAATATTTAACAGATTGTTAATCATTTTGGATTAATAATCTAATATTTCTTTCTAGAATTCACCAGAGGACAGATCTGTATTTAATATTTATTGTTTCTGATTAAAAAAAACCTCATCAGATCTTGAAATTAAATTTCTTTCATTCCAATAAATCATTTATTCTGAATATGTTCTATATCTCCAACTTTAAATTGTATTTGTTTTTGTTAAAAAAAAATAGATTTCATTGTTTTTAGTATTGCAAACAGTTGAAGCAGATCGTCCATTTTCTAAACTAAAATTATAATCCAGCATCATAAGAAGGCCCAGCAATGTTACCATATTTTTAATTTTCATAAATGGAACTACTTAGTTTAGAACAGCAGTACCTAAAGCTTACATATACAGCAGTACCTAAAGCTTACATATAAATCCGGGAATATTAGTATTGTTTCTAAATATGTGAATAAATTTCTAGGAATACTGCAGCATACAATTCCATATTCAGCATTGTAATCCTTCCTTTATTAATGCAAAAGCAATTACCGTTCAAAATCAACCAATTGAAGGCATTTTTCCTTCTTTATAAATGTGTTTATAAAATCTGCCAAATTGTAATTTATTCATATTGGAGAAAATTGGGATCACGTGGGGAAAAAATTAAACCTGGGTAAAGCTGTCTTTTGCCTGCATCAAATTCACCAAACCCTAAAGGTTCTGCTCTTCCCATTTTTTCCAAAGAACCCTATTTACCAGATATGATTGCTGCCAATTAATTGTTTGAGAACTTTAGAGACCATTCTACCCAATAATTTAAATCAGAAACCATATTGTAGCAAATGAAAGACTCTCTGAATATGGAATGGCACAAAGACAGAAAAGTCAGGTGTACAGTATATGAAGAGTGAAAACCCTTCCAATATTTTTATTAATACTGGCATTTTTTTCACCAAAGTGGAGGGAAAAAAAATAACCTAATGAATTACAATTCTACAACTAACATTAATAAGCCTTACTGTACTTTTATGGTTTGTATAATTCCTAATTGGTTCAGGAACATCAAATCCTGGAGGTGAGCAGCCATTTTCAAAATATTAAATTTAGCATCCTTGAAACACTTCATGAATGGGGTGGTGTGTGCCTATGTGTGAGTTCTCTGATAAGAAGAACAAAAGAAAATGTTGCTCTTGTTTGCTTCCTTGCTTGGGGTTAATGATATCTTTGAAAAGTGCCCTAAAATAGAGCACAAGGTATTAAATGTAATAAGTGAAAACATGATACCCCACCCATTTGCTACTGGAAAATTGGTTAATTTCTTAAGCATGGTGTCTAGAATGATATGTAATGACTAGCCCTAATCTGATTTCCTGTTTACTGAGAGTTCTGGTGCTAATACTGTTAGATCGGTGGATCGGGTCACATAAGAGGCGAGATGCAAGAGTGAACAATCAGCTCTTTATTGTAGCTTCTGGAATATGGACAAAGAAAGTGTGCGAGCCGCTTGGCTTTATACAGCCGGCCGGCGGCTCGGTGGCCAATGGCAGCGCTTTGAATCTCCCGCGATCGGCTCGGCCAATCGCGGTAGATTCTTAGTGCTCCAATCACGGCCATTCAGTCGACCAATCGGATTTCGGTCCGGGTGGACCAATCAAGGTGCGAGTCTTCAAGAATGCTAATACAGAACACCCCTCCCCTCATGGTTTCATCTGACGCCGCGTCGTGACGTAGTCGCGCAGGTAGGTGGGGCTCCGGGTCTGTCTAGTCGACCTGCGCGGTTCAGTCTGTGTGTGACCGTCGGCCGGTTCGGACGGGCTCCGCGTCGCTCTCAATTCCGTTGATGGAACCGCCTGGAAGGGTGAGCCAGGCCTGACGCCGCAGCTCCCGCCCGGATGCCCTGGGTTGGTCGAGTTGCGGTTCCTGTTGCTCCCGCTCGGTCTCTCCGGGCTGGTTGAGCTGGCTTGGCTGCACCTTCCCGGTGAAGATCCCGTCTGTGACAGTTCGAGGTCTGCTGGTGAGTATGGCTGGTTTGTTTGGTCGTTTCTGTCTCCTGGTGGGGGGTGTTCGGCTTGCGCTGGGGTGTGTGTCGTGGATGGTTCTGGTCTTTCGTCGGTTGCTGGTTTGGTGGTTGAGGCTTCCCCTCCCCCTCTGCTTTCCTTGGTTGTTGTTGTTGTTGCCGAGTCGTCGGGGGTGTTGGCGGCTAGTCTGGATCGTAGCTGATCGATGTGCCGCTTCCAGCTCCTTCCGTCTGTTGTTTGCAGTCTGTATGATCGGGGCCCGGTTACCTGCGTTATTTGTGCGGGTACCCAGAGGGGGTCTCCCGTGAAGTTCTTTGCATAGACCGTATCCCCGATGTTGAATGCCCGGTATCAGCTGGAGGAGTCCGGGGGTTTCTCTGGGTTGTAGGTGGGGTGTAGGCAGTCCAGTGGGGATCTTAGTTTCCTTCCCATCAGTAGCTCCGCTGGGCTCTTGTTTGTGGTCGTGCTCGGCGTGATGTGTTGTATAAACAGTAGTTTGTTTATTTTTTCCTGGATATCGCTGGTTTCGATTTTTTGGATGGCCTTTTTTGTGTACTGGACCATCCGTTCCGCCCTACCGTTCGCCGCCGGGTGAGCCGTCGAGGTTAAGGCGTGTCTGATGCCCCGTTCGGCCAGGTATTTCTCAAAAGCCACTGCCGTGAACTGAGGCCCGTTGTCTGACACTATGACGTCCGGTAACCCGTGCGTTGCAAAGAGTCTGTTGAGTTTGTCGATGACCGCTTCTGTCGTTGTTGCCCTCATTGTGCTTACCTCCAACCAGTTGGAGTAGGCGTCTACGGTGATGAGGAATGTATGCCCCTTGGTTGGCCTGGCGAAGTCTATGTGTATTCGCGACCATGGTCCTCTCGGGGTTTCCCATTCCAGGACCGGAGCGGCGGGGGGGTTGGCTCTTGACTCTTGGCACTTGCTGCAACCGGCGACCCATGTCTCGATTTGCTTGTCCATCCCTGGCCACCAAGCATAGCTTCTGGCCAGGGCTTTCATCTTGACGACCCCCGGGTGTCCCTCGTGCAGCAATGCCAACACTCTGTTTTGCAGCGCTTCCAGTATGACCACCCGGTTGCCCCAGAGTATGCAACCCTTTTGTGAGAACAGCTCAGTTTGGCGGTTTCGGAAGGGTTTGAACTGCTCGCTGCCGTCAACTTCTGGCCACCCCCGCTCTACCCAGCTCAATACCCGCGCCAGCTGTTTGTCTTTATTTGTTTCATGGGCAATGTCTGGCGCGGTTAAGAGTGTGCTGGGTAGGGTCTCGATCTGTAAGGTCGTCGTTGTGGGTGCTGGGTCGTCGTCTAGGTCCGGTAGCGGTGATCGGCTTAGCGCGTCAGCGTGCGGAATGTTCTTGCCGGGCCGGTGTGACAGTTCGTATGAGTATGCGGCAAGGAACTCGGACCACCTCGTCATCCGGGGCGACAGGATGTTCGGGGTGGCCTTGTTCCCTGCGAGTATCCCGAGCAGGGGTTTGTGGTCCGTTATGATTGAAAAGTTTCTGCCGTAAAGGTATTCGTGGAACCTTTTTACTCCGGCGACGATGGCGAGGGCTTCTTTGTCCAGTTGACTGTAATTTCTTTCCGGCTTGGCTAGTGTTCGGGAGAAGAAGGCGATGGGTGCTTCCTTCCCGTCGGGTAGGGTGTGGCTGAGGACTGCTCCTATGCCGAAGGGTGAGGCGTCGCATGTTACCAAGAGCGGGAGGGTCTCGCTGTACTGGATCAGGACTGCGTCCGATGTCAGCAAGTTCTTTGTTCGTTGGAACGCAGTCTCCTCCCGCTTCCCCCAGGTCCAGGTGGCTGCTTTATCAAGTAGCCGGTGTAGGGGCTCCGCCATGGTCGCCTTTTGGGGTAGGAAAACATTGTAAAAGTTAAGCAATCCCCAAAATGCTTGTAGTTCCGCCTTGTTTGTTGGTGTGGGGGCTTCCTTGATGGCTCTGAGTTTCTTCCCGGTTGGGTGTATTCCGTGCCGGTCCAAAAGGTACCCCAGGAACTCGACCCTCTCGGTGTGAAGTTGGCATTTGTTTCTTTTGACCTTAAGGCCGGCGTCTTTGAATTTGTTAAGCACCGCCCTTAAACGGGTCTCCAATTGTTCTTTGTTGGCGGCTGCGATCAGCACGTCGTCAAAGTAGGGAACCACCCCTTTGATGCCCTGGAGGAGCCTTTCCATGAGGCTTTGGAAGACTCCTGGGGCGACGCTGACTCCAAATTGGAGTCGGTTGCACCGAAAGGCCCCCCGGTGGGTAACAATCGTTTGCGCTTCGGCTGTCTCCACATCGACAGGCAACTGCTGGTACACTTGTGCCAAGTCGAGTTTTGCGAAGACCCGGCCTCCCCACAGTGAGTGCAGAAGGTGCTGTACTACTAGGACGGGGTAGGCGCTTTGCTGCAGCGCGTGATTGAGGGTGGCCTTGTAGTCCCCGCAAATTCTTATGGAGCCATCGGGTTTGATGGGGGTGACTATGGGCGTTTCCCAACGGGCATGGTCGATGGGCTCTAGTACCCCTTGCGCGACGAGCTTGTCTAGCTGCTCGTCGATTTTCGGTTTGAGCGCAAAAGGTACTCGCCGGGGTTTGAGGCGGATCGGGGCGATGTTGGGGTTTAGATTGAAGGATATAGGGGGCCCTCGGTACTTGCCTAGCGAGTTGTCGAAGACCTCCTGGAATTCCTTTACGAGAGTCGCTTCCCAGTCGGCCTCGTCTGTGTGATGGATGCCCGTCACTTCGATGCCCAGCGGGGCGAACCATTGCAGGCCGAGCAAGCTGGGGCGGTCCCCGTCCACGATTGTGAGTGGCAGGATGTCAGTGTGGTTCCTGAAGGTCACCTTGAAGTGCCCGATGCCGACCACAGGGATGCGGTTTCCCTGGTAGTCTTTCAGGATCAGCTTCTGGTCGTCTAACTCGTTGCGGCGGATGGTCGGGACTAGGTGCTTGATTGTGCGCCAAGAAACCATTGAGAGGTAGGACCCGGAGTCCACTTCCATCTCGCAGAGCTGGTCTTCGATGCTCAGGGCCACGTGTACCTTCCGGGCGTCCGTGGTTGATGAGTGGCCGATGACGACCGTCTGGTGGGTTTCCTCGTGCCACTGTGCTCCGCTGAGTCGTCGGCTGCGGCTGTCGCGGCTCCACCGGCTCTCGGTTGGTCGGTCTCGGTGCCTGGGCGGGGTGCTGTCTCGTCGTCGCGGGCTGTTGCCTCGGCGCTGCGGGCTGTAGCTCTTTTTGTTCCGGCACACCTTGGCAATGTGCCCCCGCTTCTCGCAATGCCTGCAAATGGCGTCGAGGAAATGGCATTCGGAGCGGGGGTGATCGCCGCCGCAACCGGCGCACTGGAAACCCGACTTACGACTCCGGCGGTCCCGGCGGTCGCGCTCGGTTTGCAGCCGATGGATCTCCTCGTCTTCGTCCTCGGTGTCAGATGGGGGTTCGAGGTCACCGTGGTGCGTGGTCGTCTCTTGCCGGCTGGTTTCCCCGGGCTTCGCAGCGGCTGGGGTCGCTTCGCTGGTCGGTGGCCGTTCGGGCGCGTTGGTTTGTCTCATCCGAGCTGCTGACTGGCGGGTGGCCTCGGCGGCGGTAGCCTCGCCGAGGGCGTCGGCGAGGGAGATGTTGCCTTTGGCCATCAGCCGGCTCTGCAGCACGGGGTCTCGGAGTCCGAGGACGAGTCGGTCCCGTATTGCCTGGTCCAGGTCGGGGAATTCGCAGGGGCCTCCCAGGTTCTGCAGCTGGGCCACGAAGTCGCCGATGGTTTCGCCTTCGCGCTGATCTCGGCGGTAGAAGTCGTACCTGCGAATGAGGATGGGTACGGTGGGAGCGTAATGGTGTCGCAGGATGGGCTCGAGGTCAGCCCAGTCCATCTCCTTGACGTCGGTGGGCCTCGCCAGTGCCTTGGCCATTTTGAACACCGCGGCCCCACAGTGTGTGAGGAATACTGCCCGTTTCCTCTGGCCGTTGGCGTCCTTGAGGTTACTGCATTCCAGAAACATCTGGAATCGGTCGATGTAGGACTCCCAGTCTTCGGTTGCTGGGTCGAATGGGGCGGGCGGCAGGGTGCTGGCCATTTTGCAGAGTGCTGGTCACCGTTTGCCACGTGCTAGTTGGTCCTCGCCTCACGATCCCACCTTCGTCGCCAGTGTTAGATCGGTGGATCGGGTCACATAAGAGGCGAGACGCGAGAGTGAACAATCAGCTCTTTATTGTAGCTTCTGGAATATGGACAAAGAAAGTGTGCGAGCCGCTTGGCTTTATACAGCCGGCCAGCGGCTCGGTGGCCAATGGCAGCGCTTTGAATCTCCCGCGATCGGCTCGGCCAATCGCGGTAGATTCTTAGTGCTCCAATCACGGCCATTCAGTAGACCAATCGGATTTCGGTCTGGGTGGACCAATCAGGGTGCGAGTCTTCAAGAATGCTAATACAGAACAAATACTCTGTTGGAGAGTTCTCACATTCTGTCTTTGATCAGTCTTAAATTCTCATCCAACAAGAGGAGCAGCCGAGTCCAGCTTCCCTGAGCTGATTCAATCAATTCATATGCTTGATATGTAATCCACAGCTCAATTAATCACTGACTAACTGATGAATGTTCTCAGCAATAATATTAACTATTCTTTTTTTTTCATTTTGCTAATAACTAAGAAAATGTCATAACTTTTCCCATGGAAAGTTGGATTATTAATGAATGCGATCCATATGCTCATATATAGAAACCAGAATCAGATGTTTCTCTGGTAATACTTTATAGATTGCAACAATCTGCTTTGTATGGCTATAGTCTCTCTCTCTCTCTCTCTCCCCGTTTGATGACCCAGTGGAGATAAGCAATTATTCTAATAGTTTAAATAATAATTGCATTCCTTCCTCCTTCATATGATGTTCGACTCGATGTTATGGATACCTTAGTGAAAATAGGAAATGTTTATCTGAAACCACTAGATTGTGTCCAGCAGAGTTCAAGCTGGAATGGTATTATTATATCATAATTTATTTATTTTCCACACTAAACATGCAAGGAATGAGTATCACATTTTATCTTTATAAAAATATCACTATGTATTTCTTGTAGAACATCAACAGAGAGTTCAGGAGATTGTCATTGGCAAAAGTTTCTCCCAACAGAAATGCAAAGAATGTAAATGTGCAACTGTTATTAACAATTGAGTGTGAGAAACTTAAGGCAGGAAGACTTACACAAACAAAAATGCAGGAAAAAGTGCACTGGATTTGAACTGAGATATTAAGTCGTAATTCATACCACTCAATGATTATATCAGCTGTTTGTAATTTCTCTTATACCTCTTAGAATAAAGGTTTAATCGCAGGCTATATTATTCAGGTTTCTGAGAAACATGCTAAATTTGTGCCAGCCTTTTTTATTTATTTTATATTTTATTTTTCACATTTCTGGACCTCTGTTTCCCTCATAGGGAGATTCCAACCTTGAGGAGTGTGACAGTGAGAAACTTTGAAACAGTTAGCAATATAAGCTAAATGTATGCAGGTATGTAAATATGTATGTGTGAGGCAAGGAATGGGGGAGAGGGAGAAACAGAAATAATTTAGAGTAATGATTAAGAGCAGTCAACCAGAAACCAGGAGACCAGGAAGTCTCCTAATTCAGGTACAAAGACAGACGGTAGCTTTGGCCTAATCACTATCTCTCAGCCCTAAGAAGCAGGCAAAGACAAACTACTTTTAAAAAAATGCATCTGTCACTTCTAAAACCAAATATTTATCCTCTATAAAATGGGAGAGCCAGTTTCGTCTAGAAAACCAGTTTGGTCTAATGGTTAAGGCACCAGGCTAGAAAGTGGGAAACCATAAGTTCAAGTCCCACCTTGGTCATGAAAGCCAGTTGGGCCATTCTCTCAGCCCAACCACATCACAGGATTGTTATTGTAGAGAAAATCAGAGGAGGAAGGTGTTTCAGACATGCTCTCCACCTTGAGTTATTTGTAAAAGAATAATGGTGGAATACAAATAAATAAATGGGGTTAAATACATCTCCTAGGGTTCCAAACAGCTTTGAAAACATGGTTTTGGTCCCAGGCCTAGGGTTGATGTTTATTGTTTGTCTAGACTCTAAAGCTACTGTTTTGTTTTGTTGATCTTGTTTATTAGATCATTTTAGTCTGGGCTGTCCATCTGATTTTTTAGTTGTTTGTATGTTTTTTTCCTACTTAAAGTCTATTGGAGTTGGGCAACTAACAAAATTTATGTAAACAAATAAGTAAAATCTGGTTTGATATAGCCTACCTTTATACAAATCAAATGCTTCTTTTGTTATAGAAAAAGAAACAGGATAATACAAAGGTGACAGCATTCACTGATTTCTCCTTCTCCAGCATCACCTATTATATGTTTCTGGAAAATCCTCTAGCTCTCTGAAGCATGTTTGATTCCCATGCTGAGGAGCAGAGAGAGAATAATATCAAAAAAGAATAAATATCACCCACCCCTTCCTCCAATTCAAGGCAGAATGCACACACAAATTTACCTCAGTCCTTTCATAATTTATTGCTAATCGGGGTTAAAGTTCATCTATGTTGGATAAGCATGAACTAAATGATAGCAGTTTAGAATAGAATTGTGGATACAGTATTTATTTAAAAAAAGAAAAATGTTTTATAGGAGGAGGAGGACAATGATGACAATGATAGTGATGAATTTATATGCTGCCCAACTTCTCATGCCAAAACCTGAAGAGGTAAAATAGTAGGTACTGAGCCTAAGTATGCAATTCTCTGCACATATAATACAAAGAAGTCTTACTGGAATCAAAGGGACTTTTCATTAGCTGTGTCTGGATAACATATCAAACATTTTAGTGTGTTTAATCAAATATTATTGTGCACTGAAACCTAAAAGAGCCACCTGTTGGTGTACATTCAAATCAGACTTTGCAATATAGATGTGTTGGGTTAGGGTTAAGGTTTGAATGAATCTCAAGGAATGGTTGTATCTGCTTCAGATGACACCACAAAAGTTGGGTTAAAGTTGAACATGCTGAGAGGCTAAGTAGATGGCATGTCCATCTCATTAATCCCATTTTTTCTTAGTATGTCTGATTATTACAAACATTACATTAATTTTAACTGATTAATTGATACATTAATTGATACATTAATTTTCCTCTTGAACTAATGAAAATGAAAGTATATCTTTGTATTGAGCAAAAGTTGGATTTCAGTGAGGCTTAATAGCATGATGTATTCATTTTTTTAAAAAATCCTAATTATAAACAGATAATCAGAGTTGGAAGGGACCTTGTAGGTCATCTAGTCCAACCTCCCGCCCAAGCAGGAGACCCTACATCATTTCTGACAAATGGCAATCCAATCTCTTCTTGAAAGTCTCAAGTGATGGCACTCCCACAACTTCCAAGGACAAGCTGTTCCATTGGTTGATTGTTCTCACTGTCAGAAAGTTTCTCCTTATTTCCAGGTTAAATCACTCCTTGTTCAGTTTCCACCCATTATTCCTTGTCTGGCCAAGTGCTTTAGAAAATAGCTTGACCCCTTCCTCCCTGTGGCAGCCCCTCAAATATTGGAAGACCGCTATCATGTCTCCCCTGGTCCTTCTCTTTACTAGACTAGCCAAGCCCAGTTCCTGCAACAGTTCACTGTATGTTTTAGCCTCCAGTCCCCTAATCATCCTGATTGCCCTTCTCTGTACTTTTTCGAGAGTCTCAACATCTTTTTTATAATGTGGTGACCAAAACTGGATGCAGTACTCTAGGTGTGGTCTTACTAAGACTTTACAGAGTAGTATTAGTACTTCCCTTGATCTTGACTGCATCCCTCTATTAATACAACTTAGGATTGCATTAGCTTTTGGGGCTGCTGCTGCACACTGCTGGCTCATATTTAGCTGGTTGTCCACTAAGACTCCAAGATCCCTTTCACAGTTATTGCTATTGAGCCTGGTTTCACCCTGTCTATATGTATATTATATTATATTAGATAGTAGATAGATGAAAGACAGACAGACAATAGATATGGTGAGGACATTTGGAAAATCATACCAGAAAAAAAGCCTGAATAATATATTTCTGACTAAAGGGCGCCATGAAGAGCATTTATTATCAAGGTGAGCCACAGCTCAGTCATTTGGCATCTAGAAGAAATAACTTTATAGTAATTTGGCTTATTTGGAGAAAAAATCTGTCAAGAATCTCTCAAGAAAGTTCCTGACATGGTATTATTCAATAATTTGCAGGACAAACAATTATATATTTTTAAACACAGCCTGCTACATGCATTACATTGTTGGTTTAAAAATTACAGCGGTAATGGAGAAAGCTGAAAAGCCTTCCACCTACCCGGCCAGGAACAGCCAAAGCCAGGAGTCAAGAGGTGTTGCAACCATGAGACTGGTGAATCAGCCCTCTCTTACATGCATTACAATAAAACTGGCAGGGGTGGGATTCTACCAGTTCACACCTATTCACCTGAACCGGTTGTTAACATTCTAAGCAGTTCAGAGAACTGGTTGTTAGAAGAAATTACTGGCCTAATCCTGTAAGGAAGGCAGGAAGGAAACATTCTGGTGTTGCTTACAGAAACTGCCTCTCCGTTAACCCTTATTACATTCTTGGCAGGACTAGACTTCCTGTCTCAGGAACATCTCTGGAGTTTTTCCCCCCTCTTTTGCTGGTACTTTGCTTGTGTGGAGTGACCATTCAAAGTTACAATGGCACTGAAAAAAGTGACTTATGACCATTTTTCACACTTACAACTGTTGCAGCATCCCCACAGTCATGAGAGGCCAGGCAAGGAGATGCATGCCTCGATGTGAGTGATATTGAGTTGGCCACGCCCAGCCAATAACATGACCACCAAGCCACACCCACCAACTAAGCCACGCCCACAGAACCAGTTGTTAAAAAATTTGATTCCCACCCCTGAAAACCAGGCGAGATGCTGATCACTTTTACATCACAGCAGATATCCCTGATTTTTTCAGGCATCCGGTTTTACGATTTCATACTCATCGTGTAGGGTAGAGTTTTTCAAAGCTTGACAAATTTAAGATGTGTGAACTTTTAACTCCCAGAATTCCCCAGCCAGAATGCTGGCTGGGGAATTCTGGAAATTGACATCTTAAACTTGCCAAGTTTTGAAAAACACTAATAAAGGGCATGTCATACACAAAATATCTTTTTGATTTTAGACAAAAGTCTCTTGTAGTTTTGTAAGAGAATGTCATAAGAAAACCCATAAAGGAGGGAGTACCCAGGCTGAAGTGGCTAAAGAAGATATGAATAGAAATACAAGGGAGAGTCTTAATAAGTAATTCATTGCACCTACGGTCATCTCAGAAATTTTTTGTGCCTTTTATCTTATCTTTGTCTTTTGACCAGGCTGGTTGTGTTCTTTCCCTTGTTCAGTTAACTAAAGGAACAAGAACAAGGAGGGATGGAAGGAGGTCAGCCAATTAGAAATCAGGCCCCAAAATACTCTAAACTTGAAATGTCGCTTATACTATTGAGTAAAAAACAAAGAACTGTAGCCTCATAACAAGACTGAATACATGAAATAAGAAAAAAACATAAAATGCCATTTTCTTGCTTTTCCTATTAGAAATACAGTTACCTGATTTGTACGCTACTTTAAAGTATGAATTTGTTGCACTATAGTTTATTGAATAAACCTCAGTGACAAAGTTCATATAATATACTAAGCCAAAGTTAAACCATGTCATGTTTTAATGAATGATATGAAGCAGGTTCATTTAAAGGATAGTGTCTCCAAAAATTAACAAAACGTGTATGTGTAACAAGCTTATATCTCTTAGAGCACAATTCTAGACTGCCAGTTCTCATTTGGACCATTCCAATTGTCCATAAGAATGAGCTGTTTTCCCTCCCTTATGATCTGCCACTCTGAAAACAGATTGAAGGAACATGTTTAATTTGGAAAAGACAAGACTAGGTGAAAAATTAAAGCATGCTTTAAATTTCTGAAACAATTTCTGAAACAAAGAAAGTCAAGAATTGTTCGATATTTTTTCAGAATGCAGGATTCATGCTAAGGGAAAGTCAGATTTCATATCAGTGTTAGGAGAAACATCCTAAACCTGAGAAGTGTTTGACATTTGAATATGAATGTGGAGATAGTGAACTCCCATTCACTGTTGTTGTTTTAGCTTCATTGAGATTACTATTGGAACTAAAAGGCTTGTAGGCAGAGATCCAAGGACACAGTTGTTGATAAAGTAGGTTTATCACAGAAAAGGGATCATTTTGAACTGCAAGTCCAATGCAGCAAGACAGTATCAAATCATAAAGAATACATGTATCTACTAACATTACTAAAAGATGTTCTACACTCAAAGAAGTTATTCAGGTCACCCAAACTTCTGAAACAGATGATTTTCCAACTCAGATTGGACTACTTCCTCTGTCAGTTTGGTTGCAGGGAAATTGCCATCTGCATGCATTCTGTGTTGAAGCATAACAAAAAGTGGCATTCACTTTTAAATAAATTCGAAGCTACATATACAGTATTAATCAGATTTGGAAACAAAGAGTAATATTTTCAGATGCACACAGAATGCAGAATGTGATCAAAATGTAATGTCATAGAGATAGCAATGGAAGCATGAGTAGAAAACCTACAATCCTCTGTATAAACTGGCCCAATCTTTTTGTGTGTGTACATGCATGCCGCACATGTGTGTGTGTGTATGTGTGTGTGTCTATGGGAGGTGTTTATGCTTAGCCACTCAAAATGGAGAACAGCAGCTTATGATCAGCTGTTTTTGGAGCAGATGTATAAGTTATACAAAAGAAATATTACTGTACCTTCCTTCTAACATGCTGGGGCGTAAGACATTAAACCTCACTAAAGCTTTTTTTTGTGAGGAATAGATAATATTGTAAAGTATTAAGGTACAGAAATGGCTCAGATAAAGAGACTCAGAATAGGCCACTACTGTAAAGGTTTAAGATCTTAAGTCTGTTTCTCTGATGGTCCAAATCAAAGACATTTGATCTGATCTCTGCAAAGACTTTTTTTAGAGCTAAGGATTATGAAAGACTGGCCTAATTTATTAATTGATTCATTAATTAAAGGAGTATTGCTCAATTAAATATTATTCATCAATTAAAAAGGATTGGAACTGGGCAACTCCTTTTTTCCCCCACAATGAAGCAAAACTATCAATAAGAATGATATGAACCAAGGTTCCATCCCAGAAAATGGATTTTGTCCATATTTCAAATAGCAAATATTCATATGGACTTTCATTAAGATAAAGCCAAATTCAGTGGACACACAATAGAAAACGAAGAACAGCTTTCTTGACAAAATTAGATTGGACTTAAATTGCTTTGGAATCTAGGTATGTGGTAAATTGTATATTATGAATAATTATTTGACAACTTAAACTAAATTAGTGATTAAAAAATAATTTAAAAGCTATATGCCTTAACTTTAAGAAACAGTCTAGAAACAAAATCTGATAGAGAAAGACCTCCTATATATTAAACTGACTGTGATGGTTTTATATTAAATGCGCCCTAGTCAGGCACCATTTTGACATGCTGGAACTTCAAACCACAGAATTACTAGCTAGGGAGATCATTCCAATTTGCAATGTAGGGACCAACACAAATGGAAAAGATATTTTAAGTCTAAAATTTAGTATCTAATTTCAACTAGAAACTAGCATTCCTAATTCTTGATTAACCTAAACAACGGGATGGCACTTAAATGTTTTTCTACAGTTAGTGGCTTTTCCTTTCAGAGTTCCCCACAATGATAATTACATTTTGTAGCACTGAGAGAAGAGTAATGAGATAAGAAGGTTGCCAAGGAAATGGAGGATAACCCTGTCTTTCACCCTGCCAGAAGGAAAATAATTTGCATCCCAACACATCCCTTCATGCCATATATATTTTTCACTGTTGCTAATTTTATCCTGGCTTGCATTCCTGGGATTATGAATCCAGGAACCTGATGGAGCTCTTAACTCAGCAGAAAGTTCCCATCAGAATTTGCTTTGATTGCTCTGTGAAAAAAATAAATGATTTGCTCTGTAGGAGTGCCTGGCATGTTATATTTTCCACTCAGCTTGACCTCTACTTTTCTGGTGTGAGGTGATACAGTATAACTGAAAGCAGTAATTGCAGACATGGGCTGGGATAATTTCATCAACTGAAACAGATCTGAACTGTTGCTTGAGAGGCTGAAAGGGTCTTCACAGGGCCCTCCTGAAACATATTTGTTTATCTTATTCATGGGCACTGCTGAGTCAGCCTCTTTTCTAAGCTGCATGATGTTTAAATTGAACCAGGAATGAACTTAGGCCTGCTGTGCCTGGAAGAAATTAAAGAGCTTATGAAGAATATCAGTTGTGGTTAATCAGGAAGTTGATGATATTCCCTTGTTGAAATGTGCATAGATACCGAGACAGCCCCTTACAGAGTAATCATGCTTTTATCTCTTTTCATTGTTCTTTTTCTTCAAAGTTTGATTCCCCCACCACCACCAGATCACAAAAGAGAGCTGCTGAAATTCCAGTAAAGTAATAACCTTTTAGATGAAAAGTCTGTGCTAACATTAATTCCAGAAATATTCATCACCCAGTCTTGGATGAACCTGCTATGTCTTTTAAACAATCTGCTCAACCACTGGGACACAAAGAAACTGGATTTGTGATGGTGGCCATTTTCTGTGCATGGAAGAGTTCTGTTTCTTTGTATTAGTTAGAGTTTTGAGCTCCTGGGAAAGTGCAGTTTGTCTTGCAGGAGATCCATATTAGTATTATCTTCAAAATGACTGGAGATCAATAGTTTCTTAAGGCTCAAAAAGAACAGGATGCGGGCCAACTTTTGCACCTTGACATAGAGCAAGCTAAGCAAGATCATAAAGTGAAATCAGGAAGAAAGCCTTTCCCCTGTGTTAGCATAGACACCCCATTGGAGTCGAGCATTACATCACATTACATTACAACTGGCAACATGAGGACTTTAGAAGGACTTTAAAGGCCAAATGAATGAGAGCCCTGAAAACATTAATTCTATTGTATGAGCTTCTTGGAAACACATTGCCTGAGAGTGGTAGGTACATTTCAAAGAGGATAATATTTATAAGCCCCAAAATAGATTTGATCAATATCATAAATTTGGAAGACTTGAAGTTGACTGTTATATATTCAGGTTCCGGTGCTAATTTTCTTAAATTAGAGCTGAGGTTCTGTATTTTCAAGATTCAAGCATGAAACTGTGAATAAAAATCTAGCTGAAATAAAGCAAATGATTGCAAATCAAGACAGAATTGCTGGACTTTGGTTAGATTGTGCCAAATCTGTGAATTTGTAAAATTTACCACTTAACAGATTTTATATTATTCTCTCCCATGCCTTTAGGAATAAATTGCCTTAAAATAAACTATTGTGTCTCTTATGTGCAATTCGCTCACTTCTATGAACACTGCACAGTCCTTAGTATCTTTGTCAAACAGTAAATATGCATGACTCATAAGTTTTTATAGCACTATTTGCTGTTATAATAATTGTGAGTAAAAACACAGTGGGGGAATGGGGGAAAACCTGCTATAAGCCCAGCTGAATTAAACTGGTTACATGGATCTTTCAGCCCAATTTCAAGCAATTTCTCACAACTCCAGATTTCTGAAATAGTGTAAAAGCTTCTCTTCACCAAGGGTGGGAAAACCCTTTTTTATTATTTAGTTCAGTGCTTGCCAAGCTTTTTTTCAGGATGTCCTAATTTTCTCAGTTATTATGTGAGAATAAAGGGCAACTTACTTTTCAATGTCTGCTACTTTGTGCCACCTAGAGATACAGTTATATCTGTAACTGCCCTTTTAATGCTCAGTATTTCAGCCAGGAAATGATTTATGTTTGACTCTCCCTTTGCAGATAGATTTTTTGAAATTAGGAGATGCATGATGAATGTGCCCATCCTGGAGCTAGACATTAGATTTAAACAAGTTAGAAAATGATTACAGGCACAATGTAGTAAGTGATCACAAGAGGATTCTGTTTAGGAAAAGCACATAAGAAGCTCATTTCTTATGTTTAAACCATATATAAACATTCTGCAGGGTAATTTATGAGGCATAAATAAGAGCAATAACAAATATTCATAAAATAATGTATTAGACATGTCCAAACTAAATCTTTGAGCCTTGCTGAATTCAAATATTGTCAAATTTGTCTACAGTTTAAAGTAACTCGTAAGATTGGTCATCTGAATCACATAGAGTATACGATTATCATCAGGGGATGGACAGAGGGAGTTATATGTATTTGTTATCACTAGAATCCCAACTCAGTGGTACCAGAATTCTCTTTAGTGGTTCACTATGGTGAATGATTAGTTAATTCAGGGGTCTCCAACTCTCGGGCTGCACCCCAACACTAGGACCGCAGCCTGTTTCAAATTGGGTTGTGCAAACAATGGACAAGTGGAGCTTCGTGCGCAAGCACAAGTGCCCTCTGCTTAAGCACCCTCCGCTCGCACAAGTGGAGCTTCACACACAAGCATTAGGGATTGCTGCGAGTGCAAGCACCACCCACTCACACCAATGGAGCTGTGCATGCTTGCATGTGCTTGCCACTCACACACCACCCCACCACCACCATACCAGATGTCCAAGGTGGAAAGGTTGAGGATCACTGCTTTAAGGTAGCATCACCGTAGAGTATTCTAATGACTTCATGGACACGTGGCAAAAATATGGAAGTAGTTTACTATTTCCTTCTGCTGGGAAATGTTCTGATTTGCCAGCCTAGCTGACAGTCCTGGCATTCCTTAAATGTTTCCCATTCAAGCACTGAACAGGCTGACTCTCCTTAACTTCCTAAAGTGGGTAGCCAGGCTGGAGCTCATTAAGATCAATATGTATGGGTATTCACAGGTAGGTAAAATCTCACAGGAACCTGATCTAGACTTATTCTCTCTCACACACACATATATCCCTTCCTTTAAATCATATGCAATGACAGTGACCAAAAAGGAAAAGATCAAAAGAATTGAAAATGTAAACATCTCTGCTCTGTATTAAAATTAACCTGCATATATAAATAGAACATTATATAATTAAAAAAACTAGGAGTTACAATTAAAGTGTATTTGTAAAGAAGAAGAAAATAGAAATTGATCAGTTTACATTTCTATATAAATCTCCAAGTAGGTCTTCTAATGGCAAAAGGTAGAAACAGAAGAACTTTTAAAGCAAAACACATTTTTATTCTGAATATACATTCTACCCAATGTTAACATTTAAGTCTCATTTGTAAAGCAATACATAGTATCTGCTTTTAAGATTTTTGTTCCTTTCAGACAACTCTTAGAAAACACAGTTATCTGATCTATTAATTCATTACAATTTATGCCACATCCCACTCCTTTAAAGGTTAGGATTAAATTCTTGCTCAGCCCAAGTTGATTATATAGCAGAAATTAACCCAAATGCATATGTGGATGTTAAGACAGAGCAATGCTAGTCCATATTCAGTATCAAATGCTCTTACTTCTTCCTAGAAGAAATACCAACCAATTGTAAACAAATGCAAATGCTAATCAAAGTTTTCACACACAGGTGGGAAGGCTACCACTCGTATTGGCTGGAAAACAAACAGCTGTGCCCATGCTGTATGTATTGTGATCTTTTCCTCTTTTCTCTCCACCAAAAATGTCATACGAACTTAATTTGCAGGAAGAGCTCTTCATTTTTAATATATTACTTATTGTTTGTTTTCTTAGCATAAGCCTGAGAAAAATGTGTATCCTCTCAAAATCATCTACATCAATAAACAGACTGGTGACAATCCAACTTCTACATACTATCTTCTACAACTTTATTCTGCAAACCAAGAGAAAGAAATGTTTGTGGAATTAGGAAAGTTGTTTCCTTCCGTTCTAAACCCCGACTGTATTCACACAGAACTCCCTGAAAACGGATATTTTCTTTTCTTTTATCGTTTCTTTTTTTCCCTAACAGATGACAAGGCCACAGCAAAAACAAAGGATCTATGTGTTCAGATAGAGACAAACAAAATGTCACCTTTTATCCTTGAAATATTTTCCTTGCAATAATTTATCATGCTGGGGTTTTTCATTTGATTTGTGCCTAAACTCATGCAAGCAACACGTTGCCAGAAAATTCTTTTGTGCAAGCTCCATTAGAAGGAATGAAATATGCACCAAGCTTAATTTCAGTATAAAAATTAAGGCAGGTTTTGTCTCTCGGGCAAACTCCAAATTCTCAGTTGTCGTTCAACCAAAACAGTCTGTGAGCTGGATCATTAAATGTGTCCATTTATAGTTATAATAGCTGGACCACACTTTATCATTTTATTGTTAAATGCTTTTTTAAATACTTTCTATATATAAAAAATAAACATCCACTGTAACTAAATGATGTTTCTTACTTCTTACATCCATACTTTCATTAGAAAGGATTACCAGTGATTTTCAGGATCACTAAATGACTGTTGCTTCCTTTCTTCTTGCAAAGCAATAAAGTGAGAAGGTGGAAGAATAGGATTGTTTAAAGGTTACCTAATAAAAGAAGAAACCAACTAAATAGCTCAGCCATGTTAGTAGAAAACCCATATCATTTTATATGAGTTCTATCTGAAGAACAGATGTAACTGAAATTCAGTGTAGAGAAAAGTAAAGTCCTACATTTAGGCAAGAAAAACCAAAAGTACACATATAGACTGGGTGAAACCAGGCTCAATAGCAGTAACTGTGAGAGGGATCTTGGAGTCTTAATGGACAACCAGCTAAATATGAGCCAGCAGTGTGTAGCAGCAGCCAAAAAAAGCTAATGCAATCCTAAATTGCATTAACGGAGGGATACAATCAAGATCAAATGAGGCAGAGGTGGTATTCAGCAGGTTCTGACTAGTTCTGGAGAACTGGTAGTGGAAATTTTGAGTAGTTTGGAGAATCGGCAAATACCACCTTTGACTGGTCCCACCCCCATCTATTGTCTGACTCCTGTGTCCCAGATGATTGGCTGGGTCTTCTTTTGTTGCCCAGCACAGGAGAACGGAGCTGTAAAGCAGGTTAGTGGGGTGGGAATGGAGATTTTACAGTATCCTTCCCCTGCCACATTCACCAAGCCACGCCCACCAAGCCATGCCCAGAGAACCGGTAATAAAAAAAATTGAATCCCACCACTGAAGTGAGGTACTAATGCCACTCTATAAAGCCTTAGTAAAACCACACCTAGAGTACTGCATCCAGTTTTGGTCACCACATTATAAAAAAGATGTTGAGACTCTAGAAAAAGTACAGAGGAGACTTAAAAAGTACAGGACTGGAGACTAAAACATGAAGAATGGTTACAGGAACTGAGCATAGCTAGTCTAGTGAAGAGAAGGACCAGGGGAGACATGATAGTAGTGTTCCAATATTTGAGGGACTGCCACAGAGAGGAAGGGGTCAAGCTATTTTCCAAGGCACCTGAAAGCCAGACAAGGAATAATGGATGGAAACTGATCAAGGTGAGATTCCACCTAGAAATTAGGAGAATTTTTCTGATAGTGAGAACAATCAACCAGTGGAATAGCTTGCCTTTGGAAGTTGTGAGAGCTTCATCCCTGAGGCTTTCAAGGGGAGATTGGATTGCCATTTGTTGGGGATGGTGTAGGGTCTATTGGTTGGGTAGGGGATTGGACTAGATCAATGGCCTCCAACCTTTTTTGTGCCACGGCCCGGTACCGGCATCACAAAATCATCCGCGGCCCGGTACCGGCATCAGCACGCCTGGCAAGGCGAGCCAAGCGACCAGCCAGCCAGCCGTCCCCCGCTTCTCCCCGCCACCTTCAACTCCTCTTTTGTACCTGTGTCAATGGGCTTCGGGACGGCTTCGGGACGGTCGCTTGGCTCGCCTTGCCATGCGTGCTGAAAGAATCCTCGCACCTTAGTTTTGGTCAAAGCCGTGCCCCCTCGATGAAACTAAGGCGCGAGGATTCTTTCAGCACCCAAATGCCACTTTCTACCCTGAAAAGCTCACCGGAAGCACTTTTTCATCAAAACAAGATGGCGGCGCCCAGCAAACCGGTGGCCCGGTAGAAATTGTTGCACGGACCGGTACCAGTCCAGGGACCGGTGGTTGGGGACCCCTGAACTAGATGACCTATTAGGTACCTTCCAACTCTGTTAATCTATCTATGTAACTTTCTGATATGATGGAAGCTAGATCAGGTGAAGATAATATATTTCATATAATTCATATAAAACCTATATGGTTTTAGCTCTCAAGCTGGCGAACATGATGATGAAACAAGTTATAGTCCTGTGCTTGTGAAAAATTATGTTAATATAATTTATTCAACAAATAAGGCACAGATTTTACCAGTTGCATTGTCAAGTGATCACAGAACGGAATCAGATGATAATTAGATGCCTGGAGAATCCTTCAGATGATAATGGAACAATGTTCAGTTGAGCATTCATGCAAATTGTTGTTTGAATGTTGAACTTGATGGTTGTGATGTAACTGTGCTTGGCTTGTCATTAACTATATTCATTTTTTGATATAAACAATGTATAACTCAACACATAGTTAGGATTCCACAATTGTCTAAGACTGCCAAATCAGGGTGCAATGATGGTGATCTATATTTCCCACTTAGTATTTTCAGCAGAAACATTTCCAAAAAATGTCAGTTTAAAAGCAAAGAAATTCAGTTCATTGGAATATCATAATGATTAATAAATGATAAATGAATGTCAATATAGATTAGAACATTGGTACCTTTTAACTAGGCCAAGCGTTGTTAGCAATGACATATTGTAGCATTCAAATATTAGTATGAACCCGTTTAAGTGCCGTGTGATGTGATTTTGCTAATAGTTGCTGACAGAGGCTATAATATGGCAAAAGCCTTAAAATGTGTCATAATAAATGATATTCAAAACCTCACTAAACCAATTGATTGGCTTTGTCAGTAAGTCTGAATAACACATCAAAATGGCTTTTAACCAGAAATGGTGACAGAAATTTTGTTAGTCTCCTCAAGTAGAATAAGTGTCCCACGTGGGGATGAGAATGGCATTGATAGCTTTCACTTCTTTCAGTTTAGAGCAGGGCTGTCAAACTTGCAGCCTGTGGGCCGGCTCTGTCATGTGCTGACCACACCCTTGCCCGGTATAGCAAAGGGGGAAAAAGTCCCAATACATCACCTGATGATGCCGTGATGACATGAGTTTAATGTCACTTGTTTAGAGGAATAACTACTAATAAATTATCAGAAAAATAAAATTCTAGTTTTTCCATGAACCTGATATTTAGCAAATGAACCAGAATGCTACTGACCAGATACATGGTTATAAATACCTTGGAGTGCTACTCCTGGCCTGGCTGAGTGTAACTATAGTGAAACTTTTTCATTCCTGGTGAGTGTTGCACAGTGTAGTTGCTCAGCCACCCTGAGACTTTTCCACTCAAAAGGAACCCACTCTATCCCTACAGCTCATAAGGTCTTTTTAAGTGAGGTCATCTCTCAGCTCCTCTATAGTATCCAAGTTGCAGTATTAGAAATCTTAATGTTTTATTCAATCAAAGATCCTTAGAGGTCATGTGATTGGAGTTCTGCAACAGTTGGGACTTTGGCTACAGGTCATAAGTCCTGTTGTTCAGTGACACCATAATTTTGAATGAACAAGTGGTCATAATTTGAGGACTACCGGTTTTGTAAGTATTCTGAGTAGGATGTATTACAGTAACCCATCCAAAAGCAGCCAAAACAGTAGGAAATAAAGCAATGTAATTGAAATGAAGCTTTGCTTCACTCTTTATAAGCAAAGAAGCACCTTGTTGAAGCATTACACTGCGTTAATATGATTATGTTTCTGTCATGTACTTTCCCCTCTATTCATTGAGCACTTATCATCAGCTGCAACAAGTGATGTTGAGGAAAAGTTTCCAAGAGTCAACATTCCAAATGCATTGGGCAGCATATAAAGGAAAATATAGAAAGGAAATACAAAGAGGAGAAATTTGAAATATGTATTAGGATCCTGCTTTATTAATCCAACACAAGAATGTAAATTAGATGCAATAACTCTGATTTGCTTGAGTTCGAGTTCTTTAGTCGCAACCTTGACAGCAAGTTTTAAATTCTCCAAAATTTGTATCAAGCAAAGTGAAAGAGGAAATATAGTCACACGCATTTAATCCATCCACACATCTAGTAAATTGAGGTGACATAACTACTGGAAGATACATAAATGTTCAGTTTGAACAAAGGAATAATATAGAATATAGACAATAGGAAAGTATCTACGCTGCTCCCCCTCTTATCCCTCACCTACAATTTCCATACTAGAAAAAGTGTTTGACCCACAAGTTATGAGTATGTTTTAAAGAATATGAATCAGTCATATTCTTGTTAGCGATTCTTAATTCTGACATATTAGAATGAATTTAATCCTACAGAGGCTACCTCTGTTGTAAACATCAATTTACAACATTCTTCCATTACAGCCAAGAATCTGGGATTTTTCAGAATAGTTTCTTTGGCAGTGTGTTTGGAATAAATACACTCTTGTTTGAAAAACTCTTTTAAAATATAATGCAAAATATATTTCATCTTTATAGGTATTTTGAAAGCTTGAGAATTTTCCTCATTATACATTGAGGAACCACTGACTATTTACTATTAAGAGCTGTGTTTAATTTAATTTGAAAGTGTGGGATTTTGAAAACTGGCCATATGGAAATGTCAGCTGAACATTTCAGGGCACTCATTTCCATTAATAGTGTAGAGTTTGTGTCTCTCTCTGTGTGAGAGAGTATGTGTGTCTAACTTGCAATATATTTTTCCTGTTGATGTGGAACTTTACCTCATATAAAGCCAACTGATCCAATGGAACGGTGAAGTGAACCTGCTTGATGTGGAAAAGCCTCACAAAATCTACAGATTTCCACAAAACCTATGGGAGCATTCCACAAAAGTTATTTCTAAATCATTTGTTTTGTGATTGCTGAATTGAGCAGGAAATTTCATGTGTGAATGACTGTCAGCCTTTCAACACAAACACCAGGGAATCAATACAATATAGGTCCATATTAGTTTTATTATGAAGCTGTAGTAACAGAACCTTTCAAGTCTGAATGTGCTTCTTACTCCCGCTCTCTTTATCTTAATGCCAACTAGGGAGGGCTTGTCTGAGATATTTGCCCACATTCCTTTCCTGGCATGGTTTATCAGAATGATACCTTGGTAGCAGTTCTTCTTCCTGTCTTTCAAGACAAACCCCTCTTCCTTATACAAGGAGTGATCAAAGATAAAACATCTAATCTATGATAAAATAATCTCCTGGAGTTAGGAGAACTTTAGAATTCTCCTATAGGACAAATATGTCTAATAGCTCTTGCTATTCTCTCTCTCTCTCTCTCCCCCCTCACCTCTCTCTCCATCCATCCATCTAGATAGATAGATAGATAGCTTTCTATCAATTTACAGGATGTATATGGTTCTTTCCTTCATGGTGATGTGTGTGAGAGAAAATAATATGTAGATGGAAGGATAATGCAGTAAATAAAGATAGATGAGGGAGATAGAAGATCCAGGAAAAGAGAGTACCTGAATAGCCATCCAAGTGATCTACCCCCAGTTTAAAGAGTAGGAATACATCATTGTTCAAGCTAACTTCTTCATTACCTTAGCAAGAGTAATACAGCAATACAGTGTCAATTCTCATTTTTATTCCATTGGAATGAAAATATCTAGTGCTCTTCTTTGCTCAGTTTTTTTGGAGAAAACTATTTAGCTGAGCAAAGAAAAGTATGGTCCTCTCCAATGGAATTCCATTGGAGAGGACCATACTTTTCTTTGGCTCCCAATTTTCTAAGTGAGCCATTAGCTGGAACCTTCCTTAAGTGGTCAGATCTAGTTGACAGGTTTGTCACCTTGTTTTTAAAAAGTAAAATAAATGTTCAGGTAGTCCTTAATTTATGACCACATTTGGGGCCAGAATTTCTGTTGCTAAGCATGGTGATTGTTAAGTGAGTCATGTCCAAGCTTATGACCTTTTTTGCCATGGTTGCTATGTGAATCACTTCAGTTCTTGAGTAAATCATGTGGATGTTAAGCAAATCCAGCTCTCCCCATTGGCTTTGCTTGTCGGTAGCTGGCTGGGAAGGTCACAAATAGTGACCCCAGGAAGCTGCAATTGTCATAAATACATGTAGGTTGCCAAGCACCCTAATTTTATCATGTGACTGTGGGGAGACTGTGATGGTTGTAAGTCACTATTTTCAATGCCATTGTAACTTCAAACTGTCACTAAATGAATTGCTGTTAAGTCAAGGGCGACCTTTGTTTCACATCATACCACTGGACTCTAAACTATAAAAACTCCATCTCTTGAAGTCCAAGTGGTAAAATAATGTTTCTGATCACTATTTCTCAAATTAAGAAGCCACTCCTGTTATTTTGTATGGTGCTTAAATGGAAGAAGTTCTTTGCAAAAATCCACTGGCAACTTTATTCTGATCTCTCAGGATTGATGTGCAGGTGAAGAGAGAAGTTAAACAGTTTGCTCCAAGCTGTCAGTAGAGCAAATTTCACTCTTCCACAAGTTCTAATTCCTCTCTGTAGCCTAGGTGTTGTAACAATAACAAAGGCAACAGCTGGGATCATATTTTCACTTTCTTTGTGACTTTTCCAGTTGCCCCTAGGTATCAGGCCTTTCCAAGATAGTCTGTAAATTACTGCTGTAAACTACTGCTACTTTCTTCCTTCCCTCCCTCCCTGACATTTTTAGGCATATTTTGGGTTACAATGGAAATACAGACAACATCATGCTATAGGAATTATGATTTCGCTTCCTCTTCCATTATAATAGAATTGCTATATTTTGGTATCATATATTTATGACAATTGCAATATGCCGGGGTCATGTGATCACCATTTGTAACTTTCCCAGCTGACTTCCGACAAGCAAAATCAATGAGTTAAAGTGGTGGGATTCAAATTCTTTTTACTATCAGTTCTGTGGGCGTGGCTTGGTGAGCGTGGCAGGGGAAGGATACCGTAAAATCTCCAGTCAGAGGTGGTATTTGCCGGTTCTCTGAGCTACTCAAAATTTCCTCTACTGGTTCTCCAGAACTGATCAGAACCTGCTGAATACCACCTCTGAGTTAAACCATTAACAACTGTATGATTCACTTAACAATTGCAGTGATTTAGTTAACAACTGTAGCAAAAAAAAAGTCATAAAATAGGGCACAACTCACTTAGCAATGAAAATTTGTTGTAAATTGAAGACTACTTGTACTGATCTATGACAAAGAATCAGATACCATCAATTAAAAAGAGAAATGTATCATAGTCTTCTTCAAACCCCATTCACATGCAGGACTCCACATTGGACCTCTGAGCAACTCAGTAGTGCAATTCAGTAGTGGCTTTACTTGGGTTATGACTTCTCCAAAATCATCAATTTATCATCTTGTTTGATTGATGATAGCAATCGCAACTCAACTCCACTTTAGGTTGATCTTCTACACACTTTAAAAAAAAAACTGTATTAAGAAAAAAAAAGGAGCCAAGGTGAACAATTATTATTCCCAGATTAATTTACATTCAGAAGTTGTAGGTGCTCCATCACTGGAGATTTTTTAAGAGAGTGAACAGCTACTTGTCTGAAATGGTATAGGGCCGTGATGGTGAACCTATGGCACTCAGAGCCATTTGTATGGGCACGCGAGCCCCAGGCAAACTTACCTGCACTACGCATGCGTGCGCCTCCCAGCTGATTTCTGGCCAGTTTGAGGCCTTTTTCGGCATGCCAGAGGCTTGAAGGAAACTTCTGCAGGCTGAAAAATAGGCCCGTTTAGTCACTTCTGGTATTTCCGGAAATACAGGAAGTGATGAAATGGGCCTATTTTTCAGCCTGCAAAGCCTGCAGAGGCTTTCCTCAAGCCTCTGGGAGGCCACAAAAGGCCGCTAACTGGCCTAAAATCAGCTGGGAGGTGCAGTGCAGGTAAGGGGGTGGCAGGGGGGTTGTGTGTGCATGTGCAGGAGGTGTACATTGCCTTCTAGGTGCTGGCACGTGAGTGCAAGTGCATGTACAATTTTTGGCACAGGAACCCAAAAAGGTTAGCCACCACTGGTATAGGGTCTCCTGCTTGAGCAAAGGGTTGGATTAGGAGTCCCTCCCAGCTGTATTCTGAATTGAATTGAATGAATCATTGCAGTTAAGTTTGTTAATTGAATCTGGCTTCCCCATTGACTTTGCTTCTCAGAAGATTGCAAAAGCTGGTCCTGGGATACTGCTGCCATCATAAATACAGTTGTCAAGTATCCAGATTTTGATTATGTGGCCATAGGGATGTTGCAACAGTCATAAGTGTGAAAAACGGTAATAAGTCACTTATGTGCTGCTGTAACTTTGGCCACTAAATGAACTATTATAAATTGAGGATTATGTGTATTATGGAAAAATTGGATGGAAAAAGGGATATAGTCTTTGGACTGATAGATGATGATTAATTTTTATTATATTCTCATTAATAGACAAATATCAACTATCAGATGTAATCCAGTGGCAATATTTACAGTTAACAATGTTGCTTGGATCAGCAGCATTTTCAGCTTCTGGACGTCTGAAACAACTTCTTTAATTCTTTAAAACTAAAGAAAAACTATAATTCATTTCTATAGATATTTGTAATCAAAAAATCAATTTGATATGCAGATCCTAAGACATGCAATTTGATATGCAGATCCTAAGACATGTAATAAAGAATGGAAGGTCCTCATATTGCTAGACAATGGTAGAGTGGTTTAACTTCTATAGCAGGCATGTCAATAGACCTCAAATTGCAACACACTTATATATAGAGAGTACCCCCAAATCATAACTGTGTGACAAAAGCTAATATTATCAGACAATAATATTCTTTTGAATGACATACCTGGTATGTGGAATTCAACAAACAGAAAATATAAATAGATTTTCCATGCCTATATTATGGCCAAAAGCCTGATAAAGCAGCATTGGAAAGATATAAATGTATGTCTCCATTTACTCAATGGATTGAGAACCTGATTGATTTGCCATTTATGAGCAGATTGCTTATAGAAATAGACTTTGTTTGGACAAATATAATGAAATATGGGACTTCATTTATACAAAATACAGTAGACTAAAAATGATAGTTATATAAATGTATTGGAAGCATATAATGAATAATAATTACATTAGACAACTATATATAGAATTGCAATTATTTAAAATGGCCTATTTTTTCTGTTTCTTTGTTTCTGCTTCATGTTGTTCCTTCCTTCTGTTTCATTCTTGTTCCTGTTTTTTCTTTTAAAAGTGTGTGTTTTTCTTTGACAATATATGTATTTTCATTTTTATGTGTGGGGGTTTCTGTTTCTTTTTTGTCACTATTTTAAAAAGCAGTAAAAGAATTAATTTATAAAGTAAAACATAGAAGCCACAGCAATTATTTTTAGATCTAGTTCTCAGGAGTAATTGCTTTACAGGGACTGGATATTATTAGCTATATGATAGGGCAGGGGTGTCAAACTTGTGTCATCATTGCGGCATCACATGATGTATCGGAACTTTTTTCCCCTTTGCTGAACCAGGTGGGGGCGGAGCTAGCATGTGACACTTCTGGCTCATGGGCTGTGAGTTTGACACCCCTGTTTTAGGGGACTCTGGAACATTTTAACAGTAATTGACTATTTCCTTGATTGCAGATTACAGGAAAGGAAGCATCTGCCCCGAGTAAATGACCAATTTATATTGAAATTAAGTTTCTCTATGTGATCAAGTACTCCTCTATGCTTGCCAAATTGTAATGGATTAGTCATCTTTTCTCTCTCTCTCTCTTTCCATTTCCTTAAAGTCTTTGGCTTAAATTCTTAAAGAGCTTTTCAATTTGAGATAAATATTGATATTTGATCCCTCCTTTCTACTTTTCTGTTGGTCCTGCCATTACTCTTGTCATATTCCTCTTTCCCTACACTATCTACAAATCATGGGTGGGCTAAAGACATATTTGGATCTATGAGTAGATTGCTCTAAAGTATGCAATAGAACAGCAAGAGTTTCTGGCTCCCACTAGCAGTAGCATATACTAACTTTGATAGTAGCTTATCTGTTTGTTTAATCAGTGATGTCATCAAAGTAAACAAACCCCACATGGTGCAGATGTCCCTGGGTCATGACCCTACCAGGATATGATGTGCATAGCTCCTTCCCCCAGTGAGGTTGGGAGCAAACTCTATTTTGTTCCTTGTGAAAATGAAAAGGAGTTCCCAAAAAGCAAATTTTAGGGGCTTTGCTGGAGAGGGTTGAAATAAAACTTTATTCAGATAATGCTTCAAAATGTTTGTGTGTGTGTGTGTGTGATTTATCAGTTAAATTTGCAAACATGTGGAAAGTATAAGTAGGAAAAAAAGATTATCAGTAGAAGCTCAAATAAGTTATATTTTGAGTGAGTTTGATTCCTGATGACAGTCTTAACATAGCCATCCAGTTTTCTAAATTTAAAGAAATTTGTTTGGAATAGTTATGCATATGGCTCAGAAGGTCAGGAAATTTATTTTTCTAAACTATTAATGTACAACAGTATGTGTTGTTCACAGAGTGATTTTCCACAACTGTTTTTCTTACAATTAAAGCTCATTATTATTCTGGAACACAAAGGAAGTTTTTTTAAAACATGTGACTTGGCAGAACTCAGTAATTATATAAGTTAGTTGATCAATAGCTAAACCAACATAAACCAAACAGTTGCTTCTTTCTGCATGTTTCTTATATTTCAAATTAAAGAACTTTAATTTAAACAGTTTCTAGGATCCCTGGGCAAGGTAGTCAGACACATTAGCTTCTAGCTAATTGGATATCAGCTACCAATGCAAATTGGTGAACATCAAAAGAAAAGCGGGTTGAAGAATTCCAGGCACAGGTTGTATCTTACTAATTTCTCTTTAAATGGCCCTTATGGAACTAGAAGTGACATGTCTCACTATCTCTATTTTTTCAGATACCTAACTGAGAAACTCATGAATCTTGGCAGTTTTTCCTATGACTTGGTTTGAAAGGTATTAGCTTTTCAAGACGTATGGTTTGAAAAAAATGGTTGATGTTTCTTTGAAGCTGTAACTACATATGTATAGATTTATACTTTGGTAGGAATCAGGGCTTTACAGCTAATAAATGAAATGTAAGGGTAATTGTTTTTTTCTGAAACCGTGCTTTTAAAGTGTTTTTCCAATTGTACCTTCTAAACTAGAATTCACAGATGCTAGTTCTGCATGGCAACCAAATCCATCTTTGAGTCTTCATTCTAATTGCAGCATTTCTTCCATTTAAAAGATCATTCAAGACTTTTTGAAATGCAGTCATTTATAAAACACATTTAAACAAATAACTTGATAACTGATGAAGAGATTTTTAACACCTTCCAACATATATATTGAAATAACAAGTAAAGCTAGCAACATTGTTCCTTTTACTGTAGTAAAAGTAACCTCCTTTTATTAATTGAAAATAAAAGATAAAGCTAGTTATTATAAATATGAGAATGAGACCCAACCTGAGAGACTTCTCCCAATATTTTCCTACAGATATATATTTTTAAATGTAGGAAGGGCAGAGCTCCAAAATAAGTAGAGACCAATCATCAAGAAACCATGTATTTATTCTTCAACAATATTTTAGGATTTTTCCCTTACTTATGGACAGATCTACATTGCTCACCTACATTGGTACTGGCTGACTGTCAACTACAGCTCTGCAGGATGTTTGATACAAAGCTTCGGTATGAACCTCTCAGATAAAATCTGTATCTCCAATCACAGTATCTTGATTGAAAACTCCTGTAAACTGTTCTCAAAAGATGACTTTGACAGAATCATATGGCACTAATATTATTATTGGAATCAAAGAGATCCAGCAAAAGTAATAGTTCTTCTTTATATCAGCACTCCTGTATACCAGCCGCACTATTCATCTGCTTGAGTCAGCAATCTTATGCTCCTTTGGAAGGTGGATATATAACTCAAAGCAGTCTCCATATGAAGCACTGTCAAAATCTGCGTCCAGTTGCAGATTTTAAAATAATGTGTTCTGATGAGATTTATTATTTCAATTTATATAGCCACCCTACTCAAATATATGACTTTGAGGGGCATACAATTAAAATAAAAACACTATAAAAACCAAATAAAATTGTAGGTTGGAGAGGACTTTGCCAGCAGAAATACTCAATCCAAGGATTCCTCTGAATATTATGGTTAGTTGCTACCAGCATTTCCTGATACAACCAGGGGTGGGATTCTACCAGTTCACACCTATTCACTAGAACCGGTTGTTAACATTCTAAGCAGTTTGGAGAACCGGTTGTTAGAGGAAATTACTGGCCTAATCCTGTAAGGAAGGCAGGAAGGAAACATTCTGGTGTTGCTTACAGAAACTGCCTCTCTGTTAACCCTTATTACATTCTTGGCAGGACTAGACTTCCTGTCCCTGGAACTTCTCTGGAGTTTTTTCCCCCTCCTTTGCGGGTACTTTGCTTGTGTGGAGTGACCATTTAAAGTTACAATGGCACTGAAAAAAGTGACTTATGACCGTTTTTCACACTTATGACTGTTGCAACATCCCCACAGTCATGAGAGGCCAGGAGAGGAGATGCATGCCTCGATGTGAGTGATATTGAGTTGGCCACACCCAGCCAATAACATGACCACCAAGCCATGTCCACCTAGTCACATGACCACTAAGCCACGCCCAGCACCTAAGCCACACCCACAGAATCGGTTGTTAAAAATCTGAATCCCACTCCTGGATACAACCCCTATTAGTCTATTCCAAATAATTCTTTGAAGGAACCTTTCCTTTAACTCAGCTGCTGTCTGAAACATTAAAAGAAAGACACTTTGATATTATTTGCCTAGAGCTATAATAGCATGATTTAACATCATCTAGTAAAAAAACATAAAAAGTAAAAGGGTAATTGTGTAGCTGTTAGCTCCTGCATATGAAATAAGTTTAGGAGACACTCCCTTTTTAAACCAGTAAAATTAAATATCCAGGCTGAACAAAACAGGTTTTTTTTTAAAGACAAAACAGGAAAAGAGATAGAGAAGAAAAAATCACAAATAAAGAATTCCAAAAATTAAATAAATTCAGTCTTGAAATATATGCAAAGTTAAATGCAGAGGCAATAATTTGAGTTGAATTTGGCCCTCTCTTTAAGTACTGCTAATTAGATTTACAGGAATTTGCTTGTAAGCTGCACAGAGTCACTTTTTGTAAGGCTATATGAGAGGGAGAGAGGGATGGAGAGAATCCGATGCCACAGTCATCCTTAGTGGCTCCCATCTTTTTAGACCAGTGCTTCAGGGAAGCGGTGTGGTCTTTATGGCCTTCTGGACAGCTAAATAGATGTGATCCTAATGGATTGCTGGTGAATGATGTTCCACAAGGTCAGGATCACCAGAGAAAAGGCATGCTTGCTACAACCCACTAGATCACAATATTTCAGGGAGGGAACTGGGAGTATGGCCACTCAATCTGACCTGTAAAATGGGCAGATACCCTTGTGGAGAAGCAATCCTACAAATAGCAGGGCCCTTTGACATGTAGGACTTTAAAGATGGTAACTTTCCAGGATTGTATCTGAAAAATAAATGGGAGCCAGTGCAACTTATCCAACAGTGATGTGACATGGACAAACCAAAAGAAACCCACTATATTCTGGACCAGTTACAATTTCTAGGTAGCTTTCAAGGATAGCCCCATGTAGAGTATATTGAAATAGTCTAGCCAAGCAAAGAAGTACATGTATGACAGACTGTGTTCTTCCAATTAGATAAGTGAAAAGAGGCTCTAATAAAATAATACTAAATTTCTCTTCTGGCAGTGATGATTTCAAAATATAAAATCTAAATTAAGGGCTTAATGTATAAATTAATGTATAAATTGGTTGAAATTTTAGCAGACTTCCAAACAAATCTTACCTAAACAATAGAACTTTTTTTTCTACAGATCTATATTAAAAACTTTCTAACTTCAGAAAAAGCTTTCTGGAAGTCAGTAGAAGAAAATGAGCAAATAGGTTGAAATGTTTTAGGTGTTCCATTAATACTTGTCCTCCATAAAGTAAAGGTTCCCCTCGCACATATGTGTTAGTTGTTTCTGGCTCTAGGAGGCAGTGTTCATCTCCATTACAAAGCCAAAGAGCCAGCACTGTCCGAAGACTTCTCCGTGGTCATGTGGCTGGCATGACTAAATGGTGAAGGTGCACAGAACGCTGTTACCTTCCCACCAAATGGTCCCTATTTTTCTACTTGCATTTTTATATGCTTTCGAACTGCTAGGTTGGCAGAAGCTGGGACAAGTAACGGGAGCTCATCAATTATATGGCACTAGGGATTCAAACCGCTGAACTGCTGACCGACAAGCTCAGTGCCTTAGTCACTGGGCCACTGCATCCCTTGTCCTCCATAGTGATGTGGAATTGTCTTTTAAGGTCAAGGGGCCCAGAGAGCTCTCATTTTGAACCAAATTCCAAGCAATAAAGCCCCATATGAGCCTCTACTGAAATTAAGCAGGGTTTCAACCTCAGATAGAAATTAGGGACATGCTGGGGAAATTGCAGTAGGGCCCTTTAAATATTTAGAGGGAACACCTTTAAGAAGGGTAAAATGTCGAGGCTTCCAGCTGAGCGCTGCGTTGATGCAGAGCTGAGGAGTGGATCGCCACTCTGAAAGGCTCCAATTTTCGCTGTTTGGTGGCTTCCAGGAGCGTGTTGGACCTCAGAAGGGTAGACAGATGAAAGGGGAAGACCTGGAGATCTCGAGGAGGTGCCGCGATCCCGCAGATTACAAGAGAATCCCCCGAAAACCAGCAGCAGAAGAGGGAGATCGTACAGATCAGAACCATAGACCTGGCAGCCCAGCAGCTTAAAGAAGAAGGAAGGAAGCAAAGAGTGGAAAACAGAAAATTGAGTCGTGGAAAGGTGAACTTAAAGATTTCCAGAATACTGATTTATACTACAAAGAGAAATTGAAAATTGAAACTCCAAACTGAACAGTGCAGCGAAGCGGCAGAAATATCGGAAGGAGTACTAACTAAAGAAACGGCAGTAATTTGTGCTGATTAATAGAGCGCTGAAAACGGAGGAGCTGAAGGGTGAGACAACACCTTTTACTTTTACTTTGGGAGCTGAAAAGGGGGTTGTATAACTATATTTTTTGGCAATTGACGTTTGAGAATTGTGGGAAGAAAGAGAAAGTGACAGTGACGTGTCCAAGTGAGACAGAGAGATCAGAAGAACAGCTGAGAGTAAAAACTTGAAAAGAGAACAATTGATACTTTAAAAGATTTAAGGAAAGGACTGAAGAAAGAAACTTTATAATTGCAACATTTGTCTGATAACTGTGATAAAGAAAAAAGGAAGAAATAAGATAACTAAGATTTATAAGTGGAACTAGGACTGTGTGGAGAAAAAGAATAAAGGAGCAAGAAGAAGAAGCCAAAATAGAAAGGAGAAACGAAATGGTGGAAGTGACTGTGCAAATTTAAAGAGGACATTTTGAACTCGAACTAAGAACTGTAATAAGGTATTTATCAAAGAAGAAGAAGAAGAAGAAGAAGAAGAAGAAGAAGAAGAAGAAGAAGAAGAAGAAGAAGAAGAAGAAGAAGAAGAAGAAGAAGAAGAAGAAGAAGAAGAAGAAGAAGAAGAAGAAGAAGAAGAAGAAGAAGAAGAAGATCATCATCATCATCATCCATGGACATCATTCAACTGGTCAATCATAGATGTAACTAAATAATATTGGTATATAAAACATAATCTTAATAGATATATGTGTGTTAGAATATTGAGTTAAGAATACTGGTTAATAATTTTTGAATAACTGGACAATTGAAAGTGTGTTGTATAAATATAGAACTCAGACCTTCAAATAATAATCATGTAGTAAGAAACTGAGGTATTTTTATTCTGAAGTAAGCATATAACTAAGAACTCTAGAGAAATTGATTGATTGATATTTATATATAGATAATTTAATTAATGAATTGGCTGTTTAAATTAATTAGTTAAGCATATAAGACTGTTGATTTTGTGAGTAAATATATCTGTATTTGATTAATATTGAATTCTCTTAAGTACTGTAATAGTTGAATAAGTTCAATAAGAAAAAATAGAAATAAGAGCTGATTGTGATTTTCCATAATAGAATTTTGGTAATTAATAATATAATAATATATGTATTAATATTACTATTGAACTGAAAAGGAGAGGAAAATAGTGCTCTACTAGGGATAGGATGGTAGATTGGAAAGAGCTGCTACAGATAGTTAAAATGGCAACAACATCAATTACAAAAGTAAAATCAGGAAAGAAAACTACAACAATGACGTCTTCACCTATGGGGCAGAGATCTATAGATGCAATCCTACTTGCAGAAAAAACTAGTTCAGCTCAAAGTCTGCAGACAGTACAAGCAACGCTCACTATGATGCAGGAAATGATGGTAAAAACCCACAAATTGATAGCGAGGAACCATGAAGATATGAAAACGGAGATGAGAACTGAAAGAGGACAAGTGAAAAATGAAATACAAAATTTGAATAGTAAGATTGGAAAGATGCAGGAAAAAGTGATAAAAAATGAACAGAAATTAAATTTAGTAGAGGCAAGAACGGAGATGGTGAAGAAGAAATTAGAGGATTCAGAACAAAATTGGAAAGTGCTCTACCGTGAACTCCGGGATTTGATGGTACACGTGGAATTAGAGAAGGCATCATTTCATCTTAGGTTCCAAAATGTGGTGGAAGACAAAAAGGAAGATTTACGTGCAATTATGACGAATCTGATAGTGGCGGCTTTACAGAAATCCAAACTGGAAATTGAAATGACATAGACAAGGTCTATAGAGTATATACACACTATGCGAGGAGACATAGACTACCCCAAGAGGTTCATATTCGATTTGCGAGGAAGATAACATGAGACCTGCTCTATAGTAAGACCAGAGATGAACCACTTGTATACAAAGATCATGAAATGGTTACACTGAAACAAATACCTAGGAGAGTCAGAGAGCAGAGAAGGGGCTACCAATTTTTATCAGCTTATTAGAAATGGTATTCCATTTAGGTGGTTCACCCCAGAGGGGCTTTTAGTTTTGTGGCAGGACAAAAAAATGCAAAATTAATACAATTAAAAAAGCACAGGAATTTTGTGAACAACACCTAGGACCCGAGAAAGAACAAGAAAGTAGAGTCGACCTAAATACAAGAAGCCAAGAGGAACAACTCTCTGGAGAAAAAGAATCTGATTCACACTCTGAACCCCCAAATCTTAGAGAAGAAGGGGAAGGCAACAGACTAAGAAAAAGAGAGCCTAGAAGAAGAAATGAAACGAGAAATGCCTCACACAGTGACACTGATAGAGAAATCACTTTATTTTCAGTCAATATCAATGGTTTAAATCTATCATCAAAAAGAAAACAGATATTTGAGAAACTTAAAAAACAAAACGCTGACATAACTTGTATCCAAGAAGTGCATATTCCAGACAATCAAGCAGACCTCTTAAAGAATATAAATTTGGGTAAGATGTTCTCGGCGCTTGCAAACAAAAAAAGGGGGGGTATTGTAGTATATGTGAAGGATTGGTTGCAACATAAACAAATATACAAAGATCAAGAAGGGAGAATGCTCTTTATAGAAATAAATGTAAATCAGAAAAAGATGTTATTAGTCACAATATATGCCCCGAATACAAACCAAAAAGACTTTTATAATAGGCTTCACCATAAGATAATAGAATTTGAGTATGCTAATGTATGCATTGTAAGAGACTATAATGCAGTCCCAGACAAAGATAAAGATTATAGAACTTTCCCCCCCGCCCCAAAAAAAAAGGAAAAGAAAGGAGAATACTTCCTTCGTCTTTTAGTAATGTGGTAAGAGAACTTAACTTGAAATATGTGCGGAGAGAATTAAATCCAAATAAAAAACAATATACCTTTTTTTTGAACCCCCACCACTTTTGGTCCAGAATAGATAGATATGGATGGACCCTGGGTTAATGGAGAATATTGAAAGGGTCGAGATTTTGCCAAATCTATGGGCTGATCATAATCCCATTCAAATTAAATGGAAAGGAAAGAGAAAAATTGGAAGATGGACATTTAACAATACCATATTAAGAGATAAAGAATATATTGAAATGATAAAGAAAGAATTGAATGTATTTTTTGAAATAAACAAAAGAGAACATACCTCTCTACAGAATCTTTGGGATACGGCCAAAGCCTATGTGAGAGGTCTAACTATTGCTTATAGTACTGTGTTTCTCACAAAATAATTATTTTGTTTTTGACCCCTGAAAAAAAGGCTAGGCCGTCTTTTCGGGGGTGACTTAATTTCCTCCCCCACCTAGAATGGCCCATACACATGTACCTCACCATGAGGCCACTTTTATTGGCCGATGAAAGCTCCCAAAGGCAGAGTCCCCAGCTGCTTCAGGGCGTGGCGTGGCTGCCCGTGTCCTCTCGCCTTTAGGCAGTCTCTTTCGGGTGATGGAAGCTCTCCAAATGCAGTCACCAGCCACTTCGATCAGCCAGTAGATACGGCCTCAGGGCGAGCACGTGCGCGCACGCACACACACACACACACACACGTTCCCCTTGCCATGAGGCCACTTTTATCGGCAGACGAAAGCTCCCTTGAAGGCAGAGTCCCCAGCCGTTTTAGGGTGAGGCGTGGCTGCCCGTGTCCCCTCGCCATTAGGCAGTCTCTTTCGGGCGATGGAAGCTCCCTAAATGCAGTCACCAGCCACTTCGATCGGCTGGTAGAAGCGGCCTCGGGCGAGCGCACACACACACACTCCCCTCACCGTGAGGCCGCTTCTTCGGCAGCGAAGGCTCCCTTGAAGGCAGAGTCCCCAGCCGCTTCGGGGCCAGGCGTGGCTGCCCATGTCCCCTCACCATTGGGCAGTCTCTTTCGGGCGATGGAAGCTCCCCAAATGCAGTCACAAGCCACTTTGATTGGCCGGTAGAAGCGGCCTCGGGGAGCTTCTCCCTCGCCGCGAGGCCGCTTCTACCAGCCGATTGAAGTGGCTGGTGACTGCATTTGAGGAGCTTCCATCGCCCGAAAGAGACTGCCTAAAGGCGAGGGGACAGGGGCAGCCATGCCTCGCCCTGAAGCAGCTGGGGATTCTGCCTTCAAGGGAGCTTTCATCTGTCGATAGAAGTGGCCTCGTGGCGAGGGGAGTGTGTGTGTGCGCACTCGCCCCGAGGCCGCTTCTACCAGCCGATCTTTAGTAATTTTTAGTAATGTCCTTATCCTTTCAAAATAATATTTTGAAAAGCCCCTGATAGAATAAAACGAATTGGAGCTAAGTTTGAACCGTTTATTTGATTTGTATTTGTGGAGCTTAAATATTCATTCCTTAATTCTCCCCAGCTAACATATATGATTTTGACTCAAATTGAAAGGAATTTAGCCCTCTCTCAGGGGGCTCAATTGTGTTCTCTTATCTTTGAAATATACTTGAATAGCCTTTCAGTATATCAAGCAATGTCAAAATAAGTCTAGTGCAAATTTGCTTTTGTGCACTCAACAAAGCCACCACATTATCACATATAGCAATAATATTGAGTTAACCAATGTTGAGGGAGCTCACTCCACAAAAGCTTTTCTGTTGATTTTTTTAAAAAATGAACTCTACCCTCAAGACTGTGCAAAGTTTGGTTACACAAAATATGTCGGAGAAAGCATTGCTGCAAATATCATATTTCTGCAGATTTATTAGGAAATCCTTTTTAAAGAAGTAAAGCTCTTTTCAACGAAAATGGAAATAACTTAAAGATGAATAATCAGAGAATGGTTTTGACCAGATTTTTTACAATATGGATTGCAATAGGATTACATTCTCAGCATAGCTTACATAGGTGTAGATAAACTATTCCTCTCCATATTGTTAGACTCTATAATCCCATTATCCCTCATCATGGGGAAGACATGCCTGACAACAATTGGAGTTCAAAAAACTGGAAAGCTATTGCTTGCTCCTAGATGATTTAAGATTTTTGAACAAAACCTACCTAGTGAAGTTAAGAGGGCAGGGACAGAGGAAAATAAGCAAAGAACTGAATTGTTTCCCTGTTTCCATTGGGATATATTTTATCACGTTTCATATATTGTTGTCTGAAGCTAAACTAAATGTGATAAGCCAGACACGTTTTACTAATATTTATCCTAAACACATATACAAACTGTTACTACATGACTAGAGCAAAGACCAATTTTTACCTTGTGGTATTTTACTTTAAGTAATTCCTCCCCCCAAAAGTCAGACATCAGAGCCAGGAAAGAAAATTGCATTAATCTTAGGTCTCTGGAACGTATTAAGAAGTTATGTTTCATAACATCAACTTTATTTTGAGGTAAATCTCACTGGATCATAATATTGAGAAGACAGAGAAAAATGGATCAGACTGATATAGCTCTATTTCGGAGCCTATAAAACAGTAGATTGGAAGGAAGTAACTTTGTGAGTTGGAGGTTCACTTAGATGCAGCATAATGAGAAATTCAATATAATACAGTTATAATATACTTCTGACAGTTTCTACATCAAATGAAGGCTCTAACTACTGAATTACTAATAACTGATTTGAGCCAAGTCATAAAATGGATTTTGGACTTTGTTAATTGTGCTGAAAGGGAAAAGCATATATATGTTGAAAATGTGTAGTAAATAAGATCTTAAATCTCTTTAAAAACCTTAAACCTTTCAAAAGGCCTACATTTTCTATATAATGACTTGATCTGCATTACGTAATAAATCCATCAAATTCAATACCCTACAATCCACATTCTTAATAATAGCTGAGACTTTCCCCAGGATCATAATGCTTCAGCTGGTCCCAAATAAAAGGAAAAAATGCAATTCAAAATACAATGGAAAAAACCAAAAAATTAGGAATGTATACTTTATAATACTTCAGGTATGACAACATTAAAATGCTTAATATGCATTTTTATTTTGGTATCCTTTTTATTTTTTACCATTTTTATTTTGGTATGCTTTCTTTTCAAAATAAAGATGTATTATTTTAAATACAGTAGTTATAGACAATTCTAGTTGAGGGATATGCAATTCAGAGAAAATGTAATGTTTGTATTTTCCAAAAATCATTAAAAATACAGCTTGAATTAATGTACACATTATAAAGACAGATGTGTTTTTTATGTATTGCTGAGAATGCCTTAGATCATTTGGGGGAAAATATTTTAATTGCCAAAAAGTATACATGAATGTGTCTGCACCATCTATTCATGTAGCCCTTGACCTATGGCCATAATGAAGACATAAGATGTAGGAAGAAAAATCCAGTCTGATTTCAAGCTGGGAGAAAGGCACTGGAAATAAAATGGAGGCTGACTGGCTGCAAGAAAGGGTTTATTTGTTTTCCAGAAACTTTAGTGACAACAGCAATGTTTCTGGAGTGGCTGACCCCATGGCTGGGTGAATGGATGGATCTTTATAGGGTTCTGATTGAGATGCTCCAAGGGGTTGTGCAATATAGTGAGCCTTTTGTCTTTTGCTATTCTAATGGTGGTAGATTAATCCTATTATGTCCTAGAGGCCATGCCCTGCCCTTAGAATTGTGCTATTCTGCAAGCAGGTTACTATGCTTGCAAGCCTCTGGTGGGTAAGGTCCATTTTTAAAGAACGCTCCACAAACGGAACCTCCTTAAAAGAATCCCCTATAGTCTTGTGAAAATAATACTTTCAACTTTGAAACCAGGTTGTAAATAGCTGTGTGCGTGTATGTGTGTGTGTTCTGTTGTAACTTCAAATGGTCCCTAAGTGACCGATCATAAGTCAAGGACTACCTATACAGTACAGTGCTCCAGTATACCTCATTAAAGTAGACATGTCTTTTTTTTTTAGTATTCTGTGTCTTCTTTAATTAATCAGGTTCTGTATTTGTGCTCTCATGTGCTTCACAACACCTCTTCCCAATCAAATCCAAAGTACTGCACACTTTGTTATCTTTATTTATTCCTTAATGTATTTTGGAGTTGGGATAACTCAAAATCTTTTTCCATTTGCAGCCTCTGCTCTGAGAAAATAGATGTTTCAGGAAAATTGCAGTTCGGGAGAACTTCAAAAGGGAATTATAAATTTCAACAATTACCAGAGAGTCCCGTTCAAAGAGATTCGTGGGTTAGTGCTGTGCTGTTGTCCTTGAAAGAAAGGAAAGAAAAGCTAATGGGCAATGTATTATTACTCTGCACAGTCTGATTAGCAGGCCTGTTTGTTCAGATGATGTAATGCCTTCAACGTGGGATGTCATTGTTTAATTAAGATGCAATTTGATATCTTCCCATGGAAAAGCTTTCTTGAATTTCTTTCTTGCTATACAGTTTGACTTAAGGAATTAAAAAAGTACCTGACATTGAGCTATGTTTGGTCACCCTGAAGCCACAGAAACTCCCAAATTGAAGGATTTTGATTCATTTTTCTTTAAATAGAATTAATAGTTTATATTAAGTGCTAGATTGGCACTGCTTTTGGTCATCTTTAGATAATTCTGTTCCTTGTTCAGCTATATTAGGCAGTGACGCCCATGCTGCCTATAATAAGAAATAAGCAGAAAAAATTGAGCCAAGTAAGAAACACTTTCCACATTAGGTACAAGGCTCACATCCATCATATGACTTTAAAGATGTTTTCCATTTAAATTATTTCAGGCAAATTAAAATAAGTTATTCAGCTGTAGTGGAATAACTCATGGGTAATGACTTGCCATATCAAAAATTTATATATTTAAACTGGAAAAAGATGCTTCAAAATTGTGAAATAATTGGCTACACATAGGACAAGATATAAAGCTTTCTTGCAGCTCTCACTTCTAATAAACATTTAAAATAAACTTTTTTTCAAGTACTTCCAGCCAGCAAGGCAGAGAATTGAGGGTGCTAGTCATTTAATAAAATAAGTTGGTCGAGAAAATTTGGACAGTAAAATATAGATATTGTGCCTTTGATTCATTGTCCAGTCCTGGCAACAGTCTGGACTAATTTCTACAGCATGCTTGGTAAGATTTCAGAAGTGGTTTGCCATTGTCTCCTTCCCAGGTCTGAGAGAGAGTGATTGGCGCAAAGTCATCCAGCTGGATTTGTGCTAAAGTAGGGACTTAAATGTCCAGTTTCCTAGTCTGGTGCTTTAACACCATCCCGGGAGTCATGTAAAAAATAAGATTTAATAAATGCATTTAGTTGCTGTAAAAAGAACAATGTTTTCTTTAAATCAGTCTTGACTTCTGTTGATTTATGGCAACAAGTGGCTTGCATTTCCTTTTTCTTTTTAGTGTCTTTTTCCTTCCCACCATAGTCTATAGGCTTGAAACCACATGTATTTGCTTGCATTAGGACTATCTCCATGCAATTCCTTCAGCTTTCTAATGAATATACAGTATTTACATTAATTCTTTCTAATACACCTATTCCCACTTGGAATACCCCAAAGTCTTTAATTTGGTGCTTGATATAGCTTGATTTGAAAATAGAAATTTCAGCAAATATCAAACAGGTTACATACTTCAGTAGGTCTTGGGTTTGCTGATAGATTAATTGAACCAAATTACTGCAACATTAACATTACATCTGCTTCCTAATTGCATTTCTTTTATTTTCCTCCCTTGTTCAATATCTTTTCTCTCTGTTGCTGTTTTAATTTCTTATCTCATCCCTGTCCTTTGCTATTCTTTTCACAGTGCTATTTCTTGCTTGAAGCTATTGTCTGCTAGAGCTGGCTGTTCTCTGAATCTCTGCAACCTGATAAGGGTGCAGATGTCAGCTGTATTCTATTAAAGGTTTGTTCTCTCCTTTGAGATAATACTGAATAAAAGAGTCACCAAGCCATGCTGGTCTATGATATGGAAAAGAACTGCAATCCATTGGATGGTTTTCTCTTTTGTGTGTGTTTGCCTTCAAGTCATTGTTGACTCTTGGTGACTGCCTGAAAGAATCCCTGTAGTTTTCTTCAAAAATGGTTTGCTCTTGCCTGGTTCCTAAGGCTGAGAGAGAATGACTAGCCCAAAGTCATCCAGCTGGCTTTGAGTCTAAGGGAAGACTCAAACTCACAGGTTTCTTGATTTCTATCTTGATGCCTTTAACCATTATATCAAACTAGCTCTCCAGTCCATAGTTAACTTCTCCAAAATTACTTTCCATATCTTGGTTACTAGGCTATCAGATCTAACTGCAATTTCTATTAATTAGGGCTGCTAGTGCGAGTCAGAGAGCATAATAAAGTTTGACTCATTAGGACTACCAGACATGGTTGCAAAAATGGGCGTGGGCGTGAGCAGCAAGTGACACATCCTGCCGTGGGCCGGGAGTTTGACAGTCCTGATCTAGAATAATTGACTTCATATCAATAAATTTTATAAATAACTTTTATTTATATTATAATTTCTCCAAAGTCCTTCTGTTCTTTCATAATGGCCACCATTCTATGGCTGATGCTGCATTCTTCTTGCCGAAGCTGCTGGTATTTTAAGACTAACTTTGTTTTGACAGTCTGTTAGCATATTTTAAGTCCTGGAATATTTTTCCTTTCTAGACTTTGGCAAATCAGCTAACTTTTCTGTATTTGAGTTACATCAGAAATATTTACATAGGGAACTTCATATTAAAGCTGGTATGATGCATTATTGTTCTTCATTCTATTGGTAATTTGTACCTGCTGAGTACCTAATGAAAATATGCACTATAGCAAAGTTATTTGTCATGTGTACTTATTGGGTCTGGACTCTGAGATGACACATCTTTGATTGCAACACTAGTCTTAGGTCTGCTTTCCAAGCTGGTGATGTGAACAAGTTATATAAAATTAGACAGAAAACAAAAATGATGATAGAAATCAGGAAAATATCACATGCTATGTTATGCTTTCAATTAATATTATTTTGGTCAAAACTTTTCAATCTGCAGCACATATCACAGCATGAAAATAAAATGATTATAAAAAGAACATTGTCTGGTTTTATACAACTTTAGGACAAAGGTCTTAGTTTTATTCAGATGACTTTAGAAATAAATCTCTGACATAAACATCAAGGAAATAAGCCCAGTTCCGTATTTTTTTCATCTGTAAAAGCAGATCCTCTATTAAACCTGGTAATATTTTCAAATCCAAATAAAGTAATTTATGATGTATAGTTCCATAAAATGATGTATCTATGGCATCTAAGTTCTGATAAATTGTGACAATTATATAAGAGAATCTCAAAGAAGTGCTGGAAATATAACCAATATAAAGGCACATTTTACCATCTTTTGTGGATAAGTAAGCTAAGAAATGTTGGAATCCATTAATTATGTTGGTTCAGGAAATTTTGAAGATGGATGTAACACTGAAACCTGAAGCAATTCTTCTAGGGATGGCAGATAAACAGATGGAGAAAAGTGGGACTTTTATTTTTGCATATGACATTGGCGGTAAGGTTATTTTATGGCCAAAAATGGAAAGAATAATACAAACCCACAATGGAAAAATGGATTTTGAAATTAATGGAGCTAAGTTGAGATGGTGAGATTAACTGTTTCGCTTAAAGATAATAATTTGACTAAATTTCTTACAACTTGGAAATCATTGTTAGATTTCTTACAAGACAAAAAGAAAAATTAACTTTTGACTTTGGGATTTAAAGATTACACTGGATTTAGCAATGGATATATTGTAGCCTTTTCAACATAAGGATAATTTGCATTTGATAATTTACTGTGTGTTAGATAAGATGAAGAATAATATTTTATGAATAATTGTTTTTTAGTATATGGGTTATTAGTATTTTAAGATGTTTCATGGATTGGTGCTATTTGTTTAAATTTAGAGATAGGTGGTCAAATTGTTTTCTCTATACTAAAAGAAAGTTGTAAAACCAGGCCACCAAGGCACTATGACTGGACACCATAAAAACTGACACCAACCAGAGCATAGAAAAACTCAAAGAAATAGTGCAAGAGGGAACTGGTCCATAGAATCACCAAGAGTGGGTACGACTTAATGGGTAGCATCATCATCCAAAGAAAGTTGGAGGTAATTTTTATTATAAATTTCTTTGATGTATTTTTCTTTTGTTATTCCATTTCCCTTTTTAGTTACATTGTATTTCAGTGTTTGGCACTGAAATTTAATAAATTATTTTTTTTAAAGAAATATTTTTACTTCCCTGTTTTATTTAGATTGCTTGCTGGCATTCTATAAGCATTCAGCAGATTGTAAAAGTAACATGAATCATAAGTCCAGGGCACTCTTTAAGGCTGTAAAACACTTGGTAATTCATGCATAGGCTTAAATGTACCTTACACAGAGGAAAATATGGAAGAACTAATTCATTTATTTTAATTTTAAATGGGAAGTTATTGAGAAATATATTCAGTCTAAATGTATTCAGTCTCAAACATTGAAATATAAACTAATGTTGGCTCTTACCCACCTTTAAAAATCTTTTGTTCTTCCCTTCCCCCACCATTTTTGCACTGTGGCTTTTACTATATAAAGCAAACTTTAATGCAGCTATCAGCTTAACAAAAGATATATATCCTGTTACAGACTAATCAGAAATGCTTTTACTATTTAAAATGTTTAATGAAAGAAGGTAGGATATCATCTGCTTATTTAAAGGATTAAAATCATACTGCTATTATCTGTTTCCAATTTTGTTGTTTATGTGATGCTGCTGTCTAGGCACAAATGTCTCCAAAGACTTTTGCTTGCAAAGCTGAACAGCCCTACTGAAAACTGGGGAATGCCTAATTTGACTCAAGGTAGCTAAGTCAAATAATAATTAAAGCCCAGATGAGACTGGCAATTGAATTAAAAGATAAGTAAGCTGCACTGATAAACTCCGATATGATCTGAGTCAACATATATTATGCTGTGGCTAATGTTTTATCCTTATATGCTGTACCCTAAATATGCTCAATTGCATTAGGTTTTTTTCTGTAACAGATCAATCCGTTCTGTACAAATATTCTAATTATGGGTGTTCAAGTATCTTGCCAGCTTCAGTCAACAGAGCAGAAATAAAGATAGAGATCACTGTTTCTTTGCCATCTCCTGTCACTCAACATTTGTTTTAAAAACAAAATTTTCACTCAACTGCAAACCCTGATTAGGGGACGTAATGGGAGCTGGACAAAATTTAGTGTGTTCTGGATTGTAAATCTATTCCTGTGCCTTCCTGAAATTTCCTAAATGAAAAGTAGTCAAAGATTTGATTCCAACCTCAGCTGGACAAAGGCCTGTAGCAGGGATGTCAAACTCATGTTACGGCAGCATCATGTGATGTATCGGGATTTTTTTCCCCTTTGCTAAACCAGGCATGGGCGTGGCCAGCGCGTGATGCATCTGTGGCTGTCAAACTCCTGTGGTCCTACAGTGAAACTTCATTTTAATAGAGTAATTGAGAAGTTGGGTCTGTTGTTCATGAAAGCCTGTTGAATTGCAGAGTACATTATTATGCAAGCAATATTAGCTAAATATAAATGATGTCTTCTATATACCAGATCTTTACAATGATCCTCCTCTCCTCACATTCTACAACATATTGTGTACTTTTATCTACTCTTGTTGATTCTATTTTTAATATATCTTGCAGGTCTCCAGACCATGTGATTCCCCAAAACTTTATAATAATTGTGATATTTAATTCCTTAAGTCCTGGATACATGTTCTATCTGTAGTAATGATGGAAGGGAGAAGCCACTAAAAAAACATAGTAGTCATATGTGCCAGAGAGTGGCAAATCATTATCATGTGACTGTAAAACTCAGCAACCATTGTAAATATAAGCTGGCTGTCAAATGCCCGGATTGTGATCACATGACTGTGGGGTTGGTATGATGGTCATCATTTTGATGATGGGTCATAAGTCACTTTTTCAAAGGCCATCATAACTTGAAACATGTTAAATTAACATGTTGAAGACTGCCTATAATTATTGCTTTAAGGCAATGTAAACTAAGGTTACGAATATATTCTCTAATTAACGAATAGTTTCAAGAAGAGCTGTACATTTTGTTCCAACCTGAGAGCCACACTTGGCTTTTATACATCAAGTCAAGAAATACATGAGAAAAAAATACTGAGTGCGATGAGGACATAAACATAATTATTGTACATGACTTAAGTAAAATAAAATACGGTATATATGATTACTCCACAGTTAGCTCTTTAATCCTTTCTCCCTTACATTGCCTTAAAAACATGGTTTCACCTTCATAGCAACTTTTAGAGATTTCTGGAGCTGCATCTGCTTTTGAGGGTTATATGCAAATATGGCGTCAGGCTGACGTTAAATATTATCCACTAACTGGCCCTGTATCTTAATAATCTGGGCTGCAAACCTCCAAATGACCACCAGATGGAACCAAGGAGGTACACAAGAATTGTTTTCTACCATCTAGTGGTCTTCCTGAATTTTGGAGCTCAGATATAGTAGCCCTACTATTTTTATTAGTTTATCAAATTATAAAATACAAAGAAAAATGAAAATAATCTTTTTAGGAAGGCAGGGGTTGAGATCAAAACATGTTTTTAAAAAATAGCTCAACTGACTGGGTTTCAGTCTCCCAATGGCTGTGCATGGCTATGCATTCCTGTCTAGGTTTACCTGATCTGGCTGCAAACAAACAAACAAACAAAAAAACCACAAATGGCCAGTGGACGACAGCAAAGCAATGCAGAGAATTGAAACAAAGTCTAACTAGGTTTACTACAAACTGGAGATGAGTATGCTAATTATCTAATTAAATATATTGAGGGAACAGGCTTCCTTGAAACATGGTCAGAGCCAGTCTCCTGTTTATTTTGATTCTTCTCCAACTTCTCCCTTTATCTTCCTATTTTTTTCTCTATTTTCTACAATGCACTGTATTCCCATTAGGTGTGTATTAGCATATGTTAGTGTGTATCTATATATACAGGTAGTCCTCGACTTAGGACTACATTTGAGCTCAAAATCTTCATTGGCATGTTAAAGCTCAACGTCATGTCACTGCACCAATTAGTGACAAAAATGTTGGAGCTTTCATCCTTCTGCAAATCCAACAATGTTAGCACAATGTCACATTGTCGCCATTTGCAATCTCCTGCCACCTTCCTCCTTTCCTTTCCTTTCCTTGTAGAAATCCAACAAAGAAGGTAGCAAATGGCATCACACGTAAGTGTGGAACACCGTGATGTTGTAAAAGCAAGCCAGTTGCCAAACACCTGGGTCATGATCATGTGACTGCAGGGATACAACATCCATTTTAAAACTCTAAACATTTCTTTAAAAATAATTCTAAAATCAACATCTTTTTTTAAACTTCCTCTTAAGATACATACTTTAAAGTTCACTTTCAATAATATTTTAAAAGCTTTAGGAATTACTCAAGCATTATATATGAAGAAAAAAAGCCCCATTTTCAAACCCACTTTATAGGCAGAAAATTACACTAGTTTTCTTTCAATTAATACATCAAACGGATGAAAATTCAACTAACTACCATCAGATCATTAAATTTAAGTCACTCCCTTCAGTTATCCTCAAAGAATAAAGCCAGATGGACTTCCAACTTTGAAATCTCTTGCTCCCCTTTTGTGCTCCTCCTGTTACTCAAGATGGCTGCTTCATGGCTGCTTTTGTGCTCCTCCTGTTACTCAAGATGGCTGCTTCATGGCTGCTTTTGTGCTCCTCCTGTTACTCAAGATGGCTGCTTCATGACTACTTTTGTGCTCCTCCTGTTACTCAAGATGGCTGCTTCATGGCTACTTTTGTGCTCCTCCTGTTACTCAAGATGGCTGCTTCATGGCTGCTTTTGTGGTCCTCCTGTTACTCAAGATGGCTGCTTCATTTTGATTACTGGCTGACTTCCTTGACTTATGATGAGTCACTTAGTAACCAAAGTCACAACTGACCCCCAAAAGGGTACTTAGGATGTAGATTCAAATTTCCAACAGCTGCCTCTCCCCTCACATAATCATATATAGATAATCCTTGACTTATAAGAGTTCGTTTGGTGACTGAAGTTACAATGGCACTGAAAAAGTGACTTATGACCAAGTTTTTCACACAACTGTTGCAGCATCCCCATGGTCATGTAATCAAAATTCAGATGCTTGGCAACTGACTCATATTCAGTGTCCTGTGCTCATCTGATCACCTTTTGTGACTTTGTCAAAGTCAACGGGAGAGCTAGATTCACTTAACAATCATGTTACTAACCTAACAACTGCAGTGATTCATTTAACAACTGTGACAGGAGGTTGTATAATGGGGCACAATTCACTTAACAACTGTCTCACTTAGCATCAGGAATTTGGGGCTCAATTATGGTGATCAGTTGAGAACTACCTGTATTGAGTTAGCAACCAGCCCACATTTATGTCTGTTTGCAGTGTCCCATGTCATAGCACCACAATTTGCAACGTTTTTTCACCAGAAACCAGCATGAGCCTTGGTGGCGCAGTGGTTAGAGAGAAGTACTGCAAACTATTCCTGCTGCAATTTGGTAGATCGAATCCCACCAGGCTCAACGTTGACTCAGCCTTCCATCCTTCAGAGGTGGGTAAAATGAGGACTCAGATTGTTGGGCGCAATATGCTGACTCTGTAAACCGCTTTGAGAGGGCTGTAAAGCACTGTAAAGTAGTATATAAGTCTAAGTGCTATTGCTATTTACTTTCGATTTCTGGCCAAAAAAAAAAAAGTCCACGGCAGAAACTGGGTTTAGCAACCACAGTAACTCAGTTAAATTGTACTACTATTATTATTGTACGAACTGCATCTTCCAAAAGGAAATATCCCTATTAAAATGACAAGCAAAAAGCGTTCTCCCATAAATATGAGTTCCTAAGGTGTGGGAATCCAAAATACTTATTGGTTGCATGGGGTGTGTGGATGTAGGAACTAATAGTATTTTGACTTTTAAAGACAGGCTTTGTTATGTTCAAAATCCCACTCTGTGACATTAACTGACCTTCTAAGGATGCACTATTATTCCAATGGAGAATTATGGCATTAAAAAACAGTTAAGAAACTTAGAAAAAGCATCAGTTATACAGGGTCTTGCTATAGTGAAGGATGCAAGAGCTAATTGAAAAGACTCAGAAAATACAGTAGAGAAACGGGATCTAGAGATGGCGGGAAGATGCAGGTAGGATCTGCTGTCTTGTGCTGTCCTTGTATTAGGGGCTTGGTAAGTATTGTAACAATTAAATCTTAAGAGGTTTTATTTTTATTACTGAATATTTGTCTGTGGCTTGAGCTTCTGCGGGAAAGTTTGATAGCAACTGCTTCCAAATATTATTCAGACTGTACTGTGGGGGCAGTTTTCGATCAGGAGTCAAATAAAATAATTAGTAAAAATGGATTAAGAGGCCTGATATAATTATAGACCTGATATTATTAGATTTAGATCCCACCTTTAATCTATCAAATTTAAGCATACATAATGCTCCTGCCTCTTATTTCCCCTAGAACTGTCCTGTGAGATGGAACTAAAAGACTAAGTAGCCCAAATTCCCGCAACCAACTTTCATGCCAAAGGACTACAACTGATGATCTCCTAGTTTGTAGTCCATTGCCTTAATCACCAGCTCAAACTATTAATACATATTTTAATTCCTGTCATTAGCAATACTGATGAGTCCATTTTGTCACTTCCGATATTTCGGGAAATAGCAGAAGTGATGAAACGGTCCTGTTTTTCAGCCTCCAAAGGCTGCAGAGGCTTCCCTCAAACCTCTGGGAGGCCGAAAAAGGCCTCAAACGGGCCGAAAACCAGTTGGGAGGTGCGTGCATGAGCAGTGTAGGTAGATTTGGCTGGGGTTCGTGTGCCTGCACAAACAGCTCTATGTGCCACCTATGGCAAGCATGCCATAGGTTTGCCATCATGGGTCTGATCTGTACACATCAAATGAAGACAATGACATATATAACTGCTTCCCAAAGCATGTAATCAATTTATTCATTCTTTATTATAATGATGGAAATGTTTACAGTACATCTATACTTTACTTTTTATTATAGGAAAGCTGCATAAAATACACCTCCCTCTGCCCCACATGAATCCACACTCCCTGCAGAAATTACTGTGGGGTTTCAGTAATAATACTGTGGCTGCCATCTTGACTTTTTTTTTACCTCTCCAATGATTATGGGAGAGTCTTTGTGTAGAAGAGGTTTTAACTTGAATGTACGTATCTCAATATGTAAAACATTAGCAAAATACAACTGAACGTTTATATAACAATTTATTCTAAGGTCATAAGGATATTTGTTAATAATACTATAGATAACTAGCATTGTAAGGAACAACTAATTTTCAGGGTTTGACTACAAATCTTTTCTTTTTTATTTTCAGTCCTTTTTAAGCTTTTATAACCTTTCTTACAACCACAATGGAAAGCAATCCCAGGTTTTATTTAAGCACAGCTAAACCTTTAAAAGTAAGAGATCAATGAAATCAATAGTATTTAAACCTCACAGAATACAATAGGTCTATTTTATAGACTATTTTAGACTATGTCTGAATTCAACTACTGTTCTTTCAATACAGTTTAGTAATAATGAGAGAATGGCTGGTTTTGTTTTGTTTTGTTTTGTTTTAAAAGAAATTAACAATGTGACTTATTTCATGTTCCACCCAATTCTATATCATATGCTGCTGACCTGTCATTTTTATTGACTGTTGCTTGATCCCACAATACCCATGGTTGTTGTACGTGAGGATCCGTGGCTTGAGTGCTGACAGATGTTGACGCTTTTGACATGATCTGACTTTTTCGTCCAATTACCTCCTTTGAAAAATTACCAGATTAATATACCAGACTACACTCCAGATTTGGGTCTACCTATGTGGTGCTTAAGTGTGAGAAGCCTCAGACAGTGATGGAGACGCAGATTAAATATAAAAAGAACTCTTGCACTAAATCCAATCCATGATTCCTACACATCCCCCCTCCCCCATCCCCTACCCATAGAAGAGTTAAGCACCTTAGAGCAATCAGATGCATCCCTCAAGGCCGGGAAGGGAGGGGCCCAGAGGTTGTTTAGCTCAAAGCTGAAGGTCAGGTGCTCCATAAAGCCTCCTCCCCCTTTCCCCCCGCCCCCACTCCTTTTATGATGGAATTCAGAGATGAAGTCCATTCATGGGAGTGATGGGATTTGGAGTGACTTCTCATCTTCTTGAACCTGGGCACAAGTCGAAGGACGACCTCGAGGGTGGGAAATAGGGAGACCCAGACGGGGCTTGCCCGGCCAAAGGTACTGGGGATATTAGCCAATCCTTGGCCTGCCTCCTCGCCCGGCTCTTCCTTGATTCCCAGGTTTGATGCTGCAAGGCGTGTCCGGGGCTCTGCTCATGTGATGGAGCAGGAGGGAGAGGCGGGCGGGGGACCAGGGAGGAGGTAGTTTTGCTGGCTCTCTCTCTTTTTTTAAAGGAGTTTGCAGAAACCTCCAGGGTTGGTTCAGTCGCAGCCTGACCGCTTTCCCGAGCAGCTGAAGTTAAGGAGCCGTAGAGCGCAGCTGCCTGGACAGCTCTATTATTGCTGCTAGCGCCTAGTTTCTCTTTCTTGGTTGAAAAGCGTCGCGCGCCCCCTGAGCCCGAGGGGTTGGAGAAGCGGACGCCGGGGAGAGAGAGAGAGAGAGAGACAGACATGGGAACCGGGAGCTCTACGGAAGCGCGGAGCCCGCAGGATGAGACCACCGCAGCGGGAGATTCCCAGCCCGGGAGTCCTGGAGGACGGACGCCAACGGAAGCCGTGGCCGAAGCCGAGGAGCCTGAGGACTCCTCCAAGGTACGACAATCTCCGTCCCGCGGCGCGTGTCTGGAAGAGGTTGCCCGTTTGGCGAGGGCGTAGCAGCTCTTTCTGGAGGACGTTCCGCTTCGCATCTTCGCGCGCAAACTTTCCGGGGGAGCCCCGAGCACCTGCCGGGGAACGCGCGCGGGCACCTGCCTTCCCCATTGCCATCCTGCCCTCTCGTTGGGGGGAAGGGAGGGGGCGAAGTTTGGCGGGGTGGGGCGTGGCGGTGGCGGCGGCGGCGGCTACTGCGGCGGCGGCGGCTACTCGGCTCTCCTCTGAGGCAGGGCACTGCGTAGCCGGCGCCTCCGCAGTAATAAACTCTTTCCTACCTTTTGTCTGTCAGAAGTAGTCCTTTCTCTCCCAGCCGCCGTTAAAGCTCAGGAGTAGGAGCCGGGGTGCTTTAGTCGGGCCCCTCACGAGGCGCGGCCTTCCGGCCCCTCCCGGTCTCACCTCATGCCTCGTTCCCTAAGCGTGAGGAAGGGCGTCCCAGTCCTGCACTGTTTGGGTTCTTTCGCACCTTCATCTCCCGCTTTCCCCCACTTGCACCCCCGGGAGAAGGGCATCTCTTCCCGCACCGCCCCCCCCCCGCACCGCTTCTGTCGCTTTCCTTTTTGTGGGTATGGTACAGACGGGGTGGCGTGTGTGGAAAGACCCCACCCTATGGCCGGACGGTGGCGGCGGCGGGGAAGGGTGTGGGGGAGGTTGCTGCGTGCCAAGATTCTCCTGACTGCAGTCCTGCAGTCAGCCTTGTGGTGCCTTCGCCTCGGGCTTCTGCAGTTGCAGCCTCTTTGGAAGATGCTTGGTGGGAGTGGTGCCAAAACCGAGAGGGGCGAAACAAAGCAAACTTGTGCCTTTTGAACACCGCGTTGATTTACCCCCTCACGCTGTTATCTGCGAAGTGTCTCCCCCCCGCCACCCTTTTCTCGCCCCAGTGTCGCCTTGCAGCACGTGCGCGGAATAGCGCACTTGGGCTATCTAGGGCTGTGCTGCGTACCTTTTGTTTGCATTATTAGCAAATAAAATGCCTGCAGTTTCTTTTACTATATGAACATTCCCAGAAGATCCGAGCTTTTCCGGAAGCAATATAATAACTGGAAGGGACGAACGCTTTCCTCGGGGAGTTTTTGTGGCACAGTCTAATGGTTTGGACAGTTTAGAATTGGGAAAGGATGTGTGTGTGTGTGTATGTGTGTGTATACACACGCACACACACACCCAAAACAACAAAAAACCTTACTGCATTTTTCTTAAAGAGAAAGTATTTCTTGCATTGTGGTACTTTCCCAGCATAGAGATTTTTTAAACAGAGTAATATGTTTGTGTCCAACGTTTTAGGTTCTTTGAAATAATTTAAAAAAAAAACACTTGTGTTGAACTATAGATGAAAATTTCCAAACTTGCTCTTTCCCTAATCTAATGTGTGGGTGTTTTAAAAGCTTAAGAACTTTGTGTTTTCTGACCTTGTGCTTGGGTTTTAACTCCCAACTATTTTTCCATAGTTAAGTCCTTCCATGCCTGGTCTTGACAGAAGTTTAAAAAGTGTTTCTCTGTGGGAATATGTGTTTTTTTCCTGAATGAAATGGAACAAAGTATTTAATAAGTTGAAACTAAGTTTTCTAATGTCAATTTACAAAGCAAGCCAGCAGGGAAAGAAAAAGAACAGAAAGTAAACGCTTTCTCTGGCTGGTGGTGAAAGAGATGATTTAGTTGCAAAAATGTGACAACTGAAATGATTAAATGTATCAGAAGTATATGCCTCAAATGATAAAATAACATTGGCTTGAAGCTTGGGAAAGGGAAAAAAAACTGCTGAGATCAAACCAGCCCCTTCACATATTGTGTGAAATTATAAAACTGTTTACTGTGTTTCAATTTCCCTTGAATTTTAATTCCAGGAAGTATCTGAAGTTTGTATCGATGTGGATTCATGATGACAAGGTTAAAAAGAAAGCTATGCAGTTACTTCATCCCCTATGAGAAAAAGAATTGGTCATTTTAAGTTGAAAATTAAATTATTTTAGGCAACAAGTCATCTATACAAACATACATGTATGTGCATGTGTTTATGTGTGCATTCAAATGTTTCAGGTAGTTGGGTGAAAGTCTAAATCTTATACCTCAGCAATATCAGAAAAATGGCTAACTTTCAAGTTTGAAAAGTTAAGGAGCCATTCCATCCTGGTCTCCCATTATCCTTGGAAAACATTCCCTCAAACAAAGCAAACATGTTCATGCCAAATCTATTAGGTACCTATTCTTCCAAATAGAGCATGTATATCAGGGACTTTCTCTATATCAAACCTGAAAATTGTCTTTGGGTTTTCAAAGAGGAAATTCTTAGTCATCTGCTTAATTTTATACCCTACCACCCACTTCTCTGACTTCAAATCCTGAAAAATAAGAGTAGAAATCCATCTTCAGCCAATTTGTTTTGGAAGTACAACATACAGATAGTCCTTGACTTACAACCACAACCGAGCCCAAAATTTCTGTTAAGTGAGACATTTGTTAAGTGAGTTTTATCCCATTTTACAATCTTTCTTGCCACAGTTGTTAAGTGAATCTGGTTTTCCCATTGACTTTCTTTGTCACAAAAGGCAGTCACATGACCCCAGGACACTGCAACTATCATAAATGAGTCAGTTGCCAAGCATCCAATTTTTGATCATGTGAATATGGGGATGCTGCATCATACCTGTATCATAAGTGTGAAAAACAGTCATTTTTTTCAGTGCCATTGTAACTTTGAACAGTCACTAAATGAACTGTTGTAAGTTGAGGACTACCTGTAGTTACTTTTGATAGAATTGGAAGTGGTCAACCTTTGCCTGAATGAGAAAATTGCGGCCAAGTATACCTGTCATTTCACTTATGTGGGAGAAAGTAAAGGCAAACTTTCAGGGACACTATTTACTTTATCTCCGGTTTGTATGATCCCCAATGAAAAACAGGTTGCATCCTGCTTACTTGGTCCAGTTAACTCTGTGAGAGTCACTTATATAGACTACCCTGCCTAGGGTGTGATAGAAAGTTAAGAAAGATGAATTAATATCTAATAATGATTAATTATATAAACTTGCTGGCAAGCAGAGTGCCATATCATCAGCAAGTTTATCCATAATACAATCCTCTAAAAACTTGCTAAAAGGTTTGGTAAGTATTTTTTGAACTTTCTTGAAATAAGATTTTATCAGTAGTCCTGAAAGAAATGGTTCTGATCATCATACTAAACATAATGTTTCGTAGTACTTTCTGCTTGGATGTAGTATGGAAGTGTAAATAAGGCTACATAAGAAACTGTTATTAGAAATGTTCAGTACACCTATTTACAGTAGCTCAGCTCTAGGTGCTCAGATCACATAATTACCTGATGTGCTAATCATTACAAAACATTCTATTGTAGAATAATTTATCACTTTAGTTCTGCATATAGAATCATTAAAATATGTGAGTATATCTCATATTTTATAAATCATATTCCACCTTCTTATTGGAATAATATTTGTTAATAGGCAATTTGTATCAAGTGATCTTAAATATGCAAGATGTGGAATGGCCATACCACTTTCCACAGATATTTTTTAACTTCTTTTATGTCTTCTGTGTTTTAATTCAGTTAGGTTCAGTTCTGCGAGTGTTTAGATTTCTGTTTGTGTATTTCTGTTGCACCAGAACTGGCTATATCCATTTTTTCCCCAGTCTTTTCAACAAAATTCCATATTGTGTTTGAAAAAGTTATTTGTATTGTCTTTATTTAATAATTAATCATTTTCCAGATATGTTGTATCTGTTTACAGAACAAGACAATTACAATATACAATTACCTTTCTATTATATTTGTTTCTTTCTCTTAAAAAGAAATGGTAATACCATATTAAGGATAATTGATTCTATTGAAGTTCTTAAGTTAAATTCATTTATTCCACTCCTCACAAAGCAAATAAACCAGAGGTGTCAAACTTGTTCACATCACAGATCGTATGGTGATTGGTTTTGCCTTTGTGGGGAAGGGTGGGTGTGGCATCCACAGGCCAGATGTCTGGCTCGTGGGCCACGTGTTTGACACCCCTGTGAAAGACTACAGTTTATTGTACCAGTTAAACTTAACTAGGCAGGAATTCCAGGGAAATTTGTTTGCCCATATCTCTTCCTGAATTGCTGCTCCAGAAAATTAGAAATGGCAAAGATGCTTTCAAAACCAGTCCATGATAATACAATCCTGCACGATTCAATTTAACATTCCATCTGGAATCAAGATTTCCCATAATTCATTGTGATTTAACCTGTTTAGCACAACAAAAAATTTAGCTTTTGAGGAATGGGGCACATACTGATTGCTACTTAATGTTCAGTGTTTAATTCAGTTAAGGTCAGAATCAAAAGTTATACAATTTTACATAAAACAAGTATTGAATTAAAAATAATTTATTCCTGGGTAAGCATATGCAGAATTGCAGTCTCATATATTAATCCCCATATCTGACCATAATATAAAAAGTATATTGCTTTCCACATTAGAATCATAAAAGCAAATTAATAATTAATGCTGGTGTAACTACTCAGCCTTTCAATATCATATTTTTGCTCAATTAGTTGCAATGGAATAAAGTAATGTAGCACTTACCTTTAGTCTGCATATATCATCTTTAAACAGAAATAGTTCCTATTAAGGGCAGAGCATTTGACGAGCAGATTCCAAGGAATTTAGGATTTGAAAGAGTATGTGACATACCTTAAAAATAAAGATAGGTACAACCAGCACTGCTCTAAATCAGAATCAAAAGAGATCAGGTCTGTTTCTAAACTTCTATTCTGGAAAATCATGTGCTGCTAATGGTGATTGTGACACTAACGGTGATTGTGACAAGACAAGTGGATACTTCCATTAAATGAGCGGGAAGAAGAGAAGAATTAGATTCAGTGATCAATAGGTTTTCCTCAGATCAGGGTAATTTTTGCAGTCCACTCAATCTAGAATGGGGAGATATTTGAAAACAGATCATTAATTTTACATTTCAGCCCATCTCTCCACTCTTATTTTTCATCATTGAAATAAGGTATCTTCTAAAAGCTTTTAAATAAACTTCTATTTAACTCAAATTTTTCCCCTTTTTTTAGTCACATACACTTTTGTTACCTATAAGTATCTTTATCACTTCTTATCAACCAACCAACTCATCCTTCCTTAATAGCTACCTCTTAGCCCTTCAAGGTAGTCCAGACAAGAAGTACAACTATGAATACTGGCTCTATGTTTAAGATTACATTAACAGAATCTTACAAGACTGAATGCATTTTTCCTCTCCCCTTCTTTTGCTTTCCAGTATCCATATACCGTTGCATCTCCATAGTGATCCAACTTTTCTGTAAATGTTGGACTAGCTTAATAAAAGATAAAGTTTGAGGAATTTAAATTCCATGTAGATAATGAAGAGAGCTTCATTTTTTTTTTGTTTTAGCTTGCTTTTCATCCAAGGAATGAGACTGAATGATCTCCCCCCGTGGTGATCTGGTTGGAGCAAACTGTTTGGAGAATCAGAAATTCAGCCCCTGGAAGTAGATGCAGTTTTGGTGCATCCCTAGTTCCTCTGCAGTGTGCTTGGTATGATTGGATTGGATTGGATTATATGTATAGTTTTACATTCCAGAGATTCGCCCTAGTTAAGCTTGTTTAAAGAATAAAACCACTCTTCGTATGTTACAAATGAGAAATCTTCTTTGTTAAAGTAGAAATGTATCAGTTGAATGAATTATTAAGAGAAGTAACTCTAGAACAAAGGAAGAAATGAGAATTTAGGCTGACAGGCATCATACTATGCCATAAGATGATGTCATATAAACCAGAGTTCCCCAATGTTTCTGGTTTTGTGGGCCAGTGGGGAGGGGAGAGGAGATGGTTCCGCGTGCGCATACAGCTCTATTTGTGTGAATGGCTTGCACACGTGCTGTGCTCGCCGGCAGTTTCCATCGCCCGGTATGGCCCGCTAGTAGGCTGCAGCCCACGGGTTGGAAACCCCTGATGTAAATGATAAACAGGAGTGCTTTGACTTTGTTCTGCTTTTTGAAGTAACCACCAGAAGATCAGAAGCTTGTTTTTCCATTTTAAATTAAGCCTAATTGGTTTATTAGATTTATCTCGTAGTTATCCCAATAGATATTTTTGAAAAATATTGACTATAGCTGAAATTATGCTGGAACACTATTCCCATTGTAGCATCATAAAACTCCATCTAGATTTGTATGCATCTCAGAAATGCATTAAAGTGCTCCTTGGTTGTACTTACCTAGTCTAATAGGCATGGCTTCTTTTACTTGCAGAACGAAGAAGACAAATTAGGAGTCAGGTTATATAAAAAGGTGTTAAATAGTATAAGGGTCTTGTCACTAGCTTAATGGAGCAAATTGACTGGTAAATTCTAGACTGCATTTTTCACAAATATGATAAAGATAATGTACAGTATAATCTGTAATACATGAAAAGTTCATAACATAAAGATTGGTGGATGTTGCCTATATAATACTCCACAATAGTAACCCTATAATGACAAATAGCAATTATAATGAAGATAATGTTTAAATCATAAATTAGCTGTGGGAAATGGTGTGCAGCAATAGTATTTTACTCACTATCCTGGAAACAATTCTCTGCTTATTACTTTCCTCAGATTATGTAGTCTTTGATGTACAACCATTCGTTTAGTGACTGAAGTTACAACAGCCCTGAAAAAAAGGAACTTATAATTGTTTTCCACACTTAGGACTACTGCAGCAGCCCTGTGGTCACATGATCAAAATTAGGATGCTTGGCAACTGGAATGTATTTGTAATAGTTGCAATGTCTCCCAGGGTTATTGAATCATCTTTTGGGACCTTCTGACAAGCAAAGATAATGCTTGTTGTGTTCAATTAACAACTGTGTTACTAACTTAATAACTGCAATTATTCACTTAACAACTACGGCAGGAAAAGTCATAAAATAGAGCAAATTCACTTAGCATATTTCTTGCTTAGCAATAGACTTGGTTGTGGCTGTAAGTTGAGGACTACCTGTATCTGTGGTTACACTTCCTTTCAGGTTTCATGACTGGAAACTATAAGGTTTGAGGAGCTGATCTTTGAGAAACGACCAGAAATCCCACGTGGGTACTGAGAAATAATTATGTATGTGTATATTCCTTCAAATGGGGACAAGTTTTTTTTAGCTTTGTTTGTTTCATTATTCGGTAGCTATTCATATATGCTGTCTAAACTAATTTAAACTAGTATTACTTAACATTATTGCGATGATCTGAATTTTTGTTTAATCTGGCAACCTTATATGTTTGCAAACTTCATTTAAAATAAAACAATGCTGGTTTATGCCATGTAAATATGGGATAAGATAGTGTGGTCTATGAATTGGGGGTGCCGGGAATAGGGGAGAAAGAAGATTAGTTTCATGTATGGAAATAGACATATTAAATAAATGTGGGCTTCAGAAACAGCAACGGAATAATAGAGAATATTAAACAGATTTTAAAAGCATATGATAGAATAAGATTGTCTAAGGAGGATGACCTTTTAGTCCTTAATTACAGAAAGGTCTTTGATTGTTTATATCATGTCCAGAATGCGAAACATACTAATGCTATTACAACAAATAAGAAGCTATTATAATTTAATTTGAAGAAACAGAGTGGTTCAGGGTTGGAAAGAGAAAAAGATGCATATCATCTTCAAATCATTTTTTAATTTGTTCACCAAATGTATTCAGAATGAATGGATTGGAAGTTATCAGAACTAGAATTAAAACTGGATATCAGAACATTGTGATATACAATATATAGAGGGAATCTTTTTGTTTGGTAAAAGTATAGAAGTGTTAGAGAAGCCAATAAGGAAAATAAAAATAGAAAGTGAAAAAAAATGGTTTAAATTTTAATACGAAGATGACAAAAGATAGAGGCAACAGCATGTTTAATGAAATCTTGCTTAACAATCAAGAAATGAAGTTGGTAGGTTTGTTTTTAACCTCAAGAACAGATGCAGCTGAACAGTGTGCTATAGGATTAATCCTAGCTAAAGAATAAGACCATGATGGATTTAGATTGGATCATAAGCATATTTATATGACAAATATCAGAATAGTTGAAGTAGTAGGTTCTCCATTGGTAGAGATAGGTGTAAAAATTGGACATTGAGAACAAGTAAAAGAAAGCATACCTTCAAAGTAAAGATTGAGAGACAATACCACAGATTGTAAAAAGAACCAGTCAGTCTGTCCTAGATGAAGAATTATGCTTGGTGAGGTTCAAGCGGATCAAAGAAGGGAAGGAGAACAGATGATGGATGAGATCAGCAATCTCTAAAAAATGTCTGTGGAAGAAATGTGGACATTTGTGATCAAGACTATCCATGGAACAGTAAGGAGCCCAGTCCAACTCCAAAACATATTACTATCATGTTATCTCCCACTGAAAAGCATTCAAGAGGTAATATTGTGGACATTCTTGGCCTTTCTATCAGTATCTCTTCCAAGAAATAACCTGCCTAAGACTCTGGAGACTCCTTTTCATAGATGCATTAGAATGCAATAATAAAAACAATGTGCCTTTTATCGAAAGCCAGCAATATCAGTGGATTTTAATTTAAACATGAATGTTTTAGTATCTTTTAATGAATTTCAGAAGGTAATAATTCTGTATAAATTGATATAAGTACAGTATTAGGCCAATCCAAGACTCTTGATATCCTTCTCTAAATTTGCAAAGAATTATCTGTTGTCAGCTATTTTTGGACATTTGTGGAACTGTAACTGATAAATAGTCTTTCAGGGATGAGGAAGAATGCTGGGAATGTTTAAGTGCTTTCGAAAATAGGTCATGGGTTAAAAAAGGTCCACAAATGACTAAAAGTTTTGTGAGAAAATAAATTTCCTAGCAAAATGGGCAAAATCCTTGTATTTTCCTAGTCAGACCCTAGTAATTGAAATGCCATCAATTTGATCATTTTGCTTTTAAGTAAAAAAAAAAAAGCTACTTAAGGGAGAATCCAAAGATTTGTTGGTGCACTTTGTGGAAGCTTTTCCTCACTTTCTCTCTAGTAATAGAAATTATTCCTTGCAGCTGTTTCTTACTCAGGGACAAATAATAATTTGGGAGAGATCCATGGGAAATATGAGAAAGGACCAACCTTTCCCCTCACACAATGATTGCAGTTTCATCCCAGGTGATGCTTTCATTCACTCAGGGATAAAATTGAAAGTTATATGTACATTAATCTGCTTAAAATTCTATCCTAGCGACCTAATCCAATTCATTTTTATCAAGAGCAAAGTCCTCCTGAATTCAATAGGTTTTGTTTCCTTGTCCATGGGCATAATTGTTCAGCTTTAGCTTCATGATCAGAATATATTAGATCAGAAAAAAATGGGGTTTGCTCACTGAAGTATGACTGCTGTGGGCTGAAAAGGTGCATTAGAACAGGGGTCTCCAATCTGGCTAAGGAATTCTGGGAGTTGAGGTCCAGAAGTCATAAAGTGCCCAAGGTTGGAGACCCCTGCATTAGAACAAGGAAAGAAGCATGCCTAAAATTATCTGAACAAAAACAGTCAACATGTATAATCATTTGTCTCTAAATTTTTAACTATTAACATTTCAGAGATTTTTGCAAAATCTGGCAATGTGATTGTTAGAATTACCTAAAAATGTATTTTTAAAAATATATATAGATTAACTTTTTATTATTTGTGCCAATGTGTCGTAATATATAGAACCTGAACAGTTTGTCAGCTCCTGTTACATTATTTCATTACTTAGTGGGCCTCTCTGTAGGGCTATATATTCCCTGCATAAACCAATGAAATGTATAGGAAGAACTTTTTAAAAAGGTAAGTTTGAAAATTTAATTGTCACCTAAGAATCTGGTGACTGACAGGGAAAGATGACAAAGGATAGAAAAACAATTAAGTTATAATAACTTTGCTGGTTGGCCAAGAAACAAGGGATAACAAGGAAATAAATTTACAAAATAGCTATCAATTTAAATCAGATGTAAATCTACCAGTTACTCTATATGTAGCTGTGGTACAGTTGAGACGCAAAAGTTGATTGTTTTTTTGCTTTAACAATATGCTACAAACTTCTTTTCCCCCAAATTTACAATGCTAACTTATTTGTGGCCATAAGTAGAGAGGAAAAATGCTTTTGACAGGAAAGTCTGACGTTTTTATTAATATTTTTGAAACAATTGCTCATTCACCTTGAGTAAAGACTGCAGATTTTCAGAGTAGTATTTCCCATATTCTTTCAGTCATTCTCTTACTCTGTTTAGTCCACCCCACTTATGCTTTTGGAATTCAATGTACAATAAAGTTAATTTCCATAATCCAGTATCACTTTGGTGCTTAATTAGAGTATTTTAATGCTAAAGAATGTATTATATTGTCTTCAGTGAGTGAATCACTTGATTGTGATTTGTTCTGATGCTTCGTGTTATATTATGGCCACAGTAGTACTTGCCTTTCTTTCCAGTTTTCCTTAATTGGAAATGGATACACAAGGGAATATTATGTCTTCACCCAGCTTTGAATAATCACACTATGTACTAAAATTCTCAGGGGAAAAACTATTAATGTTGGCTTGAAACTCAGCAGTAATTTCATGCCGTGCAAATGATGATGTAAAATAATTATAATCTTTTTCATATGGATTTCAGTTCTGGAAAAGATGAATCCTGGTTATGTTCTAGTTGTAAATGCCAAAAGAATACTTGGAAAAATACTGGCATTTATATAAAAAAAATTAAGCATCCAGTTTTAAGGTTAGATACTGGACCTTAAAAACTTAATGCTCAATTACTCCAAACTTTAAGTTTAGTGAAACATTTAACAAATGCTTAATATATGAACTTTTTGACATTTTAAAAAAAGAAAACTATTCTCTATTGTTATAATGTAAATCAAACTTACAATATGGGAAGTATCTTTTTTTCACATTAAATGAAGTATAATTGATCTTAAGGCAGAAATGATCAAATAGAAGAAGTAGCTGTCTTAAAGTCTCTTTTTCAGATATTGAATAATTCACGCTTAACAGGCATGGGGCATTAAATATGTTGGAATTGTATTTGAAAATTTTATCAGTTGTCATGTTCCATATAGCCTTGTTGTTTTGCTTACAATACATAAGTGCACAGAATTTATGAGGATATGATTTAGAAGTGCTCTGGTACTATGCTAGAATAAAACCACAGGTGGACAGAGTTGAAGGAAAATCAGTGTAGAAAGTTAGCACCTACCCCTCCTAGAAGAATGAAATGTTTTAGGAAATATTAAAAAGGCAGAGTATTATATTTTCCTAAAAGAGAAACATGCTCTTGGAATAATAGCCCCAGCAGGACTGGGCCAGCCTATCTACAAGACAAAAGACCTTCAGCTCCAGGATGATGGGATTAAGACATGACCCCTCAGATAGGATTATTTAGCAGCAGGGCTCATTGCATTGCAAAATCGCCTGGGGACATTTCATCACTCTCCAGACTTCAACCAAACTTGATTCAGACAAACATGACTCCACATATTTTTTCCAAAATCAAGGAGAGTGCATGCAAAAGGCTGTCATACCATATTAATACATATATAAAAAATAGAATAACCTTAAGGAAACATTTTTTCCAGAAAAATCCTTTCCGTCCTTGTTTACTGGGACAGGAGGTAAGTGATAACCCCTTTTCCATCATTAGCCTGGCCTGGCGGGAAAAACTAGATTGCTTTCCCAGAGTAGACACCACTGATTCACTGCAAATTTTCAATTATTGTTATATGTAACAAGGTTAGAGATCTAGATGAAAGTTCCAGAGGAGAAGAAGAATAAAAAAAAATGGGAAAGGAAAGAATAACTATTTTGGGGGTGTTTGGTCTTCCTGCAGTCCTAGAATCTGAGATGAGCACACACATCAGAACAAATTACAGGGTTTCCATCTCAGTTCATAAAAACAAAGCATAAACTATCTTTCTGCTAGCTCCACTGATTATAATCTTGCTGTCCAAATCCACTAGAGTCCAGCTCATGGCAGATTCAGAAAAAAATAAACACTCTTAGTATTTAAGCCATTTTAAATGTAAAAACAAGTTTTAGAGTCTTGGAATCCTTCTGAATTGTGAGTTGCATGTAAGCTGAATATTCTGGGTCAATATATTTCAGAAAATTTCAGCTTAATGCATCCATTCTGAATTGTAATTGGTTTGTAATCACATCATCCACCACAATTGGGAGTAGAATTCCCACCACCACCAATGTGGTCATAAAGTGAGTCGTCACATGATCGGACACAAATTTACCACTATTTTTACTGTGTTCATGAATCAAATTATATGTTAAGTGAATTGTGTGATTGTTAAGCTTTTCCAATTGGCATTATTTGCCAAAAAATCTGCTGGAAAGGGTGTAAATTACGATCATGTGACTGCAGGATGCTGCAATGGGTTGTAAAAGTGAGCCAGTTGCCAAGTATTCAAATTGCAATCACATGTCCATGGGTTGATGCAAGAGTCATCAGTGGAAGAAACAAATTGTCCATCACTTTATCTGAGGCCGGCATAACTTGGAACCATCATTAAATAAACTGTCCCTGTGTACCTGGCCATGATTGTGTATTCTGTGCTGTGTTTCTTTTACACACAAGCTGTCAGCAAAAGGAAACTGGTACATGGAGGTAAAAGAAGATGGGAAGAGGCAAAGGTGCATGTGGGCAACATCTCGTTAACAGTTTGAGAACTGCTATTTGAATTTTAAATTGTAAATAGAAGGAAGGGTTTTTTAAAAAAAGTTTTCTGGGCTTGTACATGTATGGGCTTTCTGTCATGCTCTTGCTCTTGATTTGTGCTACAGAAATTCAAACAATCATCTAGATCAGTGGCCCCCAACCTTATTTGTGCCACGGCCCGGTACCAGCATCACAAAATGATCCACGGCCTGGTACTAGCATCAGCACGCATGACAAGGCAAGGCGAGCCGAGTGACCAGCCAGCCAGCCATCCCCCGCTTCTCCCCGCCACCTTCAACTCCTCCTTTGTACCTGTGTTGATGGGCTTCGGGACAGCTTCAGGACGGTCGCTCGGCTCGCCTTGCCTTGGGTGCTGAAAGCATCCTCACGCCTTAGTTTCGTTCGAAGCTGTCCCCCCCCCCTTTGATGAAACTAAGGCGTGAGGATTCCTTCAGGACCCAAATGCCGCTTTCCAGCTGGAAAAGCTCACCCGGAAGCACTTTCTCATAGAAACAAGATGGCGGTGGCCAGCAAACCGGCGGCCCGGTAGAAAATGTTCCACGGACCGGTCCCGGTCCGGGGCCCGGTGGTTGGGGAGCCCTGATCTAGATCAGAGGTCTCCTAACTTGGCAACTTTAAGACCAGTTGAAGTCCATAAGTCTTAAAATTGCCAAGTTTGGGGACCCCTGATCTAGATGGCAGCAAAAAGCTCCAGGAAACTAATTCTTTGCTGCCATTTTATCAGTTTTGTTATACTTTTTTCAATCCCTGATCAAATGTGCTTCTGATATTGAATTTCAAAATGCATTTAAAAATGAAAAAAATGTTATATTGGCTAGTTAGGTGTGTCATATCCAGTCTGCACATGGCCTTTGAACTTGCTCAGTTATCAGAATGCATTTAAATGGACATTTGCTGGTTAATAGAGCTTGGTAGTTCAAATGCAATTGTTGGTTTTTTGTTTTAACTGTTGTGTTGTTGATTCTTTTTATCCAAATGTTAAGCATCACCTACAGTTTGCTTTTTCAGCTGTGCCAGGAGAAAGGACGCAAACATATAAGTCCAGATAAGATATGAAAAAGCATTGTTGCTTTTTGTTAGTTTTTTTTTATGGCTTCATTTTTTTTCCCTTTAATTAAAAAAAAAAAGATTGTTTTTCCCTTGTGCCCAATTTTGTGTTTTTCTTCATTAGAACAGGGCTAATTTAGTTCTAACATAATGTTTTGAGTGGTGCAGCTTTTTTAATCTTGATCTCAAAACAAAACACATTTCCGATTTTGTGCATGTGCCTAGTTGGAAGTTAAAGCTCATATAGCATATATCATTATATATAGAGAAGTTCATTAAATTCATTTGTTTAGTGTTTTTTTAACCAAGGTACCTAAAAAGAACAGTTTATGGAAAGGATTGAAAGACTATATTTCATTCTAGTAGTGGTAAACATTCATTTAATGCTCTCAGACCTCACATCACAGTGAACAACTAAAATTAAACAGTTCCTTTCCAAGGTCTACATCATAATTGCATAATAACTCTTTCTGTTTGGGTATTGACTATATTCAGAAGTAGTTTGACAATAGACAACCTTCCACAGCATGTTTTGAAAATGAAACAGATTTGCCCAAGGCTTGTATTCCTCCTTTAATTCCTCTTTATAAGCTGTAAGAAGTTCCTGATTGCCCCTGTTTAGGGAAAGGCAACGCACTCCATTGGGAAGAAAAAGAATAGCAAAAAGAGGACACTGGTTCTGTTGCAGGTACTAGAAGGACACCACAAAGAAATGTGGCTTCAAGCTGTCAGCTTCTGGGAAAGGCTAGCTGACCTTGGGTGGGTCATGTGGTGGCAGCAGTTTTGCCCCTTTGCTTGCCCTTCAGCCGCAGTTTCAGAATTGTTCAGCAAACCATGAACAAAATATATTTTGAAGTCCTCTGTTGTCCATTTCCTTAGAGAAGGCAGAAGGTATCCTGAACTATTTCTTGGATTCCTTCTCCCCTCTACTTTTGCTTTTCTCTCCTCTCCTATTTACTAAATAAATACCTTATAACTGGAGGAAAGAGCTTCAGGCTTGCTTGGTTGACTCTTGTCCTCTCCTTTCCCTGCTTCAACCAATCTTTTCATTCCACTCGCCTTCCAAAAAAGGAAAGCAAAACACGTCTCTTTTTTTCCTCCCCCGCTCCCTACTTGCCTCAACCATGCTGCTTGTCTCTCTTAGTATTGCTTTCTTCGCTCTCTTCTCTGAGGGTTTATTAAAAAGTATACAAAAGAATGTTGTAAAGGGGATTACTTAAAATTAAAGTTAGCATAGGATCACAGTGTTCGTCTTGGAATTGATTGAATATTGTGTCTCTTCTAGACCAACCCACACACTCAAGTCTGCAGCCAGGCTCTACATTAGTAATCTTTTTGCATAATGAACAGTTTCTCTCTCTTTGTTTTCCCTTAATGGCTCTAGGACATCCTAAATGGGGAAAACATTTTTGAAGTGGGATACTTTTGTCTTTGACTACTAGCTCTCCTTTGTTTTTCTTTCATTACCTCTGTTAGAAAAGTGATATAATTCATACTGATGTCAACTTACACTTCCTATATACTTATATATTAATAAACCTGTCTTATGTACCTATGTATGCAGATGTTTGTGAATCAGGATTAATATGCCAGTGGCCCCCAACATATATTTACCTGAAACTCTTGATAGGGTCTTCATGAAGGGAGAATAGAAATTGATTTAAGTACTACTTTTTAGTTGATGATCTCAAGAGACTCCCATTTCCCCACCCGGATATGTTTTAAACAGAGGTGGGATGCAACTATTTTTAACTACCGGGTTCTGTGGGCATGGCTAGGTGGGAGTGGCTAGGTGGTAATGGCCATGTGACTGGGTGGGTGTGGCTTCTTTGTGCAGCACCCCCTCCCCCACGCTCCTTTCTTTTCTTTTCTTTTTTTTTTGCCTCCTGGGCCTCAGGGAAGCCTCCTGGGAAGCCATTTCTGCTCCCAGAGGAGATTGCCCAGGAAGGCAAAAAAGGGAGCCCAGGTGGACTGCACAGCACCCCCCCCGTGCCCCTTTTTGCCTATTGGGCCTCAGGGAAGCTGC